>NC_083099.1:133136049-133736883 GCF_949774975.1 Lagenorhynchus albirostris
ACTGAGCGAACACACAAAAGCGCACCACGCAAAGTGAATTTCTTGCTCCACCAGCAATCCTAAGCACGCTGCATCAGAGCCAGACCTGCAGTGCCCCTTTTAAGAATGCAGTCCCCACCAGGAGAAAACCACTTCTTTCTTTCTTTTTTCACTTTCCCGTCTAGCAGAGCGTAGCCTGCTAGCAGCCTTCAGGTCTAACCGCTGAGCAGGCCAAGTCTAGGGGCCGCTGAGGTGTGCAGACGAGGGCCGTGAGGCGAGCGCGCACAGACCACTCTGGAAGGGAGGAGAAGGAGACCCCGCCCCCAACCCCAGCCTCAAAGCCCAAACGTGCAGCCAGCGGCGAATTCGGTTCTGCTGCATCGCGGAGCCCCTCGGGGTCTCGTCACACTAGCTGAGCGGCAGAGACACCACGTGCCTTCCTCTCCTACTCTGGGGAAACGAGAAGGTGATGAGCGTTCACCCTGTTAAGCTGTGAAAGCTACACAGCTGGGGTACAGCCCGCTGCGGCCCACAGGGAGGAACCTCTGGGGGTTTCTAGGTTTCTGCAGGAGTGGTGGTCGCCACAGCTCACCAAGGCCTCTCGGGCTGGCTCCGGGATCCAGAGGCTGTAGTATCTGTTGAACCTGGACAGCTGACGGCAGCAAGGTGGGAGCGGAGGCTCCAACTTGTCGTAAGACTGAAGCAGAAGACACAGAGCCAGAGGGTCTCTCTGGGTGTGGAGGAGGTCCGTCAACACCCCTGTCAGATACGCCACGATGCTTTCTCCTGCAAAGGAGGGACACGGCAGGGAGACGCTTGCTGGGACCGCCCTTCTGTGACCCATCAATAACACCAACTCCCACCCATATTCAAGACCCAGAAAGAGTCATAACCATTCTGCAAGCGATCACACGACCACGCTGGAAGGCAGATGCTACCACTGCAGACCATGCCAGACTTCTATTAAACATACAGCACACAGTCAGACTTCGGGTGCTGAGGCCCAGAAGTGGAGACCCAGGCGCTGAAGAGGTGAGGCCAAGGCCACCCGGGACAGGGACTTGCTTGGTGCAAACCAATCCATTTCCACTTCCTTGGCACACAAGCCTCCCCTGCAGTTAGGCTGGGACCACGCGACTCGCTCAGCCACTTCCAGGCCTGGCCAGAACACCCCTGTTTGACTGTCCACTCTCTCTTCCTCTTCCACAGTGACCTTGGAAGCCATATGTTGAGATGGCACAGCTACAGGATGGGAGCAGCCGGGATCCCTGAGCTACCTCCTGGACAACCAGGAGAGCACCTGACCTGTCCTGGACCAGGACACGGTCGAGAGAGAGACCTTTGCTCCTTAAGCCACTGACGCATTGGGGCGTATGTGTTACTGCAGCAAAGCCTGAGCAACGCTGACTAATTACACCACTGCGACCTGTGAGTGCTTTCTTGGGTCTGTGTTGCCTGGATACCCAGTAAGGATGAAGGACTTGTACCTTAGCATCAAGATATCAAGAATAAATACTGAAGAGAAAGTACCGGTGTTACAGCAGGTGTCTGTGCAGCCATGCAAACACATTATTTCAGACTCGTCCGTCAAACGCCCCATTTCCCAACAGCCTAGCCAGCCTCTAGATTCCTACCCCCGTACACTTAGTTCTACCAGCTGTGCAGCTATCACTTTGGTGGGTCTGAACCCCTGCTGCCTTGGGTTTTCAGCAATTATTTCCAAAGCCCTTGGAATCCCACCTCCTACCCCACAGAGACCCAGCTGGCCTGATGCAGCCACAACATTCTCACTACACACAGGTACCTGCTTCACTTTCTGTTCCAAGGAGCAACTTATTCCTGGCTTCCAGGGCAGCGGGGACCACAGCACTGAACGGGAACGTGAGCACGATCATGTCTTCATTCAGTAAGAATCCAACCTCCTCATCCAAGCCTTCGCTGCCCTCCACCAGGACATCCACCATGTCGAGAACATCTGAGGCAGAAAGATGGGAATCAGGGCCAGGCAAGAGGTGGCAAAGGAGTCTACTGCAAGAATCCCACAGGTAGGGCAAGCAAGAGGACGTTTGCAAAAAGAGGAAAAAATAAGAGCTAAACTTCTCTTGGGGGAAAATGCTTAGTGTAATGTTTGATTCTAAACAAATAAGGCATTATCTATAAAATCTTAAGACCTCTGCCAGACAAAATGCAGGACTATCCAGCTCAGGTAGTAACAGGTTGAAGTTTCCTCGCGTGACACTGAGAAGCCCAGAAACTTTAACCTGGATAGTCATGGAAACAAGCCAAAATCTGAGAAGCCACAGAGCATAAGGGTTGACGCACAGACTAGGGCCAGAGTGTCTGAAGCCAAATCCTGACTTTGCTACATCCTCGCTGTGTGAGGCTGAGCAGATTGCTTAACCTCTCTGTGCCTCAGCTGCCTTGTCAATACATAAAATGAGGATGACCCCCCCCCCAACTTGGGGTTGTTTATGAGGTTACATGAGTTAGGATTTATTAAGAGCTTAGAGCATCACCTGGCACAAAGCAAACACTGCACAAATAACAACAACGCAGCAAATAAGCCCTGCACCTATTTCCTGTTACATAAGCAAATGAGGGGATTTCCAATTCCAGAGGCGGCTGATCTCTGATGCAAAGAAATGGGACGTCTGCCCTCCGCACAAGGCTTCGGTGCCATTCTGTTTTGCCTCTAATACGCCACCGTGGCTGGCTCTTCAGAAGCCCAAGGAGCGCAGGGAGCGGCACCCACCGTCAATGTGGGAGATGGGAATGCTGACATCATCGGCGTCCTGCCGCGTCATGGAGGCCTGCAGGGCGCTGGCTTCCTGGACAAAGTCAGACGCTTTGTCCGTGTACGAATAGGGATTCGCCACCAATGTCAGGAGAACCTGAGCATTAAAGAGTCAAGTGGGAAATATTTAGATGGTCACACATGAAATGAAAAATGCCCCCAAATGTCGCAGGTAAAATAAAGGGAAGAGCAAAAATCTTAACAGGCCTTCAAAGAAAAATCGTTTTTCTGCAAAGTTTTTTAAAAAAGAACTTTTTGTTGTAGATTTTTTTTAAAATATCTCCTTTTCACATCAGACTATTGCTTTTAATACCGCTCTTAGTGTACCACTAATCCCTCCTACAAAAACAAACGCCCAAAAGGAAGTTAACAGCACACAGTGATACAGTCCCATTTCACAGATTCTAAAACTAAATCGTTCTGACATCTCAGCAAGAATTAGGAAGTGAGTCAGGAGGAGAGGCCTCTGGGCTCTGGTACATCAGAGATGCCTTAACCATACTGAGGGTCACTTAGTACGCCATCCTGAACGTGCTTTCTGTACGTGGGAAATACGTGCTCACGCGTTCCAAAAACTGAATCACAGCCTCCTTGTTCTCCTGCTCGGTGTCATCCAGGTGTTCCAGCCACAGCTCCAGCTCCTGCCAGGTGTGCTCAAACACCCCTGTGTCCCGCAGGATCTGAAAAATCAGGGAAGAACCCGCTTTCCGTGGGTCCTCTGAGACCACGGAGCACAGAGGGGGTAAAAGTTCCGTCCAGTTTTATCCTAAAAGCTGCGCTTCAGAACAACCCCCACTGTCGAGGGAAACGAGGAAAAGAGGTCGCTCTGGCTCGATCAAGGAGAACACAGTCCCTCATCTCACTGCTGCTTATTCCTCTCCTTCAACTCCTAAATAATAAAAAGGGAAAATATCCCACTGCTACTTGAAAGTCTGCTTTCCAACCTGGGACTTGACTCCTCCCAGCCACTCAGCCCTCAGCCTGCATGAAATTCTCCAAGACAGTGGCCCAGTCAGGCCGAATCTTCTCAACGTGGCTTCTCGAGACCCAGGCCTGGGCCAGAAGCACCACCTTACTTCTGTTCTAAGGGAGCAGGACTCGTTACGAGGCAGGACTTGGTTAAATGACATCCCCAAATGGCCCGACGACAGAACTCGGGGTCTCAGCAGCCCCTCGGCACGAGCCCTGCACAGAGTGCTCTGAGGGAGAGCCTGACGTGCCATTCCACCCACATGCAGGGAGTGATCATGAAATCACACCTGCACAACCTTGCAGAGGTCACGACCTAGACTTTCGTGTCCTCCACGCAGCTCAGGCGAGGTTGAAGGGTGGCAAGACCACTGGCACTTCAAAGGTAAAATCTCTGTGCCCTAAATACAATGAATGTGATTCTTCTAGCAACCTGCCCGGCCCCGGCCCTGACCAGGATGTCTGCTGCCCAGTGAAACCAAGGAACTAGATTTCCTAGCGCTGCAGCAAGACCTGACGTAGCCCTGGAAAATGAGTTCAAGTGTAAGAAAGAAGAGACGCCAACAAACTCCTCATTCCCTTCCGCTGACTCTGGCGACACCTGTGCTGTGGGTGACGGCTGCGGTCAGTCGCCAGGGCCCTGGAGGAGGCTGAGTCTGGAGCTGAGGGAAGAGGCATCGCCTATTAAATTGTTCCCCAGAGGGCCAAAACCTAATGTTTACTGAATCTAGAATGTGCCAGGCATGGCCTACTATTTGATCACACGTAACCTCCCTTGCAATCCTACGGTTTTGTTATTCCCGTTCACCACGAGAAAACTAAGTTCAGAGAGGTTAAGCAATTTGTCCAGTGCCACCCAGGAACAGCAGAACCAGGACTCAAATCTTGGAACAGGACTTCAAAGTGCCCGCTTTTCCCATTTCACCAGGTTGCCTCTTGGGAACACAGCCAGGTTAAGACAGAATACATTAAAACTGCCATAAAACCTTCTGTTTTTAAATTGTAACAGTCTTAATACATCCTTAATTCAACAACTGTTGACTAAGCATCTACTATAAGCAAGATTGTACAAAACGCTTCTAGAACTAGGAACCGGTAGAAAAGGCTCACCTTCACGATCAGAAGTTTGGTCGATGACTTGAGATGCGAATGGCTACTGGTCACAAACATCTTCATCAGTAAGTAAAACACGGATCGCTTTCCTACAATAATTTCTGCATCTGGGCCTTCCTGGAGTTTGAACAATAGAATATTATAAACGTAACAAAGGCCACTGCTTGCTGAGCGAACAGGTACTGCATGTCCAGTGTTCTTCCCGGCCTTTCATCTCATCTCATTTTAACCACCACTCGGCAAGCCTGCCGGGATGCTCTACACGAGGAAGCTCAGGAGTTAGGAGCTCCTCCCACCCCCCCGAAAGCAGCTGTAGTTAACAACAGTCACAGCAGGAAGCACGGGGGCCCTTCAGGTGCTTCACATACACCGACTCACTTTGTCCTCCCAACAAGCCTGCCGTGGGGACAACCGTCACCCCCATTTCACATGTGCAGACACTGAGGCACAAGGAGGTGATGGCCGTTTAATGACCGACGTGGGACTCAAGCCCAGGAGCCCTGGCGCAGACACAGCACTGGCTGGTGGCGGGTGGCAGGCGGGAAAACACACCACTCAGGGCTGCCTGACTCCATCCAACGCCAGGCTTGCTGCATTTCAGCAAGATGCCGGCGCGGACATAATCGGTTCCTTACACGCAAGCAAGCCTCTTAACAAAGGCTTCTGGGCTTTGAACACATGGCGCTCCAGATTCCCAGCCCAGACGCCGATGCATCTGTGTCTCCCTGGAGCGTCCCCGCAGCCCTGATCTGAGCACATGAGGGCTATTGTTCCCAAAGCCCAGCAGACCCATCTTATGAGCAAGAAATGAAGCATGGGATACAGACTAATATGTTAATACCAGTTCTTTCGAGGTAAGAGGCCTCTGTTCCCTTTCCAACTAAATCCTCAAGACCCCAATGGCCCAGTTCAGCTGGGGTAAAACACTAAACACCCCAGACTCATCCGTCATCTCACTGGGGTCCTGGCAGCGACCTCACGGGGGTTGTCAAGTTGAGAGCAGGGTCCGGGCAACGCCGCCTGGGTCCAATCATGGATCCCCTACTTACGGCCGGGACCCCACGGAAGCCTCCTAACCACTCTGCGCTCCAGCTGTCTCGTCTGTAAGTGGTGATAAATGAGACGATACATGGCACACTCGCGCCGAGCCTGGCATAAGTTCTCAGTGAGGACCGTCCTCAACCATGAGGCAGGCGAGCCTCCGAAAGAGGACTGAGGGGAACACAGGGATCCCAGGGCCACGGTGTTCTTCCACCCTCTGGAAATAGCACCTCTGAAAGTGCCAGGGTACGTTTCCGCACTCCTGGCTCCATACAAGGACTCAAAGAAGACGGTAAGCCATTGAAACAAGTCCTCTGAGCTACTCAGAAACACACGCAGACAAGGCTTCATTTGGCCTGGTCAGTTTCCCTCTTTGGATAGAAGTGACATGGCGTCCTGTGTTTAAATACAGAGGAAAATATCTGTTACATCTTGAGTTCCCTTTACGATTCAACATTATGTTCTCCAGAAATCCTAGAAGACGTGAGCAAAGACACAGAAAACAACGCCAGCCACCTTTACTGATTTTTCCACCAGCCTCAACCCTCTCGTGGCTTGGTGTCTATTCCCATCTCTGTCTTAAGTCCTTCCAGGATGAGGACAAAGGAGAAGGAAATGTATTTTGTTTATTTCCAAAGGGTTTTTAAAGGACAAGAAAAATGTAAAAGGGTCAAGAGAAAAAAGGAAAAAAACTCCCAACACCCAGCAATAATATATTTTCAGTAAGGATAGCTAAGCACCTTACTTTGCAAAGCAAAGAGATTCCTGGTTCACAAATCAGGACCTGGCCTCCGCTCTAGAGGCTTCTCTCTAAAAGGAGAACCGTCAACGTCTTCCTTCGCAACCAGCAGTCAGGGTTCTGATGCAGCTAGAGATTCCCAGGCCAGAAAGCCGAGGAGCCTGCAGGTGAGCTAACAACAGAGGCGGCGTCACGACCTCCTACCTGGGCCTTTAACCACAGAAACTTGCTGGCGGGCAGTGCCAGGGCCACCTTGAGAACAAGGTGCTGCAGGGTGACAGGCACCTCCTCACGCAGGCCCTCCTCTGAGATGACGCCTGTGGGTGGGAAAGAGGAAGACAGACGAGACGTCGGGGGGTGGGGGGCGGGCGCGGGGGCCCAGCTACTGCCGCCCTGGCCACGAGGATGGGACAGGGAACTGTCCAGGGAACTAGGCAGAAGATGTGGGGGTTCCGCCCGTCCTTGTCCTGTGGTCACCCTCACACAGGCTGTGCCCAGTCTCCTGCCTACACACCTCACTGACACATCCCCCCCGTCCCAAGGTCTATCCAAATCCTTCACCAAAGAGTGGGGGTGCTGCCTGCCCTTCCCTGCACTCGGCCCACATTGACCTCTTCCTACAGCTCAAAGCCCCCAGTGCACACTGCCCTCCAGGTACAGTCTCTCGTGAGTGTGACCCCTGGTGCGGGGCACAGGCCTTGCTCCCTAGACGGCAAGCATCTTGTGCACAGCCTGCGGCCGCCTGGGTCTGAGACAGGGTCCTCAGTCTCTGGCCTGATTTCTGGGTTAATCCTTTGCTCGGGAAGGACGTGGTACCAGATGTTAAATGGCCACTTTATAGTAAATCTCGTATTCTCACAGCAAGAGAACTTTTTGCCTTTAAACCATCAAAAAGTTAACTACAGCTTTTTGAATAGGATTATTTCAGTAGCTTATATAAATTCCAAGAATGATATTTCCGCAAGTCTTCCTCCGTAGGCCCAATTACAAAGTCAGTTTCATTAGACAAACTTTTCCATCAAGGAAACGTGGCCAGACAAGCATAATGTTACTTTTACAAGATGCGGTTTGAACTTCACTGGGTAAAATACGAGTAACCATGTCAGAAGTGCCTGTGCACGAACGGGACCTCCTTCTCAGGGGCTTCATTTCTGCACCCCTCTTCCTTTGCAAAGAGGCTTTAGAATTAACATCACATAATCTCATCTGTCTATCACCCACGGCAGGCAACTCAGCCTGGCTGGCTTCTCCCTTCTCTCTTGAGGCTGCCAAGTGTTCATCTGATATCTCCTTAAGGAAGACCAGCTATTTAAAACACATTGGTCCAGATGAAAACAGCCAGGCTGGTGGATCACACACGCCGGCCACAGTGCCCAGCAGCCTTCCCGGTCCTCGGCGCCAGAGCCTCTGCTCGTTTATCTACACTTCCTTCCTTCACCCGCACTGGCAGGAACAGCGGAGGGGCGCCCACCATCCCTCGAGACGCACCTTTCAGGAGCTTGCTGAAGTCAAAGTTGTACTGCATGACCACGTGCGGGACCACCTTCTGGTAGAGGCAGATGACCTGGAGCAGGGCGGCTTTCAGAAGAATGGTTTCTGCATCATCTGAACAAGAATTAAACAGCTTGAATCAGGAAACACGCTTGTTCTCTGTCCTCAATCAGTGAGCGATCGAACCACCCGTGACCCATCACTGTCAACTGTATGTGGAACACTGAGGCTGCAGACAGATCCCCATGGAGCGAGGTTTAAGGAGTCAACGTGGTAAAAGTCAAAGCTGTTCAAACAGGCTGGGTCTAAATCCCGATTTCACAGCTGTGAACTCGGACAGGGTAAAGCTACTCTGTCTCTCTGCTTCAGCGTCCTCGTCTGAAAAATGGGGACACGCAGCAGCGCCTACCCCTACGGGGCCGCGCAAGGATGAAACAGGACAGAGATATAAGACGTGAAGCCCACCGCTTCACCAGGGACAAGGTCTGAGTCAACACATCTTATTTCCAGGGGGACCATGTAGCCCACCGCTATCCGCAGAACAAAAGAGGGGCCTCCTCCCTCACGGAAAGGCCAGAGCACATCGCACTCATCATACAAGTTTTTAGAGAGACACAGTGCTTGCATAAATCTTGGGCACATTTCTAACAGATGTTAAAACTCAATGTACAAAAACAAAACACAAAAAACTCAATGTACAATGCCATGCTCATTCTTCTCCCTAAGCAAAGAAGGACACAGGATTCATTCAGAGCCAGAGAGGCCTTCACAAGTCCCTCTAGATCAGCCCCTCTGGACAGGAGGCTCCCAGGCTGCCTGTGTCAGTGGTATCTGCAAACAGAAGAGGCCCCTCACCGCTCTGGGGAGCCACGCAGGTAGCAGGGGTCTTGTTGCCCCTTTTCTTTGCTTTCTCGTCATCCTGTTCTGTCTCCTGCTTCCTAAGTGACTGCCAGACCCACACGATGGCATTCAGATCTGGTAAAATCTAAAAGGGAAAACAGAGAAACAAAAAGCCAGTCACCTTTAAAAGGAAGAGAAACAAATGAACGGAACCCACTAACAAGGAGAAGCAAAGAACAGAGGAGAGGGGCCAGCATGTGCAAGTGTGTGTGTGTGACCGAAAGAGGTCCCAGCCTCTGCGAGCTCTGGTTTGGGGTATAATTCCCAGAACTGAACACTGTAAGAATTTGGTGAAAACACAGCACCAATCATTAAAACAAACCCCTGAAGACTTGTTCGCCGGAGCCAGACACTGGGAACCAAGAAACTCATCCTTACGTCCGGCTGGGGGTACCCAGCCCAGCAAGCCCCTGGCTCTTCCGGGCAGCCACCCGGTCTGCGGACGCCTGGGCTCCCTGCTAACCAGACCGAGCCCCAGGGAGGAAGGAGCAGGCCTCCCATCACTGCAGCCTCAGTCCTTATGGGACCTGAGTCCCAGGAGCGCCCCAACCCCTCCCCTTCACTTCGCACCCGCCCTCTGGGCCCCCAAGCTCGCCTTTTCCCTCTGGTGTGCTCGCCTGTGACCCTGTAAGCAAAGCCCAAGCCTGGCTCCCGGGCCTACCTTGCTCAGGGCTTCTCTGAAGAGCCGCACAAAGTCCTCCATCATCGCGGCCGTGTACACGCCCGACTCCTGCCAGGCCCCTGTATTCAGGCAGTAGTCAATGGTCTTTAAGGCTCTCTCCAAAATGACGGAAATAAGGGACAAAGCTGTGTGTTTCACTGATTTGCTGTCCAGCTGGGAAGAAGAAGAGGTAAATCCACAAGTGTCTTCGGGCCGCGCTGGTGGACACGGAGCGCCCAGGCCCTGGCCCTCCCCAGGAGCCCGCCGGACCTCTGCGCTGTGCAGAGGTGGCCCGGGGACCCTGCCCACTTCACCTCCCGCAGATGTGACCTCAGCAGGTGCCGGGAGCACAGTTACTAAAGGTGGCGTCCGATGGTGATTCTTAACTGCTGTTCCACAGTCTGTTTTTGGTAACGTCTTCCCTGACCACCACTCGGCTCCACAGATTACCTGCCTCGACAACAGCCGAGATCCCACCGGGACCTGACCGGCCTCTCCACTTATCGTCAGGTGGAGAGATGATGGGCAAGGGCACCAGGCACCCGAGTCCGGCCAGCCACCTCTAGGCGCACAGCCTCCACCCCAGGCCCCCCACATCCAGACTCTCTACCTGGATTCAGACAGCCAGGAGGGCCTTCAAAACCCTCACTCGCTGAAGAGGTTCAAGAACCTGTGCTATTACCACAAAGGGGGAAAGGCTGGGCCCCGGCCGGTGGCAGTATGTCCCTGGGCCAGCAGCAGCGAGGATGGGCACCTGGGAGACACGTTCGATCTCAGGCCCAGCCCAGCCCAATGCCATCAGCCCCGGGTGACTCCCACGTACAGAGAAGTCCAGGGAGCACAAGCTGGGATGCTGCAGCTTTACAGTCAGGTAGAAACAAGAAGGTTTTCTGACGGGCCTTCAGTGTAATAACACCCCAGGCCCCCAGCACTCCAGCTGGCTGGCGTCTCATTTTACATGGACGTTGTACGCTAAAGCAGCGCTACGTTAAATGTCTTAAACCAATAACCACACCCACCCCATCATCACTTCAAAGGCAGGACCCAAACGAGTGTTACACCCACCAGCTTGGAGCGCAAAGCTCAGTCAACAGCCTGAGACCCTGTCTCCAAACACGTTCTTGTTTCCTGTTTCTAAAACAAGCTCACTCTTTTCTTTCTGATCTAAAATATACGCCATTAAAATTCTGCAGATAACACCGTAAAGAATACAAGAAAAACGTCATTAAAAAACCCCACGCACTCCTAAGTCCACCCCCCAGACACACCTGTCTCTGGTGTCACTTGTACGAACACACTGTCACAGCTCAGAAAGCGCCAGTGACGAGAAGGCGAAGCTGTGGCTTCCCCTCCGCTGGCCCTGGGCCTGCACAGGACGGCAGCCTCGGCAGGAGAGGAGGCCACGTGCTCTCCCCGCCCCATGGCCACCCTGTCCGGCGGATGCAACACCCCCTAGGGGCACAACCCCTCTTCTCCTGAAACGGCGTGACAGGGAGCGAGACAGCCTTTTATATCCCAGACTGGGGTGTGTACCGGGGTCAGCTCAAGGGGGAGTGTAAATGCAGCCGGCCGGATTGAAACTGTCTTCTACCCGTGAGGAGGCAGCATCAAGACACCTTCCTTTCAACTCTACTTTGCAAGTCCCTGGAATAAGATACCTTGTGTCCCTCACAAAACAGATGGGCAAGCTGGCTGGGGCCTCACCTTGATTCTAGGATTTGGCAACCACAGCAAAAGGCCTTCCTGGCTGGTCCCACCCAGGCCTCTTCCTCTTTACTCCAGCGCCTCCCCACGGCCCCCTGGCCACTCTCAGCACAGTCCCCGGATGGGTATCAAGAAATGCTCAATCCCACCGCACAGTCCAGTGAGTCCTCGCCAATTTATGGTAACTGCCCCACCACCACCGGAGCCGACCCACCACGGCAGACCCTGGTCCAGCCTGCCTGAAGGATGGGGACTCCGCCCACACCGAGGAAAGCCCAGGCCCTGCACTCCTCTGAGCACCTGGTCTCCCCCAGGTGGGTCTCGAGGCAACCTGGGTTTAGGAGGGGCTGGCTGGCCTAGGACCCGTGTATGCCAACAATTCATGGCTGTTCACCTAAGGCCATGATTTATGGTGAAAAATGCAAGGGTCCCTCTGGTTTCTGATGGGACTTGGGAACCTTTATAATAAATAATGACATGGACTTGAAGTATCAGTTTTTTCCTTGAACATGTCCTCCCCAAACTCCTCCAACAGCTGGTCCTCAAAGTAAATGTTCCCCAGAAAACTTAACACTATTCATTTAACCCACAAAAGAAAGGATTTGCTGGGCAGATTTCAGTCCTGCCCTAACCAGAGTTCCTAAAGTGATGAGACTTTAACACATGACATTAGGCTGTAGCTGAGCACGCTTCCCCTCCCACCCTTGGGAAGGCCCAGAGCCATGGAGGGGTCCTGCCGTCCCGGCTCTGTGCTGGAGCAGGGCAGGCACGTGCCTCGGGCCCCAGGGCACCGTCCGCGGGCGAGTGGACCCATGGAAAGCCTCAGAGGCTCCAACAAAGCACGAACCAGTGCATGCAGGCCGGTATTCTCAGCACAGTCCCCAGCACGGCCGGTGGGGCAAGCGGGAGAGAGTCTGGAGGCAGGGTCCCCACTCACGTTCAGTGCTTGGGTGAACATGATCTTATTGCACACCAGGGGCACGGTGGTCACCATCACCATGGCCAGGAGCCGGGGAAGCGGGATGAACTCTCTGGTCTGTAACGCCCGGGAGATGTCTGGCTGGGCGGCGTAGATCTAGGGAAGGGAGAACAGAGAATGAGCTGGTGGCGGAGGTTAGCTTTCAAGCCTGAGTCTGTCTAATTGTAGGCACCCAACAGTAAAGCCGCTGCAGTGAAACAACTACAGGAATAAAGGTCCAAGACTTGCCACAAGGAACAAGGTCTGGAATATTAACCCCAAAATCCACTTGTTAGAGACAAGTCGGGTCATGAGACTGTTACTGGGGACAGCGACCTTCAAAGGAGAGCCTGGTCTGTGGTCTGGGAGCCTCTTAAAACCTCTGTTGGCAAACAAGTCACTGCTAGAACTCACAACCGGATTATCTACTCACCAGTTACTGCGCTTGGCAGGCACCTAACAAAGTATGTCATCTTTTCAACACTTCATGACAACACTTTGGGGTAGGGATATTTTCTATCAAGATAAAACATGTTTACAGATGACAAAACTGGACCTCGATGAGTCTAAGTAATTTCTCTAGGGCCATGAGGCTAGAAGACAGAGAAGCAAGGACTCCCATCCTGCCCTGTGACGGCCGTGCACCTGCCCCTGCCCCTCCGGAGAGCAGCGGCAGAGCAGCTCCCGACAGGGGTGGTGGCCACAGGGATACCGTCACCAAAGTGGGGGGCAGAGTGCCTCCTTCTTGTCCCAAATACACACTGGGAGGGAATTCCCTGGTGGTCCAATGGTTAGGACTCAGCGCTTTCACTGCCAAGGGTGCAGGTTCGATCCCTGGTAGGGAACTAAGATCCCGCAAGCCACGTGGTGTGGCCATAAAAAGAAAAAAAAGTGAACACCCAAATACACGCTGGGACCACCGCACACACAGGCATTCAAGGAAAATGAGGGACTATGTGAATAAAAGTTTGTTTTACAGGTAACCCCATGCCCAGGTCAAAGCACAAGAAAATAATCCCAGGTGTGTCACCATTAGGCAGTCCATAAATCAGAGAGAGAGAGAGAGAGAAAGAGAGACAGAGACAGAGACAGAGAGAGACACAGAGAGAGGTGAAGCGAGCCGGGCAGTGCTGCCTAAGAATCTGTAGCAGACACTCCCTCTGGTAGATGAGGGGAGGTTGACACCCATGATCAGATGGAAATGAATTCATATCCACTTGAACAGACCACCAATTCACAGCTTATTTCAAGTTGTTCTAAGTACCTGAAATGGCAATCTTTAAAAACTATTGTACAGTTCAGACATTTCACTAATTCCAGCCCAACTGTGCCAAAACTCATCAAGATCTCACTCTGAGCAAAATCTGGTTGAAGAAGATGAAACTGGCTCAACCGATTCAAAAGCATAAACTTCAAAATTCAGCTCAGTGAAAAGTCAAATGTCCTTAGAGGATAAAGACACCAAATTAGCATCATCTAAAATACACCCCGAAGAACGGCTGAAAGAAGTTCCTCACCCTGCAGAGCTTATCAGAATGTCACTCACCCCTCACCGCTACCAACTCCTCACACCCACCCGCCCACGACCCCATCTAGCAGACTTCGAAATGCCCACGGCCTTCACCTTGTTTAGCAGTTTGATGTTACTGGACCAAGTGGACTGCACCCTTGGGAGAAAGGAAAACGTCACTTCCTTGAAGTACTTGTTCAGTAAGTCCGGGCACACTTTCAGGATGTTCACCACAAGTTCAGCGACCAGCTCATCGTCTGCTGCAGTTTTCAAACCCAGCAGGAAGTGCAGGAGAGTCAGGTTTCCTCCTCTGCCAGGGAGAGAGAGAAGAGAGAGGGGGGAGCAGGGAGTCTTCACAAAGCACTGAGAGCTCAGGAGGACAGGGGTAGCTCCGCTCAGTAAACACAGCTGTGACACAGTGATGGGCAAATTTCATTTCTGGTGAATTTCCCTCCCAGCAGAAAGTGAGATGTTTTCATGGTCTGTAGGGCTCCCACTCTCCACCAGAGGGCCTGAACTTCACCCCTCTACTTCTGAGTGACTGAAAAAGTCTCTACCTTGTTCTGTTCCCCACCTCTCCTTCCCTCCCTCGAGTTCCAGCTGACTTTTAAAGAAGAGGAAATTTTAGAATTTTCTTTTGTGATTTTACTGACCACTTCCCTCCAACCACACACAAAAATGCACATATGTAAAGATGTATGTGTGCGTTAAGTATAAAAATACAGAGAACGCATTTTTCTTTTAAAAGGATTACGGTTGGGCTTCCCTGGTGGCACAGTGGTTGAGAGTCCGCCTGCCGATGCAGGGGACGCGGGTTCGTGCCCCGGTTCGGGAGGATCCCACGTGCCGCGGAGCGGCTGGGCCCGTGAGCCATGGCCGCTGAGCCTGCGCGTCCGGAGCCTGTGCTCCGCAACGGGAGAGGCCACAGCAGTGAGAGGCCTGCGTACCGCAAAAAAAAAAAAAAAAAAAAAAATTGAATTTAGAGTATAATTTTGATCAGAAAGCTATCCTTTAAAAAGCTTACAATTCTTAATAGGAAAATATCATGAGCAAAACACAGTTTGTGCTTTCAAATGCATGGAATGTTAAATTTGCAAAGAGTGGGACTTCCCTGGGGGTCCAGTGGTAAAGAATCCACCTTACAGTGCAGTGGACATGGGTTCGATCCCTGGTCAGAGAACTTAGATCCCACATGCCATGGGGCAACTAAGCCCATGTGCCACAACTACTGAGCTCGCATGCCTCAACTAGAGAGCTCACGTGCCGCAAACTACAGAGCCCACGTGCCCTGGAGCCTGCGACACAACTAGAGAAGAGAAAACCCAGACGCCGCAACTAGAGAAAAGCCCGCATGCTGCAATGAAAGATCCTGTGTGCCGCAACTAAGACCTGACGCAGCCAAAAATAAATTTAAAAAAAAAAAAGGTTTACCTAGAAACTTAAAAAAAAATTTGCGGAGAGTGCCAAAAATACTAGACACACACACAATTTTAATGAACGATGTAATAAGATGAATAGCACTTAATTCAGCGTTTGCAACACGGGCCAGACACTGCTCGAGGCAGTTACCACACACTGCCTCTCTCCGAGGTGGGCACTAATTGTATTTCCTTTTTACAGATGAGGCAACATTGGCAGAGAGGAGCAGTAACCCGCTGAGGTCTCAGAGGCACTCCAGAAACTGTTCTCTGAACCTCCACAGTAAGGCTCAGCAAGCTCTGGCCCACCACCTGCCTTTGTCAATAAAGCTTTATTGGAACACAGTTACACCCATTCGTTTATTTATAGCATGGCTGCTTGGGTACCACAATGGCACGGCTGAGTGGCCACACTAGGGGCTGTATGGCACGCTAACCCTAAAACACTTACTATCCGGACCTTTAGAGAAAAAGTTTGCCAACCCTTGCCTACACTGTGATGCCTCACTTTCAATGCCTACTATGTGCCAGGCAGGCACACAGGGATTCAAAACAGACTAGTCTCTGTTCTCACCAATTCTTGCCTATTGGGTAATGAACAAGCAAATAAATAAATATGCAAGATGGTGATAAGTCACCATCAGAAGCAAGGGCCGGGCGAAAGGACAGTGACAGTGGAAGGACTGTCTCAGAAGAGGGTGCCAGGGAAGGCCTCTCTGACGTGGCGACATCTGCACAGAGACCTGCGGGAAACGCGGGAGCTTTACGACCACTGGGAAAGGAGGCATTTCAATTTTCTCAAAGCTTTCCATTAACACCCCACAAACAAAACTCCCTTCCTCTCTCCTAAGCACAAACATTTGTCTTTTGCCCGTGGCTGAAAAGATTTTACATAAACCATAGCTTATTTAAACACAACCACTAGTTGATTCAATATGCTCATTAAATGATCATCTATTTTATGGGTCTCCTTAATAGGGAAAAAGAGCCTTTTTAGCATGGTGTTATATTACATTAAGACTCAAAAAGTCTGCTCTTACATTTCAGCAGAAAACAAGCTTACTCTCACTGATGAGAGAAAAGCTACAACATCACCAAAACAAAATTAAAAGAAAAAGGAATGACGGCAAGTTAACTCATAATAATCACAGAATCAAAACAAGTTCAAAGCCACAAGCAGGGAAAAAAATTCCCACCAAATTAATCCCATTATGAGGGATCAGTCATCTTCTGACTGGTTGAAACCGAATCAAACCATCTCTATCCTTATAATAAAATGTCAAGGGGGTAAAACTAAGGGTCATTCATAATGACCAGAAAATATGTCCCATGTTCTTAATTGTCAAATGGGCAAAAAGCAGGTTAATGAACAATATATCTAACAGTAGGTCATTCTGGTTTAAATATTAATAACGTGGATATGTATTATAGGTCTATGACTCTAAAGAGAAAGTCCAAAAGAACATAATCTAAATCATTAGCTGTGGACTTTGTTTCCTTACTGATGAAATGTTATCATAATGGTGAAATATGAAATAAAACGTAAAAACAAAACTGTGAAATCCCAATTCATCAGCAGCTGGCCCCGAGGAGACGAGGGTTGTGTAGCTGTCACGAGTGTGGGCTGGGAACCAGATCTCCTAGGTTCCAGTCTGAGCTCTGCCACTTTCAGGGTGAGCGGCCTGCCCTCTGTGGGCCCATCTTCCTCATCTGCAAAACTGGGGTAGCAATGGTACCCACCTAGGACTGCAGGGAGGCATGAGAGGGCACCCCATCTCTGGGAAGGAGGAGGTAACAGAATTATTCTCAGATCCAGCTGACACACAGTTGCCGGGTGAACACACACAGCACCTTCCTGGGTGAGACACCTCACACCGTGTGTCTGAGTCAACTGCTACCCTGAGACTCTGCCCCGAGGGCACACAATGAACAGGAGCCCTCTGGGTCCTATTCTGAGTTCATCCCTAAAATGAGTCAGATAACGCCTACAATGCTAGTTCTCACCCACTACAGCTCCGTTATTTAACAGATTTCCACTGTAAGTCACGGATGTGATGACCTCTGAGAACTCACACTCGGGATTCACACGGGCATTGCACTTTACCTGCCGAAGGTACCAAGAGACGCGTCATAAAAATTAATCCCATGCTTGAGCGAACAGCAGAGATCCATCAGGAAGTTATGAACAAGCTCCCTCACCATGGTTTTCCCTGCGTCTTCAGCAGAAGTCTACGAGGGTTTCAAAGAAATTCAGTGAAAATCCCAAGTTCATAAGTCTTACGAACAACTACAGGGTAAAAACTGGACAATATCACATGCCTAATGGCAACTTAGAAAACATTTTGTGTAATTCAAAAACAAAAAACCCCACCGAAAAACAGAAACACCAATCAAAATTTAAAAATACTCTTATATGTGGAATCTAAACAAAATAAATAAATAAAACAATAACAATTTTTTAAAAAAGCTCACAGATGCAGAGAGCAGATTAGTGGCTGCCAGAAGTGGGGGTCAAGGGGGTGGGAAAAACGGGTCAACTGCGGTTTTCTGTTTGTTTGTTTTTTACTTTAAATAAATTGAATTTAAAATGTTCTTTTTAAAGTTGAACAAACAGGGAGTTGCTGGAACAACAAGAAACTACAGATAACTTGAGATTTTATGTCATTTGTTACTGTTTCCAAGCACTTCACAATAATCCTTACAGCAGCCCCGTGAGGCTGGCAGGGCAAACATGATGACACCCATCTCACAAATGAGCAAACTGTGGGTGAGACAGCTGAAGTCATCACTGAGTTAGGAAGTACACAGCACATCAGTATTAGGATCCCCAGCACTAAAGATTCTCTGTTTACAGCATATGCTTTAAATAGAACATTTTTTCTAAGCTTTTTCTTGCTTCTGCATTGTGATACTGCGACAGAAGAAATAAATATTTGGTCATCGTCTCCAGTTCCTGGCACAGAGCTCCTAAATCCCTCAGAATCTCCTAGGTGATAGGGGCATCCTTCATTCTAATGACGCAACTCTTAATGGGCCCCAGGAGAGCTTCAGGATGGGGTCTGGATGCCGGAGTGTAACCCGTAATGAGAGCATCACTTAATTCCCTGATTCTGAATGTCCTCACCTATAAAATAGAACCATTAAAAAAAAAAAAAACTCGGGACTTCCCTGGCGCTCCAGTGGTTAGGACTCCGCGCTTTCACTGCCTTGGGCCCGGCTTCCGTCCCGGGTCGGGGAACTAAGATCCCACAAGCCACGTGGCATGGCCAAAAAAAACAAAAAAAAAACTCTTAAGAGGGGCAAGTTTAAACCTGTATTTTTAAACAAGCTTATGAATGACTTAATTTCTCTTGGTCTTTTGAATAAAATTCCACATTTGGGAGTGTTTTTATTAAGCCCCTGAGGCTTCCTGGTTATAGAACGTACAAAACGTGTCCAAAACAAGAGGACATAGGCAAGTCGTGGAGATAAAAGGAAGCAAAACAGTGGGCTCTTGAGAGGTAAAGTATCATAGAGTTAACAGGAAGCCTGAGCCTTCATGACTCTGGCCAAGTCCATGTTCAGAAACACCCTGAGGAAACTCAAAATGAGGAGAATTAAAAAGTTCACTGGCTTTGGGTCCATGTGAGAGCAACTGTTCTAATTTAGCACTTGTTACAAAGTCAACTCCACATGTCAGTAGGTGAGGAAATTGAGGCTCCCTAGGTACTTAGGATCCTGAAGTAGAAGCAACAGGCCTTGAAACTCCAACTGCTGGAAAAGTGTGAAAAGAGTGGATAGGAGAGGAGAGGTAAGTGAGGCGGGAGAGGCAGCAGGGATCAACCCTGTCCGTCTACCGTGCAAGCTGCAGGGAAAATTCAGATGCCACACAGCTAAAGGGAATGATGGTTTTCACATTTAAAAAAGAAGTTTAATATCATGATACCTCAGAGATTAGAAAAAAATCTTATTGTAAAAAAGAAAGTTTTTTTTTAAATCATATTGCATGTGAGTTGGGAATTAACATAACCACAAGCCAAAAGAAACATCAAATGGGGGGACCTTCTTGAAGGCAGGCGTATGTGTAGATTCTTCAGTGTCCTGGCTCTGGGTATCACACACTAACAGTGAGGCCAAGCGAGAGCCAAAGACGACTGTACCTCAACGTTCTCCAGGCTCACGTCGACAATCCCCTTCCAGCTGTACAGAGACGCGATGTGGTTCAGTACTTGCCCGGTAAAGAAACGCACCTTCTGGGTTTTTGTGATATTTTTATTGTGAACTACCTAAAAACAACAAAAAAAATGAATTTCAAGGAAGTTGATTTTTAAAATCGTGTTTATTGGATTTCGTCATTATAAAAATAATGTAGGCCTGTGGCAAAATATTTAGCCAGAAAAAGAAAAAACGTAAAGAGAAAATTTCACCGGTATTGCCACCACCCTAGGATACTCACAGCCCACATTTGGGTACATTTCCCTTCCGCCTCCCTGTTCCCATCAACCACACAAAACATACGTGCGTATGTGTTAGGTTCTTGTTGGGGTGGGGTTTTTTTGGCTTCTTCGAGAATATACTTAATTATAGTTTTGTGCCTGCTTCTACTTAATGCAGCATGAGCTGTCTCCACATCATTAAAAATTCCTTTAGAACATCACTTCGGGGGGCTGAACATCGTTCTATCCTATGAGCGACTATAACTTAATTAACCGTTTCCCAGGTGTGTATAATTAGGTTGCTTCCAAACTCTGGCTGTGATTAGCAGCATCCTTGTACAAAGCCTGCCCTGCATCCCTGACTCTGGACTTGGAATTGCGGCATCAGTTCTCAGCTCCACACAAACCCACCCCCCCAGCTCATATCTCTGAGGGTTTATGTATTTCAAATACGTTCCCCGGGTGATTCTGTGGCAATCCCATCCCTCACTCCAGGTGTACAAACATGTTTAAAACCTCTGACACATACTGCTAGACCTGCTGTCTTCCAGAGGGGTTGCAACACTTCCTCCAGGAAAGTACCTGACTCAAAGCGTCTTTGCTGGCACTGAATATCATTGTTTCGAAAAGTCAATGCCAATTTGGTAGGTGCAAAGACCTGTACCTCATTACTTGCACTGCTTTGAATCAGGGTTTCTCAACCTCAGCACTACTGACATTTTGGGCCAAATAACTGTTGTGAGGGGCTGTCTTGCGCACTGTAGGATGTTGAGCAGTATCCCTGGTCTCTACTCACCAGATGTCCGTTGCATTTCTCCAGTTATGGCAACCAAAAATTGCCAAATGGCCCGTGGAGGGCAGAACCGCGCCCGGTTGAGAAGCACTAAATACTATGCTGATTAGCCATTTTTACGTGGGCTGCCAGTTAACGGCCTTTTGACAACTATTTATGTTGGGAGGATCATTGAGTTTTTCTAACTGATCATTTAAGGGGCTTCTGTATCAAAGACAGTTATCCTTGCAGCAAGTTTAAAAATTTCTGTAAGATGCATGTAAAAGGCAGAACATGCAAGATGACACAAAATAACATTTTGCCAGGTGAGTAAATGAAGAAGAGTTGTATTTACAGCTCAGTTACCCCAGTGGCTTCCTGTGAAATAGCGGGGAGCAGGGAGCAGCTTTTCTCCTGTTGCGATGAAACAGCAGCCTCGCCTGAACTGAAGTGGTGGCTTCAGTGCCTGTACCCTTCAGGACTGGCTCATCACCACCAAGTTTCTGCTTAAGAAACGGCTTCCCATTCAACCTATACAACAACCCATATTACCTACGATGTTATAGCTCTAAAGTCCTGTAAAACACTGGAGCAAACAAATGACAGGAACATTGATCACCAAAAACGTACCTTCGTTTTCAGTGTGGATAACAAAATATTGATGGTAGAGATCCTATCTTCCTTCAAGCCTGAGCTAAAGATGCAAGGAATAAATTCTGAAAGTAAAAGTTTCAAAGCATTAGACTCAAAAATACTTTGAATGAGAACCGATGAGAGAACATTACTGCTTAAAATGTTTGTTTGCTGTACCATTCTTAAAATGGTACAGCAAACAATGACATTTACTTGCCTTTTCTTTTGTTTTTCGTCTTTTTTAATTATACAAGTTCACAGTAGGAAAAACTTTTTGTGACATAGGAAATAAATATCTGAAGGCAAAACAATGACTGAACCATTAAAGTTCAATAGTTCCTTTAGTTCTGTTTTACTTTCCTTTTCTCATTAACTTCGGTAAAGTTAATTTAATACTGACGGTTTCAAAGAGAACGTATGTATGGTACGATTACAGTTTTCCAAAGTTTCTCTCTTCGCTTACACTTGCTCAGAGATGTATTTAATGTAACAGTCATCACTTTACTGATTGGTGGTAGAACTTGCTTTCTCTTCATACTTTTGGGATCACCAAGGACTCAGCCTCCATGGCTTGAAGCTGTATCATTACTAACATACTGGTGAAAAGCAGCAAAGCAATTACAATTTCTCTTCCTCCATACATGCTTAATGGGCACACATAATTTCTACAAAAGCAAATTCATTATTCTTAAAAAAAAAAATCAGAAAAGAGCAGACAGAAATTTAAGATCAACCATAACTCCACTACCCAAAAGTTAACACTGTTGATGTCTGGGTTACCAGTTAACTGTTAACCTTCTGACATATCCATATTCGGTTAAATTTAACTTTTAGTAAAACGGGATCACACTTTACCAGTTTTATAACTGAGTTTACACCCAATCCTATATCCTTAAAAAATCTGACATCTATATATATATTTCTACATCACTGTTAATAGCTGCATTCCTCCTTGTGACCAGTCCTCAATTTGCTCAACCCCTTGCTGGTGGGTAGTTAGGAGGAGTCCAATTTTCAGCTAATAAGAAAAAATGTCCCCTAACAAAACCTCTGCTCACATCCTTAACTATTTCCTTAGTATAAATGACTAGATGCGGAATGGCTGGACCAGCCCAACTGCACTGCAGGAACTTTAACAGAAGTGCATCCCTGCCCCTGTAGCAGCATGGATGGATAACCCCAAATCAGTGTCCTTTATTTAACAAATGGCCAGACGCCGAGAAGACCCAGAAGGATTCTGAAGAAACGCCCAGCCCTGGCTGCAGAGGGCATCCCACACGGGCCCGGCAACGAGCAGGACGTGTCCACTGCACCACGCAAAGGAAGCAAGCCTCCAAGGGGCCGCTGCCCAGACCAGGGTGACAACACCCCGGGAGCAGGACCCGCACCTGCTCGTAAATGGTCTCCGCAGCTCGTTCCGGAGGGGGCTCTGGGCTCCCTCGCTGGGGGAGGTGGGGGAAGGGCTGGCGGCCCCACGCTGTCCCTCCCCCGACAAGTGCCTGAGTCCCAGCCGGGACACCAGCTCCTCATCCCAGACAGGGCTTGATCCCGGGGGATCTTACTGGACAACTGCCCTCTCCGCGCTGCCATTCACAGTCTTGATAAAACACAAGTAGCCCTAATAGATTAAACTACGCCAAGCCTTGCTCTAGAGACACTGGCATCAGAAGGTGGTACTGTTGGAATTCTCTGAAGCTCTACTACTAATATTCTGGTAACACTAGGCATTTTTTAAAAACACAATTACTAAGAAAAGCAGGGTAGCCACGGCTATGAATCCATGTACTTTCTGGAACCATAAAGCCTCCTTTGTCTGCCTGAGTCTCTGAAGTGTGCACGTCTCCTTTGTTAGGCCCGCTCAGCAGCCAGCTAGCGAAACAGGGATATCTCTGTCCGCACTGACCAGCGGTATCAGAACCGCACTGACCAAAGTCTTGCGCCACACACACCCTTTACCCTAGTGTACACGGCAGCTGCAGAGGCTGCAGACTTTTATTAACCTGCAAAATGCTCTGGGGTAGGTTTTTCAAAACAATCACAAGCAGGCTGTGCCCCGAGACAAAGAGACACACCTACCTTTCAACTCCAGCACTTGTGCGATTGTGCTATCGTCGCCTGCGATCAAGAAGGAAAGAGCGAACTGAATGTAGGCCAGCCGGACGTCGTGCACTCCCTGGGGGCAAAGGAGACCTGCATGTCACGTGCATATCCACACACACACACACACACACACACACACACACACACACACACACACACACACACACACACACACACACACACACACACACACACACACCACACCACGGAAGTTTTCTCTGAGGAAGAAAATTCCAGGTTTCATGGATACTACGATTAATGTGTCAAAAGTTCCATTTAATGAGTGATGGCTCCTGGCGTCCAAGTGCGTATCTAATAAAAGGAATGTGTGTGCGGTCTAAGTCTAAGTCTAAGTCTAAAACCACTGGTCATCTCTTTATGTAAACAAAGGGTTTTTTTCTTTGCTCTTTCCCCTCTATTTCTCCTTCTCTTTCAAACTCTCTCTAAATACAGAAGTGTAGGTCTCCCCTTCCCCGACTGTAATATATACACATTTTTAGTTCCTGGATCACTTTGGTATAGAGCAGAAGACTCTCAGCCTGTCTGGATATGACCTACTCTTGTGTAATGAAACAATACATCTATGTTTTTGAAAATCCAGAGATAATGGAAAGGCTAGTGCTGATTCTGATGAGACATCAATGAGGTGACGTCTGGCTTTTATATTATAAATTTATATTATAAATTACAGATGCTGTCTCATTACAAACCCACCATGGCCTTCCCAGGACTGCAATCTGCACTGTCCTGCAGGCATCAGCCACTACCCAGGAGAGCATCCTCAGTGAGGGCCCAAAGGCCATGACCAACAGACAACACCTCAGGGGAAACCACTAGGGCCACCTGATCAGTCTTCCCTCCCAGTAACTTTAAGACAAACCTGTGTCTCACATTCCTTTTTTACACCCAAAGAACCCACAGCATATGATCATGCAGGTCTCGTCAGCTGGACCAGAACTAGCACATACGCTCAGATCCTCCACTGCTTACACCGAAAACTTTTCCCTATTTCAGTTATTCCAAAGGTACTTTAATTTGATGACAAGAAGTAAGTGAACATCACGGAGAATCACTGCCCTGAATGCCTGAAAAAATTAAGGAGTCTCCGCCTTCCAAGAGTCCCATTCCACTTAGTAGTGGCAGCAGAGGTGGGGGCAGTAGTGATGATGATGATAATGATGGTGATGATGGTGATGGTGGTGACGATGGTGATGATAGTGATGATGATGGTGATGATATCAATAACATTCACTGAGCACTTACTATGTGCCAGATACTATGTCAGACGCTACACATCTGTTATCTCATTTACTCCTTATAACGATCTGAGGTACAGATGCCCACAATACCCATTTTACAGATGGGAAAACTGAGGTTTTAAAAACTTCATTTAAGGTTACATAACTACTAAGTGAGTAAGTACTGGAACTGGAATGATACGAAATACCTGTACAAACACACTGCTTCATGCCCAACTTCACATCTGCCTACAGAGAAGTTCCTTCTTCTCGGGGGTCCCATGGCATTTTTGTTCCACTTTTTCTCAAGGTGCAAGGACCGTAGTTGGCACCATTTAGGCCTCTATGTATTTAATTAATTCTGTCTTGTTTTATTGGATATGTTTCTTCTGGAGAAAAGAACGAGCACCCGACCCCTGGTCTGTAACATCCGGGTGGAGGCCTTGCTCGTTCCTCGTACTGATGGAGTTTATCTCCAACCACGCCACAGAACACACGTCAGCAAGACCTTACAAGATCAATGCTGCTTTATTCCAAATACACTAAGAGCCCCAAACTACCCTCCTGCTCTGGGGACCAACCTGTGGGCCTCTTCACAATATGGAGTTTGGGTACAATGATGGCTGCAGTCTTGAAAGTGAGCTGCACTCCTCAGATTGTCAGCCACGCTCTAGTGCTTCACTCACCAACTCGATGTTAATAAAACACCATTTACACTCAAGATGCCATGACTCAGGCTGAGAGGATGCAAAGGTGACTCAGATACTGCCCCTGTCCTCAGGAAGCTTAAAGTAACAACTGCTCCCAAGCCATCCAGACGTCTCACCGTTCAAACAAACGTGTCACCTAATTCAAGCACAGTTAACTTCTTATCCTGGTCTACGTACACCTTACATTTCAAAAGAATTCTGGCAAAATGCTAAAACTTGCCTTATAAAATTAAATTAGGTTTGATCCTTTCCCAGAGAGTAGGAAAGGTTCCACAAGTTTTAAGGTTTTTTTCCTCCACTGAAGTACTGGGAGTCAGGGCCCTGGAATGTGGGCCCCAACCTGTCCTTGCAGGTCTTTCTGTCCTGCGCAAACACAGCAGAGTTGGACCAGATCCTCTCAGGGGGGCCTCCAGCGATGGATTCTGAACTGAAACAGAGGTTAGTTCTCACCTGCTGGCATCCATCTCGTATATCCCAGAGAACCCCAAATGTCAGATTCCTGACATTGTGGAGAACAAAACCCCCGAGACATAGCCCCTGCCCCTCTCCAGCAGCCACCACCAGGCCTCTCCACCTGACCACAGCCCCTCACTGCCCCGGAGCCTCCACCTTCCACCTCCAGCAAACTCCATCAAAGGCAAGAAGGCCACACGCCTACTCTTCATTCCTACCCTGTGAATTCACAGGGTGATTATCCCAGGAAGGAAACATCCTGAACTCTACGGCTTGTTCTGCAAAACACTGTCTAAAATAGACCAAAACATATTTGGTAAAACTGTTCTTGGCACAGGACTTTTAACAATGCTTTCTTTGGATGAAAAAATATTCCTAATCCTCTTTCTTCATGAAGCTTTAATAAGTCCCTCCGAAATGTTAAAAACACTCAAAAAAATTTATCTCCCAGCTTCTTCAATAACTAAATGGCATTAAAAAAAAAAAAAAGAAAAAGGTGGGGAAGAGGCAGAAAACTCAAAGAAATGAAGAGATTTAAGAAGGATATCAACCAACACGATATGCAGCTCTTGTTTGGACCCTGATTGGAACCACGAAGTGTAAAGACGTTTCTGAGATAGTCGGGGGAAGCTGAGGCCAGCCTGGGCGCTAGATGATGTTGAGAAATTATTAATGGTGTTAGGTACAATGATGGCACCGTGGTTTTGTTGTCTAAAATGTTCTTTCTGTTAGAGACACACACTGAAATATTGACGGTGAAATATATGTGGGATGTGCTGTAATAGCCTGCCCCCAAACAACCCAAAAGGTGGGCGGGGTGACAGGGTCCGAAGCTGGATGACAGGTACGTGGGAATTCATTGTGTCCCGTTCTCTATTTTTGAATGTCCCTGATATTTCTCATACTAGAAAAATTTTTTAATGTCTAGAAACCATTTCCTACAATATACAGAGTATCTAAGATACTTGATATAAATGATTAAAGGAAGCAAAAACACTTTCATTTCAACAACAACTCCCGTTTCACAGATCAAGAGAGACGTAGAATAACCTGCGAGGCCCTGAGATGAAGCAGCACATGTGCCGTCCTGCAGCTGGATCCAGGCCGGGAAGCCCAGCTTGGGTTCTCCCACACTGTGTCCTGGCGACTGGCCTGTCCACTGACATGTACTTTACTTAGATGGCTGGGCTGGCTGAGGTCCAGACACGGGTGGGAAAGGGAAGGGATTCTGACAGGTAATTACTGCCAGGCTGATTGCCAGGGAAGACCAAAGAGCCATGATATCTGCCCTAGCGTGCAAACAGCACACACATTCCTTTTATTAGATACGCACTTGGACGCCAGGAGCCATCACTCATTAAATGGAACTTTTGACACATTAATCGTAGTATCCATGAAACCTGGAATTTTCTTCCTCAGAGAAAACCTTATTCATAACCGAGGAAAACCCTCAGCACTGTTGTTACCATGATTAACCTTCAGTCTACCATCTGGCAACGCAGAAACTCTTAACCCCCGGGAAGCGCGGGAGAACAAGGTGACGCCTGGCCGCAGGTCACTTATTCTAACGTGGCTCCTCCGCCTGGGCAGACCGGGGTGGGCCCCTGTGGCCTGGTCCTGGTGCTCAGGAAGGGGGCGTGCAGCACGCAGCCCGGGCGGCTGTGGCACTGCCACCGGGGCACCAGCGGGGAGAGTGGACGCACAGACGGAAGAGGCGCTTCGGCAGCCTTCGGCTGGCACGCGTCGGGCGGACGGCCTTGCACCAGCCTGCGAGCCCTGAAACGCGTACTTTTCCCTCAAGAACCTTTCCAAACCCCAGTGCAACTTCTGGAGCCGCCAGGGAACTTCTTTGTAACAGCTCTCCTGAGAACCAAGCGTTCTCTCCGGCACAAGCCAGCCCCTTCTCATGATAAGACTTATAACTGGGAGACGCAAGAAACATAGTAAAAAGCCATAAACGTCGTCTTTGATGAGGTCACTGCCTTGGCCTCCCAAGGCTTTCCTACAAAGTGGACGGAACCCGCATGGGAGGACCAGGCCACCACCAGGGCCTCACCACGAGGCGCATGGAGACCGTTTCCACTGCTCTGTGAAGACGCTCACAAGCTACATCACCCTCACAGGCCAGGAAGGCACTGCGATGCTGAGCCCCCAGAGAAGCTGGTGTCGGACGTCCCTGTCACGCGGGCTCTGCAGGCGACCGGACCCTCACCGCCAGCCGGGAGGGAGGCCTCCCGCCCCATCTACGCGAGGACCAAGGCCAGAGAGAGGAGGACACGTGAAACACTTTGGCCCCCTCAAAGGGAAAGGACGCTCGGCACTCCTCACCTTTGAATCCCTCTTGGTCACCAGCGTGTACAAGGTCTTTTTATTCAAATCGAAATGGCTGCAGACGTCCCTGGCAGCCTCTGGACCCTGGGTCACCATGGCGGCCATCAGGTTCAGGCAGGCTCGAGCCATCCTGTTCAGAGACAAGAAGGAAAGCAGGAGTGTCAGGACAGCAGAAACACAAAGCCACCCCCTGAGAAGCAGCTGCACACTTGGCTGTGTGGTCTGCTACCCCCAAACCAGAAAACGGAAGGAAGGAGACATGCAGACACACTCTTTCTTTAAAAAAAACCCTCAGGAAATCTTCAAAGAAAGCTAAAAATCTGAGTTTGAGTAGGATCTAAGAACACAAAAGGCAAGGTCAGAAGAAGATGGCCGCGTCTGTGTCCAGTCAACGGTCATGTATCTGGACCCACATCACCCCTGCCTTTGCAGGGCACGGCGAACACTTCCGCACAGTGGGCATCCCCAAATGCGAGCTCCTGGCTGCCTTCCCATCCTGCAGTTACCCCAAATTCACGGTTACTGAGCACCTACTACATACTAGGCACCGTTTAGGTGCTGGGAGGATGGCGTTTTACAGGACGGTCAAGGCCTCCACCTGCAGGTACCCAGAATTCTAGGGGAGGGAGACAGCGAGTCGAGACGTCGATTATGGCACACGTATAGCTGTGGATGCGGCGGCCAGAGAGGGCCTCCCTGAGACGACACCTCTGCAAAGCCCTGAAGGCGGAGAGGGAGGGTGCCCGTGAGGACCTCGGGGAAGAGCTGTCGGGACAAAAGAACAGGCAGCTTGAAGGAGGTCTGAAGTGTTCCCAAGACAGCAGGGAGAGCAGCAGGGCAGGAGGAGAGGGCCCGGTCAACAGAAGGAGGGGCAGAGCCACAGTCTTGATGGCCCCGGAAGCTGCTCCGCTCTGTTTGTGAGTGGAGGAAAGGTCAAGGGCACTTGTGGGGCACGGAAGGCAGACCAAGCCCAGGGCTAGTCCTGCCACGGAAAGGCAGGCAGCTCACCTGTAACCCGAGGCGTACAGGGACTCACAGATGAGCTTCATGTGGTTATTCATTAGCTTTTTCACGATGTTGGTTCCCACCACGTGAAAATGGGAAAGGTCACTGGCTGTCCGCAATAATATGGCCTCGAAAACTTGAAATATTAAAAGCATCTGCAAAGACAGAACCGAAATGCTTACGAACCATCTCCTTTCTTTTCCTCTTCTACATATGTTTTCCTCTAGTCTTAGCCACAGCCACCTGCAGGTTTAAAACCTTCAACTTGCAGGATGACGCCTACCCAGATCCCAAGGCAAACACAGGGATCTGCCAGGCCCCAGGCTCTGGAATCAGTCTTGTTCCAATAGTCTAGCTAAATAGAGAGAGGCTTGCTTACAATTAAACCAAATGAAATTAAAAGAGAAATTTCTGCTACTGATTCAGCCTCACTGCTTTGGGGGTATTCAGGTCTACAGCCGTACAGCAATAATCCCGAGATTTCAACAGGTTCATAAATATCCCAAGTTTTGAACCTCTTTGGAACCAGAAAACAACAGCTCAATATATGTCTGTACCTGTGACACACAGTCTTTACCTATTTCCCTTTTGTTAAAGCAAACCACGGTGAGACTAAGTGGATCTAGATTAAGAATCTATGATCTTTCCTTCTGGTATTATTCACCACTAACAAGTTACTATTTTCCACTAAAATGCTTTCAAAGGTTATAATGCAAAAATGAATGTATCCCTACAGCACAGGCACAGAGCATCATTATCTGTAGAAAGCTGGTAATGTCTTGGAAATTTATATCACATTTCTCTTCATCAAGCTTAACACAACAGTAGCATTAACTTTTTCTTCTCTCCATCAGGCCAGGTCAGAAATAGCATACTTCACTTTCAGGGTGCTTCTCCCCACTCAGGAGCTGGAAAATCTCTGCACACTCAACAGAAATCTTTATGTACCCCTCCACGACATCATACACATCTTCTCGTGGCAGCTTCTTGGCCGTGGAAACAAAGGCTTCCAAGGCTGAAATGAGAGTTAGGATCAAATGTGAACGAGGACAGTCTAGAAACAATCTCAGCCGCTACTGCAACAGGGAGATTTCAGCAGGAACATCCAGGTGACTGGAAGTGCCACTTACTGAGATGGAGAACAGAGGAGCAGGGGGGAGACGGGGACATCAAGAGCTAGGACACGGTCTTTCCTCCATCACCACTAAGTCATAGGCAACATCTTTCAAGGGCACTGGTTTAGAGCAGAACGCTTCCTGATGCAGGCATCCTCCCCGATGTTGATACTCATCCACTCCTGAGCACCCTCTGGGCCTTTATCAATCTAACCCTGCTCTCCCCTCCTACCCATCCCTCCCCCACCACCATGAAGGGACTATATAATGGATAGAGAAAATGTGGGATATCTATACCTATATACAGAAATATATACAATGGAATATTATGCAGCCTTTAAAAAAGAAGGAAACTCTGCCTTTTGAGACAACATGTATGGACCCTGAGGGCATTAAGTGAAATAAGTCAGACAGGGAAAGACAAACACTGTATGTTCTCACTTACATGTGGAATCTAAAAAAGCCAAACTCATAGAAATAGAGAGTAGAATGGAGGTTGCCAGGGACTGGGGGATGGGTAAAATGAGGAGATGTTGGTCAAAGGGTATAAACTTATAGCTATAAGTCGCATAAGTTCCAACGAATCTAATGTACAGCATTGTGACTATAGTTAACAACACTGTATCATATACTTCAAAGTTATTAACAGAGTAGATCTTAAATGCTATCACCACAAAAAAAGTGGTAATTATATGAGGGGATGGAAGTGTTGACTAACCTTATTTGGGTAATGATTTCACGCTATGCATGTGTACCAACTCACCACATTGTACACCTGAAACTTACATATGCTATATGTTAATAATATCTCAATAAAGCTGGAAAAAACAAAACAAAACACAACAGAAAGAAAACCTTCCCTAACACCTGGATGAAAACAAAACCCTCTAACATTGATCAAATCCACTTCTCTGATGGTCCAGTGAGGTGATCCTACCACAGAAAGTTACGAGAACATATCAAAAGGGAGGGAGAATCCGAGACCAGATTCAAACACAAATCCAACAAAGCCTCACACAAGGGATTCACACTTTCACCCACTGCCTTCAGCCCTGCCACACCTCCCAACTCCTTCATCTGCACCCAGCACCTGTCAACTCTGGTTTCCTTCTGAAACCAGTTCAAATGCAGTGCCCAAAAGTACAGAGCTCTGGGCAAAACCACGAACGTGTCTAAGGTTACAATCCTTCAAATAATTAAACATGCTCTTTCTTCCACCAGAAAGTCTCCTATCCCTGTCCTTTAGAGGACTTGTGCTGGAACAGTCTGTACATGATTTTACGGATTGACATCTGCCTTTCCACTTGATCGTTCATAAGCTTCACGGTGGCAGGGCCCACGTGATTCTTACTCACCATTTTATCTCTACCCTACCAAATAACAACCCCTTGTAAATAATGAACAAATGAATGTATGAAATGTATAATTCTGTGCTACAGCAGGTATCATCTTCCTAGGACTGGCTAGCAGTTGCAGGTATCAAACGTTTAAAAACAAAATCTGTGGGGCTTCCGTGGTGGTGCAGTGGTTGAAGAGTCCACCTGCCGATGCAGGGGACACGGGTTCGTGCCCCGGTCCGGGAAGATCCCATATGCCGCGGAGCGGCTGGGCCCGTGAGCCATGGCCGCTGAGCCTGTGCGTCCGGAGCCTGTGCTCCGCAACGGGAGAGGCCACAACAGCGAGAGGTCCGTGTACCGCAAAAAAAAAAAATAAAAATCTGTGGACGACAAACTGGAAACTGAGGGTATTCTGGCCATTAACTTAATAATTTTTCAGTTGAGAGAAACACTGTCACTGTTTCATTTTGACACAGTGCCAGTGTTCCACATACTAGCATATTCAATTGTGTTTTGTCCTTGTAAATTAAATACTTTCTAACGGATTACAAGGAGTTGTGATGGGTGGTCACACTTTTCAAAAAATGAAATTATAGAGTCTGCTTTATATCAGTCACTAGTCTAATCCGGGTCAACTGACAAGTCCTGTGGTGGCTTCATGTGATAGCTTATTACCTGTTATCGGGTCAGTGTGAGCGTTGGAGAATCAGAGCTACGGAAAACAGAGCTGACAGCCATGGTAGTAGCAAACCTGCTCACTGAACAGCCCCGAGATGACTCACCGGCAGGACTCCACAAATAATCTGCTGTGTGAATGAGTAGTACAGTTATTCACTTTCCTAGCAGTTGCAGTAAAGAATTTTAGAGCTTGCTGAGGGATGCTGTCCAGGAAAGGGAAGCATACAGTCGCAGGGAACTGTCACAATCAAACAAGTCGGCGCCCTGGACTCGAAAGCACCCGGGTCTCGGTTTCCCGACTGCAAATCGGGAGACTGGTCTCTGCAGAAAGGAGCGGCTGTGTCTGCACACGGAGGCCCCACCCAGACCGAAGCCGGGAGGCAGCCTCGCACGCTCGCACTCTCTTCCCCGAGCCCCACACTCACCCGGCCCAGCGCCCTGCGGGTCCCTCAGCTGAGCCTTGAAGCGCACGCCCGTGAGCTCTTCGGTGCGGGCCCGCTTGGCTGCGCCCGCTGGGGGAGCCGCGCCGTCCTGGCCGCCCGGGGCCTTCCTCTTGGGGCGCCCCATGGCCGAGAAGGCGGGGGCGCACCGGGATCCACACACCCGGGGTCCTGACAACAGGACACACGCTGACAACCAACGCGTGTCTCGGGCCAACACGTGGGCTGAAAGGGGCGGGGCTGGCGGAAGAGGCAGGACCTCCGGAGGGAGGTCGGCGGAAGGGGCGGGACCTCTGAGAAGGGCTGTCCGACGGGAAGCAGGTAGTGAAGGGGCGGGAACCCGGCGTCCTGGGTTCCTCCTTGGTGCTAATGATCCAGCTGGCTTGCTGGCTGCCCGGGGCAAGCCGACACTCCACGACACCCCCGCTCGGCCGCGGCGGGGAGAGGCCCATCGGCGGCCTTCTCGAGCGTTCTTGGAAGGAAGAACCCCCAGGTCCTTCACTCCCGGAGGGTCCGAGCCCAGACGCGTGGTAGCAGCAGAGTCAGATCAGTTCTTGACCTGAGGGCGTTCTGATGAGGCCTCTTGAACCTGATTGACATGCAGCGGGATTCGATGCTTTGCCTATTCGAGGCCCTGCGGGTTGGCCGGGAGGGTGGATGCCCCTGGCTAAATGCCAGGCGGGCTTCTGCGGGGAGGTCCTTGGTCAGACACCCGGTCCGAAGTCGTGTGGATTCCCCTAACCCTGACCCCTAGCGTATCTCACATCTCGGACCAAGACCAGCTCGTTTGGTGGGATGTCGCCCCAGACTGACCTCCACTTCCCCCAAACTAATGGGAGGACGGGCACCCTTCCGGCCGTGCAGGGTGGGAGGAAAGGATCAAATGAAGTAACGTCTGTGAAAACCCTTCGTGGACAGCACGGCAGCCTCGACATCTAAGCCACCATCATTAAAATGGAGACAGCAAAGCCAGCTGTCCTGAGCAGAGAAAATGATGCAATGCATGAAAAACTGCTCTGATGGGAAAAAAAGTACTGTGTGTTTTTGTAAGATGTTATTAATTGGCTTGAGAGTCACATTAAATGTTCTGAAATAAAATGGAGGCATAAATAAATAAGTAAAAACAGGCTGGTGCATTTTTTAATACAACTTCATCAATACTTGTTTATGTGTTCAAATAAATCATGATCCATTAGATGAGTAATTTGGTGATTGCAGGAATTGTCTGTCAGCTTGTCCTTTAGTTTCAGGAAGTACCCTCCTGTGTTCTGTAAGCAGATCTGTAGTGAGCATCTGAGAACGTGGTTTTTTTGTGGCCTGTTGGAGTTTCAGAGTCTCTTATAGAAAAAGTCTGTGGGGTTGACCCTGAGTCCCTCACCTGACAAGACTATTGTGCCTGTGGAAATGTCTACCTTGTGGGCAGGTCAGAAGGAGTGGCCTGAAAATATCTGAGCTCTTGCAGTGGTACTAAGAGAAAGGGATATGCCCAGAATTCAGGCTGTAAAGGGCAATACTCTTGTTAGCAAAGACAGACTTAATTCTGACTAATTGTCCACATGGGTTCTCTTCTGTGGTTAATTGCCAACCACCAAGTTTGTTTTCAACCAGGGTGGACCTGACCAAAGAGACAGCAGGGAGAGGTAGGAAACACTCAAAAACTATTCAGTTTCTGCCTGTGTGGCCTTGGGCAAACAAAGACAGAGAGAGTGGGAGAACTTGGCGGTACTACCCAGCTGATAAGTAGTGGACCACTCACCCCATGTGTCCTAACCCCAATTTAAAAACCAAGAAACAGGGGACTTCCCCGGTGGCAAAGTGGTTAAGAATCTGCCTGCCAATGCAGGGGACACAGGTTTGAGCCCGGGAAGATCCCACATGGCGTGGAGCAACTAAGCCTGTGCACCACAACTACTGAACCCGTGCACCTAGAGCCCATGCTCCACCAGAGAAGCCACCACAATGAGAAGCCTGTGCACTACAATGAAGAGTGGCCCCCGCTTGCCGCAACTAGAGAAAGCCCACGTGCAGCAACGAAGACCCAACGCAGTCAAAAAAAAATAAGTGTCTATATAAATGAATACAGAGACCTGGGTCTTGAGCTTGGTTAATGTCAATCTGTCCTAAAAGGCAAGTTGACTAAGTATGCTGTCAAAAAGCCTCAGGATGCAGGTCTTCAAATCTACAAGCTTATGAACTGGTCCTTGGACTGTGGTGAATTAGCCAAGGGAAGAGTCCAGCCTCTAATAGACAACCAGTTCATCTCCACTGGCCATATTTCTCATTCACATCTGTTAAGTGAGTGTGTTTATTTATTCCCATTTCAATCTTACAAGGTTAAGTTCAAGTTCTGGAAATGGATAAAAGGAGAAGCTCAATCAAAGACTGTACCAAGTTCACATTAAAGCATGTTTATCACAGACTCTCAGGATGTGAGAATGATATATTGCTGTACACAAGCTGAGAGTTTACCCTGCATTATTTCATCTGGTTAAACGCTTGTTAATGCAATCACATTATAGAGAGTAGAGGTATGGAATTCCTTTCTCTATTCTGATACAAGTTTTAGTCTCTTTAGTGACGAATGTTTTAATATGACACTTACCTGCGATCAAAACTGTTCCATTATCTGCTTGTTTAGCAGTGGGAAGAATGAAGCATTCTTTCAAAAACAGTCACTATGAACTCCAGTGAAAGATAGTGTCCATAGGCTAGAAGAGATAAGTAAACCTACAGCAATATTTGCTATGTGCATTGCATTATACAACCAGCCATAATAGATTCCAAAAAGTATTACATGGTAGACTTACCCTCAAGAGATTTACAGTATCACTGGGATGATAAGTATCATTGTGATAACCTGATAAGTTCAATCACAGTAAAGAATTTAACCAAGAACCGAAGATGATATGAGATGCTACAAGGCCATGTAAAAATTATCAAATGAATTATTTGAGCAATAGATACATCACATTAGTATGATCCAGGCTAGGTGGTTGTGAGTTTCTTACCGAAATGAGAGTAAAGCAGTGAAGAAAACGGAAGCATTATATTTGTCTTTTTTTTCTCCTCTGAGACAAAGTTGAAGAAAAGCAGAAAATGTTCCCCTCTTGTCCAATATGGAACTAGCCAAAGTGTGAGGCCAGTCGATAAAAATCATGACATAGATGATGCTTGTCTTCTTAAATTTCCCCAAGTCCACTCTCTGCTCACCTCCCCACACATGCACACACAGCACCTTCTTGCTGCCCCCATCTTCCCAAAGCCCCAGTTGTTGCAGCTTTCCCAGAACTTATATCCCAGGACAATGCTTCCTCCAGAATTATTCATTTTTCTGCCTCCCTTCCTATGCTAAGTCCCCCTTCTTCCCCACACTTTCTCCTTAACCTGTTTCCTTACGAAAGCTGTTTTTAGCTAGCTATCAGAAGATAGAGAAATTTGGTGAATTTACCATAAGGTGTTGGAGAATAATATCAACTTGCAGCCAACCCATGAATATTTTTACACTTTAAAAGAGGGCATTTGGAGATCACAACTCCCCCAGTGAATTTCTAGTAGTTGCATTTTAGTCACTGTGACATTGAATGGGGTCTGGAGCTGGGGTACGAACAGGCAGGTCATGGGCCAGGAGGCAAAGAGCTTCTGAACATTCTGCGTGAATCTGCCTGTGAATTCCAGCCATTATCCCATATTTTATAGTTGGGGGGGTATGCCCCCGTGTTTAAAAATATACTTTCAAATCCATTCAGGAAGTATGCACTCATCCTACTAGGACAATTCCCATGAGAGTCATAGCCACAATAAATACGTATTGTGTTGATGACCAGGGTTTCAGATCAGACTGCTCAAAAATACTAGGTTGGGCTTCCCTGGTGGCGCAGTGCTTGAGAGTCCGCCTGCCGATACAGGGGACACGGGTTCGTGCCCCGGTCCGGGAAGATCCCACATGCCGCTGAGCGACTGGGCCCGTGAACCATGGCCGCTGAGCCTGCACGTCCGGAGCCTGTGCTCCACAACGGGAGAGGCCACAACAGTGAGAGGCCCGCGTACCGCAAAAAAAACTAGGTTATTGAGTTGACGGCCCTAATCTTTGAACAGTGAAATGTAGCAAAATCCATACCCAATTAAGAGATTAAAATATCAATGATAAATTTCAAAGCTATTGTGAAAACTGGTCTAACATCTTAGTCATTGGACAGAAATATGAGAAAATATAGAAAATTTAAATAACAATGTATTCAAACTAATACCTGGTATGAGAATTTTATACACACAAACAGAATACATGTTCTTCTTAAATAACAGGGAACAGTCATAAAAATCGACTACCTCCTAGGCCACAAAGGAGGCCCTAATAATTTTCAAAAAAAAAAAATCAACATCATACAGACCATGTTCTCTGACCATCAGGCAATAAAATTTGACTTGATAATAAGAGGATAGGTTTTTAAAAATCCCATAAGGGGCTTCCCTGGTGGCACAGTGGTTAAGAATCCACCTGCCAATGCGGGGGACACAGTTTCAAGCCCTGGTCTGGGAAGATCTCACATGCTGCAGAGCAACGAAGCCCATGCACCGCAACTACTGAGCCTGCACTCTAGAGCCCACGAGCCACAACTACTGAACCCACGTGCCACAACTACTGAAGCCCTTGCACCTAGAGCCTGTGCTCCACATCAAGAGAAGCCACCGCAACGAGACGCTCGCGCACCGCAACGAAGAGTAACCCCCGGGCTCGCCACAACTAGAGGAAGCCTGTGTGCAGCAGTGAAAACCCAACACAGCCAAAAAAAAAAAAAAAAAAGTCATGTAATTAAAAAAAAAATCCTATAAGCCTGGGAGAGGGAAAACAAAAACAAAACTTCTAAGTAATCCTTGGGAAGCATAAGGGAAATTATGAAAGACTTGGAATGCAATAAAACGAACACTTTACATTGCTTAGTCTGTGGGACACAGGTCTTAGAGGAAAATTTATAGCTTTAAGTACATTTATCAGAAAGCAAGAAAGGTTGAAAACAAATGAACTGAAAATACATATTCAAATCAAGAAATTGGAAAAGGTACAATAGAATCAACCCAAAGAAGTAAGAAGAAAAAAGTAGCAAAGATAAGGAGAGAAACCAGTTATAAAGAAATTGAGCAAAACAATAAAGAATATTCACAAACCAAAAGCTGATTGTTTTTTAGATTAAGTAAACAAACCTGTGGCAAGATAAATGAGGAAGGAAAAAGAAAAACTGCAGAACAAGACACAGGAGTAAAGGGGGAAAACAGGATACAAACATAGGTTTTTAATAGTAAATATTTAAATGTATTTAGAAACAACTATTCACAAAAACTTTCAAAACTCCAAGAAGTTAACAAATTACCCTTCTGGAAAAGGATAAGAATCCCAAAACTGACACAAAAAAACACTAGAAAATTTGGATAGACCAATAATTGTTAAATAAAATGATATGATAACCAAACCTTTCCCAAGGTACAGGTGATTTTCGGGTAAGTTCTTGCAATCTTTTAAGAAACAGATAATCCCTACCTTATTCAGTTTCCTTCATAAAACAAAAAAGAAGGAAAGATTCCCAACATCTTTTATGAGGCTAATATAACCTTAAATAGAAAATTAACCATAGATAATACAAAGTAAGAAAATGATGGGCTTATTTCACTTATGGACATAGATGTGTGTAAAGAAAATGTTAACTAACCTAATCCAACACTGCACTTAAAAAAAAAAGACACAAAATACAAGGATGGTTTGATGTCACATCTATGCAATGCACCACATTAACGGATTAAAGGAGAAAAATAAATTATCTCAATAGATGGAAAAATGCATTTGAAAAAATACCTAGTCATGATTTTTTAAATTCATATAAAACTAGGAATAGAAGGAACTTCTTTAACTTAATAAAGATTATATGTACCTAAAACCTACAGTCACCATTTTACATAATGGAAAGATTTTAGATGCATTTGAATTATGACTGGGAACAATAGGAAAGACACAGATGAATTCACACTCTGCTGCTCTCTATTACTAGAGGTCCTGGTTAATGAAATAAGGTAAGACAAAGAAACAAGATATGGAAGAATTAGAACAGACAAAACTGTCATCTACTTATAAAATTCAACAGAAATACAAACTAAATAAAAGTTTAGCCAGGTTGTCAGATATAGGATCAAGTTACCAAAATTGGTATCATTACCTCTACACTAGCAATAACTAATTTAAAAATGAAGCAGAAAACAAGACAACATCACAAAGGGAAAAAAATCTGTAAATTATTTCAGGATTCAACTAAAATGACTGCACAACATCTTTAAGGAGAAAATTGTAAAAGAAGATCTGACTAAACAGGCAATAAAATGTTCATGGAAGAATGTCTTCACAGTGTATATTTGTTAGTTAATTCTTCCTAAATTAAGCTATAAAGCAAATTATTGCCATTCCAGTCAAAATTAAGAAACTCAAAAAAAATCATGATAAATTTGTGTGGAAAAATAAAGGCCTATGAGTAGCTGAGTCCAAAATACTTCCTTATCATGCATGAAGACATATCTTAAAATTATAATAGTCAAATTAGAATGGTAGTGGTAAAAAAAAATAGACAAATAGACTGGTGTAACAGAATATAGACTCAAAAACAGACCTGTGTCATGGAGGTATAGGTTAACAACTCTGAAACTGCTTTTATGCATCCTGGAGTTAAACGAATAAGCAAATGGATGGAAAATGATGGGGGTCAGGTTTCTCACTGTTGAAGAGGGCAGTTACTAAACAACAAGGTAAGGCTAGAATGAACCCTGTGGGACTGATAAGAGTTGGAGATATCACTATGATCTCATATTTAACTTAATATAAACAGAGATAGATTGATACAGAAATAAGTATAGATATGCATTATACCTGGGTTTGTACACATGCATATATTTCCTAGCTCTTTTCACTGACAGAACCTAGAAGCAGTGACACCCCAGTAACAATGAGCACAACCAGTGCCCACATCTTGATTTCTAATACCATTACCGAATAAAAGGAACCAGGACACTTTGGAGAAATGGCAAATTCTAAGGCTGGGACAGAGCATGTATTAAGCAAGCCCTGAGCATCTTGTAGTACCAGAAAGTAAGACATGTTTCCCCCAAAATGGAGGATATGTCAAAGGGGCACAGGAACCAACTTGAAATAATTCCCAATGGAACAATTTGACTGACAAAATAATTACCATAGTATTGGATTATAATCCCAGGTATAAAATAAATGTACATATCTATACAGATATTAAATGATTGTATAAATAAATAAATGGGGAGAAGACCTTTCTTACAAGGTAAGATTCCTTACAAATCTTACAAAAGTAATCCAGGGCTTTCCTGGTGGTGCAGTGGTTGGGAGTCCGCCTGCCGATGCAGGGGACGCGGGTTCGTGCCCCGGTCCGGGGAGATCCCACGTGCCGCAGAGCGGGCTGCGCCCGTGAGCTGTGGCCGCTGGGCCTGCGCGTCCGGGGCCTGTGCTCCGCGGCGGGAGGGGCCGCGGCGGTGAGGGGCCCGCGTACCGCAAAAAAAAAAAAAAAAAAAAAAGTAATCCAAGCAATATATGTAGTTACTTCCTGCTCCAAGAGATGGAGCTTAGTTCATACACTCTCTCCCCACCTCCTCCAGTGTAGGCTTAGTGACCAACTTCCAAAGATTAGAGTATGGAAAAGGAAAAACTATAACTTTATAGTGGAGAAACATGACAAACACTACCTTAACCAAGTGATCAAGGTTAACATCACCAGTGGTAAGTGCTGTTGCTATCAGGTACCCTTGACATGATGTGATGAGAAGGGCATTTCACGTCTATAGCATCCTTCCCCAAACCCATAACTCCAGCCCAATCATGTGAAAGACGTCAGACAAATCTAAATTGAGGGAGTCTAAAAAATACATCACCTGTACCCTTTAAAACTGTCAAGATCATGAAACACAAGGAAAAACTGGGAAACTGTCAAAGATCAGATGAGACTGGGGAGACATGACAACTAAATGCACTGTGATGCCCTGGACTCCATCCTGGGACTGGAGAAGGACACTAGGGGAAAAGTTGGTAAAATACGAATAAAGTCTGGAGTTCAGTTAACAGCAATGTACCAAAGTTGGTTTCTTACTTTTAACAAAAGTACCAAATAAGCATGAAAAATATGGATATTAGATGAAACTGGATGAGGGTGTATGGAATTCCTCTTTTCAACTTTTCTGCAAATCTAGCATTATTCCAAAATTAAAACTTTATTCAAAAGAAAACAAAGATCTTTGCATATACAGGAGCTTGATATATGATAAAGGTAGCACTACGTTTTTCACAACGGGTTTTCCACCAGAACACAGCTGTCATGAAACCCACGGCTGAATCTAAGCCAAAATGGGAAAGGAAAAGACTCATATCAACATTGTCATCACTGGACACTTAGATTCAAGCAAGTCTACCATCAATGGCCATCTGATCTACAAATATGGTGGGACTGACCAAAAAAAACATCGAAAAATTTGAGAAGGAGGCTGTTGAGATGGGAAGGGGCTCATTCAAGGATGCCTGGGTCTTGGACAAAGTGAAAGATGAATGTAAGTGTGGCATCACCATTGATACGTTGTATCACCATCAATATCTCCCTGTGGAAATTCAAGATCACCAAGTATTATGTGACCATCATTGATGCCAGAGGACACAGAGACTTTACCAAAAACATGATCACAGGCACTTCTCAGCCAGACTGTGCTGTCTTTTTTTTTTTTTTTTTTTTCTGGTACGTGGGCCTCTCACTGCCGTGGCCTCTCGCGCTGCGGAGCACAGGCTCCGGACGCGCAGGCTCAGCGGCCATGGCTCATGGGCCCAGCCGCTCCGCGGCATGTGGGATCTTCCAGGACCGGGGCACGAACCCACGTCCTCTGCATCGGCAGGCGGACTCTCAACCACCGCGCCACCAGGGAAGCCCTGTGCTGTCTTGATTGTTGCCGGTGGTGTTGATGAATTTGCAGCAAGTGTTCCAAGAACAAGCAGACCCATGAGTGTGCCCTTTTGGCTTACACACTGGGTGTGAAGCAATTAATTGTTGGTGTTAACAAGAGGGATTCCTACAACCGGAAAGAGATACAAGGAAATCATTCAGGAAGTCAGGACCTACATTAAGAAAATTGGCTCTAACACTGACACAGTAGCATTTTTGCCATTTCTGGTTGGAATGGTGACAACATGCTGGAGCCATGGAAGGTCATCCATAAAGAAGGCAATGCCCAGCACTTCCCTGGTGGCGCAGTGGTTGAGAGTCCATCTGCCGATGCAGGGGACACGGGTTCGTGCCCCGGTCCGGGAAAATCCCACATGCCGTGGAGCAGCTGGGCCCGTGAGCCATGGCCGCTGAGCCTGCGCGTCCGGAGCCTGTGCTCCGCAACGGGAGAGGCCACAGCAGTGAGAGGTCTGCGTACCACACACACACACACACACACACACACACACACACACACACACACACAAAGGCAATGCCAGTGGAACCACACCGCCTGAAGCTCTGGATTGCATTCTGCCACCAACTCATCCAACTGACAAACTCATCTGTCTGTCCCTCCAGAACATCTACAAAACTGACGGAACTGATACCGTCCCTGTGGAGCCGGGTGTTCTCAAACCCAGCACGGTGGTCACATAGGCTCCAGTCAACGTTATAGTTGAAGCCAAGTCTGATGAAATGCACCATGGAGCTCTGATGAAGCTCTTCCGGGGGATTCTGTGGGCTTCAACATCGAAAAGGTGTCTGTCAAAGATACTCACCATGGCAATGTGGGTGGTGTCAGCAAAAATGACCCACCAATGGAAGCAGCTGACTTCGGACTGTCCTAAACTATCCAGGCCAAATCGGTGCTGGCTATGCACCTGTGTGGGACTGTCACCCGGTTCACATTGTTTGCAAATTTGCTGAGCTGAAGGAGGTTGATTGCCGTTCTGAGAAGAAGCCAGAAGATGGCCCCAGATTCTTGAAATCTTGTGAGGCTGCCGTGGTTGATACGGTTCCTGTAAGCCCATGTGTGTTGAGAGCTTCTCTGATCCCCCTTTGGGTCGTTGACTGTTCGTGACATGAGACACACAGTTGCTATGGATGTCATCAAAACAGTGACCAAGAAGGCTGCTGGAGCTAGCAAGGTCACCAAGTCTGCCCAGAAAGCTCAGAAGGCTAAATTAATATGATCCCCAATACCTGCCACCCCCATCTTAACCGGTGGTAAGAGAATGATCTCAGCCCTGTTTGTCTCAATTGGCCATTTAAACTGGTTACTAATATCAGTGTATCATAAAAACCTTCAGACGGAAAGAGAACGAATGGCACATGCGCATGTGTGTGTGTGTCAGTTTTAAGTTATTAGTTTTTAAAATCAGTACTTTTTAATGGAAACAACTTGACCAAAAATTTGGCACAGAATTTTGAGACCCCTTAAAACAAAGTTTAATGAGAAAAAAGAAAAAAAAAAAACCGAAAACGATGGCACCAAAGATCAATGGGAAAGAGATGGTGTGGTACATTGCAAAGCTCATCCACAAATCTCTCCCAGCCTGGAGTGCAAGCCTCTTGGCAGTGAGACTTCGCAGTTCCTTCCTCCGGAGGGGGAGGTGTTTCTTCACCCATCCAGGAACAGTTTGGATTCAGAGGTCTCCGCAGCCAAGTACCACTGCCACCGTAGAGTATTCCTGGCTTTGCTAGTTTAAATTATGACAGTTCTGTGCATTTTCATTATTTCCTTTACCATCTTTAGTCTTTATTCTTCAGTTTACTTGTTTTGGTGTTTGTTAACATTTTCACTACATCAACACTGCAATTTTACTTTGCTGCTATTGAAGTAATCCTGGACCACTAATTCCAAATGTAGTTATATTTTCAAAGAGGTTTTGTGTGGGGCAAATCACCCCCAAAAGTGCAGAATGGTAGGCAGGTCAACTTGAGCGTTCTGGAGATGAATAAAGCCTTGGGGTGGGGGGATGGTGACTGGTGTACACAGGGACCAGCGGACAGCCTTGAATGAGTGAGGGCGGCAAACCATGGGGGAAGAGCATTCCAAGTAGGAGCTACAGCAAATGCAAAGGCACTGAGGGGACTTCCCTGGTGGTCCAGTGGTTAAGAATACCCCTTCCAATGCAGAGGACAAGGGTTCGATCCCTGGTTGTGTAACTAAGATCCCAAAGATCCCACGTGCCACAGGGCAACTAAGCCCGAGCCGCAACTACTGAGCCCAGGCTCTCTGGAGCCTGTGCGCCACAACTAGAGAGATGCCCACGTGCTGCAACGAAAAGATGCAGCATGCCACAACGCATGACCCAACGCAACCAAATAAATAAATATATATATATATATATATATTTTAAATGCAAAGGCACTGAGGTAGCAAGGTAATCAGAGAGTTCAGGAAACAGCAAAAGGACCATTGTGTCTGCAAGGGAGGGAGGGCCAGAGTGGTAAAAATGAGGTCAGTTGGAGAGTCAGCCAGACACAGTTTATGCAGTTCTTGTTGACAAAGTAAGGTCTTCATAATATTTGGATTGTCTAGATTTGCAGTTCCCAAACTGGGCACCAAACTGCCCAGAGTACCGCAAGAAACTCACATATTGGAAGGTTTTTATAAGTTGAGGGAAATACAGCAATTCCTGACATCTATTGCAAACCATGAACTCAAGGTAGTTCATAACTTCAACATTTAGATTGTGCTACTTTTCCTTTTTTTTTTCTGCCTCTGCAGTCACATTGTGTTCTCTTTTTAAAATTTTATTTATTTATTTACTTATTTTTGGCTGTGTTGGGTCTTCGATGCTGCATGTGGGCTTTCTCTCGTTGCAGCGAGCGGGGGCTACTCTTTGCTGCAGTGCACGGGCTTCTCATTGCGGTGGCTTCTCTTGTTGTGGAGCACGGTCTCTAGGTGCAAGGGCTTCAGTAGTTGTGGCACGCGGACTCAGTATTTGTGGATCGCAGGCTCTACGGCGCAGTAGTTGTGGCACACGGGCTTAGCTGCTCCGTGGCATGTGGGATCTTCCTGGACCAGGGATCGAACCCATGTCCCCCTGCATTGGCAGGCAGATTCTTAACCACTGTGCCACTGGAAAGTCCCTGTGCTACTTTTTTTTCTTTCTTCTTCTCTTCTTCTTTTTTTTTTTTTTTGTGCTCTTTTTCTATCAAAGATGTCAGAGCTTTACAAAGCCGGGATTTCAGTGGTTACTGTAATAAAAAGCAAGTACCAAGCAAAATCTACATGAAACAGAAAATAAGGGTGGCAGTGTCCAATCTGATTTCAAGGTTGGAGAGATAGCGATGTGCCTAATGGGTGTGCATACCCCTTAGTAAATAACTGCGGTTATTTAAGAATAAAATAAAAAATATTTTTTCTTTTACATAATATACATTTTCCCCAAATAGCTACTTAATTAATTGTTAGAACATAAATACTTGCTAAGTTGTTTGGATCTAGTTATTTAATAAATTTTTAACAGTTCAATAATTTTTTTTGGCCTAGGGGCCCTGCAAAAACTCACTGGGACAATAAGGGCACCATGAACTGAGAAACTCTGGGAACCTCTGCTCTATACCCTTAAATGGAATTCAGTTTCATTGGTTCTGAATTCCTGTTAATGGACTTTAATTTGTTTTTTTTTTTTTTGGTTTTTGTTTTTTTTGGTAGTTTTAAGCTTCCCCTTGGGAATGATCATTTAAATTAAAAAAAATTTTTTTTGGTAGCTTTAAGCTACCCCTTGGGAATGATCATTTAAATTAAAATTTTCTTTTTTTTGTTTACCCAGGTTTCTAGCTGTATCATTCACAATAGCCAAGACGTGGACGCAACCCAAGTGTCCATCCAAAGATAAATGGATAAACAAAATGTGGTGTATACATGCAATGGAATATTATCTAGCCTTAAAAAGGGAGGAAATTCTGTGACATGCTACAACATGGATGAAACTTGGAGACATCAGGCTCCGTGAAAGAAGCCAGACACAAAAGGACAAATGCTGTATGATTACACTTAGGTGAGGGACCTAGAGTAGTTAGATTCATAGAGACAGAAGGTAGAATGTTGGTTACCAGGGTCTAGAGAAAGAGGAGAATGGAGAGTTCTTGTATCATGGGAACAGAGTTTCAGTTTTTGAAGATGAAGAATGTTCTGGAGATGGACGGAAGTAATGGCTGTACAACAATGTGCCTGTACTGAATACTACTAAACTGCACACTTAAAATGGTTGAAATGGTAAATATTAGGTTATATATGTTTCACCACAATAAAAAAAATGATTTATGAAATTCATGGACCGCAGTTATTATTCCTAAGGCAAATTAAGATTCTCACCTACAGAGGGCGCCCTTGTCAGTTCCTAGTACCTTTCCTCGGTGGGTTGCAGAAACTGTACTGTCTGAAGCTGCAGGTTTCTCCTCTCCCAGCACCTGTGCAGCAGTCCTCCCCCTTCCAGCCTCTCCCTCACCCTTCTGAAGCTTTTGCTAAAGGATTTTTACTGCTGTTGACCAAAGGGAAACAGACTTGGCTTATACACGACCACCCTTCTCTTCTCTTCCTTCTGGGAGAGACACAGTTATGAGAGGCACCAATATGGTCTATATATTCACCACTTAAAAATGGTGAACATACACCGGTCAGAATGGCCATCATCAAAAAGTCTACGAACAATAAATGCTGGAGAGGGTGCGGAGAAAAGGGAACCCTCTTGCACTGTTGGTGGGAATGTAAATTGATACAGCCACTATGGAGAACAGTATGGAGGTTCCTTAAAAAATGAAAAATAGAACTACCATACGACCCAGCAATCCCACTACTGGGCATATACCCTGAGAAAACCATAATTCAAAAAGAGTCATGTACCAAAATGTTCACTGCAGCTCTATTTACAATAGCCAGGACATGGAAGCAACCTAAGTGTCCATCAACAGATGAATGGATAAAGAAGATGTGGCACATATATACAATGGAATATTACTCAGCCATAACAAGGAACGAAACTGAGTTATCTGTAGTGAGGTGGATGGACCTAGAGTCTGTCATACAGAGTGAAGTAAGTCATAAAGTGAAAAATACCGTATGCTAACACATATATATGGAATCTAAAAAAAATGGTCATGAAGAACCTAGGGGCAAGACGGGAATAAAGACACAGACCTACTAGAGAATGGACTTGAGGATATGGGGAGGGGGAAGGGTAAGCTGGGACGAAGTGAGAGAGTGGCATGGACATATATACACTACCAAATGTAAAATAGATAGCTAGTGGGAAGCAGCCGCATAGCACAGGGAGATCAGCTCCGTGCTTTGTGACCACCTGGAGGGGTGGGATAGGGAGGGTGGGAGGGAGGGAGAGGCAAGAGGGAAGAGATATGGGGACATATGTATATGTATAACTGATTCACTTTGTTATAAAGCAGAAACTAACACACCATTGTAAAGCAATTATACTCCAATAAAGATGTTAAAAAAGTGGTGAAGATGCTACATTGTATGTTATGTATATTTTACCACAGTAAGCACTAATTTTAAAAGAAAAGAAAGGTTATATAGTGTCAGGCCTTTGAGGATTGGAAGAACTGATGTCAGATTCAACCAGTATTTTGTAGGGAAACGAGATCCCAAGAACTCAGGTATGTCACAGAGGGCTGGGAGACAGGGATGCTTCCGGGCAGAGGAAGAGCGTGGAGGCTGACAGAGTGGGCCAGAGGTGGGGAGAAAAAGGGGCATTCAGAAACCAGAGTCAGGGAGAATTCACAGAAAGAAAAAAAATTCTGGTGAAAAAGCCCAGCCTGGTTTCCTGACAGGGGACCAGGGCCACTGTCGTCCAGAGGAACAGGTCGGAAACTATTACATTTCCATCATTACCTAACAAGGCAAAGGGCATTTGATCACAAAGACATCCCTAGGGGTTTGAATGGAAAGCAAACACTGTCTTATGCTCAAGCAATAATAATACACTAAGGCCATGAGATGGTTATGTTTATTACCGTGTATGGGGCTTCTGCTCTGACTTGCCTCTCAGCTAGGTCCGCTCTAAACTGTACCACCATCCACAACTCAAGTACCAACAGTGGCAGAGCTGGGATTCGAACCCTTGAGCTCTGACCATGGAGGCCATACAATTACCCACTGCCACACGCTGTGTCATCTGGCAGGACAAGCTTGGTAGTTCAGAGCTAGATGTGTTTCTCCCAAACCAACTATGGAACATCCTTCCATCAGCACACTTTCCCTTCTGATGGCACAGAACAAGGTAGGAAGAGTAGGGGGTTGTGATCTCTGGAGAAAACTTCCCTGCTCTCAGGTGCGGTCCAGGCAGGCTGGATTCCCCGCAGCATTTGCTGTGTCACTGGCAGCAGGGAGCAGCCTCAGGGCTTCTGTGGGAACAGCGCTTTCCAGCCTCAGAGGGGAAAAGGGTGTCTGCTCCTTCCAGGATGGAGACATGCTCTCCTCCAGAAACGGAGTTTACCACCTTGAATACTTGGGAATGTTTACACTGAAAACTCCCAAGAATCAGAATTCAATCATTCACAGTGCTTCAGGAATCCCCCCCCCCAAGTTTGCTCATGCTACATTCTTCTTCTATAAAGAGAAAAATATGAACAACATAAAAATAAACTGAGAGAAATGAAAATATGTATTTAAGAAAACATTAAGGAATGTCTTGGAACCAGTATCGATTTAGCCCAATTTCCTGAAATCCTACATCTAATTTAAATAGGCTGTGGGCTTTTAGAGCCAAAATGGACTTTTTGAGTCCACCACTTTCATTTTGCAGACGAAAGTCAGGGAGGTCCAACGCCTCCGTCAGTGGCTGTCTGTCAGGGGCAGAGTACAGGCTATTGCACTTGAAGCCTTTGACCTTGGACGGACACCAGTTTTGAGCCCATATTCTTAAAGGTTTCCTTCCATAGGCTTTTGGGCCAAACATTCTCCCCACGGCCTCTCAAGTGCATCCCAGCCTTCACAGCCTTCAGCAAGCAGCCCTTTGCTATCGATGTGGCTCTTTCGTTTCAGCTCTATGAACAAACCACCGTTTGTTGCTTTTTAAAAATAAGCCTTTTGAGCTCTGGACAACGTTCGGCCTCAGTATCCTGAGCTGAAAGGTTGGTTTCTTTGCAGCTGACAAATGATGGCTTATGTCTTCTCAGAACGGCTGCAGCCCATCTTTGTTGAAAGCCCCAAAGCCTTACTTTGATAGCCCAGTGAGAGCACAGGTTCAGGCTGGAGTTTCAGTGCCCAGCACACAAACATCTTCCAAAGCAGCTTTGGCTATGTGGGGAGGGGAGTAGCCAGGATCTCAAGGAAGGAGGAAAATAGAGATGTAACTTAGAGCTGGAAAGGAGGCACAGAGTTGCTTCAAAAGGAAGGGAAAAAAAGGCAGGAATCAAGGTATGTAATTTACAGTATCCTGCAAGGATCCTCTTACACACAGAACGAACGCTCCAGGTACAGAGGCACTTCTCAAACTCACATGCGAGAAGGGGCAAGATAGCCAATGGTACCATCACATAGAAAGGAACGCTCTTAGTTAACTCCATGTTGACATTCATCCCCTAATTTCTGCACCTTTGCAGTTTAAGAGGACTTCAAATTCTGCCACAGATGAGCTGTGAGGGTCGTGCTGTCGGTTTCCATATCTGAGACAGGAGGTACTGGTAGTGCCTGGGCCAGCTTCATGGGTATGTGGCCTGTGTAGTAACTCAGGACCCTGTGCTCAGAGCCCACACTGGGTTTAATGCCCTGCTATCACTATCTTGAAATTCGGGATAATTTTTCTACAAGGAGCTATGCGTTTTCATTTTGCACTGGGCCAGTGAATTCTGGAGCTGGTCCTGGTTAGTACCCCATTGTTTAGGTATTTGATTGAATAATATTTTCAGAGAGGGAAATGGGGGCGGGGAGTAACTGGCTTCCACTTTGTTGGGGGCACACAAAGTATGAGGACCAGAGGGGAAAATAAATGGAATTCTTTAATTGTCTTGCAAGATTCCAAAATTCTTAAAGACATCAGGTTAGGAGTAAGATGATTTAACAGGGCGCAGCTGAGGGGAACAGCAGAGGGCAGGGAGGGACCTGTCCTCCAGCCTCGTCACTCACATCCCACAAGCACCCAGGCACACTGCGCTCTCCATCCTTCCCGAACACCTTTCCAATCTGGCCACTTCTCCCTTCTCTCTGGACCTGCAAAGTGCCAGCCTGATGCTCAGTCACAGCCTCCAGGCTCCCCTCCCCTCCAGACCATCTCCCTGGACCCACTTTGCGGTCTGTGTTTGATCTTTTAAAAAAATGGCTTTATAAACAACAAGGTTCTATTGTATAGCACAGGGAACTATATTCAAGAGCCTGTAATAGGGCTTCCCTGGTGGCGCAGTGGTTGAGAGTCCGCCTGCCGATGCAGGGGACACGGGTTCGTCCTCGGTTTGGGAAGATCCCACGTGCCGCGGAGTGGCTAGGCCCGTGAGCCATGGCCGCTGAGCCTGCATGTCCGGAGCCTGTGCTCCGCAACGGGAGAGGCCACAACAGTGAGAGGCCTGCATACCGCAAAAAAGAACCTGTAATAAACCATAATGGAAAAGTATATGAAAAAGAAAAGAATTTTTTAAAAGAATATATATATAGTATATATACATATACATATAACTGAGTCACTTTGTTGTACAGCAGTAATTAACACAACATTGTATATCAACTATACTTCAATAAAAAATTTAAACGAAAAAACAGTTTTATGGGGGAATTCCCTGGCGGTCCAGGGGTTAAGATTCTGCGCTTCCACTGCAGGGGGCACGGGTTCGATCCTTGGTTAAGGAGCTAAGATCTCGCATGCCGCTCTGTGAAGCCAAAGAAACAAACAAAACCACCCCAGCTTTACGGAGATATAATCCGCACACCACACAACTCACCCATTTATGGTTCAGCGGGCTTTGGCCTATTACATCATTCATTTTTTTGAAGTTGTGGTAACTACATGACATAAAAATTGCAATTTTAAGTGTACAATCAAGTGGCCCTAATTACATCCACAGTGTCATACCGCCATCACCACCACCTATTTCTCAACTCTTGGAAACCTCTAATCTATTTTCTGTTTCTACAAATTTTTGTATTCTAGATATTTCATGTAAGTGGAACTATGCAATATTTATCATTTTCTTATCTCACCTAGCATAATGTTTTTAAGGTTCCTCCATGCTGTAGCGTGTATCAGAAGTTCATTCCTTTCTATGACTGGATCACAGTCCACATTTTGTTTATCCATTCATCCATTGATGGACACTTGGGTTGCTTCCACCTCTTGGCTATTATGAATAATGCTGCTATGAACATGAGTGTACAAATATCTCTTGGAGTCCCTGCTTCCAATTCTTAGGAGTATAATCCCTGGACCCACTGTTGACCCCTCCAGTCCAGTTGCATTCAGAAGCCAGAGTCATCTTTTACCAACACACACCTGATTGTATCACTCATCTGCTTACAACCCTTTGCTGGCTTAAGACGGAAGTGCTCACAAGGGCTTAGGATAAAGATGGAAGTGTTCTGGGGCTTCCCTGGCGTTCCAGTGGGTAGGACTCCTCGCTTTCACTGCCAAGGGCCCGGGTTCAATCCCTGGTTGGGGAACTAAAATCCCACAACCTCTGCATTGTGGCGAAAAAAAAAAAAAAAAAAAAAAAAAGATGGAAGCGTTCACCAAGGTCTCTGGGTCCCTGAGCTCTGGCAGCTGACCTCTCCACATCGCCCTGCCCTGCCCTTTTCTCTCTGCTCCATGTCCTGCACGCATTTCTGGAGCCATGCTTCTTTGGGATTTCACATATGCTGATCCCTTTTCCTAAGATGTTCATCCTCCCCAAATATTGATACCTAGCTTTTGCTTGGCCAACTCTTCCCATCTTTCTCACCCGTCTTGTCTTAAAAAGGTCCCTAACACCTCCTTCCCTTCCTCCTTCCCTCCCTGGGTATCGTTCCCATGGCTCCTTGGCATTACCTGTTCAATGTCTGTTTTCCTCACTGTACCAATGACTAATACTAACTGAGTACTTACTCGTTCCAGGCCTTGTCCTACCCATGTCACCTGTTTCAACTCATTCAATTCTCACAATAAGCCTGATGCCTTTACAGGTAAGGAGATCTGGGGATGCCGTCACACCTAGTAGCAGTGTCCACACTGGCAACTGGAAACCAGCACATCCCTACGGGACAGTGGTGGCAGCCACCAGCCCTGAGGGAGCATTTGCCCCTCTCACCCCTAGCCCAAGACAGGGAGGTAATGGCCGGAATCCGAGTTCTCCTGGCCCTGCCCCTGCCCCTGCCAGAGCACGGTGTGAGACGCAGTGACATCCAGCTCGCCGGGATCCTTGTAGCCCACCTCTAAGAGGTTCCCCCAGGTAGGCCAGCGAGTCTCGGTTTTCTCTGTCCAGGCCTCCCCGCCGCACTCTGCGGCGTGCGCGGTGCCGTTCAGAGCCGGCCGGCGCAGGGCGCCCGGGCCCGCCCTTGGGCCTCATGATCTACATTTCCGCGTCAGGCCCGCCGCGAACTTGGCATGCCCTCCCGCGGTGTTCGGGAACACTTTGTGCCGAGAGCCCGCCCGCCCGGCCCTCCTCCTTCCCGCCGGCGCCGCCTGGCCCGGACGCCCAGCGCAGTCCGCGGGGTTTGGGTTCCTGGACCCCAGGTACCCCACCCGGCGCGCGGCCACGGAGCCCCCAAGTACTTGTCCTCGGTTTCCCCGAGCCCGAGCCGTGCAGCCCGCTCCTCGCGCACGGGCTGGGCGTCCAAACGTAGGTTGCACCGCGCGTAATCGAGAGATTCAGAAAGATGCTGTGGCCCATTTTAAAACAAAGCCCATTTATTGCGTTCGGCGGCTGTTTGTGCCGGTCCAGTGTCAGATCCTCTGAGCGCGGCAGACAACCAGGACCCAAAGGAAACGTAGTCGCAGCGAAAAGAAACCGGCTCTGGAGCCATCTGATCCGTTTTCAGCACAATGCACATCCCTCCCCCACCTCCACTCCCCCCAGCCCCGAGATGGTTCCCCTCCTGGCTGCGTAAGCTTTGGCGTCGGGCAATGCTCCGGGTCTCGGTCTTCTCTTCTGTGAAATGGGGAAAACTGTGCGTGCTTGGTGATTCTGCACGTGGAGCGCGCTGGGTCGCAGAGACGTCAGTGTTGCGGTCCCACACCTCCAGTACCCCACCTTCCCGCGGCCCCCACCCCGGGGCTCCCGGGCTCCAAGCGCGGCTCTGGCTCCTAAGTGCGTCACGGGCACCGGCCGCACTCCACAGGCGGCCAGGGCGAGGCTGGCACGGGGCCAGCGCGGGCCAGGCCAGGGGCGCTGAGCCGTCTCCGGGGCGGGGACCCGGGCGTGGAAGGCGCTAAAGTTGCGCGGCCTTCGGCGCGCTGTTGGGGGCGCCCTCCGCGGCGGGCAGCGCGCCAGGGACCGGCCTCCGCAGCTCTGGGCGCGAGAGGCTACACTTTCCCTTCGCCCCCCGCCCTCGTTTCCTCCCGCGCGGCCGCAACGGAGATTTCCTCTCGGGGAAACCACGCGGACTCTTCCCGGGGCTCCTCGCCCCGCCCCAGTTCTCCGCCCCCTCCTCTTTGCTGGGGAGCCGGTGCTAGCCCGCGGCGGGGAGGAAGCTCTGGCAGCCTGGGCCAGGAGGTGGCAGGGGGCCGCGGAGCCGCTGGCTACCAACTCGCCCTGCCATGTGACGCCGCCCTCCGCCCAGCGACCCCCCCGCGCGCCCCGGGCCCGCGCCCGCGCTCTGTCGCGCCGCGCACCATGCTCCTGCCGGGACACGCGCGCCCACCGCCAGCGCCCCAGCCAGCACAGCATCCCGGCCTCCGCAGGCAGGCAGAGCCTCCCGGGCAGCTCCTGCGACTCTTCTACTGCACCGTCCTGGTTTGCTCCAAAGAGATCGCAGCGCTCACGGACTTCTCCGGTAAGAAGCGACCTCCCTCGCTGTGCGCCCCCGGCGCCGCGGGGCGCCCAGGTGAGCCCTCGGTTGGGGGCAGGCGCCCGAGGGGGCAAGGCCGGGTTGCTTTAAAGTTGGAGCGCGCTCAGAGCCAGTTTTCTTGCCTGATAATAGGAGCCCTTAGCATATTCAGTAGCTGCGCATGTGGGATGGTAGCAGGGGAGCCCCCCCCCCGAGAAGGAAGGGTGGGTAGGGTATTTGGAGTTTTTCCCTCAATGAGTTGACCTCCTCGTCAATTTCCCAGGGTCAGGGACCCGAATCCGATGGATGCGGGTCGGCTTAAAATACCTTAAACTGAGCCCTGTGCCGCGCTCAGCGCTGTTGGAACACGTGTTGTGGTCCACGCTGCACTTGGTTTGCTCTCCGCATAGGCCGGGTGTGCCCCAGCCAGCCTCTCAGGTGCCCACGTAAGGAATCCAGCCCAGAGGACACTTGACCTGAAGTCTGCGCCGACAGGCACGAGGGAAGCCCAAGGGGATGGAAGGTCTGGTGGAGATGCAGTAAGAAGATGAGTAGAAGCTTACAGAACAGAGAGGAGACTGAGGGGTAGGACTTGACCGCCAAAAGGCACCGGCGTCCCCCACCTCCATCCCCATTGCCCGTCCCCTATCGCCTTAACAAAAAACGAACGATTTCCCCCTCCCAGTAAAGGATGAGGCTTTTCTTTGGGGGGATTGCGACCAAGGCTTCCGCAGCTGATCTCAGATAGTTCTGGCGCTGTAGGTGTGGCGCAGCAAAGTGAGAGAAGTTTCTGGGTTGACGAGGGCTATAGGAGCCGCATTCTTACGTTACGGCCGCGCTTGCTTAGAGTAACAACGTCCTTGCCATTGTATCGGACCTGGGTCTCCGTCTGGCGAGGTTGGAGGCCTTTCACCCTTTCCTCGCCCCTGCCCTGCCCAGGAAGCAGCTCTGAATCCTACTCTTCCCCTTCTCCAGCATCTCCTGCCAAGTCCAGGCTTCCCGCATCCCTGCCTGAGGGTCTTTTGCGGTATAATCACGGCAAACAGGAGTCGTTCCTCAGCCCTATTTGTGCAGTAGACTAGTACATGGCAGGGGACACTGGCAAATCAGAAGCTGAGTTGGGTTTCTAGTTTACTTACAGAGAATGTCATTGTTAGCTGAGAGCCCTTGGGTCAGAGTTTCTTTGCTTTGAATATTTAATATCAAGGCAGTGTTTCCACCTAGCAAAGGAAGCCAAGATATGTCTATTTGGCAAGGAAACTGTGGTCCTTAAAACCCAGCACCACAGGATCAGAGCGCTATGGTAAATGTGCTGGGAAACTGCTGAATAGCGAGTGCTATTGACTTTTTTTTTTGGTAATAGAACTTTCTGGGCTGCTAGGAAAGTTCTGTCTTTGCTGGTTTAAGCTATGGAAAGCAGTTCTGAGTTCAGCCACCATCAAGCTCTGAATATTGTTAAGGAAAGAACTGAAAGCCAACAAGCCCTTCTTTTGTGACATCATCGTAACTGAACAAATATTGCTTTAGGTAAATCGCGGTGTAACCATTAGATTGTTTTCATAGATTAAAGACACTTAGAGTTTGTTTCTTTAGTGGAGCAGTTGCAATCCTTGAAGCAGTCTATAGGTTACCACCCAGGTTTGGAATTGTCTGTACGGAGCAGCTGTTCCAGAGGGTGAACTTGAGCTCTCAAACAGGGATGGTCTGCCCTGGGAAATGGATGCTTTCATACATGTTTTTCTAAATGACTAAACAATAAAAGGAATTTTCTCCTGCTTTGGATGGGAACCTAAATTTCAGGGTTTAAAACTCCCTGAGCCAGTGTCGGGTCGGTGGTGATATTTCCAGGTGCATCCACAAGGAGTTCCCATGTTTCCTCTGGGCAGCCTAGCTCTTGTGATGTGAAGACCAGGGAGAAAGTGCCCGGGAGCCTTTTGGGAAGAAGAAAAGAAAAATAAGCTTCTCTGAAACCACAGACACACTCAGGTTTAGATCTAAATTCTATCTTGTGTGGCGTCGGGGAAATATTAGAAAAGGCTCAGGGAGAAAGATGAAGTCTTCAGAGTTGATTCATTTGATTTGAAACTTCATGAACCTTTAGGGACCCCGTAACCATGTGACATACGGCATCGAGGAAAACTCCTAAGCTCCAAAGATGACAGTCTGAGGGTTCAGTTGAATGTTTTCGTTGAAGCAGTGCATCCTGATCACGTGACTCCAACACACACCTCCGCCCCTGCCACCCCCCACTGTGGCCTCAAAGCCTGATGCCTGCTTTCCTGGGGACAGGAGGTCCTATTCCTGCACTTGGAGGGGTGTGTAGAAACCAGTGCCTGAAAAAAGACAGTGGACCCTCCCTGTCGGAGCCTGACAGCAATAGCTGAGGGCTGGAGAGCACCATTTGACAATGTAGTTACTTGCTTGTTTTTCTAAACAAGGAAACATCAAAAAGCCAGACAGAGGGAGGGTGGAGGGAACTTGGGACCCCCTTCAACCTTCCTGAAGAAGGGGATGGAAGAAGGCTGGTGAATCCAGGTGAAAGAAAGTGTCAAAATGAAAGGGGTCCCAGCTGTGGTCTGTACAGTACAGGGCCTCCAGGGAGACGAACGGTGCAGAGTTTTGGAAAGTTACTTAAGCCTTTCTCTTCTTTGCAACTCTTCCCTGAGCTTTTCACCGAGGCCGTCAGCTGCTGTAGTTTTCCTGGGTCATTGATTTTTTTGGCCCCAGGGATTCCAGCATCGGATCTTACTCTTAATAAGCCAGAGGCTGCATCGGGGCCTGCTTCTCCCCCTCCATGCTCGTGACTTGTGTAATCACCTCCAAGCCTGCTAGGAAACAGGCTCCCTAAACACCCCCTTCCCTCTCCTCCCTGAAGACGTTGAGATGCTGCCAGCGGCCACTGGAAGGCTATCATCACTGCATTAAAAACACATCCCAGGAAGGCAAGAACAGTTCATGCAGAATCACTGCCTCTGATCCTTAAGCCCGAACTCAAATGTGCTTGGCTTTCATCCATTTTCCTCTGGGATGGTCTTCTGTTCTTTTGACTGCATTCCCAAATTGAGGATTTAGCCTGAGAGGTCCAAACTGATCACTGATTTTTTTTTTTTAATAGAAATGTCACGTCAGCATCATCTTTGTTCAAAGAACAAGGCAGGATGAGGGCAGAGGGGAGGGAGGGGTGCCATTTTGGTTCCAGCCATAAAACGCTAAGGACCCTCTACATTTGGTCCTGCTTTAAAGCGGGATGTTCCAGTGCGTCCCTGAACTTAGTTTGCCGTGTCCCTCAGGTCTTGTTCATGTTTTTGGTGGTTTACTCTTTGCCGAGAGCAGGCACAGCCTTCTCCATCTGCTCTTCCCTTTCTCCCTCTTCTGTTTTGTTTTGTGTTTTTTCTTTTTTTTTCTTTCTTTTCTTTCTTCTCAAAGAAGTTCAAAGTGATGGATGGGCTGATGGGCAGAGAGGGAAGGAAAGGATAGAAAATTCATCAAGTTGCCCCTTGGATTCCTAGAACACTGTTGACTTTTGACAAAGTCGTCATGACCATATGTTTACACGTTTGGTTTTACCCTAGGGCATGTAGTGGTAAATGTGGGAAGCGGAAAGGAAAGGAGGTGAGAAACAAGGGGAGCGGAGCAGCTTTTAAGGCCTTCCTTGTACCCAGATGTCCTCAGACCTCAAAGAAGTGGCACTGCACGAGAGAAGTGGGTCTCTGGGCTGACGTCCTACCTCCCGCCCCTGGGAATCAGTAGCCCAAGCAAACAAGATGTGGGCCTTGTTATCAGATCATTTGCAGCCCAGCAAATAAGCCCCATCCCAGCTCCTATTTCATTGGTCAGGAATTTCAGAATATGGAAAAATGGTCATTCAGTTGATCTTGGGGGCTCGGGGGTGGGAACTTGGTCGCGATGGAGTTGTCCATGTAGCAGAGGTTGAACCTTCCTGTTCTGTTCAGAGAGGCAGTGGGTCTCAACCCCGGCTGCACACTAGAACTGCTTGAGTCTAAACAACTGTACGGATGCTCTAGCAGCAACTCAAGGCATCTGATTTAATTGATCTGGGAGATCCAGGCATTGGTCTCTTTTTCAAAGCCCCCAGGCAATTCTAGTGCACAGCCAGAGTTGAGAACCATTGCTCTGGTGTCAGAGGGCAGGGCTGCCTCCTGTCTTTGTGTCAGTTCATCCAGGGGGACACGGGCATGACGGGGTCTCCCTTCACCCCGCCCCCGCACCCCAGGGCTCACCACCACGGAGACCAGGATGTATTTTCCCAGCTCTCAGTTTGCCACTGCATCCCAGCGCACATGTATGCACACACTTATACATACATGCACGCGTGCCTATGTGCACACACACAGCTCTTCTTTTTAGTATGCCTTGGTCACATCATCCTTTAATTCAGGATTGTCTTCATTTTCAAAACTTTTATGGAGTGAAAAGCCAGCTCGTAACGAAAGAAAAAACAAAGCAAATGTCTGCAGGAGTTGTCCAGCTGTCACAGAAGAGGGATGAAGAGTAAGTGTCTCAGAGGGCTCGTCTGTTTCCATGGAAAGTAACAACGTTTGAAAAGTGTTCTCCCAGCTCTTTCTGTAGCCGAGAAGAGGAGTCTGGGTAAGGGAGTGGTCCTGTTATTAATGGCTTTGGTCTCCCAGGCGCTTTATTGGAAAGGGCAGCCTAGTAGCCATTTCAAGGAAGGAACAGAAAGGAAGTAAAAATTAATTGAGCACAGGGTTATCTGATTTCATCCTCATAGCAACACTGTGAGGTAAGTAGTAGTGTCACTTTACCCAGCCTCAGAGAGGTTAAGTGACTTGCCCAAGACCTCCCAGCTAGGAAGCAGAGCAGAGGCAGACTCCTAACTCCAGCCCAGGAGTAGGGCCAGGCTGGGGGGCTTGGCCCGTGTGGGTGCTGAGTGGGGGACAAAGCCAGAGAAAAAGTGCCACAATTTGCTTAACCTTTCTGTATAGTCCTTGGATTGCCCGTGGTGGTTTCAGTTGCCCTCTGAGTAGACTGACCTTTTCCCATTCCTTCCTTCCACATCTTCTCATCACAATTCATCCGTAGTAGGTACAGGCACAAGGTGATGAGTGGATACAGGAGAAAAATGTTAGAACTTCTGTTCTTTTCTATTTGTTTCTTTTCTATCTTTAAAAAAGAAGTTATGTTTTGCTTATAATAAACATAAAGTTGAGGGAGTTCCCTGGCTGTCCAGTGGTTAGGACTTGGTGCTTTCACTGCCGTGGCCCATGTTCAATCCCTGGTCAGGGAACTAAGATCCCATAAGCCATGCCATGTGGCCAAAAACAAAAACTAAAAACAAAAAAACCCCATACAAGTCGACAGTAGAACAGTACGTAATCTTTTTTTAAAAATTTATTTTATTGAAGTATAGCTGATTTATAACATAATTTCTAAATGTAATATAGTGGAGAAATGTTCTCAAAGTATTTTTACTGATGGGGCTCATGATCTAAAACACTTGGAGGCCACTGGTCTTCTCAGCCATCCTGTCAGCACCTTTAAAATTCTTGAAAAGGCACCGCTTTGGAAATAACATACACTGAAAGAACACCTGCCCCCATGTGACCCAGCCCTTCCCCTGCCACGCCCACTACCCCAGTTAACAACTGCTGGTAAAATTTAGAGGCAGGATGTGAATCCCGTGACTGTCTTGTTTCAAAAATCCATACTCCTGTCATTCAAGCTAAGTAATGGACGTGGAAGCTAGGGGCGAGGCATTCTGAACTTTTATGATACTTGGCCACTATTTTATTTTATTTTACTTTATTTTTAAAATTTATTTATATTTATTTATGGCTGTGTTGGGTCTTCATTGCTGTGCACGAGCTTTCTTTAGTTGTGGTGCGCGGGCTTCTCATTGTCGTGGCTTCCCTTCTTGCGGAGCACGGGCTCTAGGCACGCAGGCTTCAGTAGCTGTGGCACTTGGGCTCAGTAGTTGTGGCTTGCGGGTTCGAGAGCTCAGGCTCAGTATTTGTGGTGCACAGGCTTAGTCGCTCCACGGCATGTGAGATCTTCCCAGGCCAGGGCTCGAACCCATGTCCCTTGCATTGGCAGGCGGATTCTTAACCACGGTGCCACCAGGGAAGCCCTCAGCCACTATTTTAATGAGGCTGATGTGTTTGTATCTTTCTGGAAGGAAATAGCTTCCCTGAATAACATCAGTCCTAGAGTCACCTAGATTTTAGCGATAGAAGGAGACTCTCAGATGGGAGGGTGGCTGACCAAGTGATTCTAATCTGTTTTCTCTGAGCTTCTCTCTTTCCCTGTGGGGTCTCTAATTCTGCTACCCCTTAGCTGGCCCCCATGTGTGCACCATCTCAGTTTAAACTCTGACCCATCGTAAGGGGTATATTCTTTACTTGGTTCCCTTAGCACAAGTAAGAGAAGTTAGCTAAAAATACTATAGTGTATCAAGAACATAAAGCACTGTGTGCCGCACGGTGCTTTAAGAACTTCATGTTCATTAACTCATTTAATCCTCACAACGCTATGAAGGGAATACTGCTATGATAAGTTGAAGAAATAGCATCAAGAGAGGCTAAGTAACTTTTGGGGATTTGAATGCAGGCGGCTTCTCTAATGCTAAAACAAATAAATTACAAGTTCTTTAAAACAGTGCCACTTCTGTAATGTTTATCTCTTAATATACCAGATCCAAAGCTTTCCCAGGACTTGCAGGTATTGTCCGTTCCATGTCGTGTCTAGAGATAGCACCATCCAGCCCCAACTAACTGATTACAGGATAGGATCTATAATTCATTTCTGGAACTATGGTGGAACTGGTATTCTGGAATTGTTTCCCCAACAAAACACTTAGGGCTGGTGAATAAAACATAACAAACATCCTTTAAATGCATGAGTGAGTGACTAAATGCAAGGAGTAGCCAGGGAACAAAAATGAAGAGGGATCAGAGAACTGAAGAAGTTTGCTGTCACCAACCCTATGGCTACACTGGGGCCTTTGATGAGCTTTACAACCAGGATTTAATAGGTACATGAGGGCAAGAGAAAGGCATTAGACCAATGTCAAGTGAGAAATTGGAATAAAGATCTCCTTATAAGGCCAGGACATGGAAGGGCTAAACACTCATAAAAAGATGCATGAAAAACAAATCAGCCTTCTTGTAAAGAAAGATGACAAGGAAACATCTCAGCTTAGGTTCAGGATTGGAGGAAAAAATAATCTCTGTTGAGACTATGTAACCACAGGTCTGCCTTTTCAAGAGTCTGGGTTTTGAATTCACATTGCCTTTACCAGGAAACCCAAGCTGAGAAACTAAAAAAGTTGTCCCAGGTTAGTAGTGCCCCAGGGTGCCTGGGGAAAACACACAAATACTCCCTGCATAGAAACATCAACACAGGCCCCACAGATTCTGATAGATAAAATTCTGCTGATTATGAACACAGTATCCAAAATTACACTATATGAATAATAATCAGCATCAAAAACAACAGATTTTTAATAAATAGGGAATATAAAACATAAAATAATAAAGGAGAATCTAAAACATGAAGAAAGAATGAAAGGCTATCAAGAAAGATCAGGCATATTTTTTTAAGAAATCAAATATATGTACTAACATGAAAAATATATTCATTGATGTTCAAAGCTTGATGGGTAGATTAGATGCAGCTGAAGAGAGAAATAGTGAACTGGAAAATAAAGCTGGGAAAATTATCCAGAATGCCGCAAAAGAGATAAAGACACGGAAAAAAGTTTATAAGACATGGAAAATGGAATGAAGGTTCAACATACAGCTGATCAGTATTCCAGAAAGGGAGAATAGGGAAAATGAGGGAGAGGCAACACTCAAAGTGATAATACCTTAGAGTCAATTTTCAAGAGTTGATGAATGATTCAGATTCAAGCATCTCAAGCAAGATAAATAAAAATAAATTTATGCTTATCATATTAAAACTACAAAATGCTAAAACAAAGTGACAGTTTTAAAACGATCATAGAGAAAAAAATTTTCATCTATAAAGGCTTGCCCATAACAGTGAGAGCCAGAAGCCAGTCAAATATTTTCCAGGTTCTGGGGAAAAAAAAACTGTCAGTGCAGAGCTATATACCCAGCTAAACTATCTTCAAGAGTGAGTGTGAAATAAGGGCACGTTTACCACTAATAAATCCTTACTGAAAGAACTACTAAAGAATATACTTCCTGAAGAAGGACACTGAGTCTAGAAGGAAGGCTTGAGATATAAAGAAAAGAAATGATGAGCAAAGAAATGGTATAACTTCTAATGCACTTTACCTATATTTTTTGCTGTCTGCCTGCTTAGAGAGTGTCATTTCCTTGCCTTGATAGAGATGTTCTCTAAGATATCTTGTCCTTTTGGCAGCTAAAATCAAGAGACAGCTTTTTGACCCAGTTGAACTCTTCCACTGACTTATGACTTTCATCCTGAGGGTACCCAGTCCTCCTTACCAGGTGGGCATCAGTTCCCTTGTGAGTACACAGTGGAAGGTCTGTATGAAAGAACAAGAAATGTTCTCAGGTCTTTCAGGTATCAGATGCTGTGCTAGGTATCATAAAGGCCTACTCTAAAGAGTCAGTTCTGTCCTGAGAAAGCTTCTTTCTCAGTGGTTTCATAGTCACACAGATAACAAGCAGTTTGAGGGATGAAGAATAGATTTGGCAGGTCACATTCTCAAAATGGTATCCAAAGCCCAGAGCTTGGAATTGAGGGTTTAGTAGTGTATCTATAGACCTACCAGATGACACTGCCCGTGTATAGGTTTTACATTTTCATACCTGCATTTCAGGACACCTGTATCACTTGCTCACTCAGGCTCCTGGAGATGAATTTCTCCTGCATTGACAAGTTAGGGAATGAAGCAATGCTTGGGGTCAGTTTCGACCTGAGAGTCAAGTTTTCTATACACAGAGAAGCAGGCAACATTAAAATTCAAAACTCAGGCCACTGACTCTGAAATGTATGTTTGCAAACTGTCTGATTTCATGTCTGCCTCAGATGTCCCATGAATACAAATCACCTCATTTGGGGTTGGAGGAGCAGGGAGGAAGAAACCTAAGAATGATCTTCAAAACAAATCTTTAATTCGGATGAGGATAATAGAATGTAATCCCATTTCAAGTCTGTCAGCATTCCTTTGATGATTACAAATGAGTCCCTTTTCCCCTGCAATGTGGGGGAATAATCTGGATAAAATAACCCTTTTTGTCTGTGAGGGCCTGAGCGATGCCTACTCATGACAGCTTTCAGAGTAGTGTTTCAGAGTCTGAGAAGGGCGCTCTGCTACCAAGTCCTTCCCTTTCTACTCTTGACTTAGAAGATTTTTCCCTCTTTTCATGTTTGGCGGCTTCCGAAGGTCTCAGGCTTAGCAATCATAAATCAATTGTAGTACTGTACTCTGGAACGAGAGAGACCTGAGTCACGGAGCCCTTTCTCTTCTCTGTTTGTTCAGCGGGAGACAGGTGGAGATGAGAACGCACAATCTTATCTAGAAGGCCAATTTGTACAGCTTTTGAGGGATACACTTCAAGGAGCGCATGCAATTATAGTCTCCTTTCTATTAAAAAAATGTACACTGACTCACGTTCAGGCTCACACACCTCTTTTCTGTCCATTTGATGGTGAAATTAAGGGACAGTCGTTTTTAAACACCTTCTTCTATTTTGGGAGGCCTAAACACACCTTCCAAAGCTAACAATGCCAAATGCTTTGTGGACAAGTCAGACCGGATATAAAGACTCAGGTGCCATCTGCAGCCTCAGCATGAAAAGGGGCCTCAAGGCCCCGGTGCTGCAGGACCTGCTGTGTGGAGTCTGTCCTTCAGGCTGTGGAGAATTCTACAGAGCAGAGCCTGTGGTCTTCTCTGTTTTGCCTCTTTAAACCTCAGTGTAAGTGTGAAGGTCCCTTTCTTCTGGTTTACTTTTTTTTTTTAAGCAAAGGGCTCCAAGACTTTTGTCCCCAGGATTATGTGTAAATAGTGTTATGGATTTCTAAAGTCATAAACCAGTGCTTTGAGGAAAAAGGTCTCCTCTTGTCGCAGACTTCTGCGTTTCTTTCTGGCTCTTCAAGGCAGGTTATTTGGGTTGTCAGTCTTCACCAAGAATGTCATGTGGTCCTTATAGTAGATGGCTGTCTTCACTCAAGGAGAATTTAGCTTGTCCTAATGTTTAATCTAAACCAGTGATTCTCAATGCTTAGTGAAATAAGACAGGGAAAGACAAATGCTATATGATATTTACTTATACATGGAATCTAAAAAATAATACACATGAACGTATATACAAAACAGAAACAGACTCACAGACTTAGAAAACGAACTAATGGTTACCAAAGAGCAGAGGGAAGTGGGGGAGGGATAAGTTAGGGGCATGGGATTAATAGATGCAAACTACTATACATAAAATAGATAAGCAACAGTTACTGTATAGCACTGGGAATTATACCCATTATCTTGTAATAAGTTGTCACGGATTCTAGTCGGCAAAAATACTGAAGCACCGTGCTGCACACCTGAAGCTAACACAATACTGTACATCAGCTATACCTCAGTAAAAAAAGAAAGAAAGAAGCCAGTGATTCTCAACCCAGGGAGACTTTGTCCCCCCAGGAATATTTGGCCATGTCTGGAGGCAGTTTGATTCTTCACAACTAGGGGTGCTATTGGCATCTAGTGAGTAGAAGCCAGGGGTGCTGCTAAACGTCCTACAAGGCACAGGGTAGCCACTACAGCAGGGAATGATCAGGTCCTCAGTCCTCATGCTGAGGTTGAGGAATGCTGGGTCTGACAGGACAACATGCCATGGCTTTATGTTCTACAAGTTTGGAATCTCAAAAAGGTGGGAACATTTTTAAAAACCAGAGTTGAGTCTGGAAAACCTAGAGGTGGCTCCACGATGCTCTTTTCAAGGCCAGCTCGCCTCCTGCAGCCACCCAAAAGTGTTCAGTTCCCCAAAGCCAAGGACGTGGCAATCCAGGCACTGCTCTCATCCAATTTTTCTTCAGGCTCCCCTCAGCTCCAGCTTCCTCTCTGGAACTTGCCTGTGTCTTTGGCCCTTTTGTCCTCCTCATTTCAAGCTCAAATACTAGCCATCGTTCATGTCAATCTAAAATAGCCCCCTGGACGCAGAGGTGTTTAGACTCGAAGTCGCTTGCTCGCTCGCAGTGCGAGGATGTGTTTGCAACACCTCTCAATTATTTCACAACTTCACTGAAACAATCTTAGGCGCGGGGCAGGATGGGGGGGCAATTTGATTTGAATTTTTAAAAGGAAGAGAGCAAGTCTTGAAAACCATGCTCAGATCTGCTTTTCCCTGGCTCCTCTCACTGCCTCCCCCAACTTTCCTCCTCCTCTGTTCCTGCTTCCCTTCTTCCTGCACCCTGTCTAACTGCCCCCCACCTTTGCATCCACAGACTGACAGCACATATACCCGCTGACATTTCTGTGCAACGTTGTGTCCCCATCTGTGCCGCCTGTTATATACTCTGTAAAGAGACCTGTTCAGAGATGGTTCTAAGAGTGTTAATTGCATGGATGAATCATCTATTACTATTTCAGTGCAACCCTGCCCACCCCTCTGTGCTGAATGTTATCACCTTATCAGGCCACATTTGAAGCTTCTGTGGTCATGGGACCGGGCATCATTGTAGGGCCCACACTGAGTAGAAGGAGAATCAAACAGATTCCTCTGAAATGATAGCTACAACCCCTGCCCAGAGGCCACCAGACCGGCGGACAGCCAACCACTGTCAGAGCTTGCCTTTCTCTGTCACCCTTCTTTCAAACAGGTTGCAACACTAATTAAAATATTTCTTTCTTTCTGCCAAACACAGAGAAAATATAGTATTGTTTCCAAAAGAGCAGGCAGGGGCACCAGCAGGAATGGGTGTGCAATATTTGTAAAGCTTCGTGACTCAGTAACTCTGAATCTCCAAGCATTTTAAGAGTTTTGTCCAAAAAAAGGTCTATTGTGTGGCTCTTGGCACTGAAGAAAATAGCAGGCCTGTCAGAACTCTGTTTCAGATTTAATTTTAAAGTGGGTGATGTAAGAATGCCGTCCAATGGGAGGGCTTTGCTGCTGCTTCTCATTTCCGCCCATTTTGGTGTGACAGAACTTGAGTGTTCAGAATCCGTTTATATGAAGAAATTGAAGCATCTTCCCTTGACACCATGTTAATAAAAAGGCACCACATCCCTAAGCAAAGTACCGTATGTCTTTCAAATGAATATGACTTCCTGCAATAAAAGTAAAAACATATTTGACTGTATATGTCTATTTGATTACTTGACTGTCTCTCTGTGTGTGTATATATATTTATGGACATATACAGAGCATCTTCTTGCCAGATCTTCTCTTTTTCTCAATACACTTTTTAAAAATTATAACTTTTTTCTTTTTTAATTGAAGTATAGTTGATTTACACTGTTTCAGGTGTACAGCAAAACGATTCAGTTATGTATATATATGTATATGTGTGTGTGTGTATATATATATATATTCTTTTTCAGATTCTTTTCCATTATAGGTTATTACAAGATATTGAATATAGTTCCCTGTGCTATACAGTAGGTCCTTGTTGTTTATCTATTTTCTATGTAGTAGTGTGTATCTGTTCATCCCAAATTCCCAATTTATCCCTCCCCTTCCCTTTCCCCTTTGGTAACCATAAGTTTGTTTTCTGTGTCTGTGAGTCTCTGTTTTAACAATACACTTTTGAAAATGTAGGCCTAGAGACATTATTGATTTTCCCAAATGCTCCAAGCATTTGTTATTTACTTCCGGATACAGATGTTATAAAAATAAGCAGAAAAAAACATTTTATGAAGATGCTCTTTCCTAGTTGTTTTCTTCCCAGGATATTAAATAGTGAACAGTGATTTTTTTCATCATATAGACATGTTAATATAGAGGACACGTTTATCCTCTATGTCTCTGTGTTAATAAAGATTATATACTGTGTTTTTAAACAAAGAACCAAGGGATTCTATTCAACCATTGGATTCAGCTGAACCAGGTTGTAAGCTTCTAGGCTGGGAAAATTTCTCACAATGTTACCAAGCATCAGTCCATGTTATGGGAGTGACTTTCCCTGCTTCCAACGCCACTGGTCCTCAGCAAAACAGACTCTATTTCCTTCTTCCTGGTTTCTAGAAAACTCCCTTAAAGACCTGGACAGTCACTGAATTTAAGGTTTTTGGTTTTTTTTTATATAATGGGAAATTTAACATGTAGATCCCATACGCAACATGGATCGCCCCAGGCTGGGTCCAAAATAAAATCAGACCATGGACAAGATCAGTCCTGGGAAACTGAACACAGATAAACCCACCATGACTCTCCACAGCCCCAGGTTGTTACTGTGAGGAAGGTCTGGCCAAAGGGAATGTCTTAGTTATTTGCTCCTGTGTGTGTAGCTAAACGCGTGTGTGCGTGTGTGCACACACACACGCACAAGTGAGGGGCCTTTCATCCTCAGAATGCAGTCAGACAGTGACATGTGAACCAAACTCAAACTGCAGTCTTCCATGGAACCTTCTGGAACCTTCTGGAATGTGACTTGCTACTGCCTCAGGGTCTTTCATGAGAGTCTGCACCATTCATCTTCATTACCCACTTAGGTATTCTGTTTCGTTGGCAAGGTAAATTATTAGGTGGAGTATACACAGTCTGATATACTGAGGGTCCTATGTTAAGAATGTCAAATGTTTGTGATTCAGTCTCACAGACTGGGTTAAAATTGCAGGGCTAAGTACTAGTTTTAAATTACATCATCATCATCATTATTATTCCAGCAAGCTGTGAGGTATGGACTTTACCTGACCATATCTGCACTTCCGCTGGCTTTGGGGAAGAGTGAATTTGCTGGAATCACCGAAGCCTGAGAACCAGGGGAAAGGGTTAAGCTTTTCTCACTGCAGGGCATTCGGGGCCCAGGGCTGATGCCATTGCATACTAAATCCTTCCTTGATTGGATTTTAATACAATTATCACCAAGGAATGAAGTCACGAAAGGATAATATGCAGACTTCAGAAACAGAGCTGTCCAATAGAAATATGACGTCATCCATGTAGGTAATATTAAATATCCCAGTAGCCACATTAGAAAAAGTTAAAGAGGTGAAATGAATTTCCATAGGAAATTTTATTTACCCCAATGTACCCAAAGTATCATTTCCACCCTAATAAGTATTTTTAAAATTATTAATGAGAGAGTTTATGTTCTTTTTTGCTTATGAAGACTTGGAAATGCTGTATGTAATTTACCCCTACAGCACATCTCAGTTCAGACTGGCTGCATCTCAAGTCCCCAGTAGCCACGTGTGGCCCGGGGCCGCCGTACTGAGCAGTGCAGCAGTAGAAGGTTGAGCAGGGCACGAAAGTCTGTAGATGTCTAGAGCTGGGCAGAGTTGAGGTGGGGGATCAGCGCGGAGCCTCAGGCCTCAGCTCTTCGTGAGGGCATCTTCTTCTCACAGAGCCCCCGTCAGGCTGCCTCGTGAAGGGGCCAGTGCCAACTGCCCCAGTTCCTCCCTGGGAGCTTGGCCTCCCCAGCTTGCCTCCTTGCCGCGTGGAGGAGGATTGGTGTCCTCATGCTTCCTCCAAGCCCTTTCCCGAGAACCCTCCTAGATTTCTGTCCTTGGACAGGGAGAGGGCTGCCGGGAGTCACCAAACTCTCACAGAACCTTCCAGCAATACCAGAAATTGATCAGCCCTACTCGCCTTGATCCCTTTCTGCCACGTGGACATCACAAGGATTTCAGGCTGTCATCCTGTGCAAACCCACCACGGGGCATCGGGGCTCAGTGGTGCAAGAGTTTTTGAACTGTGCATCCTCCTACTGGAAAGCTTATTTTTCCCAGAGGCTGCTCTTGGTTAACCTTAGCCCACAGCAGAGAGAACACAGGCTGGGTACCAGTAAGGGATCTGCCAGGATGTCTCCCAGCTTATTAGAGGCAGGACCAAGATTGGACTCAGGACTCCGCTCCTGTTTGGAGTCACTGTGCTGCCCGCAGCATCAGCTCTCAAAAGGAACAGATGAGGGCTTCCTTGGTGGTGCAGTGGTTAAGAGTCCACCTGCCGATGCAGGGGACACGGGTTCGTGCCCCGGTCCGGGAAGATCCCACATGCCGCGGAGTGGCTGGGCCCGTGAGCCATGGCCGCTGGGCCTGCGCGTCCGGAGCCTGTGCTCCGCAACGGGAGAGGCCACAGCAGTGAGAGGCCTGCATACTGCAAAAAAAAAAAAAAAAAAGGAGCAGACGTGAGGGGTTCAGAAAGACCCCAGCGCAGAACTCTCCCCTTCCCTGATAAAACCACAGGCTGACCTGGCTGTTTATTATTCCTCTGGGCTCACGCTAGAATCACTTTGGGGGTGCGTTCAAATATACTGATGTCTGGAGCTCCTCCCCAGGCTAATTGAATTGGAATCTCTGCGCTGGGGCGTGGACATTGATATTTTTAAATCTCCCGAGGTGGTTCTGACATTCAGTCAAGGTTGGCACTTGCTGGAAAGCATTGCACACTTTTAAATCTGTCCATATATTTATTCAATATTAAATATTTATTATTATTTTTCCAGACACAGAAAATTTGTAATACTAGTCCAAAGGCTTCCTTTATACTCTTCACCCAGATTCCTTAAACGTTTCCATTTTATCACATTCGCCTTATTCTTTTTTTTTTTTTTTTTTTTTGCGGTACGCGGGCCTCTCACTGCTGTGGCCTCTCCCATTGCGGAGCACAGGCTCCGGACGCGCAGCTCAGCGGCCATGGCTCACGGGCCCAGCCGCTCCGCGGCACGTGGGATCTTCCCGGACCGGGGCACGAACCCGCGTCCCCTGCATCGGGAGGCGGACTCTCAACCACTGCGCCACCAGGGAAGCCCCGCCTTATTCTTTTCTAAGTTGCAAGTAAGACGTCCTTTACTCCCAAGTACTCCCATGTGTTCCTTAAGAACAAGGAAGGACAGTCTCTTACATAACCAAGAACAATGATCAAAATCAGGAAATGAACCTGCCACAATACTGTTTTCTAATCTACAGACCTCATTCAGATTTCACCAGTTGTCCCAGTAATGTGCTTTAGAGCGAAAGAAAACCTCAGCTCATGCAGTATTTTCAGTTGTCATGTCTCTTTAGTCTCCTTGCAACCTAGAATGGCTCCCAGTCTGTATCTTTCATGACGTTGGCATTTTTGAAGATTATGAGATGGTCATTTTATAGCCTGTCCCTTAGTTTGGATTTGTCTGATGTTTTATTCTTACGCATTTGGGCAGGACGTTACAGCAGTGAAGCTGTGTTCTTTTCTGTGCATTGCATGGGGAGGAATGGGATGTCGGTCACCCCGTTACTCTGAAGTGACTTTGATGTTTGGTGAAGGTCTCTTTTGGATGACAGATGCCATCATCAGCCATCCTTACACAAATTGAGTCACTGTAGATAGCAGTATATCTAGCAAAGCTGTTAGGCTCTTGAACTCGGGAGAAGCAAGTCTTAAAGCAGAAGAGGGGAAAGAATAAAAAGGTTCTGGAACCTGGAGCTTTGGCAAGGGGAACTGGTCCAGGAAAGGCACTGCCAATGTTGCTCCTGGCGTTGGGATGAAGTGACAGGACAGCATTTGTCCTGGAAGGGGCTTCGGATTAGGGAGAGGGGCAAGAAGAGAGACTGCTTACGTGTGGCTTTGGTGAGGACTGAAATGTTCCTTTTTAATCCTCCATCTAAATCAGAGCAACTCACCCTTTCTGAGCTTTGGTGCACCTCGCAGCTCCGTCTGTAATGGGGATCGATAGCTTCCAGTTTTAGCCCCAGATATGATTCCTGTTAAGATCATGACCAGCTTGACACTTCCTGTTTATTATCTGTTGCATATCTTCAGATCAGATGTGGTTTTTACCACTTCAAAGAGCACTAGAACTTCAACGGATGGAATGCATCCGTTTTGCTTCTGGCTCAGAAGACCTTCTTATTCCACAGACGAAGCCTATTACTTGTGTTAATAAACTATCAGAACTTGGTTTTCCTTGTGTGTGCATGTAGGGGACAATGTATAGACTGAGGTGGAGTAGGAGATGGTGTTTATTTCTGTCCATCTGGTATACCAGGCCTCCCGAGGGCCCCTGAGTAGCAAGCAGTTTCCCTCCTGCACTGCTGTCGGTATTTCTGCTCATGGCTGTCTTTGGCTCATTATAAGAATGTGTCATTCCCTCTTCTTTGTTCCCTCTCCTTACTTCATATATTTACCTTCACCTGCGCTGTTGGAGAAACGTCACCTTGTCATGGAGATAGTGGCCACAACAAATTTAAGTTCCCCAAACTCACGCTGTCCCTCGGTCACTTCCTCATACCGCTGAGCCAAACAACAACTGATGGAGGTAATAATGATAAAGATGAATGTTTATGCACAGCTGACTCTGGATGTTCCCCCCCACAAAAGATATTGGAGTCTTAACCTGGTACCTGTGACCTTATTTGGAGATAGAGTCAATATAGAAGTAATCAAGTTAAGATGAGGTTATTACAGTGGCCCCTAATCCAATATGACTGGTGTCCTTCAAAAAAGGGGAAATTTGGACACAGAGAGACCTACAGGGAGAAGACCATGTGAAGAGTACAGTTATGCTGCCACAAGTCAAGGAACTGCCGTAGCTAGGGGAGAGGCCTGGAACACAGCCTTCCCCAGAGCCTTTGGAGGGAGCGTGACCCTGTCGACACCTTGATTTTGGATCTCCGGCCTCCAGAACTGTGAGACAATACATTTCTGTTCTTCTAAGGCACCGAATTTGTGGTACCTTGTTACAGAAGCCACAGGAAATTAATACAGCAGAGTTCTGAGCACCATGCATGTAATAGCTCAGTTAATCTTGACAACGGTCCCCTGAGATAAGAGTTATTATCGTTACCTTCATTTTATAGATGCCTGGCTGAGGCTCAGAGGGGTCGGGCAGTTTGCTCAAGGTCCCTGGAGCTGATAAAACCCCGCTTTACTCAACCCTGTAATATCCACCTCTGGCCGTCATCTTACGTCTCACCTCTCCTTCACAGCCGCCCTGTGCCTCTTCCTCCCTCCCGTCCTCCTTCCCTCTCCGTCTCCTCTAAGGGGCCTTCTCTGTTGTTCTACCTCTCGAATGCGTCCCTGCCCTCGGCTCTTCCCACACTAGCCGTTCTCTCAGGTTTCACTTGTGTGCCAATCACTTCCTGGTTTCCCTCCTCCCAGGTCCCTCTCTGGAGCTTCTGACTCTGGACACTCCGCTGGGATGCCCCACGGGCACTCAGAACAGAGTCACAAACCCTGCTTTTGATGCTGGATTTCCCAAGAGGACAGCATCACCAGTTCAAAACCTGGGAGGCATCCCTAAGTCTCCCTTGTCCCTGTGCCCCTCATCCCCATCCCCCATTCCCACTGATTCTAGGGCTAAATCACTGTCACTTCAGTCTGGACCCAGCTGCATAATCAGGACCCAGATGCCAAATGAAAATAGGGACCCCCTTGTTCAAAAATCAGGGGGAAAGAGCTGTTTAAGGCACTAAAATACGAAGTTTTCTTGTCACACTGGTTTTTATTTGCTCTTCAGTGTTGTTCTAAGAGAAAAAAATGGACATTTTAAATTATTAGCATGGATTTTATTGTTCATATTAGGCTATGCTAGATTTAAATACAAATACAAGAGCGTTGAGCGGGTACATGGCATTGCAGAAATGATACATTCTTATTTTGTGTATATACTGCCCATTCTGCTGCTGCTCTCTACCTTGTCTCTTACTGATGTGTAAGGAATGATGGAAAAGAAGAGAAGCTGTGGGTTCCTCTGTCTTTCCCTTTCCTTCTGTGTCATCATTTTCAGCATACGTATCTGGCTAATGTAAACACAAGTAAAAAAAAGATACGGTGGGTTTCTTGGTTGTCCCTATTTCTTACAATGCCCTTGCCATCCTTCCTCATTCAAAGCAGATTCCTATTCTAACAGAGAGTGTGGCCTCTCAGTGCTGTCAGCATCTCTGCTTACCCAGTTGGAGATGTAACACGCTTTCCTGATGCTCACTTTGAGTTTTGCTGGTCAGATCGCACTTCCGCCAGAATTCTGTGCTCGGGGCATGTCAAACACTGCGTGGCAACGTGGTGGGAAACAACGGTGGAAACCTAGGTTATGGGGCTGTCCTCTGCTCGAGCACATGCCCCGTTGGCCTATGGGGCTTCGTTTACAAAACACAAGTTCAAAGATTAAATTATTAAAGTTTCACGGTGGTCACAGCAGAGCATTAAACCAAGAGCTGGGCTCTTCTGAGCGTGGGGCTGGCTCTGTGCACCGGCGCGGGGCATAGACCCACGAGGTCGACTCTTGATCTCCATCCCTCCCTCCCCATCCCTCTGCCCCTGTCTTAGCTCAAGCCTTCATCCTTGCCCCCCAGAGGACTGCAGCCACCCTCATTTCTTCATAGGTCTCTGCAGTCCATCTAACACAGGCCCCTGGATTCAGGATTTCTCGGAATTGCCAATCTGACCAGCATCACTTGCCTGCCTTCGAGCCTGCAGTGGCTCCCATCTGACTTCAGGTTAAATGCAGACTCCGTGGGAAGACCTCGCTAACTTCATCAGCCTTCCCTCCTGACTTCACACCCGGTGCCACGCCGAACGTCTAGCTCCCTTTGAGCCTTTGCACATCTGCCCCTGCTGCCTGAGGTTCCTTTTCACCTGGGTACCTCCTGCTCGCTCTTCAGGCATCACCTCCCACCTGGAAGCCCTCCTCGCCACCTCCTCGGGTGGGTCAGATGTCTCTTCTTATTGCACCCTGCCCACCAGACACCCGCTGTGCTCCTCTACCACAGCATTTAAAATCACTCAGCATAATACTATGACAAGGTGTAGAGAGAGAAGTGGTGAGCAGTTCCTCCTTCATTCGGCATCCTGGACTCAGGCAGGGGTAATGACGGGCCCTTGAACCTGGAGTGGAGACCCAGGCCCAGAGTCAGAGCAGGGACTCACCCTGGCCCCTGTCACCAGTGGGGCGTGAGATCTCTTGTGCCGCCGAAAGTGGAATACTTCCCTGACATCACAGCGGGCTGTCGTGGGTATCATCGTGAGCTAGGAGATGACAAGGCTTTTGTGAAAGGTTGAACATTTTATAAAAAGGAAGAATGAATACTTATATATATATATTGAAGCAAAGACCGAGTTCTGCCACTTGGAGACTTGTTCTGAAGGCAGTCCCAGTTCTGCATGTTTGAATTACCTACAAAGGCTAGCGCTTTTGTGGCTGTGTAAATCCCACTCTATCCTTAATATAGAAATACACTGGGTCCTCATTATTCGAGGTGGTATGTTCTGTCGAGTCCTGCTGTATAGCACTGAATTAGCAAATACTGAGACATTGTTCCTATGAGAATGCACAGCCTAATTTTATACATGTTTCTGCTTAATGACACCTTATTTTATAAAAATTTTTATTGGAGTATAGTTGACTTACAATGTTGCATTAGTTTCAGGTGTACAGCAAAGTGAATCAGTTGTACATATACATATATCCACTCTTTTTAGCTTCTTTTCCCATGTAGGCCATTACAGAGTATTGAGAAGAGTTCCCTGTGCTATACAGTAGGTCCTTATTAGTTATCTATTTTATATATATTAGTGCGTGTATGTCAATCCCAGTCTCCTGATTTATCCCTCCCCTCCCTTACCCCGTGGTAACCATAAGTTTGTTTTCTGCATCTGTGACTCTGTTTTGTAGATAAGTTCATTTGTACACTTTTTTTAGATTCCACATATAAGCGATATCATATATTTGTCTTTCTCTGACTTCGTTCTGTATGACAATTTCTAGGTCCATCCATGTTACTGCAAATGGCATTATTTTGTTCTTTTTCATGGCTGAGTAATATTCCATTGAATGCATGTACCACATCTTCTTTATCCATTCCTCTATTGATGGGCATTCAGGTTGCTTCCATGAAAGACACCTTCTTTAATACCCATTGTTGATTCATTAATGTTGAACTCACGGCCAACAGCACTGAGATTCGTGCCTGGACACAGCCCCTCTAACACGTGTGTTTTCTCCGTAAGGCCCATCCCAGCTTCTTGCGCTTGAGAACGTGAGACAGTGGTGCACCACCGTGCTTGGGGCTGTTCGACACAGCAGAATCACCAGCACAAAGCACAAAAATGTGACAAACCTGGCACTAGGTAGACTATGAAAAGGACCCACGTTTATCGTAGGAGAGCTGAAACCAGAAGGCAGAGCGTCACCTGGTTCCACTACGGCTGGGACCACGCACACTGGGTGACTCAAATTTTCCCAAGAATGGCTAGGAAAGCCCTGGGAGGATTGATTTTGGGGGTGTCCAATAAATATTAGTAGGCGAGTTTGCAAAAAACATTGCAACTTATCATGAGGGTCAGCTGTATATACCACTGAACCAGGGTTGGATTTTCCTCTACTTAGCCATCCAGAAGATGGCCAGAAGCCAGTTGGTAGAATAAGACTCCAGCACGGTGGTGAATAAAGTAGACATGACGGGATGTAATCGCTCAACTGTCACCCAAACAGTTGTGTATAAAAGAAGGCAACAGACCCAGAATAGCAAGTGTAAGCTGAGGGCCGTCAGAAGGAACAGGTGTCAGCCAGGGAAGGATACAGAAAAGTAAATAAAGAGCTCATAGGAGAATGAAGAAAGCGTGGGTCCCTGGGGCCACTGAGTGAAGCTGAGCCCACTGGAGAAGGTTTACACCAGGGGCCAGCATGCCAGGGACTCAATTAAGGATGAATATAATGATTAAGGCCAGGCCGGCCTGATTACCGTGCGGGCGCCCGTATTTCTTTACATTTGCCAGCCTCCCCTGTTTCTGCAAAATACAAAAGAAGAAATGCTGCTACTTCCCCTAATTCTAAGGTGAAACCAAAGAAGGGGGCAGCGAAATGACCTGCCCAAAATCCTGTTAAACCCACGAGGGGGCTGTAACAGATACAGTAGGTCATCTGGCCTGTTCAGCACAGCCTCTTGGATACGAAGTTTACACCTGTTGCAAGTTTTAGAAACTTCCCTGCTCTGCTTTTGTTAACTGCCTAGGGAACAAAGCCTGTTTAGTCAAGAGTACAGCAAACCCTGCCCCTAAATCCAATCATTTTAACCTTCCAAATAGCTTTCTGAGGTTTACAGCGCTGCTCACCAGTCATCATCTTTAAGGAAAGAGTTTTATTATTATGAGTAGTGAAATCACTGTATAATTTTCCAGTTAACTGAATAAAGCTCAAAATGCACGCCCTAAAGTCTTTCTACCGTGAGCGCATCAAGCCACCTTGATCGTCCTACACATCCCGAGCGTGGGCTGTCGGGGAAATGAACAGTCTGGAGTTGAAAGGCTGTTTCAGGGGCTCCTTGGAGAGGCAGCACCTCTCTGCCCCCACATCCATGTGTTGGGCTGTGTCGGGCCCTCTGGTTGGTCGGCTTCCCTGAGTGTTTCTGAGAGCCTTTTGTTGTACGTGGGGATCGAGCCACTAATTTGGCCAATTCCAAGGCAGGAAAGATCAAGTGTAGATTTCACATCTGAGCTTTAAGTGCGGATTAAAAGTTGCATTAAGTTATCAAATGCACCTCCATCCTGCCTTAATCGCCAAGGGGCTCTGTAGTTTGGGGGTGACTCTGCATCCCAAAGAAAAGAAAAAGTACTCCGTGTAAAGGCTTCGGGCAAATGGGGATTGATCCAGTTACTTTTAAACAGCTGTAATCCAGATGGTGTTGGCTGAATAACTTTCTGGGGTGGGTACCTGATTACCGAATAAGGTGTTCATTTTTATAGGATGTGAAATCTTTGGTTGAAAAGGCACAAAGGAGCTCCTACCAGACTGTTCAGACATAAAATAGTGTCATCGTACGGTTGTAATTCAAGTCCAACGCAGTTCATTTAGAATAATTTATAATCAATTGATTCATATCTTTCTCGCTCTCTTTCTCTCTGTATATGTTTATATACATATGCTCGTATATATATAATACATGTATGTATGTACATATATATACACTATAGTATTGTGTTGTAAATGGTGGAGAAAGTCCTCCTCTTGGGCTCTTTAAGGATCACACCAACACAGCATGCTGGAAATTACACTCAGAGAGGCATGTGAAATTAAAGGATTGATTATACTCACAGGTCCTATAGGAGGGAGGCGTGGCACACCACGCAGGGTGCCACATGGGAGAAGCACCCAGGGAGCAGCTCAGCCAATCAGGTAGGGAGCCGAGAAAGAGAGAGGACCCATGGGCAAGTACCTTTACTGGGGGTCAGGGTGGAGTACGTAGCAGAAGTCATGAGGGGTTTTATTGGTGTGTTCGAATGTCACTGGGTCATACGGGAGCACGTGGCAGGGACCAGCCTTATCACACCAGTGCAACTGATTGCCTGGGCGGGCTGCTCACAGCCTGTTTGTGGGGATGTTGAGGCATTAGGAATATAGGTTTAAAAAACTGACAGTACCGGGGGCTTCCCTGGTGGCGCAGTGGTTAGGAATCTGCCTGCCAATGTAGGGGACATGGGTTCAAGCCCTGGTCCGGGAAGAACCGGGAGCAACTAAGCTGGTGCGCCACAACTACTGAGCCTGAGCTCTAGAGCCTGCGAGCCGCAACTACTGAGCCCATGCGCCACAGATACTGAAGCCCTCACACCTAGAGCCCGTGCTCCACAACAAGAGAAGCCACTGCAATGAGAAGCCCACGCACCACAACGAAGAGTAGCTCCCGCTTGCTGCAACTAGAGAAAGCCCACACACAGCAATGAAGACCCAACGCAGCCAAAAATAAAAACTAAACAATAAATTTATAAAAAGAAAAAATTGACAGTACAATTCCCTAGCAAGATCTATAAGTACTGGGCGACGTTGGTGCCATGAGGGTTAATCAGAATCTACCACTCACCCATTCACGTCTGGTCTGCCCTTTCTCTGCCAGTCTTACTCATTTAAAAACTATTCATTGCCTTCCTACTATATGTCAGACTCTTTCTAGGTTCTGGGGATAGAGCAATAAATAAAACAACATCCCTGCTTATATTCAGAAGAGGAGAAACTGACAGTATCTCCGTGTAGTGAAATACAGCAGAATCAGGGGTAGTGGGGCAGGAAGTGCATGTTTTTCAGAGCAGCTAGGGAAAGCCTGTCTGATAAGGTTACATTTGAACAAAGGTCAGGATGAAGGGAGGGAGGGAGAAAGTAGACACTCGAAGGAAGAAGCTTTCTGGTGAACAGAACAGCCAAAGCAAAGGTCCTGAGGTGGGAGTATGTGTGGCTTTTTTTTTTTAATGAATGAATTAATTTATTTTTGGCTGCATTGGGTCTTCATCTTTGGGTCTTCGTTGCTGTGCTCGGGCTTTCTCTAGTTGCACCAAGTGGGGGCTACTCTTTGTTGCGGTGCGCGGGCTTCTCATTGTGGTGGCTTCTCTTGTTGTGGAGCATGGGTCTAGGCATGCGGGCTTCAGTAGTTGTGGCACGCAGGCTCAGTAGTTGTGGCACTTGGGCTCAGTAGTTGTGGCACACAGGATTAGTTGCTCCATGGCATGTGGGATCTTCCCAGACCAGGGCTCGAACCCGTGTCCCCTGCATTGGCAGGCGGATTCTTAACGACTGCACCACCAGGGAAGTCCCTGTGTGGCATTTTTGAGAAACAAGATCACTGTGGCTGGAGCTGAGGAGGAGAGTTTTAAGGATGAGGTCAGGTAGGTAGCGGAACGGGGCTTGATCTCACAAAGACTTCGGATTTTTTTGTTTGAATGAGTCGAAAGCCAAATAATGGATTGACACGTGTAAACAAATGCTTAGACAGGCACAAGGATCTGATCCGTTTGTATAAATACACACCTGGTCGTCCACACAGAAAAATCCGCTTAATATATATGAATATGTAGGGGAAAGTATGGGGTTTGGTGAATCAGAGGGTCAGTGTGCAGAAAGGGAAAAGAAGGAGATGTTGGGAGAAAAACTAACAAGAGATCATTGACTAAGTGATTGTCAGGAACCAGAGTTAAATACAAGAATTCAAAGCCCGGGGGAAGTGGAAAAATGGGACCTGGGTGCCATGTGGCACTCAAGAAAGATGAAAAAATGTTCATTCCTTAGGCAGAAAAGTCACAGAGAGGAGCCGGGCGGCTGTCACTTTTCTTGTCAAATGTTAGCAGCCAACTTCCAGGGTTATTTTTTCCATGATTGTTGATCAGAAATTTGAAAGTATTTTAATCCCATACACTTTGGGGTTCCTTTAAATGCGCTTGCAACAATGGCAGGCATGGAAAATGTTGCAGGTTTTGTGCCTTCAGCAATAGTATTTTTATTTGGCTTTAAGAAAATCAAGCAGCTTTATTGACAAAGAGCATAGCTTGAGTTTGTTGAGAAAAAGGGGTCAGAAACTGGATTTTTGGAATTTGTAGGTTCAAAAGTAACGTATCAGAAGCCAGCAAACTTTTCCAAATTTGCACTCAGCTGGTTCTTTTGGGGGAGGACTGTGCTCATTTCTGTCAAAAATGCTTCCATGACACCCTCAAACCGGGGGACAAATGATTAATGGTGTAATCCCCATCGTGAATATGAGGCCGTCCTTGGGGCATTTTTATAGACTGTGAAAGCAAATATCATCTACTGTTTTACCGTGTCTTAACCCTGAATCCAAACCGAGGCTGAGCTAGGAAGCAGTGGATTGGGGGCTGCCTGTCCTTGCTTGTTTTGGGGCTCCCTTTTCCATAGAGCTTGGACTCCCAATCTCTTTTCCTCTTAGTACACTCATGCAGTCCTTAAGGAATGAAACTGACATACCCAGCCACTGTGTAAGCTGCTCTACTTATGCTATCTTTTATGGCCTGCACAACTCTGTAAAGTAGGTATGTCTCCGATATGACAGATGAGAAAACAGATCTAAAGGGGTTATATTTAACGTGCCTGAAAAGCATCTGATCTGAGGGGTTTCAAAGCCTGAATTCCCTGCATCGTAACCTGTGGCCCCCACATCTGTGCTTTGGCACTTTTATCCTGGGCCAGCACCCTCTGGGGCACCACACCAGTCTGCCCACAGCCCCAGACCCTTCCCACACTCATCAGGACATGGAAACTTGCCTACCTGTGAGCGTTCCATAAAAGCCCCCTTAGTCTCTTTTGCTGATGCAGCTTTTTAAAGTTTTAAAAAGTCAGTGGCATTGTGAAGAGTGGTGACTAGTAGGCTAAGTAATGAGACCTCTACTTCTTTTTATCTCCTTAGTAATTCAATGGCAGCGAGGTCTCAGCTCAAAGAAAGGATTATCCCAATGAGGACTGAAGGTCATGTGAAATGGTGTCAACAACGCCATCATAAATCAGTGAGATGTGTTTGGTGAAAGTTTTGGGTACTCCTCAAAGACCTACCAGCTTCCTACTTAACACAAGTACCCGTTGACAGAATGCTGGAGTATTAGTCAGGGTGGGCTAGCTGCTGAAACCAACAGCTCCCATATCTTGCTGGGATAACGAGGTTGTGCTCCATGAGGTCATTCAGGGACCCAGGTTCCTTCTGTCTTGTGCCTCCCCCATCTTCTGGGTGCTCAGAATCTGTCCTTGTCCCTTCTCTCTTCCACATGTGACAGCAGATGGGGAGACAGAGGGAGTAGAGAGTCACACTGGGTCTCAAGGGCCAGACCTGCAGGAGGCAAGCATCACTTCTGCCCTTTTTCTATTGGCCAGAACTTTCCACTGGTCCACTATATTGTCAGGAGGCCTGGAAAAACTGCTCCTCCATGGACTGAGGAAGAAATGTATTGTCTCTGCCCCATCTAGACTCTCACTTTACCTCTGTCCTCGGCTAGTTTGTTTTGGGACCAGGATCTGAATTGCATCATTTAAGAGCAGCACAGCTACCTTGGTCATCCCTGTCATTGTGATTCCCCCCCAAACATCTAAGAAACAGGCCGATGGCTCTAGTTCTCATAATTAACCTCCAGAGTCAACGTTTTCATGCCAAACCTGGGACTAAAGAAGAGACTTAAAGTCTAAATAGACTTTTTGATCTTAATGCTCTTGGGTGTGTGGTTCCCAGTCTCGAGCCCTTTATCCATTGTGGGGCCTTTCCTGCATCCTTAGCCTCACTGACTCATTGCTCTAAAGCCGTGTGGGCTGCCCCTCCTCGAGCTTTAGCCAGTTTTCCAAACACACTCACAAACACAAAGAAAAAATACCCTTTTCTGGAAGAGGACTTCAGACATGTAGAAACACCTTTGAGTATTTGTGAATAAAAGGGTGTGGTCTCTTATCTAAAGCATTAACCGACTGGAGGGAGCTGCCTTCTTTTAAGAAAATGGGGGCGTGGGGTAGCAAGAACAGTACAATTGAATTCCATTCTCTTCCCAGAAGAAAGGTTGTGAAATTGGCCCCAGGTGATAGGGACCTTGAGCACATGGGTGTGGGACCGGGGACTGAGGTACTTACATCCTGCACTCGGGGTGACTCCGGGGACTGAGGTACTTACATCCTGCACTCAGGGTGACTCTGGGGACTGAGGTACTTACATCCTGCACTCGGGGTGACTCCCGCAACCTCAGCCCTTGGGAAACTTGGACTTTTGTGGATGGCTTCCCCCTTCAGAAAAGAAAGAGGAAGAATTTGCAGCCCGTTTGGCATCTTCTAAATATTAGTAGTTTTTAAACCTTATTGATTTAAAAACTGGAGCGCGCGCGCGCGCGAGAGAGAGAGAGAGAGAGAGAGAGAGAGAGAAAGAGAGAAGGAAAGAGAGAAGGGAGGGGAGGAAAGAAGGAAGGAAGGGAAGGAGGGAGAGGGAGGGAGGGAGAAAGGAAGGGAGAAAAATTTTCTTTTCCCTCCAAGCTCAGCAGTGACATTTCTGGACCGTGACGGCAGCTACTGGGCTGTGTGCTTGTCTCTGAGTTGACCGTCTCTGAGTTGACCGTCTAACCATTGATGCTCAGAGCAGAGAGGGGCGACTGGGGGTGTTATTGTCATTGCATCAATGAGTAAGTTCATGTCCTTCAGGATTTACCATATAGTAGCAATAGCTTAGTGTTGTGCAATGGTTTATGACTGATAGAAGATGCTCTGCCCGTTGACGTCATTTGATCCTCACAGTAAAACATGAGGACATCAGTTCTGAGAGGTGATGGTCACAGTCACTCACTTTAATCCCAGGTTGAACCCTGGTCTCAGGGCTTTTAATCCTCTGCTCTCCCCACTTCTTCCCTGTCCGTCCCCCTGTTTCAGGATGAGGATTCCTCAGCAGTATGGGATTCTGAAATGCCTTCTGAAATCACCCAAGTGAGAGGCAGCTCTTAGCACTGACCGTGCTTTACAGACTCAGTGAACGTTCCCTTCAGAATGATGTGCTTAACAGTAACCCTCAGATACTTCATGCAAAAAAAAACCCGGGGGGTCTGGTCAAATATGTGCGAGAGATTCTACCTCCTATGTCCCTCCTCACGCCCCAGTGCACAGTGGCTTCTCTGTGGCTCTGTGGAGTCCTGCAGGGCAAGCACTGTTTGCCTTGGTTGAACCCACACATTCCAGGCTTATTTCGGATAGACACTTCTTTTTCCCTGCGCAATACCTGTTCCTCCCATAGAACTCTTTACCTCCTCCCCATTCTTGAATGGGGATTCAAGAATCCCTATTCTTTGAAAATCAGTCATTTCCATTCTGGTCCTTCAGTGGTCCCTGGATTATTTGTGTATAAATGGGTTTTCCTTGTAAATGCGATGGGGGTTATGATCCCAAGGATATCTTTCTGAAGACAGAGAAGAGCTTCTGCCCCTCTTAGGGGTTCATTTCCCATGAACTTTTCACCTACCTTTAGAAACAGGGAAACATAAAAGCCTTTATCTACATTACTCTAAGGGCTTCCCTGGTGGCGCAGTGGTTGAGAGTCCGCCTGCCGATGCAGGGGATGCGGGTTCGTGCCCCGGTCCGGGAAGATCTCATGTACCGAGGAGCGGCTGGGCCCGTGAGCCATGGCCGCTGAGCCTGCGCGTCCAGAGCCTGTGCTCCGCAACGGGAGAGGCCACAACAGTGAGAGGCCCGCGTAAAGCAAAATAGATAAATAAATAAATAAATAAATAACTCTAAGATTTGCCCAACCCAAGCCTCTCGGGATGTGGCTTTGAGGAAGGTTTGAGCCATGGCGGTGGCTGCAGGAGTTTCTGCTGATACACAGTGGAGGGTTCACCAGGAAAGAGAGTATCCTGGAGTTAAACAGAAGCTGTTCCAAGGCGTCTGCGCTGTGTGCAGCTGATGAAGCATCTACACCCTCCCACTCCTCCTCTCGCCCAGTTTAAGCAAGGATCAACGGAGCATTGACAGGCCATGCCAGATTCTGAGGAGTGATTTCTTTTTTTTTGCGGTACGCGGGCCTCTCACTGTTGTGGCCTCTCCCGTTGCGGAACACAGGCTCTGGACGCGCAGGCCCAGCGGCCATGGCTCACGGGCCCAGCCGCTCCGCGGCATGTGGGATCTTCGCGGGCCGGGGCACGAACCCGCGTCCCCTGCATCGGCAGGCGGACTCTCAACCACCGCGCCACCGGGGAAGCCCCTGAGGAGTGATTTCTTAACAGAGTGTGTACTTCTGCCTTCTTTCAGGGTAGTAAATATTTGCCCCCAAATATACAGCTAGACTGTGAAAATGCTGGCAGAGAGTATTAACACATAAAGCATTTTTGACTGATGGGGCATTTGATCCAGAGAGAACTGTGAACAAAAAGCTACATCTTTAAAAAGGATCCCATTTGAAAGTTGGCGAGGGCATAAATGACCTAAAATTGGCCGTATGTTGATTAAAAAAAAAACAAAAAGATCCCATTTGAACCAGCTAAGAAACCAAGGTGTGGGGAAGCTGAGTGTTGTGGTCTGAATGTATCTGTGCAACTGAATTTACGTACTGAAATCCTAACTCCCAAAGGGAAGAGGTAGGGCCTTTGGCAGGTGCTGACGTCATGAGGGTTGAGCCGTCATGAAGGGAATTCACTAATCCCATGAATCTCTTACAAAAGAGACCCGACGGAGTTCCCCTGCCCCTTCCACCATATGAGGACCCAGTGAGCAGAGGCCAGCTATGAAGCAGGAAGATGGCTTTCAGCAGAACCTGACCATGCTGGTGCCTTGATCTTGGACTTCCAGCCCCCAGAATTCTGAGAAACGAATTTCCGTGGTTTATAAGCCACCCGTCTGTGGTCTTTTGTTAGAGCAGCCTGAATGGACTGAGACACTAAGTAACGTGTTGACCCTACACAACACATTGGAAAGAGTGTGCGTGTTCGTTGGGGAAGCCGGGTGGCACTCTGGAAGGGGCTTTGGACTGGGAGCGGGTCATCTGTCATCTGCCCTTTGTTCAAGGTCAACCTTGGCAGAAGGTTCTTGCTGCACCCCAGTTCCTTCCTTCATCTTGGGAGATGCCTGATCCAGAGGGCATCTTCCCAGCTCCTGGCATCCTCGTTTCCAAGAACCTTCTCCTCCGCTGACCTCTTGCACACTCCTCCGTGGCCACTTCGTGGCCACTTCATCACCTGCAACTGCTCCGTCTTGAAATCTGTTCAAACAAATTTTGGGCACCAGTTCCTCCCTCCCCAGCTTGCTGGTGTGCTTGCCTCCACTCTGACCTTGCTGGATCTCAGCAGGACCTCTCTGTTCCCTTGGGCCTCTCCCGTGATCATCTCCTTCCCTCTATTTAGCTTGGAGCCCACAGTCCATCATTTCAAGCTCTCTCTTGCTAGCATCCGCTTTCAAATGTTTTGAACCTTAATCTACAGTAAGGAATATAATTTACATACGATCTCTGACTCATATGTACATATATTTTTACACATACATACAAACCTGCATAGACCTCTCCCAACTTTAAAACAATCATAATTATTTAAAAATCTCTCCCTGGACATCAGTTCTTATGACTCTAGCCTTATGTCTCTCCTTATCTTCACCAAGCTGTTGTGAGGGTCATCTGTATAAACTCTTAGTTTCCTATGGCTGCTTTAACAAATGATTACCCAGCACAGGCTTATTCTCTTACAGTTCTGGAGGTCAGAAGTCTAAAATCAAGGTGTTGGCAGGCCTGCATTCCTTCTGGAGGCTTCAGGGCACAATCTGTTTCCTTGTCTTTTCTAGTTTCTAGAAACCGCCTACCTTTTTTGGCTCGTGGCTGCCCCATTCCAACCTCTGGTTCTCTTGCCACACCTCCTTCTTCTGACTTTGACCTTCTTGCCTCCCTCGTATAAGGACCCTTGGAATGACACTGGTCCCTCCCAGATCAGCCAGGATCATCTTGCCATCTCAAGATCTTTAACTTAATTATAACTGCAAAGTCCCTTTTATAATGTAAAGAACATATTTATAGGTTCTGGGGACTGGTCCCTGTGGACATTTGGGGGGGCGGGCATTATTCTGTCTACCAGGTGAACCATCTTAGATTTCCTTAACTTCCACTCCCTTTCAGCCTTTTCTGTTCCCCACTCACCATCCCAAATGCCTCTCCAAATGGTCCTTGATGCCCTCCATGTTGCTGAAAGCAGTAGGCAGTTCTAACTGTCCTTCTTTGGACCTCTTAGCAGCTTCTGACATAGTCGGCCAATCAGAATGGGGCATGGAAGGCACCTATGGGGGCCATAAGGTGGGCGGGCCAATGGCTTGTCCTCATGAGGGTTTCCTGCTGTCACTATGGAGGAGGATCTAGTCTGGATGGGATGGGGTCAGCTGCAGAAAACGGGGTTCCATGGCTCTCCATGTCCTATACATCAGCCACAGGCTCCTCAGTATCTAGACTTTCTTTATTAGTGTGGAGTATTGGTCACAAAACTGCAGGTAAAGGTTTTCTAAACAAACATTTATCTACCAACAAAAAAGTACACAGATCCTAAGTGCGTAGCTCGGTGAACTTTCACAAAGTAAAGCATGTATCCCCCCTTCAGGTCAAGAAACAAAACTTTGCCAGCACACACGCACTCCCTGTCACGTCCCCTCCCTGTCACCTAACCCCTCTCTTCCCAAAGGTCGCGCTATCCTGGGGAGGCATGGGTGGTTTTTAAATTTTTGCCCTTTTATATAGACTTTCTTTCTGAGAAGTTTTAGGTTCACAGCAAAATGGAGCAGAAAGTTCAGAGATTTCCCGTATATCCCTTCCCCCCCCGACCCCGCACACACAGCCTTCCCCACTGTCAGCATCCCACACCAGCAGTGCATCTGTTACAATCAGTGAACCTACTTTGTCACCTGATTATCACCCAGAGTCCATAGTTTACACTAGGGTTCACTCTTGATGTTATACATTCTTTGGGTTTTGACAAACGTATAATGATGTGTATCCCCCACTATAGTATCAGACAGAATGGTTTCATTGCCCTAAAATTCCCCTGTGTTTCACCTACTCATCCCTCTCTCCCCCCAAACCTCTGGCAACCACTAATGTTTTCACTGTCTCCATAGTTGCGCCTTTTCCTGAACGCCGTATAGTTGGAATCACACAGTGTGGAGCCTTTTCAAATTGGCTTGTTTCACTTAGTCATATGCGTTTGTTTCCTCTGTGTCTTTCGTGGCTTCATAGCTCATTTCATTTAGTGCTGAATAATATTCCATTGTTGGACCTAGGCATAGGTTTTCGAAGAAGGAATTGAACCGCGTCTAGAGCAAGCTTTACTGCTGAAGTATCTTCTTTGAACTCGTATTAGTGTTAGGACTGATGTACGGGGAAGGAGGCTCCCCTCCCCCCTCAATGGCAGAAGGGCCTAAAAGACCTGGAGTTAGTCAATTCTATGCATTGAGCTTCTGCCTCTAGCATATCACTCAGAATGTGAATACGGTATGCAGGGGGGCTCGGGCCACTGTGCTGCATCGTGTTGTGTTTTGATGTAAATGGTCCCGCGGAGATCAAGTTTGTTTACTGGGCACAGAGTACGTGACACACAGGGTGAAGAAAGGTGGTGGCCCGAACACAGCAGAAGTTTCTTTCTCACTCATGTGGCAATCTGTGGAGCAGGCAGCAATTCCCTCCGTGAATCCAGGACCCAGGCCCCTTCCGTCTTGTGGCTCCACCTGCCCCAGGGCCTTATCATCACCTTCATTTAGCCAGAGTAACACATGGCCTTTGGCACAAACCGTGAACATGAAGATGAAGTCATGTTCCCAGAATTAATGTAACATTTCAGTCAGCCGATCATCTCCATGAGTGATGCGTGATGGACAAGAAAGTGTTAATGACGAAGCTAAAGCGCGGGGGTACCAGTCTGGGAAGCCTCAGGGTGGGTGCTGGCCTGGGGGCAGCCTGAGGGCCACCGTGAGTTCCCTGGTGTGGCTCAGCTCAGCCCATAATGCTGAGATCCCACAAATGATCTTGTACAAATCAAATCATGGCTTAATCAGGGCTCACCTGTGTATCCTACAGGATGACACTGACCTGGGGCCCTAGGACCACCAAGGGGCCTCTTCCTGGCCCCTCTTGGTGCCCTGAGGGGTTTGAGTGACCTTACGAGTGACAGCATTTCACCAAGCAGGCCCTTGACTCACATGCCCGCTGGCAGTTTTGCTGCTCAAGCTAGACTTTGCTTCTCTAAGCAGAGTTAAATCAGGGTAGCTGATGTCTTGGCCTTTCTTAGGATGATTGTCATGGGCGGGAAGGAAAAAAAGGAGCCGCAGTGAAAGACCTACAGTCTGGATGCAGTGTGCTGTCAAGGGCGCCCGGTCTCCGTCCTCAGGTGGGCAGGTGTGGATGGGCTGGTGTGCCCACCGTACGGCAGAGCATCTCAGTCCCTTTTCTGTGACTGTCAGGGAAGCCCAGGGAGCAGGACTGGGTGCCTTTTGCAGAGCGTTACGGCCCGGAGAGGATTTTGAAAGCCAAGCAGGACTAGCTGGAACACGGCCTGGCCGTGTGGGAACTGGGGAGCTCTAAGGCTGCCTTCCTACACTCTCCCTCTTCCCCCTCAGAGGCCGAAGGCTGCCAGGCCGTCTCCCACACACCTCACCAGAAAGTCCCTGGCTTCCCTCCCAGCCGCCTTGCGACTGACCTCGTGAGGTGTGAGAAGGAGGAAAGGAATCTGTGTTTCAGATGAACCTTCCCTCCTCCTTCCTGAGAAAACATCCAGGCCGCCAGCGCTCCTCCAAGCCCGAGGCCCTGCTCAGCCCAGCCAGCTAGCTGGAGACGCAGGGATCGGGAGCCTGTATGAGTTTGCCGGGGCTGCTGTAACAAATGACCACTAACTTGAGTGACTGAAGACAACAGAAATACATTCTCTCAGAGTTCCAGAGGCCCGAAGGCTGAGATCAAGGCGTCCGGAGGGCCATGCTGTCTCTGAAGTTTCTAAGGAAGAGTCTTTCCTCGCCTCTTCCAGCTCCTGGTGGCTCCCAGCAATCCTTGGTGTTCTTGGCTTGTAGAAACATGGCTGTCTGCCTCTGTGTCTCTTCTCTTCTCATCAGGACATAGGTCATACAGGATTAAGGGCCTTTCTTACTCCAGTCTGACCTCATCTTAACTAATTATGTCTGCAACGACCCTATGTCCAAATAAGGTCACATTCTGAGGTTCCGGGTGAACATGAATTTGGGAGGATGGGACACTATTCGACCCATAACAGAGCCCCACCATCCTCCCCTTCCCTTTCCTTCAGAGAAGGCCCTTATCCCATGCAGGGGGCCTGCCTTGCTTTCTTCTCCAGGACTGAGGCAGGCCCAGGAGTGGTTTCCTAAAATAAAACGGCATCCCCTCGCCCCAGGAAGGCCTGGCCCAGCTAGTGGGAGATCAGAGAACCCGAGTCTCCCCCAGGACAGGCATCTACATGCCCAAGGGACACCTACTCGCATTTTTTTCCTGCTTTATAGAGATGCTTCAGGACTTCATGGCTCCTGGCCCGTCCTTTAGGGCTTCCTGGAGGGAAGGAGCCCTTGGAGGCTTGCAACGTGCCATTCCAGACCAAGGTTTCAGGCCCAGATGGAAAAACGAGCATCCGGTCCCTCCGCCCCAGCTCCGGGCCTGTCTGGTGTCCTGTCCAGGGAGCAGCTGAGGAGGCCCCGCCCACACCTTCCTCACTGACCAGCTCCTCCCTCCGGGGAGCTGAGGTCCTCCTGCCCCCAAATCCATGAAGGAGTGGTGAACTCCTGGGCCTCTTGTAACCCGGCTGCATATTTTCTAGGTTACCTAACCAAACTCCTGCAAAACCACACCGCCTATGCCTGTGATGGGGACCATCTGGATCTGCACTGCCCTCGGCATTCGACGATAAGTGTCCAATCGGCATTTTATGGGCAAGATTACCAAACGTGTAGCGCGCAGCAACCTGCTTCTCAGAGAGAAGACAGCTTAACCTGTGTGGCGCCCACCACACTGCAGGTATTGCCTTTCACAGATGGTTTAAGATGACAAAGTGGGTTTCTCTCTCTCTCCCTCTCTGTCTCTCTCTCTGTGTATCTACTTGTGATCCTATAGTGTACTCAAAGCAAACCCGCTCCATGAAATCTCAATGTAGGCAAATCACGCATTTTGCAGGCGAGCTAGTCTTTGCTTCTCAAAAGGATTCTTTACCAAACGAGTCTAAATAGAATTCCTGCTTATTGGAGAGCTCCCTTAATACACTTGCAGAATGAAGTTATTCATAGGCACACTCCTCCCTGCAATAAAGTATCATCATGTTGGGCTTTAACCTCCAGGCCTACGTTGCCTATCAGTACCCCGGGAAAGAGGAAAGGCTGTGCATTCTTTAGTGGAAACCACAAGGCAGACATCAGAAGTCATGATCAAATTCTTAGAGAATGCACTCAAGGAAGGGGAACATCACTAATTATCTTTTTTTTTTTTTTTTTATGGTTTGCTTCTCCAGTTGTAGATAATCATGTCATTCTTGTTTGGAGCTATTTTGGGCAGTTTCTGCTGGTTCGTCCTTGATGGTACCAGGAATTAGGGGTGGGGGGTGGCTGACTCATTCTTTTTTCAGTCGGCATTGGGGAAATACGTGGTCTACGGGGAGGTCAAAACTAATACAGCAATGATGATTCTAGACTATTCTGGCTTTCAATGATCCAAACAACCTCTGTTCTGCTCTCCCAGGCTCCTCAACATTTATAACTAGTTAGCTAAGATTATGGAGTCCCTTGGCCTTGGGTTTTTTTAATGCCTCCAAGGTTCCCTGTGAGTCCATTGGAGTCACGGTGGTGAGAGCAGATAGGTGGCAAATTAGATGTCAGCTTGATTTTGTCAGTTGTGGGAAATGTGGGTGATGGTAAATTTCCTAGGCGGACTGAGGAGACATGGAATTAGCTGTAATGCCGTGCAGCTCTCCCTAAGGCCGGAAGAGGAGAAGCAAATATAAAATGATAGTGTAAGGATTTTTCTATTTTGTCTACTGTGTGTTACTTCCAAGCTAAGCATTGTAGTACCTGGGTGGTCATGTGATTGGTAAAGACACCAACTGAGGAGCCAGAAGAATGTGTTTGAATGAATCCCCTGGTTTCCACACCCTGAGGAGACACAACATGTGTCTTCTGGAGACAAGCAGTTCCTTTACTTGTGTGCCCCACCCTGCCCCCAATCCTTCCCTGTACCTTGAGAATGTTCCCTTTCCTCCCCCCAGCACTCTTGCCCACCTATCCCGGGTACCCAGGCTTTCTGCTGCCCTCCTAGGGACATAAAAAGAACGTGGCCAGTGCCACCAGGGCGGCAGCGCCTGCTTTGTGAACGTATGAACTCCTGGCGTCCTGCGGTTCCAAAACACGGGCACCTCGCCCTCCAACACGGGCGCCTGCCTCTGCCGGGCATCCCCGAGGGAAGAGGATGTTGCCATAACCGGGCAGACAAGTCAGAGTTTGTGAACACAATTCTGATGCTGCGCGGAGGGTTTGTTTGCCAGAAACATCCCTGCACGCTAGGAGATCCTTTACTTTGTCTTTTAACCTGTGTTTGGGAGCTGAGGCAAGATGCTGATGCTTCCTCAGGGGGCAGTTGCTTAACGTAGGAGAGAACAGGTTGATGTCCACACAGGAGCACCTCACCTGATCTAGCCCACGACTGAATGGCTATAGGAAGTCCCCTCTCTGCAACTTCCAGCTGTAATACAGTTTGGAAAGAGCTCTGCCCTTGGGTCCCATTCCATGGCTGTAACACGAAGAGCCCTCCAAGGGCTGAGTTATTTCACGATACCCTCGGCCGTGGAATATGCACCATCATCTGGGGCCCTTGGGGTCTCCCTGGGCATTTTTCCTGATTTTACGCACATCCACGGGGCCCCTGAGGTGACGGGGGGATACCTGGTAGGGCCAGCATCCTTCACGGAGATATTCCATGAGCCACTATGAGAACATGGCGACTCAGACAGCCTCGTGAATCTGCAGTTCAGTCCAAAAGTAATAAGTAGATTCTTGGGAACATTTTTACTGTACTTGGTGTGGACGACCTCTGTGTTTGTCGTCGGCAGGGCCTGATCCGTTTGGGAGCCGGAAGGGCAGCAGCGTGACGCTGGCCCATCTGCGACCCAGTACTGGGCGTTCCCCAAGCTTCCACAGAGCAGACTCACAAAGGTGTGATCTGCCTGGAAAAGGTCGGGAGAGATTTGAAGGAAAGCTTTTTTTAAAGTTTATTTTTATAAAGGAAAAATTTTAAGCCAAATACTCAACAGAAAGCCTGCATATTCCACCCAGAAAATTGCTCCACCAGGAAACGTGGGTCCCACGTCCTTGAGGTTAGCGAGGGTGGGAATCAGCTTTTTTTTTTTTTAACCTCTTTATTGGAGTATAATTGCTTTACAATGGTGTGTTAGTTTCTGCTTTATAACAAAGTGAATCAGTTATACATATACGTATGTTCCCATATCTCTTCCCTCTTGCGTCTCCCTCCCTCCCCCACTCCCTATCCCACCCCTCTATGTGATCTCCCTGACCGAGCTGATCTCCCTGTGCTATGCGGCTGCTTCCCACTAGCTAACTATTTTACGTTTGGTAGTGTATATATGTCCATGCCTCTCTCTCGCTTTGTCACAGCTTACCCTTCCCCCTCCCCATATCCTCAAGTCCATTCTCTAGTAGGTCTATGGCTTTATTCTTGTCTTGCCCCTAGGTTCTTCATGACCTTTTTTTTTTTTCTTAGATTCCATATATATGTGTTAGCATACGGTATTTGTTTTTCTCTTTCTGACTTACTTCACTCTGTATGACAGACTCTAGGAGGAATCAGGCTCCCTGACTTCAGACTATACTACAAAGCTACAGTAATCAAGACAGTATGGTACTGGCACAAAAACAGAAATATAGATCAATGGAGCAGGACAGAAAGCCCAGAGATAAACCCACGCACATATGGTCACCTTATCTTTGATAAAGGAGGCAAGAATATACAGTGGAGAAGAGACAGCCTCTTCAAGAAGTGGTGCTGGGAAAACTGGACAGGTACATGTAAAAGTATGAGATTAGAACACTCCTTAATGCCATACACAAAAATAAGCTCAAAATGGATTAAAGACCTAAATGTAAGGCCAGAAACTATCAAACTCTTAGAGGAGAACATAGGCAGAACACTCTATGACATAAATCACAGCAAGATCCCTTTTGACCCGCCTCCTAGGGAATCAGCTTTTTAATTTTCATTAGTTGGCCTGTGTTTGGGTTGGGGTCTCCAAGGCGTCCCCCAGATGCTGAGCTCCCCTGTGGCCAGCGTCAGGTGTTTCTAAGGATGAGGAGCTGTGATTACGGTTCCCGCTCCCCATAGCCCTCTGTCAGCTTTAAAACCAGGGATCCCTCCCAGAAGGGGGCCTCCGAGTCCCCTCCAGTCCACACTCCGCGGTGCCCTGGTTTTGCTGCCATCCCTGGGACCCTCCGTGATGCAGCGCTCTTGCCAAAGCTGTCAGCAGTGGTGCCAGGTGAGCCGAATAGGAGCTGGTTTTCTGAGGGAGGCCTGGCACTCTTGGAGCAGGTTTCGTTTGGGGGAGACATGGGGAGACAGGCAGCTGACCTGGTCAGCCGCGTGCGGGTGCTTCCATCTTAGACACAGCTGGTACCAGCGAGAAGGTTTTAAAACGGGAGCCCCAGGCCAGGCAGGCAGGTGCCCTTCCTCCTGAGAGCCCAGAGCAGCCCCGGTGTGGAGTCTCGCAGACACTGTGTGTGGTTCTCAAGCCTATCCCTTTTCTACCCCCTCATTTTAGAAGGTGCTGGACGAATGCCAGAACCAGCGGACCTGCCACCTCCTGGTCAATAGCCGTGTTTTTGGACCTGACCTTTGTCCAGGAAGCAGTAAATACCTCCTGGTCTCCTTTAAATGCCAACCTAGTAAGTAACTTGCGAGGGGCACAGCACGCGCAGGGGGTGGGTTCCCTGACGACAATGCTCCGCCAGCTGACGTTCGTCCAGCTTTGAAACTCTTGTTCATAGGAATGTCGGGGCCCCATCCCACCTGGTGTTTTAGTTTGTGTGTATTTGTGTGCGTGTTGTGTGCGCACGCGCACCGATCTGTGTGAATTCTTGCAAATCCCTGAATTTTAAAAAATCCTTCCTAATATGTAAAACTTGGTTGTACTGACGCTAAAGATGCCAGGTGACGAGAGACTGCGATGGCTTTTCCCCAACATAAGGAGCTGCTTCTCCTTTTCAGAGGAAGGCTTGTTATGAGGCTCCCCCTCCCCCGGCTGCAGGGCAACTTATTTTTCTGAGGAGGCTGGTGGTACAGCTGCCAGCTGAGCCCGATTCCAGATCTTTACAGATTGGCTTCTTCCCACTTTCACCTTCAGCGGGGGCTCCTGAAGCAGCATGTTTCCTAAGGAGAAAGAAAGAGGAAGAGGACTTGGCGGGAGCAAGCTCTTCTATTCGGATTCTTGCACTTCTCTCCACTAACTTGCGCCATTTCTAACGCACACCATACGCGTGGAACGGTCTCAGGCGCACGTCTTCAGAGAAAGCCCTGGGTGCTTCGGCAAATATCCAGGCTTCTGTCTCAAATCCTTTCCTTGCTGGGACCCAGATACCTTAGAACGGCCCTATGGCTCAGCGCCCCTACTCTGCGTCCAAACATACACTCAAACTCACTCATACTCACACGTGCACCCATGTACACACTATCACACACTCACAATGCACACACTATCACACACTCACAATGCACATGCTATCACACACGATGCACACACCTGGACTCACACGTATACACTATCACACCCATACACACTATTGTACACATATGCACTGTCACACATGTGGTCATACCACATACGCACACTCACTCACTAGTACACACAATCACAAGCTCTCACAAGCAGGCCCAAAGTTTGCAGAACAGCCGAAACTCCCCTGCTCCCCACCCAGGGATTCTCACCAACTCCTGCCCTACCTCACAGACTCAGGAAAATCACTTCTAGATGCCCACGTTTTTAGTAGCGTCCTCCCTCTGCTGAATCTCAAAAAATGACCACACCCCCAAGGGCTTCCCTGGTGGCGCAGTGGTTGAGAGTCCGCCTGCCAATGCAGGGGACACGGGTTCGTGCCCAGGTCCGGGAAGATCCCACATGCCGCGGAGCGGCTGGGCCCTTGAGCCATGGCTGCTGGGCCTGCACGTCCGCAACGGGAGACCACAACAGGGAGAGGCCCGCGTACCGCAAAAACAAACAAACAAACAAACAATGACCATGCCCTTGACCATGCCCTGGCCATGGTTTTGGCCACGCCCTTGGCCTCACCCTTGACTGTCTTAGCTTTCCCTTCTTTTTCTCTTCTGCCCATTTATTGTGATATTCTCTCACATTTTCTATATGTTGGAAATAGTTCATAATAAAAAGTTGGACAGGACCAGCCTTTAGAAGAAGTGAAACGACCCTCATGAAATTGGCAGGACCCTGGATAAGCCAGTGCTGGGCCTCAGCCTGGTTTCTCCAGGGGGCAGTTAGGTCTGTTTGCTAATTTCATTTCCTCAGACACTTATTAAGCAACTGCTGTGCACAGGTGTGGGCCACGTTTTGGTTATGAAGAGAACTCGTATCTCACAGAGGATTCCTGGATGGTGGTTCTGTCTTGGGTGATTTCCAATGTCCCTTCATAAAGCGAGCATTTATTGAGATCTTCACATAGCCAGCTGCTTCTCATTCTTTAGATTCTAGGCCAAAGACCTCCTTTCTCCAGAGGGACCTTCTCTGTCCAAAAAAATATCTAAAGAAGACCCGTGCACCCTTGGTACTGTGCAAGAGGCTCCCAGGAGGAATTGACCTCGGCAGGAACTCAGGGAAGGCTTTCCCGGCAGATGGTGACAACCTTCTGGGGTAGAGTCAGGGCACAGAAAGCTGAGTCCTTACAGAGGCCTGTGGCAGGGGTGGCACAGGGTGGTGCGGGGGCCGGAAGGAGCAAACGGAGCCCTAGGCAGAGAGCTGGAGCGTGATCCAGGGCCCTGATGGCCAGGGAAGTGGGTGGAGTCTTCCTGTAGGGCAGCATTGAAGCAGGGAGGCTACTCGGCTGGGGTGGTAGAGGCCCCTCTGGCTGCCCTGTGTGTAACAGATAGGAGGGGCAGAGCCCTTGCATCTTACTCTGTTTGAATTGCTACAACAAAGTGCCATAATTTAAGTGGCTTATAATCGACAGAAATTCATTTCTGTCAATTCTGGAGTGCTGGGAAGGCCAGGATCAAGGTGCAGATCTGGTACCTGCTGAGGGCCTGCTTCCTCATAGGCGGCTGTCCTTTTTGCTCTAACCACACGGCGGAGGGGCGAGCAATCTCTCTGGGGTCTCGTGTACCAGAGCACGGATCCCATTCATGGGGGCTGCGCACTCATGACCTCATCACCTCCCAAAAGCCCCACCTCCTGATACCATCACATGGGCATCACGATTTCAGCATATGAATTGTACGAGGACACAAACATTCAGACCAGAGCCCCTGGGCTTCACTGGTGGTGCAGTGGTTAAGAATCTGCCTGCCAATACAGGGGACATGGGTTCGAGCCCTGGTCCGGGAAGATCCCACGTGCTGTGGAGCAACTAAGCCCGTGCGCCACAACTACTGAGCCTGTGCTCTAGAGCCCACGAGCCACAACTACTGAAGCCTGCGCTCTAGAGCCCGTGAGCCACAACTACTGAGCCCACGTGCCACAACTACTGAGCCCACGTGCCACAACTACTGAGCCCATGAGCCACAACTACTGAGCCCGCGAGCCACAACTACTGTGCCCGTGAACCTAGAACCCACCGCAATGAGAAGCCCGCGCACCACAACAAAGAGTAGCCCCCACTCACCACGACTAGAGAAAGCCTGCGCACAGCAACGAAGACCCAATGCAGCCAAAACTAAATAAATAAAAGGAACCAGAGCCCCTCGTGTGACCTGGACATTGGGGGCCTAAAGCACTGCCGTTTAGGTGGCAGCACCTATTGCTGCTATGAAGTAGGGGTGGAAGTGAGGTGTCCGCACCCTCCTGTCTCTTTTTCTGCAACCCTGTCACCTCCTGAGGCTCTTCTCCATGGCCCCAGTTCCAGCCCCTGCATAACACTCTAATGGTCCAAAGGCCCCACGGCTGCACCCAGGTGCGCATGGAGCCGGCTGGTACCGTGAGAGCCAGTTATTCCCATCTCTTCCCAGCCGTGCCTGTGTGCAGTGGAATCTGCCCTGATGGAAGTTCTTACACCAGGGAAATTGGCTAAGGCTACAAATCAGGGCTTACTTGTATGTTTGTTTTTTGGAGAGTATCTTACCAACAGTCCTCACTAGAATCTTCTTTTCCCCGATCGTGTGCCATGCTTCACTTCCTCCCTAAATATCATCCCTTCAGAGAATTTTGGTTCCAGTGAGTCTTTGAATTTAGGGTTCATGTTGCTGTCTGCTGTGGAGCTGCTGTGTGACCTTGGGCAGTGGAGGGAAACTTTCTGAGGCACCATAACTCAATTATAAAATGAAGATAAAGCACCCTCTACCTAGGGCTGTCGTAAAGACTAAAATTACAGTGCTGTACGTAAAATGCTTAGCACAGCACCTGTCATGGACTTGAGCTCAGCGATTGGTAGCTATTATTCCAAGAGGCAGATTAAAGTAATTCTTGCTAAAGATGTGAATGACTGAAAGGCAGTGATATACCAATGGCTGGGGGTGCAGGGGGGTGCGGTCTGCCCTGAGTGCAGGCAATAGCAGGGTGCGCTGTCTGCTGAGAATTTTAAAACACAGTAGAAGAGACCAAGTATCTGTCTGCATGTTAACATTGCCATGCACTGGCAGTCATAAATAATGTCAATAATAACATGTTCCCATCATGGCACATCACTCCACATGCCCATCTTTGAAAGGCCACTGCTGATATGCAGATGTGTCTATGCATTGTTTTTTGTTTGTTCGTTTGTTTTTATAAACTTATTTATTTTTGGCTGCTTTGGGTCTTCGCTGCTGTGCACGCGGGCTTTCTCTAGTTGCGGCGAGCGGGGGCTACTCTTTGTTGCGGTGCGCGGACTTCTCATTGCGGTGGCTTCTCTTGTTGCGGAGCATGGGCTCTAGAGCACAGGCTCAGTAGTTGTGGCACAGGGGCTTAATTGTACCGTGGCATGTGGGATCTTCCCAGATCAGGGCTCGAACCTGTGTCCCCTGTGTTGGCAGGCGGATTCTTAACCGCTGCGTTACCTGGGAAGTCCATATGCATTGTTAGAGAGGAATGCATCGCACACAAAGACCTCTAATTAGGCGAGAGCATTTGTTGCTGTTGTCCTTTAAGCAGAGTCGTGGTTCTACCTCTACCCAGGCTCCTGGGTCAACCATCCGAACCCAGAGATGTTGGCAACCCGTTTCTGGAAGGCTGCCCACACGCTAACCCAGCTCTAACCCAAATTCTAGTTCTCTAAGAAAAGCAGCAATTATGTTAATGGTCCCATTGTTTTTAGAACCCAGACATGTCACTCTTAGGTGACAATGAATTAGTATACTCCCAAGGAACCAAAGGACTCAACATCATACCGCGCTAACCTCCAAGCACATAATGTGACACTCCCAGGCCCCTCCATTCCAGGAGATGATTTGCCCATATTCTGGGGACAGAAATCACTGGAGGCCTTACATGGGAGTGTCATGTTACTCTGGGTGAGTTTGGCTGGTACCGAGGCTGGAACCTTTCACGAACGTGTCTTAATAAATCAGAGAGATGGGGGCTACTAAATGCGTTTCATGACATGCCTTAAAAAAGCTCATCTAATTTTTTTTAAATTCTGATAAAAAAAAAGAAAGAAACCATTCCTGTTGAAAAGTTTCCGGATTACAGAGATAAGGCTTGCTTTCTGTCCTGTGTTCTCCCTTCTCCTTCTTGGCAAGCTCTGCCAATGGAAGGCAGTTCACCAAAAATTCTTAGCATTTTTGGTATTCTTCTAGTTGGAAGGGTACTTGAGCTCTTTTGGTGTGTCTGCTAGGCCCTCTGTTCTGCGTCAAAGGCCGTTGCTCACGCTGGACCTTTGAAGTCAGGCAATGTTTCCGAGTTGGTGGGATTTAGTGTTTACTCATCAAAAGCGCTGAAAAACTCATACCAGTGCGGATATGACTCACCGAAATCGAACCCTCCAATGTCAAGGTCAGACACAGTGTTCTTTTTATTTAGAAAAAGGAAACAAAACTTTTCTTGGCTCTAAGTTTAAACTGTTATATTAAGATTCCAGTGAGTGGGTAAAGGGCCTCCTAGACATTTGCTTAGTCATCACCTGACTTTTCCCTCCTCTGATGGGTCCTCAACTATGTTCACATACTAAAGAGGGTGATGAGCATCTGTGAGGATTCTGTGAGCATCTGTGACCTGGTTTCTGCTCTGCACCTTTCATTCATGAATCTTCCCATCATCATGTTTTAAAGAACCATTGCCCAAGTTTTCCAGCGCCGGAGCTGATGGTAATCTTGAGATCCTAAAATGTTTCCTTCAAGCAGTTCAAAAATTTGGCCTCACTGCTACGTCTCTGTTTTCAGGAGAGAGGCATGGGAATTTACAAGTTACCGAAAGGTGGCATTTCTATTAGGAAATTATTTTCTTTCATGTTTTAAGTTTGGGACTTAAGCATCAGCGATTCCAGGATGTGAAGGTCCCACCGGCCACCGTTGCGCTGTTGTTTACTGCTCACGCCTTCTTCTGCAGGGAATTTCAGATTGGTTTGATCACAACCCCGAGTGAGAAAAACATTTTACATTTTGGCCCTACATAACGCACGCTCAACTGAAAAAATCTTTTATAAACTACGGTTTATCCTTACTTTGCGTGATGCACTTTGATGTTTTCTGAACTATTCTTTATTTTTTAAAATTTTAATCACAACTCAGCAAATTAATTTCATGACCTCAAATGACAATTGGAAAACTTTGGTTTCAGGGGATCAGGCTATACCTCCCATCCAGGAAAGAAAAGTGGAACAAAAACATGAATGGGAGAGAGAAGTGAAAGACAGGTTGACTGTGAGGGTGATGGAGGGTGTGGGCTAGTTTTCCTTTCTGTTTCTTCCCGTCCTAGGCAGCCCGTGACACCCTGAGCAGCTCGTGGAATTTAGCTCTCGTTTGCTGTTGACACCAATGCTTGTCTGGCTGAAAGATGTGCCTCAAAGTAGAAAAAACTAGGACTGGGGTGATAGAGTGGGGCTAGCATTTTTTCATGATTTTTCTTATACAAACGTTTGGGTGAGGGAGGGAGAGAACCCCACATGCAAAGAAATGACCACGGTCCCCTTTATGTTTTGCTTTGCTTTTATCTTGCAAGGTGTAAAATAAGTGGGAGGCTAGGAAAAGACATTTATAACATGTAAGAGACCAAAGTTCAAAAGTTAGCATCCAGTATCTATGAATCACTCCTACAAGTGATTTCTAAAGATCTGAAACACAGCATGCAAAGGATGTAAAGAGGGGCTCACGGAAGGGCTGCTTGGAGTAGTAAGTTCACTGATACATTTAAAGATCCCAGAACAAGGCCTAAGTTCAGAGAAGGTGTAAACATCAGCTATTGTTATTTTTAAAATATCTTTGTTGAGGTGTAATTTACATAGCAAAACATTCACCCATTTTAACTGTACAATTCAATGATTTTTAGTAGACGTACTGAGTTGTGCAGCCGCAACAGTCCAGCAATAGAACATTTCCATCATCTGAAACTATTTCCTTGTGTCCATTTGCCATTGTCACTTCGTGTCCCCAGCTCTCAGCTTCAGAAGACCCCTAATCTTCATTCTGTCTCTAGAGGTTTGCCTTTTCTGGATAGCTCACAGACATAGAATCATACGTTAGGCAGTCTATTGTGTCTGCAGTGTTAACTATTATTACTTTAAAAAATCAAATCATTAGTAAAACATTTTAGTCAATGGAATGGTTTTTGGGACACTCTTTTAAAAAAAACCAACGAACTATATTTTCTCCAGGGCGCATGTATAATGTCAACTCTGTATGACGTTGCAAAGGGAAGTGTCACTGTGGTGCACGGAATAAACATAAACTTCTCCTGAATTCTTTGGAACAGACTATAAGCTGGAACCGTCCTCTCCTAGGACCCACGCCAGCACGAGGGCTCGTTGTTCCTGGATCACCAGACTTGGGGCCAACTCTTCACACCTCTTCGAAGAGGGATTCTTTTTTCTTTTCAATATTCTTTTTCATATTCTTTTGCATTCTGGTTTATTACATGATATTGAATATAGTTCCCTGTGCTCTACAGTAGGACCTTGTTGTTTCAAAGAGCGATCCTTCACAGACACTGTGCCTTGCTTCTTTTCCTTTCCTAGACAAGGACATAATTTACTTTCCCATCATCTCTCTTTCTCTTTGTAAATACACAAACGGAATACTAGAACGTTACGAAGTTGGGTGGTGCGGTTTAGCTGGACTCTCTCCTGAACTTAATCTTCCATCAGGTGATTCCTGGTCTTTACCTGTGTGAGTCCCAGTATGGCATTTGAGAAGAGGCTCCCTTCGATTAAGGAACGTGGGACCTCAAGTGGGAAGAGAGAGAAACTCCCTTTATGGCCTGGCCCAGGACCTGGCCCAGGGAGCCCGGCTGTCTTCACCCTGGCATCTCTCCTCCTCCGTTTGGTCCTTAGGGTAATTCCTGGGTCTTTGCACTTGTTGACCCTCTTCCTGCAGAGGATTTTGCAGGGTCAGAGAGCCCATGGCAGGCAGGACCATCCCGACTCTCCCCTTCCTGGGGTGCAGCCCCCCGGGGGATGGGACCTGGCCGGGGCACGGGCAGTGCTTTCTGATTCCTTCTGAGGAAGCTGATGGTGCCACCTGTTTTTGTTTCTGCTTCAGATGAATTAAAAAACAAAACTGTGTGTGAAGACCACGAGCTGAAACTGCACTGCCACGAGTCCAAGTTTCTCAACATCTACTCAGCAACCTATGGCAGGAAGACCCAGGAGAGGGACGTCTGCTCCTCGGAAGCCACGTGGCTCCCCCCCTTTGGTATGTGTCTTTATGTGGCTGTTGTCAGGGTGCTGTCGGAGGAGGTTAGGGCTCCGGTCCCTAAGGAAGGAGGCCACGCGCTGGCTGGTACCTGGACTAGAGGGAAAGTCAAGGGCAGGGGGAAACCACCCCCCAGGGTCCTGTCTCCCTCTGCCCCACATTCTGGAATCCGTCTGTTGTTCAGTTAGTCTACACCGAGTGTTTACTGAGCACCTGCTGTATGCAGGGCCTGTTGCAAGCATGGGGGAGTCATCAGCGACCAGCACAGAGTCTCCCTGGAGCTGACCTTCCAGCAGTGGATGAGGAGACAATGAGAAAGCAGATAATAAACGAGCTAATGTGTCGCACTTCCGGTGCCCATAAGCATTAAAGGGAAAAGCACATGAGGGAGGGAGGGAGGGAGGGAGGGAAGGCCGGAGAGCACGCGGAGGATGCTGCAGGGAGGCACAGTGCTGTGGACTGATGGGTGTGCTGAGCAGAGACTCGGAGGCGCAGAGCCTGCAGGTCCTGGGGACGGTGTCCAGGCGGGGAGAAGAGCCCATGCTAAGGCCCTGAGGCTATGTTCAGGGTGGAGAAGAGCTCAGTGAGTCATTCTTAGAAGTCCGCAGTTTGGAGCTAAGATGATGGCCCGACACACCTGAGAGCTCCACCCTTCAAAGTCACCCTCTATTATTATTAGGGTTCTCCAGAGAAATGGAACCAATAGGAGATAGGTGGATAGATAGATAGATAGATAGATAGATAGATGATAGGTAGGTTGATAGATAATTGATAGATTGATAGATAGATGATAGGTAGATTGATAGATAATTGATAGATAGATAGATAGACTGATTTTAAAGAATTGGCTCACACATTTGTGGAGGTTGGCAAGTTTGAAACCTGCAGGGCAGGCTGGCAGTCTGAAAACTCAGGTAAGAGTTGATGTTCAGTCTTGAGTTTGAATTCCGCAGGAAAGCAGGCTGGAAACCCTGGCAGAAGTTCTACGTTGCGGCCTGGAGAAGAACTCCCTTTTCAGATGACCCCAGTCTTTGCTCTTAAGGCCTTCCATGGATTGGTTGAGGTCCACCCACGTTATGGAGGGTGATCTGCGTTACTCAAAGTCTGCTGATTGACTGTTAGTCATATCTTTTTTTTTAAATTGAAGTATAGTTGATTTACAATGTTTCAGGTGTACAGCAAAGTGATTCAGTTATACATGTATATATGTGTGTGTGTGTGTGTATTCTTTTTCAAATTCTTTTCCATTATAGGGTATTACAAGATATTGAATAGTTCCCTGTGCTATACAGTAGGTCTTTGATGTTTGACTATTTTATATATAGTAGTGTGTATCTGTTAATCGCAAGCTCCTAATGTATCCCTCCCCCCCTTTCCCCTTTAGTAACCATAAGTTTATTTTCTATGTCTAATGTTAGTCATATCTTAAAAATACCTTCCCAATAACATCTAGACTGGTGTCTGACCAAACCACTGGGCACTGTAGCCTAGGCAAAATGACACATAAATTAACCATCACACGCCCCAATCTGTGGTGGTGAAACGGCCTCAGCTCCACCCGCCGTGTTACCAGAGAGAACAGACCAATTGTGAAACGGCCCAAGAAGTTGCACTTTATTCATCAAACCTGAAATGAGCTCCTTAATGTGTTAAATTGCTGCAGTCGATTCCTGGATCACATGTGAAATTAAACATTAATTAAAAAAAGAAGTTTATACATAACTAATATCTTGGATCTGGAAAAAAAAAAAAAAGAAGAATGTAAAGTGACCTAGCTACACAGGCACACTCTTAGGCAAGGCTGGAGAGAGAACCAAAAAGCAATTCACAAGGAACACGTGTCACACGTGTCTCCGAGGCCCCTCGCCCAGCGTTCAGAGAAGGTAGAAGGTCGTCTGAAGGACAGCCGAGGCAGACAGCAGAAGCAGGCCGAAGTGGGCATCCGGCCGCTCTTAATTAGCTCCCGTCTTAACAGGCTTGCCTGCCACGTGGGCAGAGAGACCCTCGTGAGGGTGGCTCCCGTTGTCTGTGCGTAGTGCCCGGTGCTCCAGCAAGTGACTTGTGAGTTTGCAAACTCCATTCTCCCTCCCATATAACATCTCCCCGCGTTCACAATGTCTCCTTTTCCCTTGTTCCTGCTGCTGTGTTAGGTCAAAGGACCATTGCCTGGTCATCGCAGGAGTCCCCCTGTCCCTAGGCATGGCTTTCTCCCCTGGGTGGCCAGAGCTACCTTCTAAAAGGCAAATCTGCCCTCCTGAACATCCTGCAGGGGCTCCCTGTATCATCTGGTTTGCTTAGCTGGACAAGGCACCCTTGGTGATCTGATCTCTTTCGACAGAAAGCGACTCCACTTCTTAATATCAGTGTGGGACATCCCATTTCTCGGGCTCACTGAGTCTAGCTTAGCCATGTGTGTTTTGGGAGACAGCAATAAGTAACATCTATCTCAGGAGTTCTTTTGAGCAGAAGGTGGTCAGCCAGGTAGGTAGATCTGTGTGCAGGCTGAATGACTGACGTTCCGTACGTCACTGCCTTAGGTTCCTGGGAGGTTGGATGGGAGTTGGGTTTACAGGGAAAAGTCATCAGCCAAAGAAAACGTTAGCAGACCCCGTGGTTAAAAGACAGGTTTCCATAGAGAGTTCAGGGAATCCTCAGGTCAGCTGTGAATAAGCCTTGTTGACTCAGGAAAGGGCTGTGAATGGGAGACTGTGCCCCTTGCTTGGCTGTTCAGTTATTAAATCCTGAGCCCTGGCCAAGTCACATGGCAAAAACAGCCTGCCAGGGCTTCCCTGGTGGCGCAGTGGTTGAGAGTCCGCCTGCCGATGCAGGGGACACGGGTTTGTGCCCCGGTCCGGGAGGATCCCACGTGCCGCGGAGCGGCTGGGCCCGTGAGCCATGGCCGCTGAGCCTGCGCGTCCGGAGCCTGTGCTCTGCAGCGGGAGAGGCCACGGCAGTGAGAGGCTCGCGTACTGCAAAAAAATAAATAAATAAACAGCCTGCCCATCCCTCTCCCCCTTCCCACCCTCCCCTCGCAGTTGCGTGCTTCTGCCCATGGCCCCTTGAGTGCCCGTGAGGGTGAGGGTCAAGCTCTTCACTGCATTCATGAACCGCCACCCAAATGCCAGAGATCCGCTGGCCCCAGGCTCTGCAGTGCGAAGGGGTCCAAGGGAAATGAAAGGGTCCTTGCGGGTCCCCCTTCCGCTCACTGTCTCGGGTCCCCCTTCATCTCACCATCTCGTGTGCCCTTCACCTCACCGTCTCGGGTCCCCGTTCATCTTGTCCCACAGCCTTACGTGGACGCCTCTGGTTTCACCTTCCGGGTTTGCACTTAAGGGCAGAACCGTGCATGTGTGCAGAAATATGAACCCCTGGCTGCCTGTGCTGGTGAAGTTTCTTGATCTAACTGAAGGCTAAGAAATACTCCACTCCTTGGCCCAGGTAAACTGTACGTCAGGGTTTTAAACTGAATTTGGCGTGTTCGCCCCACAAAAATCATCAGTTTTCCCTCTGATATAAACACACTATAATATCACCCACTTTAAAAAGCACCCTCTTTTGACCCCCTGTCTCCCATCCACTGCGTCTGCAAGTCCTGTGGGCTCTCCCCGTACCCAGTATCCAGACTGTTTGCTCCCAGCCCACTCAGGGCTTCTCTCACCTGGACCATCTGGGCTGCCTCTTGACTGGTCTCCGGCCTCGCTCCTTGATTCCACACCCTCCCTTAGCCCCTTCTTCACTTAGCAGTCAGAGGGATTTTATTTAAATCAAATCAGATCACATCCCCCCACCCCACTTAAAGCCCTTCACTCTGTCTACTGTAGAATAAACCCAGTCTCCCAGCTGTGGTGTGCCTCTCTCCTTTCTTCACTACCTCTGGAGCACTCCACACTCCTTCATACCCCAGGGCCTTTGCACAAGCTCTTCCTCTGGCCTGGAATCTCACCCCACGTCTTTGCATGGCCAGCTCTGTCTCGTCATTCGGGAATCAACTCAGATGTCATTGCAGAGAGGTTTTCTGAGGCAGCCTGCCAGCACGGCACCTTGTCCCTGCCATCCCAGTCGAGCTGTCCCCATTTGATTGTCTTCATAACATGGAAATAGTCACTTATGTGCATATGGTCTCTCTCACCTGGAGAAGGCCAGCACTGCCGAGGATATGTCTCTTTTTTCCTGTGGAATTCCCAGCAAGCAGAGCAGAGCCTGGCACAGAGCAGATGCCCGTGTGAATCTCGAGCCCTGTGAGTGAATCAGAGCCCCCCTTCCTAAGTGAGGCACCCACACAGGCCTCTGGCGGGTGGATGGTTGCCGGCCTGGAATGTGGGCCTGGTGTTGTCACAGCTTCCAACCTCTCATGAGATGCTGGGAATCTGAATTTTTTTTTTAATGTGAAATTTTCCAACTTTTAAAACACCGTGCGAGCCAAACAAAACATGCCTGCGGGCCACATCTGGTCCATGGGCCACCGGTGTGTGATCTCTGCTCTCAGTTCTAAGTTATTACTGCAGCTGGGCCTCAGCGCTTCGAAGAAGGAGAAAGGGCTGTTTATTTTTAACCCCGGAACCTGGTATGAACTTGGGAGGATGGTTGCCTAAAGGCCAAGTGGTCGGGTCTCACCTTGGGCCTCTGAAAGGGGATGTGTGTGCTTTTCCTCTTGCATATAAGCTAAAGTCTGGTGCAGCCCCACAAGCTCAGGGTCTGGGTACCCAGGGCAGCCCCGCATACTCGGTCAGAAAGCAGGGCGGAGCGGGGCGTTAGCACGCAGATACCCAGCGAGAGCATTTCCACTTCTTTCTAAAAGATAATTGTCGTGATGATTGTTGTTCTGCACAAGCACCGTCATTGTATTGAACAGAAATAAGAGAAAGAATCAGCCACAGATTTTTCCCATCAAATGAAAAGATTTTTCTTTTCAGGATCTCTTCCAAGTCCTGGTGTATGATGAGCAGAGAACAACTTTTACATAATGGCAATTCTGAAGTAGATACATTTGAATTCTGCTTTGAAGTTTAACTTTATGTCACGGGTGGTTTTCCACATGACCAGTGAATTCCTGACAAAGTCAATCACTCTCTTGTTAAAGGGATACAATATATACTTTACTTACCCATTCCCTGGTGGCTGTTTCATTGCTTTTTTTTTTTTAATTAATTGATTTATTTTTTGGCTGCATTGGGTCATCGTTGCTACGTGAGGGCTTTCTCTAGTTGCGGAGAACAGGGGCTACTCTTCATTGGGGTGTGAGGGCTTCTCGTTGCGGTGGCTTCTCTTGTTGCGGAGCACGGGCTCTAGAGCGCAGGCTCAGTAGTTGTGGCGCTCGGGCTTAGTTGCTCCGCGGCATGTGGGATCTTCCCTGACCAGGGCTCGAACCCGTGTCCCCTGCATTGGCAGGCGGACTCTTAACCACCACACCACCAGGGAAGTCCCTATTTCATTGTTTCTGATTTTTAAATATCATAAACAATGCGTAAGGAACCTGTGCTTGTAGCTTTTTCTTTCCTCTGGTTTATTTCCTTGGGATAAATTCCCAGAAGTTTTATTCCAAAGGAGGGCATGGGCATGTTTACAGTTCTTCCCATGTACCACCAGAGGTCTTTCCAAAACCTTTTCGTACCAGTTTATATGCATAAACAGCGACGTAGAACTGTGGGTTTCCCTGCAATTTTTGCAGCATTCTGTATGATTTTTCTTCATGTTTCCAAGTTAATAGGTATATAGTGGCCTTTCTGTATATTTTTTTTTTGCTTTTCTTTGTTTATGAATGACCTTGAACGTTTCCCCTTGCGTTTGTGGTTATTGTATTTGTGCTTTGCACACACTGTATCTCTAGCCTTTGTCCTTTTGTGGTTGTTGTTGAGATCTTTATTTTTTCCATTAATTTTTATGAGCTCAAGGCAGAGTAAAGATATGAACCCTTTATACATGTTTTTCTGCTGGAAGTTTCCCATGCCACGGTATATTTTTTTCTGAACTAGTAGTCCGGGTTTGCTATATAGGGCTGGTTGCGTCTGTGTACTTCATACGTAGGATAAGTTCAAAGGGAATGGGTTAGTGGTGGTGGAGAGGGGGACGCCCCTGGTGGGAATCGGGCAGGTACATGTGGTCCCCAAATCATGGTGTGACGGCATCATGTTCCCACAAGCATCCTCAGGACTGCCCAAGGCCTGGCTGTCAGTACCTCCCATAGCGGAACCCAAGCTTCTGCTGGACATCCCCAAGGATATGAGGGGACTCATGCTGTCCTCGGCAAGGCCTCCGGGTCTGGGCTGGGAGGAGGGCGGACAGAACCTCCACGCTCTATGGGTGATACTCTAAGCTGGTCCCATCTGGAATGTATCAGGGCAGGCGCAGCCACAGTGAGGCACTGGTCACACACCACACCCTGGCCTTGAACAGGGCTTCCCAGTCTTCCCACGTCATCACACACAGAAAATTATATTTGCATGGCACAGAGAGGTAAAGGGAGGCACTGCCCATACCCAAAATCAAGAGTCCAAGGGAAGCCTGGAGGCCTGACGAGATACATTCAGTGTACCTGTGTGCATTCGCTGGTTTTGTTTTTTTTGTAATTTATTTATTTTTGGCTGCGTTGGGTCTTCGTTGCTGCATGCAGGCTTGCTCTAGTTGCGGCCAGTGGGGGGCTACTCTTCGTTGCAGTGCATGTGCTTCTTATTGTGGTGGCTTCTCTTGTTGTGGAGTGTGGGCTCTAGGTGCACAGGCTTCAGTAGTTGTGGCACGTGGGCTCAGTAGTTGTGGCTCGCGGGCTCTAGAGCACAGGCTCAGTAGTTGTGGCGCACGGGCTTAGTTGCTCCGCGGCATGTGCGATCTTCCCGGACCAGGGCTCGAACCCGTGTCCCCTGCATTGGCAGGTGGATTCTTATCCACTGCGCCACCAGGGAAGTCCCTGCATTCACTGTTGAAGTTGGGAAGCTCTGCCTTGAAGATGCGCTTGGCTCAGGACGCAAAGGTTACTGATGCTGGGCTTGTCTTCAAGGCCCTTGGATTTTTAACCATCTCCTCAAGGTCCTCCCAACTATGCCCACTTCCCAGTCCCAAAGCTACTTCTGTAGTTTTAGGATTTTCTTTCCCCAGCAATGTGTATTTGTTTTCTTTTTTTTAAATTTTTTTAAATTGAAGTGTAGCTGATTTACAATGTTGTGCCTGTCTCTGCTGTACAGCAAAGTGACTCAGTTACACACATGCAGACATTCTTTTTTATATTCTTTTTTTTTTTTTTGCGGTACGCGGGCCTCTCACTGTTGTGGCCTCTCCCGTTGCGGAGCACAGGCTCCGGACGCGCAGGCTCAGCGGTCATGGCTCACGGGCCTAGCCGCTCCGCGACATGTGGGATCTTCCCGGACCGGGGCACGAACCCATGTCCCCTGCATTGGCAGGCGGACTCTCAACCACTGCGCCACCAGGGAAACCCCTCTTTTTTATATTCTTTTCCATTATGGTTTATCACAGAATATACTTTTGTGTTCTATACAGTAGGACCTTGTTTACCCATTCTAAATGTAATAGTTTGCATCTACTATATTTGTTTTCTATGGCAGAGTAAAGAAATATTCCCAAATTTAATGGCTTAAAACAAAAATGAACATTTATTACCACACCGTTTCTGTGGGGCAGGGATTCTGGGGTACCCTAGTTGGGAAGTTCTTGCTTAGGGCCTCATGGTGTCTCATGGTTGCAGCCGGCATGTCGGCTTGGGCTGCAGTCATCTGAGGGCTGGACTTCCAAGATGACTCACTCACATGGCGGGCAAGTTGGTGCAGGTTGTTGGTGGGAGACCTTGGTTCTCCCCACATAGGTCTCGAGTGTCCTTGAGACATGACAGCTGGCTTCTCCCAAAGCCCAAGATGCAGAAGAGCAAATGGAAGCCACACACCGTCACCTCCACCCAACTCTATGGGTCTCACAGACCAGCTGATTCTTTGAGGGAGGAGGCTACACAAGGGTGTGAATTCCAGGAGGTTGAGACCATTGGGGGCCATCTTGAAGGCTGCTACGGGCTGAACTGTGTCCTCGTAAAATTCCCGTGTTGACATCCTAACCTCCAGTACCTCAGAATTGTGACTGTCTGGGAAGATGGGGCCTTTAAAGAGGTGACTAAGTTAAACCGAGGTCATATGGGAGGGCCTTAATCCAACGTGACTGCCTATAAGAAGGGGAGATCAGGACACAGACACACACAGAGGGAAGACCATGTGAGGATGTAGGGAGAGGTCAGCCATTTGCAAGCTAAGGAGAGAAACCTCAGAAGGAGCCAACCCTCCTGACATCTTGGACTTCCGGCCTCCAGAACCAAGAGGAAACAAAATTCTGTTGTTTAAGCCACCCAGTTTGTGGTACTCATTACCACGGCCCTATAAACTACTACAAAGGCTGACTGACCGTCACAGCTGTCAAGAAGTGACATTTTACCATCACACAGGTTCAAACACAGGTAGATCTGGTGTCTCTTCTTGAGGGTGGTGACCCAAAATTTCTGAAAGATCTTAAAGCAAGTCAGACCCCTCAGCACTTATGGCTCTTTTTGGGACTTCCCTGGAGGCCCAGTGGTTAAGACTCCCCGTGCTTCCAATGCAGGGGGCGTGGGTTCAATCCCTGGTCGGAGAACCAAGATCCCACATGCTGCGCGGCATGGCCAAAAAATTTGAAAAAAAAAAAAAAAACCCCGAAAACCTACAGCTCCTCTAGTGGAAGAGAAACTGAAAGAAAGGTATGGAAGTGATCAGCGTTGGTTCCAGAGAAACACCAGTGAAGCAGCATCCTAACACAGGAAGGACTGAACCTTCCCACAGACCCGGGCGTGAACTTAGGAAAGCAGGCCTCCATAAAGTTCCCTTCGCTGGGCCTCCGCTATGGGACGTCATTTCCTGCTGCAGCTACATTTTCTGGGTGGGCTCCAGGGACTCTATTTCCTTAAGAAGTGAATGAGAAAAACGACACAATGGACGTCAAAGGCTGGGCTAAGGCCGCCCCAAGGCCAAGTGTGGGCAGGCCTGGACTTTTCAGCCAAAGATCAAGGTGCCAGGGATTCCCACTGCCAAGAAAGTCTCTTAAGAGCAACCAGCCTAATTATCTGAATAAACACAGGTTGTAAAGAGCGATTAACTTCAGTTTCTGTTAAACAGTAGCCTCCCCCCCCCCACAAAAAAAGTTGAATATCTTGTTATCACATGTATTGGGGTGGAGGGTAGTTTGCCAGGCAGAGAGGTGCAAACAGAACCAGCCTGGGAGGGAAATAACCACTTTAAAAAAAGAATCCTGCCAATGGTTCAGAGCTCAGCATTAACAAGGAAATGGTCAGACCCGAAGTGGACCTGAATTACCTTGGGCCTCTTCCTAAAAACACACTGTGGCTTCTTTCCTTCTCACCAAGATAAATTCTTTCACTCCCAGGGTAGCTATGAGTGCAGAAGCCTGCCTCTGTAAATCACGCTGGTCACAAGACCTCCTGGGTGCAAGAGGATTGTCGTCTTATAAATGGGAGTCTCTTCCCCCCGCCCTTCCTCTGTGAGCCTTAAAGAATATGGTCAGGCACATGTCCTAAGAAAATATAAAGGTTCCAGGGCTCTTATACCATCTGGCAAGAGCATGAATTGGTACAACTCTTCTGGGTAATGGGTTGGCAGTGTGTATCAAAAACTTTAACATTTTGAATGCCCTCTGACAAAGCAATCTACTTCCAAGAATTAGAAAGTATCATGCCTGTGTCCAAATGTTTATCTCTAAGGATGTTTCACATAGAATTCTTTATAGCATTAAACCATGGAACTCATCAGAATGTCTGCCAATAGGGTATTGTAAATAGAGCCGATACATCCATAAAGTGAGAATCTCTACACCTCTTTAAAATGATGCTTATGTTAAAATTTTCACAAATATATTAATAAATGAGAAAAAATAGCATACAGAGTAATATGTACATGATCCCATTGAAGGGGAAGGACATTTAAACAGAGGAAAGTGACTACAAGGATGTTCTTTAAAGGTTAACCTTTTTTTTCCTATTAGTGGGATTTCCTGGGGATTTTTATTTTCCTGGTTTAGGCATATTTGTGATTTTCAAGTTTTCAACTACAAACATGTTTTTATTTTGAAACAGAAAAAAATAATAGTTTACAGACAAAAACAATAATAGTTATTATAGGACTTCTAAGAATAACTTCGTAATTCATACGGTTACTTCTTCCCAGTGTAGGTGGCTTATACAGAAATCATACAGTGCATTCTCAAATCTTTTGAGATTTAAGATTTCTTTTTTTCAACTGATACATGTGCTCAGAGAAGAACCTGTGCGTCCACAAAGCAATGAAAAATAATAATAAAAATAAACTGCAAGGGACTGGGGAGAGATAAATTAAGAGTTTGGGATTAACAGATACACACTACTATATATAAAGTAACTAAACAACAAGGACCTACTGTATAGCACAGGGAACTATACTCAATATCTTGTATTATAATAACCGATAATGGAAAACAATCTGAAAAAGAATATATATGTATATATGTATAACTGAATCACTTTGCTATACACTTGAAACTAACACAACATTGTAAATTAATCATACTTCAATAAACAACTTTTTAAATAAACTGGAAGAAAATTCAAAGGATACATTTTTACTCCTAGGTAAACTTTTCATGGCTTCTGGGGCAAACTGGGTTATACAAAAGAATAGTTTATCATTACATTTGCAGAAAAATGTACATTTCTGAAAATAATCACCCCAGAGACCCTCGTATTCAAAAGTTGTCTTCTATCCAGACATGAATTTTATTTTTCTTTTTAAGAAAGTTCATTTTGTACGCTTTCATTTCAAAGCAATGTAAACTCAAAAACTTGGAAAGTATCTTAAAATCGATAGGGGAAAAAAAAAAACTTTCCCATCAGCCAGAAATATCCCCTGTTACCATCTTGGTGATTCTCCTTACAGTGTTTTTAAATTTTTGCTTATTTGCAGGTTAAACTTTAATATTTAGGTCTGATTGTACCATATGCTTGTTTTCACTTTCTGAACTCTTAACCATAGGAGGTATTCCATTCGACCTTAGAGACAGCTGGTGAGAACAGTTCACATTTATGTGGGCTTTGACTTCCGCAGTTGCTTCATACAAACCTCACAGAGAGACAGTGAAAAAGATGTTCCTCGTGCTACGCAGGAGGGACACAGAGTCTCAGTGAGTTGAGCAGATACCAGGTGCTGGGCAAACAGCAGAGAAACTCCCATGCCCTCCAGGAGCTCTCATCCAATGAGAGATCCAGGCACCAAAGCAGCTAACCTAACGCAACACAACGCACCGTAAGCAGCACGACTGCCCACCGCAGACCCCAGCTCCGTGCAGCAGCCTTTTCCATGGGGCATCCCCCTTTGTGCTCTGGAAGCCATTGCCCTCGCCCCTTAGGCTTGGGGTGGTAGCATCTCACTGCTGTTCCTTGCCCCGGGGTCCTGCACCATCCTTCGAGGTGTTCACATCCCATCCACACCTTTGTAAAGTCTCTTTATCAAGCTTGCTTTACGTTGTCCGATTTGAGCGCTGGGTGGCCTGCCGGAACCCTGATGATACCCACTGCTCACGTTACTATTCTTTACTCTTCACAAAGACGTACTTGATGCTCAGGCACTTAAAACATTTCATCCTATCTTCATTGGCTGCTTGACTTGCTCTGTTTACTTTTCTTTCATTCATAAGAACGCACCAGATTAGGTCCAGCAAGATGCCTCCTTTAGACTGGAGTATTCAGAAGCAGTCAGAAAAAAGATGGATCTATTCCAAGTCAGAGCGAGTTGCAGAGAACTGACCCAGGGACCAAAAGGAGGCTGACAGCTTCCTGAAGCCCCTCCAGGCAGCTTTTCTCAACACGGATTTGAACTCACGGATCACACCCCGCCCCTCCCCACACACACATAGCAAACACATTCTAAAGCCAGATATATGGGATGTTTGCATTCCCTGGCGTCCACGCCAGTCCACAATTCATTCATTAAATGTATCATTGTTGGGTGTCTGCTATGTGCCCAACACTCCAGTGATCATGGAACTGGACTTAGCAAAATAAATCAGAACCTTCATGAATATATTCAGATCAAGTGCTTTTATAATAATGTTCCTCACCATTTGTTGAGATATACATATTACATACATTTAGATATATCACAAAAAATATATACATATATATTCACACATACACACATATATACATATATGTTTATAGGGTCCATATATTTTTATATGTGTGTATATATAATATACACATATTACATAAACAAATATATAATTTACATATTGTATATATGTGTGTGCATATATGTGTGTGTGTGTGTATTTATTTAATTTAATTGTCCTTTCCCTAAGATCATTGTCTTTCCAGCTTTGTGGTGTTTACCACAGATCCTTCCTTTCTTTTTTTTTTCTTCCTTTTTTTTGGTTTAGCCATACCGTGCTGCTATGGGATCTTAGTTCCCCAATCAGGGATTGAACCCACGCCCTCAACAGTGAAGGTGCAGAGTCCTAACCACTGGACCTCCAGGGAATTTCCAAACAGATCCTTCCTTTCAACTGGACTCTTTCACGGATCTCTAGTTAACATAATAGATGGGAGTTGGAGGGCTTCCCTGGTGGCGCAGTGGTTGGGAGTCCGCCTGCCGATGCAGGGGACACGGGTTCGTGCCCCGGTCCGGGAAGATTCCCACATGCCGCAGAGCGGCTGGGCCCGTGAGCCATGGCCGCTGAGCCTGCGCGTCCGGAGCCTGTGCTCCGCAACGGGAGAGGCCACAACAGTGAGAGAGGCCCGCGTACCGCAAAAAAGAAAAAAAAAAAAGATTTCCTGCAAAAGTGACAGGGTTGAAGCTGCAGCTGCAGCGGGGAACTGAGGAGGGATGATTCTAGGACCGAGCATCAGACCTCGGAGGAGGGAGGCGGGGCTTCTGGCCGGGCTGCCTAGAGGATGTCGCAGCGCGACTGAGAGCAGCAAGTGGGGGAAGAGCAAGCTCAGGCTGCTTCGCTTGGGTGTTGGTGGGGGAGGGGAACATGATGAATGTCGCGTGAGGAGTGAGAGGTTCCTGAGGGAACAGCGAAGGCGATCCATTATGGGAGCTGGAAGCGGTCGGGTCCTCAGTTTTCCGATGGTCCAGGTGGACGTGGGCCCAGATGGCGTGTGCAGGTGCAAGGAGAGAGCCCAGGCTGAGGAAGGACCTCCTGTGGGGCGAGCAGGCCTGCAGGGGTCTCTGGGATGGAGCAGTCAGACAGATGGGGGGGAAGGGCACCAGGCAGCCAAGGTCAGGGAGGAAGCCTCCAGCAAGTGTGTTCAGGCACCCAGAGTTCCGGAGATGGGCGAGGATTAGGGCCGCCACATCTCTCTGCTAGGACAGTAGTAGGTCCCTGTGATCTGAGGGAAGGGACCCTTGTCAGGGTGTGTGGAGGGCAGAGGCACATTGAGGAATGGCTGCGACGTGGGTGGAGGGGGACACAGCGGAGGTGGCCGGCATGGAGGGCCTTTGCAGAATCCTGACTGTGAAGGAAGGCGATACGGCTGGAGACAGTTTCCGGGATTGGACTGCAGGGGTTTTGTTTTTACAGGGTAGAGGAGTTTGTCATCTATAAGACATGAACAGACAGCACAAGAAAAGTCCTGTGAGGGGACTTCCCTGGCGCTCCAGTGGTTAGGACTCCACGCTTTCACTGCCACGGCCCGGGTTCAGTCCCTGGTCGGGGAACTAAGATCCTGCAAGCTACGTGGTGTAGCCAAGAAAAGAAAAGTCCTGTGACTGGGAGCCCCTGTGCTCTCCCTGAGACCAGCTTCATAGCATCAGCCCTCGGGCTCTGCGGGCATGCACATCCCACGGGCATCTCTGGATCTGAAAACTTTCTTGAATGGTCCTTCCCCTTTGAAAGGCAGAATAGTTTTTTATTTTGTTTTGTTTTATTTTAATGAATTTGCCATCTCGTCCTCCAAACTGCCTACTGCTACTGATCTCCCCTGTCCACGGCAGCGGCACCGCCATCTCCTCTGTCCCCAGGCTGAAGGTCTGACTCATCCTCAGTGGGGCCCTCACCCCCCCCCCCCACTGGAGACCTGAAGAGTGGAGCTCAGAGGTTAAAAGGTTAAACCTGCAGACTTGGGGGCCTTTCCCCGGTGTTCATGTCCAGACCCTGCTGTCCTCATTCTTTAGCTGTATGCGGTTCCGTAACCTCTCACACATCTGTGTGCCCATTCACAAAATTGATATTTTATATATATATACACCCACACACTCTCTCTCTCTCTCTCTATATATATATATATATATATAAACATATGTAATATAAACAACCTATTAGATATCAACTAACCTATTATAGATTATATAAGCAACTTATGATACATAATAATATATCCTATCCTATATATAGTCTCTCTAAAATATAAGATATTATAATAAACAACCTATCTCATGGGGTTGTTGAAACATTGTATCAGTTCACATACAAGTGCTGAGAGCAGAGCCTGGCAGAATGTTAGCTGTTATAGTGAGCTGAACTTCGCGAGGTGTCTAGAATTCTCTTCTTCTCCATTCCCTTCTCTTCAAACCCTTAACTCCTCCCAACGTGTATTATTAAAATTGCTTCCAAACTAGTCTCCCTGCCTTTGGTTCCTTTTCTCTCCCAGGGCATCCCATACACTGTCCCCAGAGGAAGTAGCATCAAGGCATTTTTTTAGGCTCCCTGTTGCTTGCAGAATAAAGTTCGAAATCTTCAGCTCAGCGTTCAGAGGTAGCTTGCTCCTGCTCCATTTTGCTTTTCCGGCTCATCTACTGCATCTTCCTTGCCCACGCCCGCTATTCCAGCTCACGCTGAGCCCTTAGACTCCCACGAAGTGCTTCTGGCCCACTTGCCTTGGTGTTTCTACCTTTCTCTCTTTGCCTGCCTCTGTCCAATTCATGCTGCTTCTCCCATGACCAAGCCCCTCTGCTCCATAAAGCCTGTCTTGACCACTCCGGTCCCCGGCAACTTCTCCTGCCTCCAACCCCATCACCTCTTGTCTGGACCAATCACTGCTGACACTCACTCCATGTTTCACATTATTAGCCGTCAGGTTAATGTGGGTTTTGTCTCTCCAGCCCCATCCGACATCCTGCGAATGCAAGGCAGGCTTCTTCTGACTTGTTTTTCAGACGGTACCTAGCCCAGTGCCTTGTCCTCCGTACGTGTTCAATTAATATTTACTAATTGTGATGGCATCGTGCCAGGGTGCTGAAAACCACATCCTTGTGTTTATTCATCCATCTATCCTTTTGTTCATTCATTCATTCGTTATTACTGGATTTCCACAGTGGACCAGGCTGTGGGAATTAGATAAGGAACAAGATAGAAATAGTCCCCGTCCTCATGGAGCTTATGCTCACACAGGGAGAAGGATTCTCAGAATTAACCAGTAACTAAAATATTTCAGAGAGGTAACGCTCACAAAAGAAATACGAATCTTTATTCAGTGTTCTGCGTGCTTTGCCTCTTCTATATGCGAGGCCCGTTACCTGACTGGGGAGACAGGGGCAGTGCCCAGTGCAAGATACAAATACAGGGCCCCTTGTTCAAAAATACATAAGGATTTCCGACCAGTGACAGCAGAGCGTTCGAGCAGTCTGATTAAAGTAAGCCCTTCCAGGCCTGCCTGTGTAGTATTGATACCTAGCCCATGCGGGGTGCTTTGATGAGACAGAAAATAATCAGAGAAACGATCTCCGTGAGATGTGAGATCCAGCTCAGTATCCTTATTTACAGAAAATAACAGTAGCGACATGGTGGCCATACGTGGAATCCAACCAACATGAAGTTCTTGATTTTTTTTTGCCTCTCAGATTGCTTGTCTTACTCGGCTTTGCAAGTATTATCCAGGAGGTGTTATGGGAAGCAGAGATGCAAAATTCTCGTCAACAATCACCATTTCGGAAGCCCCTGTCTTCCGGGAGTGAAGAAATACCTCACCGTAGCCTACGCATGTGGTAAGAATCCACCCTCCACAAGCTGCTTGGAGACCCTGCCTCTTGGGGAGGTGGTGAGCATGTGAACAGGAGTTTTCCGGTAACAAACCATTGCATTCACTCTACCCTGAAACTGTGCTGTCATCCCAGATACTGGCGAGCCTCTCCTCCTATCCCTTAGCCTTGTTTATGACATTCGCCTCAGATAAGCGATCGAATTGTCTCTGGTCCACGTTTGTTTTAAAAGTGCTTTTAGCAATCAGATTGGCAGCAAGCGGGGTGGGCAGGAAAAGAACAAGCAAATGGGATAAAATGGATGTCACTGAGAAGAATGATTTCAAGCTGGGTTCTTCGGAGGCTCTGAAATGTATGGGTACGTCACACAAATTCACTCAGTATTGCTGGACTCCCAGCTAATCTTCCATCCCAGCCTTTAGGCTGTAAAATGACTAATTCTCTGTGCTGCCGACAGCCGTTTTATCGACGTACCCCCGGGGTTAAACCAACAGATCAAATGCTTACCCCACAGCCATTAAATATGTTACATAACAGCATCACTTTGCTTTCCTAGTGTCTTCAAATAATAAAATGAAATTGCTCATTCATTTGATTCTAATTTTATAAAGCCGCCTTTAAAAATCAGGTGTTAATTACCCTCAGAGGGTGCCGTGGATTTCTGGTTTGTAATCCTGACATGTGAACTGGTTTTTAGAGGTGTTTTTTGTTTTTGTTTTTTTTGAAATAAGTATAGAAGCAAAGGGAAAGCAAAGAACATCATAACTGAAGAACCCCATACTTTTGCTCATGGAAACCCCTTTCCCCCTGCCAGATACCCCTAGCCTGTCTTTTTTTTTTTTTTGGTAAGAGCTTTATTGAACTATAAATCACAAACTATACAATTCACCCATTAATCATACAAATCAGTGATCTTAGTAGAGTCACAGAATTGTGCGACTCCCACCATAATTCATTTAAGAACATTCTCGTCACTCCCCCAAAGAAGGCCTGGACCCTTCAGCAGTCACTTCCCGACCCACCCCTCACCCTCCAGTCCCACCCAAAGCAACCACCACTCTCTGTCTTTACTGATTTGCCTCTTCCGGACATTTCACATAAATGGAATCGGACAATACGTGGTTCTTTGTGGCTGATTTCTTTACCTAGTATATGTTGTCAAGGTTCATCTATTTGGAGTACGTGTCAGTACTTCATTCCTTTTTATGGCCCAATAATATTTCGTGACATCCCCGGCCTTTTCTATCCCGAGCTCAAACCGTTGTCCTCTGCAAAAGCAAAGCTGTAATAGTCACAGTGCAGTGACTACAGGATTGTATTCCCAGAGTAACGGCACCCACACTCACATTCCAGGAAGCGTGGTTTTATTTGCTTCCAGTCTGTATGCTGGCTCCCGTGTAAAGCAGCTCTGGGTAGCATGGAGCCCATTCTGGCTGAGTTTCCCCAAGATACCAGACAGATCACTCTGAAGTTCTAGTGACTCCAGGCCTCTCCAGCTGAGCGTTGAGGGAAGGGCAGGACATTAACCTGCAAATAAGGGGATTTCCTGGTGCGCCTTCACAGGCGAGGCCAGAGCAGTTCCCAGCTGAGGCTGCTCTTCGCGAAGAGAAGGTGGACTTTCAGAGCCTAGGGGTCACGTGTTCCAGTCCAAGCTTCCTCTCCCTCATTCACTCGTTCAGCACACTGTGGGCGTGTTGTAGTTAAAAAAGAAAAGACGTTGTCCGTGTCCTCATGGAATTATCAGCTGGGGGAGAGAGATGGGCATTAAACAAATAACCAGAGAAATGTGTCGTTACCCACCGTGATAACTGATGCTTCTGAGAAGGACAGGATGCCGTGTGGAAAGATAACAGTGGAGGGGCCCTTTTAGCGGGTGGGAGATGGGGGAACGGAGAAGTTTTCCAAAGAGAACTTTCCTCTGGGGCGAATTTGCCCCGTCCTCTGAGGGGTGGGCAGGCGTGAGCTGGCAGGTGCTGAGTGGGGGAGACGAGGGCAGTGGGTGAGGTGGAAGGTGGATGAGGTGGCACGGGAGGGGCCGGGACCAGATCCCACAGGGTCCTGGGAGGAGGTGCCACTGGAGAGTTTTAAGTAAGGGAGTCATTTGGTGATGATTAGACCCTTAGAGGACCACTCCGGCTGTAGGGTGGAGGGTGGGCTAGAGCGGGATGGAAGCAGAGACCAGTCAGACAGCGGCAGGCAATGACTCGGACCCGAATGGCGCTAGAGGACGTGGTCAAAACTGGGTGGATTGAGAGGTTTGGGAAAGTAGGAAGACATTCGAGACGCTGGAGAGACCTGGCCTATTTGGGCAAGATTGGGGTCCAGAGAAGGTGACAAGGGCGGGAAAGATTTGTCCCTTGTCCCAACGGGGTGGGGCAGAGGCTCTGGGAATGGATGGAGGGAGGGCTTGGGGTTCCAACCGCGTGGCCCTTGTCTTCCCAACCTTCTCAAGATAAGTGCGAGCTGAGGTGGTTCGCTGTGAGGACTTGGGGGAGGAGAAAGGGGTTTGAGGAGATGGGAGAAGGTCTGAAGTAAGGGCCATGGGGGCAGGCTGACTTCGGAAAGGGCAGTGGTGACGGAGCTGGGTGTGTTGAGAGCCCAGGGGGTTAGCGGTCAGCGTTCTGGGGGACCCTGGTCTGCCCGGTGGTGGGTCCCTCCCTCAGGGCCAGCTGCTTGAGGGCCGGCACGGAGCAGGGGGCTGCTCCAGCCGCACTGGGCAACGGGGAAGGTTCTGGACGAGGTCGAAGGATGGCAGAGGGAGGCATCCAAGTGAGTCCGCTTGAGGGTGGGAAGCCGAGGTCAGAGAGGGGGCTTTGCATCTTGGTTTCGGACGTGGGACCGTGGACAGTGGCCCCCTGTTGTCAGCGTCGTTCCCCAGGAGTTATCCCAAAGGGAGGTGGTGACCCTCAGCCTGAGGCCACTTAATGTTCCCAGCCCAGCCCCGACTGTCCAAGCAGACACCTTCTAAGGCAACTTCTAACCACCTTCTGAGTGGTTGACGTTTTTTTTCTTTTTTAAGTGGTTGACATTTAAAATTATTTCTCCCCCCGACAGACGGCCCTTCACTGTGAAACCTGAATCATGAAAACATGATTTGCAATGTCTGCATATTTTGTAGATTACCAAATGGGCATGAAAAGTTTTACATTTTAAAAACATGAGTTCTACTGATGTGGGAGTTGATACAAAAACAGAGGATGTCGGGAATTAATTTCTAAGAGAATCTGTCTTACTTGGGACTCTCTGGATATGAATGAAGAAACCAAGTTGAGCTGGTTTAAGCCGAAAGGGGGTTGAGGTTGGGGAGGTTCCCTGAGGCTAGAAGGCCGTCTCCAGAAGCCAGGGCCTGAAAGCAAGGCCTCAGGGTGGGCCCAGCTGGAGACTTCAGGGGCGATGGCAGCCGTCCCTCACCTCCGCCCCTCTCTCTCTCTCTCTCCCTCCCTCTCCTCCCTCCCTCTCTCCCTCTCTCTCTCTCTCTGTCTCTCTCTGTCTCTCTCTGTCTCTCGCTCTCTGTCTCTCTCTCCCTCCCTCTCTCTCTCTCTCTCTCTCTCTGTCTCTCTCTGTCTGTCTGTCTCTCTCCTCCCTCCCTCTCTCTGTCTCTCTCTCCCTCCCTCTCTCCCTCTCTCTCTCTCTGTCTCTCTGTCTCTCTCTGTCTCTCGCTCTCTGTCTCTCCCTCCCTGTCTCTGTCTCTCTCTGTCTCTGTCTCTCTCTCTCTCTCTCTCTCTCCCCTCTGCAGACAGCCCTCTGACCCTGGGCTGGATGCCATACAGCTATCCCCACAGCCCGAGTGATTCTTCTGTTAGATTTTTATGTTCGAACAACATGAAGACTGGCAATCTGGCAACTTAATTCCAAATTTCTAACAGAGACCTATTTAATTGGCTGGACTGGGGTCCAGTAGCCCCCTCCTTTGATCTGCCTTGGCCAGAGACCATGTGATGTGATTATAAACATGGCTGCTAGAGAGGAGCCCAGCCAACCCCCTACTCAAATCAGGATGCTCTTACCTAAGAGGCTCATGAAAGATCCACCCCTATAGACATCTGTTCCACTACCTGGCTTCTGACCTCAGTGTCCAACCGGGCTTCGCTATTCTGCCCAGCAATCTGGCTGCGCCCACCCAGGAAATACCCCGCCCCTTGGGTTGGGGAGAGGTTGCCTCAGTGCTGTGAGCAATGTGGTCCCTGCCCTCATGAGCTATAGGATGGAATGTGGTGATTCCAGGCTCTGGTGACTTGGGGGACCAGGAGGGCTTCCCAGGGGAGTGGCGTCTGAGGCAAGTGAGACCAGGCGTGTAAGGAGTCAGCAAGGTGACGGGCAGGCAAAGGCTGGGAAGTGAGCACAGGAGCAGGACCGAGGGACCTTGGGGGATGGGCGACTAAGGATTGGCTTGTACCTAAGGGCAGCAGGGAGCCCTTGGAGGGTGTTCTCCGGGGACATAAGTAATTTGCATTTTGATAGGAACACCCCTCCCTATTTTATAGCTTCCTTTAATCCTGCCTTCCCCTCCCTCATTGCTCTAGGCTACATGGAGAATTTCAGCGTCTTGGTGTACCCTCGGGGGAATGATTCAGGCTGTGGGCCTTTTGCCTTTTCAACTGTAGGCGGTGCATCGGAGAGCGGAGCAATCAGTCTTTGATTGGGCTGGGAGATGCATCGCTGGAGCTCCCTTCTTTAATGCATGGCTAGACGAGGTCCTCGCTCTCAATTTTTATCCAGGTTTTATTATTAGCCACATCTCTTGGACAGGATAGGTTTCAGACTTTCCTCCTATTAGGAGGAGGCAGACCTGGAGAACGGCCTGCTCTCCCCTCACCCCGACGGGGAGGGCTTCTCCCTGGGTCCACGGCCACTGGTCCTTGAGGGTCACCAAGACAGAGGCACAGCCAGCATCCCCGCCCTGACAGCCAGCATCCCCGCCCTGACAGTCAGCATCCCCGCCCTGACAGTTCCTGAGAGGGACAGGAAACACATGGACCTCAGCCGGGGGCCTGCAGCTCCTCCCAGGAGATGGGTGCCAGGATTTGGGGGCGGGAGGGATGGTGGTACTGTAGCCGAAAGTGGGGTCCAGCTGTTCGCTGCTTAAAAGCCAATAAAGAGGCCAGGTTGGTGGAAAGGGAAGTGTGCTTTCTTTTGGATGCCGGCAACCTACGCGGGGTGGGAGGGAGGGGATGCCTGTCCGAAGGCCGACTCCCCCCACTGACATCCAGTGGGCAAGAGCTTTTATAGGCTGAGGGAGGGGCTACGTGCAGAAACAGCACAGTCAGCTCTGACGGTCATCTTGAAATTGGTCATCGGTGGTCTGACCAGCGTCATCTTGATTGTTTTAAGTACAGTTAATCTTCAGTTCCAGGGTCGGTGTGTTCCCATTTCCTTGAGGCCAATTCTTGGAATTGTGACACCTTACGTCATGGCTACAGTCTGGTCAACACGTAGTTAACCTCCCTTGCCTGGCGGGGGTTTCAGTATCTATAAGACAGCTCACAGGATATGGCTCAGAATATCATCTATAGCCCTTGAGAAGGAACTAATGGTCCTTGACTATGCTTTACGACTAAACTATTATTATTTGGTCTCCTTTGACTGTTTTCCTTTCTTTCTGCATTTTCTCACTTCTCTGATTAAACTTATTCTTTGGCTAAAGTTTTTCCACAGGCAAAAGGCAGGCAGAGGACATAGGGGAGAAAGACCGTAAGGTCCTGCTCTGTTTCAGTACCAGGGTTGTGTGTAAAAGGAATGGATGGATCTGGGGACAAGAGGGATGGTGGTACCAGAATTTGGGGTACCCCCTTCTGTAGGTGCTAGGATTGGGGACAGGAGGAATAGGTGCTGCAGGTTTGGGACAGGCGGGGTGGGGGGAATGACAGGATTCAGAGGTGCTCATGCAATCTGGGTACCTATTGAGAGGGTAAGCAGAGATCTCTTTTGTCTCTGATGTGAAAAATTATGTGGGGCTCTAATTTCAACCTGTGGGGGCTTCTTTCTTAAAGTCTACCCGGATCCAGGCTTGACACAGATTTACTCAGGAAAAAAAAATTCAGGAAGGGGGCCTGCCTAAATTTAGCGAACCACTGGAGCCCATTAGAATCATCATCCCTGGTTCCACCTAAGAGGCTTGAGGGGGACTATCTGAGTGGGAATTGCTTTGCCATCTTTATAATCCTTTAAAACAATCCTGTATCGGGTTCCCAAAGGCTGAACGTCCCAGCATCACAGAAAAGAGTAAGGGCATATGTGAGTGAGACCAGGAGTTGAAGCTTCGCCCTTTGCTAGGTGAATGGTTCATCTCTGAGCCTCAGTTTTCCCTTCTGCTGGAATGGGAATGACACGCATCTTCATGGGGTCACTAAGAGGACTGCACAAGAGGCACTGTTTAAACGCTGAGCACAGGGTTCGGCACGTGGTGGGAGCTCCACGAAAAGGGGTTTGCTGGCATTTTCACAAAAGGACCTCAAGTGGAGAGGGACGGGTTTAGGGGTGGTAGTAAATGACACGCAGCCCCTGTCCTCATTCAGAATCAGTTTGAAACAGGAGATGCGAGAATCTTGACAGGTGTGTTGACACCTGTTGTTACCTTAAAGATCCTAAAAGATTCTCCCAGTACGAGAGCCATTTTCACATAGTAAGTCAGCAAGTTCCCTGACGTGAGCCTACGGCATACAGAGGCGATTTAATGTTTTATTCTGCAAAGCTCATTCCTCCCAAGCAATTCCTCCTCGCGCTGGAAAGCCTCTGGCATTTGTAGGGAGCCCAGCCCTCCTGCGGCTGTATCTCCACTACAAGCCAAGAGGCAGACGTGGGAAAGAAACACCACTCCTGCAGAGAGGACTTAACTCCTGCCGAGGAATCAGGGCGCAGAAGTGATGGAGAGGTTGTTCATCAGAAAGCATCCGGGGCAGCACAGCCCAGCTGTCTGGGGCACCGCCGGCGTCCCAGGATCAGCAGTGTGCCTGCCCCTTGGTCGGCCAAGGAGCATTCCCGGGGGGAGGGGTGGACAGCTTACGCCGCCTCTGTCCCCATCACTGTGCCGCCCTGGAAAGTGACCCTTGCTACTGACGGTCACAAAGGCGCCAGGGCCTCCTGCACGTGGAAAATTCACAATTTAGGAACGTCCTCTGGTTGTTGATCCTGGGACATCCCCAAAAGACTTTTGTTAAGCACTTTGAGAAAGGAAATGAGGTTTTCTTGCTGCTGAAGATGGCTTACCAGCTCTTTTCCAAAAAATCAGTGCAGTTGAACTTGCCCTGTTTGTATTGGCTTCACTTCTATTTCCTGTTGCCACTTCTCCCAGATACCAGCTGAGCCGAAGAACAAACAAAAATAATTTTCTGTAGCGAAAACATTTGGTTTCCTCTCCCTCCTCCCAGCTGGCTGCAGTGCACCGGCTCTTCAGAATTCTTGCTTTGCCCCCCTGCTCAGCTCCTGCTACCGTCTTGTCCGCTTTGCCTGGGGGGTCTTGAGATATGGATGGTTTATTCTTAAGGTCAGTTTGGAAGAATCTTTAACCATCTTCCAAGGGAGTCTATTTCACGGCCCTCTCTCTTCATCCTTCTGTCATCCTTTCTTATAATACTGAGAGCTGCATTCTAGCACAGAGACTTCGAATTCTCTCAGGGTTATTAAGGAAGGAGTGAGTTAAAGAGAGTGAACAGAAAGTGGAATCGCAGCCGGGAGAGGTCGGTGATGAGTTTTGAGTTGGTCCCATTCATTTTGTTTCACTGTGTCTCAGGGAAGTTGATGTTCAGAGTGAACAGCGTTATTGAGGTGTGATTTACATACCTTAAAATTCACCCGTTGTAAGTAAAAATGATCCAGTGATTTCTGGTAGATTTACAGAGCCGTGCAGCCTTCACCACACTCCAATTTTAAAATATTTCCAAGATCCCCAAAGTTCTCTCACGCCCATTTGCGGTCAGTCCCCATCCCCACTCCTGTCCTCGGCAACCACGAATTTACTTTCTGTCTCTTTTTCTGGAGATTTCATAGGAATGGAATCATACCATATGTGGTCTTCTGTGTCTGGCTTCTTTCACTGAGCATAATGTTTTTGAAGTTCATCCGTGTCGTAGCAAGTGTCAGTGCAGTCGGTCTTCTGTATCTGGGGGTTGCACATCTGTGGATTCAACCAACCACAGACTGAAAATATTCGGAAAAAAATTCCAGAATGTTGTAAAAAGCACAACTTGAATTTCCTGCACACTGACAACTATTTACATAGCATTTACACTGTATTTACAACTATTTACATAACATTTACAGTATATTAGGTATTGTAAGGAATCTAGAGATGATTTAAAGTACACGGGAGGATGTGCATAGGTTACATGCAAATCATATGCTATGTGTATTAGGGACTTGAGTGTCTGTGGATTTTGGTATCCAAGATGGGTCCTGGAACCAATCCCCCAAGGATACCGAAAGATGATTATACTTCATTCCTTGTTATTGCTAAATATCATTCAATTGGATAGATATGCCATATCTTGTTTATTTGTTCTCTATGTTGTTTTTTTTTAAATACTGCAAGATAGGCCTAAAGTTTAACCTTTCTGGGACATTTGATGATCACATGGGTACCGTTGGTGTTTGTATGTGAGTGTATTGGACAAGCAGAGTGATTTATGTACTGATTTGAAACTTGATCTCTTTTTGTCTTATCTACATTGCATTTTAAAGTTGTATTATGTGTACAAAGTATTTAAAATATTTCTTTTTGGTTTTTAGTTCCCAAGAATATACTCACAGCGATCGATCCATCCGTTGCTAATCTAAAACCTTCTGTGCAACAGAAAGACGGTGACTATGGTAAGGTTTATGGCTTACTCGCGGCATTTCTCTTTAAGTGAAGGTGAACAGCCCCATGTGACTGCAGGTGGGTGCACGCTGGTTAGGATGGAAGGTGTGTGAGCTGCCAGCTCTGAGGATGGCAGTGCTGTGGCAGATGGTTGCAAACGATGGCCAACATTTTGTGCTTTAAATTATAAGTAGGATAAATCCCCCTTCCATTCCCTCTCTTATTTCCTAAAAGAAAAGTCACCTTGAAAAGAGATCTGCTCCGAAATAAATCTGGGGTTCCTGGATTATCCGACAAGCTTGTTGGAAAGAGGATCACATAGGGCAGCGGTCCCCAACCTTTTTTTGGCAGCTGGGACCAATATCGTGGAAGACAATTTTTCCACAGACCGGGGCTTGTGGGGTGGGGAGGGATGGTTTCGGGATGATCAAAGCGCATTGCATTTATTGTGCACTTTATTTCTATTATTATTACATTGTGATATATAATACAGTAAGTGTACAACTCACCCTAATGCTGACAGGAGGCGGAGCTCAGGCGGTAATGCAGACGATGGGGAGCAGCTGTAAATACAGATGAAGCTTCGCTTGCTCACCTCCGCCCACCACCTGCTGTGCGGTCCAGTTCCTAACAGGCCACAGACTGATACCAGTCTGTGGCCCGGGGCACAGGGACCTCTGCCATAGGGAGCCTGGGTGGGCCACACCCAGGCTGGACCTGTGTGCCTCTATCCACAGGTGCCCTTCTTCCTGAGGTTTTCACCGGCCTTTTGCAAATAAGGGGATGAACGTTTTGGTCTTCTTATCAAATCTAGAATGGAGTTCAGACCCAGACCCTTGGGGCTCTTGATAGAAATTACAGAGCCCCCCCCCAAGACAATCTATATAAGATATTGCACTTTGCAGGTTGAGAATTGGTCTTGTGTTACTCTGATTACATTTATGAAATTTTTCCCCCTAAGAATAAAACTAAAGTGTGCTTGTTATGGAGCACACAGGAAAGCACCAAGAAATAGAACTCACCCTCAGTCTCAAAGCTTAGAGATAACTATTGTTAGTATCCTATGTTCTTCTAGTTCCAGCCCTCCAGCTCTCCACCAGGCTCTGCTTCTCCCAGCCTCTCCCAGCCCCTCTAAGAGGGCCTTCTAAGAGGGCTCCCACCCAGCCTTCTAAGAGGGCTCCCACCCAGATCCCATGGATATCCTGGTCCCCCTGGAGTGGAGGCCTGAGAGCCGTGTCTGACCTTCCCAGGGGTCCCCAGGGCCCTTAGGCTACCCCATCAGGGGCTCCCTAAGCTGCATCACAGCAACTTAACCAGGCATCCGAAGCCAGAGCTGCCCTGTATTCTGCTTCATTTCCAAAAAAGTAGCCCAACACAACCTCCCTCCATAATTCCAGGCCTTCTTATCTGTGGTGAACAGAGCAGACAGCAGCTCTGTGGTTAAGTGGGACATAATTAAATCTCCCAGAGGCATGATGAGTGCCATTGCCTTAAAATGGGAAAATAAATGTGTTCCCTTCTGCGGTAGAGTAGATGAGTGAAGTTGGAACCAACACATTTTAGAATTTCTGAATCCCTTTTATCACTTAATATTTTCAGAGACTGCTTACTAAATGCTCTTCCTGGCTTAGTCTTCCCTAATTTTGTCAGAGGCCCACTTATTGGATCTCTATGACTTTTTATGTATTATGGCAGTCCTGGATTAGGAAAAAATGCATACTGTGAACAGTTGTGATTAATCGATCTTGCATTTTTTACGAAACAGGTATAAACTTTGACCCAAGGAAACCAAGAGTTCTGAGGAAAGATGGAGCTATTGTCAGCCACTCCCTGGCAGCATTTGCTTACCTTCGAGGTAGGTCAGTGAATTAATAACGGATTTACTGAATTCTTACTCACAAATGCTCTGTTTAATTACAACACTTGGTTGGCTAAAGAAAAAGGACTTTAAGTTTGACACAGCAACTGCAATCTTCTACAATCCAGAAACACAGAGGCCTGAATTTAGGTATGCTTGCCACTGGCAACCCACGAGAGAACCACACAGGGAAGTAGCAAAGGCTAAAGTCACACTATGTAGCAGTTGGGCTCCATGGGAATTTTCCACTTCGCAAAGTAGGAAGCTGAGGAATGCATTTTCCAGCTGTAAAATTTGGGAAGGGCATAGGATTATTGAATTCCACCCTTGGCTGGGAGAAAATTGGGCTGAAAGATGACTTGGTGAACAAAACAGGTCATGCTCTGTGAAAGGAGAGCCCCTTTCTGAGTCACCAGCGTTACTTCTCACGGTTCCAAGGTTTCCCTTGATAATCTTCCCCTTCAGGATCAGTCAGACTCAGCCCTCCTTAATGAGCAGAGCCCCAATTGCTCAGGTGCATGCTACCTTTCCTCACCAGCCTCACTGCTCACCTCTGGAGAGACCGTATTTTGGAATGTCAACTCTGCAAGTTTCGACAATGCCTGCCTGACTCTGTTCAGAGAGCCAGAACCTCAGAAGACTTTTGTAAAATACATGGTAATACAATGCATGACGGCATTACTTACTCAAGGCCTGCCAGAGCTGGGGCTGTTTGGAGTAAGCCTTCCTCAGAAGAAAATAAAGGCTTAAGGAAACACCTCAACACAGGAGATAGAACGGGACCTCCTTACCAACATCCTCCCTGTGTGGTGGTTGTTTGGTTGTTGAGAATCTTCTCTTTTCTAACCACCCTTCCATTTCTGTTTCTTGCTGTTCCAGACAATTGTCATAGTTAAGAGATGTAAGGATTTTTATTGTTGAAAATATCACATATTTTCAAAGTCCCCGGAGAGCCCCTTGGAGGAAAGACATCATGAAAATCCTTCACTCAGAGGAGCAACTAGGAGGCTGCTTATGTGATGCGGCCATTCTGGACCCTGTCAGTTCCTCTCAACAACTGTCTTGGTCAGCTCAGGCAACCATAACAAGATACCATGGGCCCGGTATTTTCTTCCAGGCTGGAAGGCCATGATCAAGGAGCTGGCAGGCTTGGTTTCTGGTGAGGGCTCTCTTCACGGCTTGTAAACAACTGCCTTCCCCCTATGTCTTCACACAGCAGGGAGGGAAAGAGAGAGAGAGAGAGAGAGAGAGAGCTCTAGGTGTCTCTCTTTTTTTGTTAAATTGAATTATAGTTGATTTACAATGTTGTGATAATTTCTGCTGTACAGCAAAGTGATTTAGTTCTACATATATATACATACTTTTTCATATTATTTTCCATTATGGTTTATCACAGGCTACTGAGTATAGTTCCCTGTGCTATACAGTAGGACCTTGTTGTTTATCCATTCTATATATAATAGTTTGCATCTGCTAATCCTAAACTCCCAGTCCATCCCTCCCCCACCCTCCCTCACCCTTGGCAACTACAAGTCTGTTCTCTATGCCTATGAGTCTGTTGCTGTTTCATAGATATGTTCATTTATGTCATATTTTAGGTCCCCCTTGGTGTCTCTCCTTATAAGGACACTAATCCTGTTGGATCAGGGCCCCACCCGTATGACCCCATTGAACTGTAATTACCTCCTTATAGGTTCTATCTCTAAATATAGTCCTATTCATTCAACACATAAATCTGAGGGGGACACAATACAGTCCATAGTAGTGACCTTGAGAGAGGGACTCTTATCCCCTGTTCTGCACACAGGGAAGCTGAGGCTCAGAGGAGTTGAGCCAGGTGCCTGAGGACACCAAGTGGCCGGCAACAGGGCAGGATTCAGACTCAGCAGATATAAAACCTGCCCTCCAGCTTCTCCAAGAGAGATGCATGCCTTTCAGAATTTTGAAGGATGGAAACCGCATGACCTCGAGTGATCTAAGTTAGACTGCCTCCATCCCTGTCTAACCTTTTACACACTCATCGCTCCCAGACGTCGTTGGAGAGATTTATCTGTTAAACACCCATCTCTCCACTAGACATTAACTATTTCAAGTCCAGATGTTTGTCACCTTAGTCGTTGTCACATCCTACTGCCTGGGACAGAGTTGGCACAGAGTAGGTGCACACTAAGTAGTTAATAAGTGACCATATGAAGAGTCCTCCTTTGGTGTCATGAGCTGTCCTGCGCCTAATCATCTCCCTGTATTTGCTGTTTGTAGGTATTAAATTTTTAAGGAATGTAAGGACTTGGTGGGTTGTTACTTGGTTTTATAGAGGGATGTTTAGGCCGCAATTTCATGACAGAGAGAAAGAGGCTCTGAACGTGTGGTGTCAGGTGTTAGTTGCTATAGGAGTTCATTTGTCAAATCACAGGCTCACCAAGTCGTAGGGAAACAGGGACATCTGCACTTGCTGGTGAATTTCCTGGGCATGTCGCCCTCTGGGTGGTCACTCTGGAGGTCCCCAGCCCACCTCGTCCTCCTCACGAGGCAGGCCAGCACACTGCGGCGAAGGGCAGGACGTCAGGCTGAGCTGTTTCAACACGAGCGTCACACGTGAGAGCGTCACCCTCATCGTCGTTAGAAGGCGGTGCCCCAGCCAACCCTCAGTAGCATCCTTACCCTTGTTGCAGGGACAGGATCTGAAGGCTGGACTGGGGTCCCTGGGCACCCACCAAAGGGAGGAGACCCTCCTACAGGAGGGACCCCGACAGGAGCCACCAAGAGTGAGCTGGGAAGATTCTGGCAAAATCAGCTAAACAGACAGTAGATTGAGCAAATCCAGAAGGACGTTTCCCAGGTCAGGCTGTAGGTAGCTTTGCTGCATTAGTGCAGCCAAGTTCACATGAAGGACCAGCAGACCAGGACCCAGAATCAAGGGGCCTGTCCTGGGATGCTGAGACAGAGAGGCTGGTGGAACGGACACAAGGATATCCAAGGGTCCCTGGTGAATGATTCTGCTTTGGGCCATTTAAATGATCTGTGAGACATTTTCTTAGGAGTGTTAGAATTTACCCTCCTCTCAGTAATAGAGACCTACTCCTTGAATTCATTCTAGAATTTTGATCATGTGTCTGAAGAAACTCATAGAGAATTTTTGATATCCGGGAAATGGAAAGAGGTGCCCGTGTGTGTGAGTGTGTGTGTGTGTGTGTGTCTGTCTGTGTGTGTGTGTGTGCGCCTGTGTGTGTGAGTGTGTGTGTGTGTGTGTGTGTGTGTGTGTGTGTGTGTGTGTGTGTGTGTGTTGGAGGCTTGCAGAAGGCAGTTCGCTGGCTCAGCCATTGTACCTCTGCAGGTGGTTCTGAAGGAGACTTATTTAGACAGCCTGGGTCAGAGCTTGATGTCCTCCATTCCACCTAGTTAGTGTTTTACTGGGTGCCCTCGTGGCCCAATATTTCAGCCCCGGCCTTGGGCTTGGGCCTGTGTGTGTCTTCGGCCTCTGGAAGCGCTCACTGTGGACTTGCGGGGTGCATGGGGTAACTGGGGCCATGGGTGAGAAAGCAGTGCTTCTCCTGAGTTGGGAGGGCGTCATTGTTTCATATGAAAGGAACTCCAGGCTATCAGGCAAACCCCCATTGAAATAGAAAGTATCATAACACATTCCAGAGTTGAAGTTACACGATCCCCTGTCAGGGAGGACGATGGGAAATCAGCGCCGCCTTGTCACATAGGTGTGGATTCTGAAGTGTTCCCACGGCCTCTAATCTTTGGTTCCATGACAGAAAGTTATTATCACATCCCTAAGTGCTGTCAGACCAGGCCCAATACTCTTTGTGTTTTCACCCGTCGGTAGCAGGGCCCCAAGGGGTGGAACCCTCGCCCCAGCCTCTCGGTGTCTTATTTGGACACAAATAAGTTTGAGCTGGAGCTTGTGTTGGCTCCAGACCAGGGATCTAAGGGTCAAGGGGCCTTAAAGGCCACGGGCCACCATGGTGAGATTCCCGAGGGCTTGCTACTGCTGATGAAATTAAAGCCATTCGCTTGAGCCTGTGATGAACTAAGGCTAAAATGAGAATAAGACCGACAATAGCACAGTGTGAAGATTCTGTTTGACAAGGAGACTAATGCCTTTATTTTAACAGGACGCATTCAGTATAATAGGAAAAGGGGTCACAAAAGCCTAAAGTTGATTTTAGAAAACAGACGGTATCCCCTTAGTTTAAAGCCTGGGGCTTTGGAGAGAACCCTGGCCCCGAGCTTGGGGTCCCAGCCAAGCAGTGGCTATGGACACATTAAGTGGCTGTGACAGGAAGAGTTGAGCCAGTTCACCACCAGGGCTCCATTTAACTAAGATCTGGTGATTCTCTGACTCCAGACTAGTTGGTTCAGGGGACTAGGAAGCCTTATTTCCAGCGGGCTTTTCAAGAGTTGCCATATTCTCCATCTTTGATTATTGGATATTAGCAGACTTGGTGTAAACATGGCCTGAAGAGTGATCACTTGGCAGGAGGTACACCGGAGCCAAGAGGCACGTAGGGTCTGATGAGTGAGAAGTGCTCCTGGCAATAGAATCCACGCCCTCCCTCCCCGGGAGCAGAGGGAGAGAGGAAGAAAGGCAACTAACGTTATGGAGCCCCCAACCCACAGGGCACCAAGCCTCGTGCCGTAGACCCACGACCCCTCCCTTCAAGCACCCAGCAGATAGCTGTGTCACCCCTGCTTCGGGCCAGGCACTGGGGATTTGGTGAAAAACAAGGTTGTTCAGTCCCAGTCTGCACGGAGCTTGCATTCTATGGCGGGCGAAGGGCGGGGGGGAGGACAAAACACACTCAGCAACTTAGTGCCATTCCAGAGGCTATGAGACCTAATGACAGGGGAGACCTGGTCCAGACTGGGGGTGGGGTCACGGAGGGCTAGATGAAGAGGGGAGAAAGAACATTCCAGACAGAAGGAACAGCACGTGCAAAAGCGCCAAGGTGCGAAGCCGTCTGGCCCCTTCGAGGGATGGAGAGAGGCCAGTGGGTGGGAAAGCAGAAAGCAGAGGGATGAGTCTTTGGAGTTGAACTTGGGGAGGGTAGTTCCATGGACCAGGTCCTAGCAAGCTTCGTAGGCAGTGGTCTGGGTTTGATTTTTACCTTACGGGAGGAGGGGGACCGTTTATAGGTTTTAAGTAGGGGAGTGATGTGAGCTGATGTGCATTTTTAAAAAGATTACAGTGGCCACGGTGGGGAAGATGGATGAGAGGGGCAAGAGAGGAGAGAGGAGACCAGCTGGGGGTGGGGAGGATGGAGAAGAGAAGTGTTATCACTCCTGTTTTTCAGATAAATTCACTAGATCAAAAGACACCTTAATGAAAGGAAAATACAAGCCACTTACCCAGAGATATTCACAATGTATATACCGTCTAACGATCAATATCAAGAATATATAGAAACTATACATAGATACAGATATATTTTATGTGTAAGAAGAAAAGCACACACAACCCCATTTAAAAAGTGGGCACATGACCTGAGACAGCATTTTGAGATGACGGATAGGTAAGTATCTGAAGAGATGTGTACATAACTGGGGATCAGGGAAATACAAGTCAAGCCATAGTGAGATGCAATTTTATACTCATATGATTGGAAAAATGTTAGAAGCCTGTCCATACTCAGTGCTGGAGAAGATGAGGATTTGGAAACCACGTTGGCAGTATTTCCCCAATTCACATGCCTTACAGCTCATCCGGTTGCCCTCCTAGGTCAGTAGCCGAGACCGACACTTGCAGATATTCACCAGGGACATGTACAGGAATGGTCACAGCTACAAGGCCCACATATAGAAACCTGGCAGCCCCCCAGATGCCCATCAGCAGGAGAGCGAGTGAATAAACCACAGTGTAGTCAAGATAGCGGAATAACATGCAGCAATATACTGTCAAGTTCAAGCCAAACCCCCAACGCTGTAACGTTACACCTTTTTCATAAAGCTTTTAGGAATACATAGAGGTGCGATAAGCTATGTAAAAAGGCAAGTGGGGGAGTAACGAGCATGGAATTCAGGTGGTAGTTACCTTGATGGGAGGAGGCTGGGGGGAGGGGAACCCACAGGTTAGACATGGTTATTGTCAAGTCTCTAACTCCCACGTGGAGGGCTTATTCACAGCGCGGGCACAGAATTTAAAGTAATTAATTAAATAAATAAACATAAAGGAAGGCCGCGTATTGACCGATAAACAGAATGTGTCATATCCTGAGGATTATGGTGAGTTTAATTCTGTCCACCTGGAGTCTTTAAAAAGAAGTAGCGGGGCTTCCCTGGTGGCGCAGTGGCTGGGAGTCCGCCTGCCGATGCAGGGGACGCGGGTTCGCGCCCAGGTCCGGGAAGATCCCACATGCCGCGGAGCGGCTGGGCCCGTGAGCCATGGCCGCTGAGCCTGCGCGTCCGGAGCCTGTGCTCCGCGACGGGAGAGGCACAACAGTGAGAGGCCCGCGTACCGCAAAATAAATAAATAAATAAAATAAAAAGAAGTAGAGATGGGAAAGGAGTGGGGGACAGTAACTAGCCCACAGTTACCCACCTGTCTGGGGCAGAGCCAGACCTTAAATCCTCCTTGATCCTGGCCTGAGTACCTGATTCACTCATGAGACCACCACTGGGAATGATGGTCTCGTGGGCAAGGAGAGAAGGGGGCTGTGGGTGATCGTGGTCTCCCAGAAGCCTGACCAGCATGGGATCTTTCTGCCTGGAGCTGGCCCTGTCCTGAACCGGGATGGCTGGAAAAGGTTACAAGTGGATGGGACTCCATTCGCCCATCGGCAGCGCTCCTTCCAGGCACTGCAGGAGGTGATGGCTACAGGCGTGGCTGTCAGTGGGCTCAAGGCTTACGCTTTCCCAGGAGGAAGAGGAGATGACTTGTGACTGCACAGAAAGCCCGTATCCGAGTCCATGAGGACAGGAAGGACTGGAGAGGACAGTGGCCAGGAGGCTTGGGAAGGGGGGGGCCGGAGGCAGCGGGGAGAGGAAAGGAGGTTTCAAAGGAAAGGGAGGTGAGAGTGAAGCTGGGAGTGATGAGTCCACTCCCAGCAGAGGCTTTGATGTGCAAGGGGAGGAGAAACGATTTGCCCCATCAGATCAGGGCCTCGGGTCTTAGCAGCATTTTGTGGTTTACAGTTCAATGATTGCGTCCCAAATGCCAGTCTTCCAATCCCTGTTCTACCACAACTCCCAGAAATGAACACAGCACAAAGGATGTGTGTCTCTATCTGACCAAATCTTCAAAATACCTTGACCCTTAGGAAAAATATATTGTTATTAATAGCACTACAGACACAGCTCACTGCCCCTCCCCTGGCCAAAATCAGTTTTGCATTCAGACTTCTGTGTCTTAGAGAGAGTGATGAGATGGTGCTCGTAGGGGCGACGGCAACAAAGGACATTTGGGTCCAGTGAATTGAGCTGCAAGTGAAGGAAGCCGAATAGGGAAGTTGCATGTTTCAAGGAGATAACGTGTCCCCCTTAGATCTCTCCTGTCAGATCACAGCAGCTAGATCCCTTGACTGTACATGAAACTTAACAACTGTCAAGTTCTGAACCTCCAGTCTGCACCTCTGGGGAGGGACCGAGGCAGTGAAGACAACAGTCATCATTATATTCGAGTCTAGTGAACGAGGAGGCCACGTGCCTGGCGGAGGCTGGTTCCGTCGAGACGTAGGAGCAAACGGCCAGTGCACATCTCACAAGCTGCTTGCAGCTCAGGAGCTGGGTTCCTGTCCTGGCTGCAGCTAAAGAGGCCAGCTGAGCTCAGACAGTGGCTCGCCTAGACCTCGGCTTGAGTCTCCGTATCAGTGATCCACAAATACGGCCCACGGGCTGATTTTGTAAATAAAGTTTTATTAGAACACAGCCACACCTGTATCATCTTTCGTGTTACAACAGCACAGTTGAGTAGCTGCAACACAGACTGTACGGCCCACAAAGCCTTAAAATATGTACTATCTGACCTTTTGACAGAAGGGTCAGAAAAATCTGTCAACTCCTGACCTATATTAGGAAGTTAGCTGGATCATTACTTCCCAAAATGGGAGTGCTAACACCTCAGGGGGTACACAGCTGAAAAGTCATAGTCCTTTCCAAGCAGGGTTAATGTAAGGATTAAACATATGTAAAGATTTAGACCAAGGTACATAGTACAAATTAGCATTCTTTCTATTTCTATTGTACAGTTATTTGGAGGTTGAACTTTCACTACCAGAACTTTTATTTATATTTATTTTTTAATCTAAAATTAAGCTTTGTAACATTTACTATATTAGTACTTACATTCATATATATACTTTACATGTAAATTAATTTTTCAAAATTTACTACTATTAATAATAGCTAACAGTTTATTGAACACTTGTTATGTGTCATTGAGTGTTCTGAGAGCTTCACAGGAATTAACTCTGACAGAAAGGGGCTTCTGGCTCCATTTTGCAGGTGAAGGAACTGAGGAACAGAGAGGTGATGTAATTCGCCGAAAGTCACACTACTAGGGAGTGACAGATCTGCATTTGAACTCAGGAGGGCCCAGCTTCTCAGGTCCTTTGCTATGTGTCCTCTCATAAACATACATATGTTGACTATATATGCTCCAAACCTTTTTTTTTCTTTTTAATTGGTGGGGGTATATGATCAGTTAGGTGTGGATGGTCTCAGAGATGCTGTCCAGGACTGCATGTATCTGCTTCTGTGGGACTTTGGCCTGGTGAAGACTGACAGCTCCCCTGCGTCCTGACGTGTTCTCTTTCCCTTACAGCCCACCCTGAAAGAGCTGCCCTGCTGTTCGTGTCCAGTGTTTGCATCGGTCTTGCGCTCACACTGTGTGCCTTGGTCATCAGAGTGTCCTGCACCAAGGACTTCCGGGAGCTGCAGCTGGCGAGGGAGCACCTGGTGCCAGGAAGCGACAAAGCCGAGGAGGACAGCCAGGATGAGGAGGGGGAGGAGGACTCCTCCGACTCCGATTTTCCGGGGGAACTGTCGGGGTTTCGTAGGACTACATATCCTGTCTACAGTTCCATAGAGGCTGCAGAGCTGGCAGAAAGGATTGAGCGCAGGGAGCAAATCATCCAGGAAATATGGATGAACAGTGGTTTGGACACTTCACTCCCAAGAAACATGAGCCAGTTCTACTGAAAACCAGATGCATCTTGATATGATCACACTTTCTGAAGAGGGAAGGGTTGAGAAGGCCCCTCCAGTTCTGTTTCACTCGTACCTTCTATGAAGGAGAACTTGTCCTGTCATCCAATACTGAGGAAGCCAGAAAGTTCTTAAATGGACATTTCAAACTGTTTACAGCACATTTCAAAATAAATACGGAGGGAAGAAGTCTTGGTTTTCTGTATTTATTTAAATTCATGTCTATATGCTAACAGAACTAGAGTTCACATTTATTGAGCACTTATAATGCCAGGCACTGTTCTGGCTGCTTTTCATGTATTAAGTCATTTAATGCTCACGACAACTTCGTGAGATGGTGCTGTTATTATCGTTTTACAGATGGGTAAACAGAAGATCCCTATCTATCCATAAAAGAATTATACTAATATTCACAATGGCAAGTGTGAGTTCAGTCACTCCACGTTCACTGGTGGTAGACTTTAATCACTAACATAATTTGTTTAGAGAAGGGATTGGCAAAGTTTGTTTTCTTTTTAAGGGAAAGATAATATTTTAGGCATCGTAGGTCAGATAGGTCTGCCACAACTACTCACCTCTGACCCTGGAGCTCAAAAGCAGCCACAGCTAATAGGTAATGAATGAACACGGCTGTGTTTCAATAAAACTTTATTTGTGGGAACTGCAATCTGAAATTAACTTTCGTATGTCACATATTTCTCTTTCTTTAATCAATTATTTTAAAATGTAAAAGCCATTCTTAGCTCATGGGCTGTCCAGTAGCCTACAGGCAATAGACTAGATTTGGCCTGCCTCTTGATTTTGTAAATAAAGTATGGTTCATAACGCCTAAAACATTTACCCTTGCAGGAAAAGCTTGCTGACCCCCAACTTAGATGAAAACTGCAGAATTTCTAGTGGTAAAAAAACAGTCGACCAGATTCCCCAGCAGCCTGTGGGCAAGGATCAAGTAGAGCTACCTTTCAAATTATTGCCAAAAAATAGGTCCTACCATATTAGGGGGAGGGGCAGGTGAAGAAGTAAAAGAAAAAGTTGAGGAAACAAGATTCCTGGTGGGAGAACTGGTGATGGTTTCTTTTAGAAGGCGTCCCCTGGTGGACAGGAGGCTTATAGCTGTGGAGAATAAGAAAAGAATTTTTTTCTCTTTCTTGTCCTAGGGGGCTTCGAGCATTAAAATGATGGTGTTGACTATGAATGAGGTCTCCCTGCCTTATCTTACTTCATCATCACATCAGCCCTGCAAGCAGGCATATGTAGATGAGGGAGCTGAAGGCTGACAGTACTGGGGCCAAGTCATACGGTACAAAGTGCTGGAGCTGGCTCAGCTGTAAGGTGATCAGGAAATGCTAGCTGTTCCCTCAGGAACCCCAGTAACGACAGGTAGGACAGGAGGCATTTCTCTTTCAGCCCCCAGATCCTGAGGGCGAAGGGCCTATCTGAGGAATCCAGAGGAGGGGGTGGTGTGGAGGGAGGGGCCTGTCTCTCATCAACTAGCCCAGCTGCCTGGAGGGCAGAGGGGCTGCAGTTTTGTTTGTTCTTTAAAATTCAGTTTGTCTTAGTTCATTCATTCTGCTATAACAAAAACACCATAGACTGAGTGGCTTATGAAACCACAGAAATTTATTTCTCACGGTTTTGGAGGCTGGAAGTCCAAGATCAAGGGGCCAGGGTCTGGTGAGAGCCTGGCTTCCTGGCTCGTAGCTGGCGGTCTCACTGGGTCCCCACGTGGCAGAAAGGCTGGGAGCTCTCTGGGGTCTCCTTTATAAGGGCACTAATCTTATCCAGGGAGGCTCCGCCCTCATGACCTGATCACCTCCCAAAGGCCCCACCTCCAAATACAATGGGCGTTAGGATTTACTCTGAGTTTGGGGGGAACATAAACATTTGGTCTACGCCAGAGATGAAATTCACACGAAGTAAGATTAACCATTTTAAAGCACACAATTCAGTGGCTTTTAGTACATTCACAGTGTCATGGGACCACCACTTCTATCTAGTTCCAAAACATTTTCAACATCAGAAAATAAAACCCCCTACCCATTCAGCAGTCACTCCCCATTCTGCCTTCCCTCCAGCCCCTGGCAGCTACCTCTCTACTTCTGTCTCTATGCATTCACTTATCCTGGGGGGTTCATATAAAGGGAATCACACATATAAATGTAATCTTTTGTCACTGGCTTCTTTCGTGTAGCATAATGTCCTCAAGGTCATCCACGTTGTAGCATGAATCAGTACTTTCTTCCTTTTTATGGCTGAATAATATTCCACTATATGTATAGGCCACATTGAGTTCATTAATTCATCCATTGGTAGACATCTGGGTTGCTTCCACTTTAGGCTACTGTGAATAGTGCTGCTGTAAACATTCATGTGTGTTTTCTTTTTTATCTTTTGGCCACACTGCACAGCATATGGGATCTTAGTTCCCTGACTAGGGATCGAACCTGTGCCCCCTGCATTGGCAGCACAGAGTCTTAACCACTGGACCGCCAGGGAAGCCCCTCGTGTGGTATTTTAACAGCAGTGAAACCACATAAGATGGCAACCGCAGATAAAGTTGATGAGATATCTCGCGGATTCCATTCAACAGAGGGAAGGGGGAGTGAAGGTGAGTCAGAGTGAAACCCCCTTTCTCACCCCCACTTCTGCCAGTTTCAGAGGGTGCTTCCCTTACACTTACCTGCGAAGGTGGGAGAGTAGAGACTGGTCCAGAGGGGTACCATATGGACAGGCTGGGGTCGTGTGGGCAGAGCTGAAATGCCTCAGCACCTCCAGGAACCCGAGTCCTCCATCTATAATGGAGGGAATTGGGAGAAGTTGACAGGGCGAAGATGACTCGCCTTCAGTCTGTCATTAGAGATAAATCTGTTCTAGGTCATAGCAGAGAATGAACATGTGGCCCCATTGTCTAACTTCTTCATGAGGATTTTGTTCTAATCGAAGAGAATCCTTGTCCTTTTATTTCCTGAGGTCAGCAAGAAGCACTTTGAAACCGTCTCAGGTCCCAGAACAGCCTCCGCCATGGTCTCTAGTTCTAATTCCCAAGCAGCATCTTCTCTGGCTCCGTGAACGTAACCACTGTCCTTCCGATGACCTTGTGCAGCTAAAGAGAGAGCACGCGCCAGCTGAAGGTTTTCACTTTTCCAGTTGGAGGAAGAGCTGTGCCCACACTGACCTCAGTCTCAAAGCTCTTGTTGAATGCCGCGTTGGGTCTTCCCTTATCTGCGTCTCCCCCCCAACACCAACCCACGTGCACACTCCTCCCAGGACCCCCGAGGAGGCAGCTGGAAGACAGGCCGGCCAAAGCGAGGGGCAGTCTTTGGCCTGATCAAAAGCAACGAGTTGTTTATTTGCATTTTCTGAGCCCAAGAGAAGAATGTCACGGTCTTCTCATGGAAGGAGCCTGAGAGGTCCTGCTGAGAATGTGTTTGGACGGGCACCACGCCCAGGAGGAAAAGGACCAAACCAGATTTGGATGAAGGATTTCTGATGGAGCGTGGTGGCTGGTGGAAGCTCCCAGGTGGAATTCCACCCGGGGAGTGTGAGGCACACATGGGCTGCTGCTTCTAAGTTCTGTGTTTCTCTGGGCCACAGACACCCCACTGCTTCCAAGCTGTGGGGTTCCGGAAGTCCTGTGCCAAGAGGCCAGCTCTCGGTGGGAGGTTTGCACGTGTCACTACCTCAGTTACTTGCTGCAAATGCTGACTCTCAAAATGCAAGCCGCCTGCTGTAAAATTCAGCCCTCATGGATTCACGGAGCTTGTTAGCAGGGCCGCTCCCGCTCCGTTGATGCTGGGGCATTTGCTGCCGCTTCAGGAAAAAGCAGTGCTTACCCAGGGACCAAACAGTTCCTGGGCGGCCCTGTGAGCGGTCCCACTGCCGACCCCGCAGATGGGCAGTGCGCGGTGCTGTGGCCGCCCAGATCCCTGTACCAAGCCTGCTACCTGCCCCAGCTGCTGCGAGGGTGACCTAACGGCCCACAGCTGCCCTCTTTTGCAGAGAATTGCCCCCTCACCATTTTTGTCTCAGTCTGCGTGGGCGGCTATAACAAAACTACCACAGACAGGGTAGCTTATAAACAACAGAGTTTCTTTTCTCAGTTATGGAAATGGACGTCCAAGCTCAGGATGCCAGCATGGCGGGGTGAGGGCCCTCTTCTGGGTTGCAGACTTCTCGCTGCGTCCTCACGTGATGGAAGGCACACGGGGAGCTCTATTTTATAGGGCACGAATCTCATTCATGAGGTCTTTGATCTAAACACCTCCCGAAGGCCTCACTTCCTAATGCCATCACCTTTGGGAGTTAGGATGTGAACGTATGAATTCGGAGGGACACAAACATTCAGACCATAGCACTTTTCTTACAAGTATTTCCCCTGAGAGCACTGTTTCAATAAACCACTCATTCAAGAATCTCGGAAACTGACCTGAGACATCCAGTGTGAGGGGCCTGGGGGTACCTATTGGTCCCTGTCGGCCCACACTGCCGGCACCATGCCACCCGCAGCCTCTGGGGGAGCCAGAGTGGAAGGAACATGGGGGGGGCCTCCCCACTAGCAAGCGATGTCAGGGAAGAGTTAGCCGTTGGTTCATACATCTGGCATCTGGTGAGTCTCAGAAAAGTGATGCCCACAAGGGCCCCCTTTCAATCTGTCCCTGTCCTTCTCCATGGGTGGCGACCCCCTATTCCGGCTCCAGGTTACCTGGGGGGACCAAGGTCTGACGCTGAGTCCTCCCTGGCAGCGGGGGAGCTGCATGAACCTTCTCATCCACCTTCCCCAGGGCTGATCCACTCTCGGCAGCCCATATTGTCTAGTGGGGGCCTCCTGGAAAGCACCACTGCCCTGAAGCTTTCACCCCACTCCCTGCCCCACCCAGACCCTGGAACACCGATGTCAACCAGAATAGACATGCCTCTGCACCAGCCCCGGCCTCAGGGTCCCCCTCCTGCTGTGCTGCCCTCTTGTTTCCCAACTTCTGTCTGACTTGGTCTTAGCTTGGTCTCAGGAAGGTCTATCTGTGCTTCAGTTTCCTCATCTGTAAAATGGGCACAATAATAGTAACTCCTCCCTAGCGGTGTGGAGAGTGACCGTGCTTCACACCTAATAAGAACCACCATAAATGAAAGCTTTTATCTTCGATTATTTCTTCCTCCTGAGGGTCAGCATCCAGCAGGGCCAAAACTTCACCAGTTTTACCACATTCAGGGCATCAGCCAGAGCTCTAGGGCAAAGCAAGAACAAGCTGCTGAGGGGGAGAACAAGGCACCCCTCCAGCCCCACCACAGAGGGGAGTTTGGAGGAGGAATGACTGTCTGCAGAGCTCCAAGGAAAGTGTCAAGGCCTGACCTTCCTGGGAATCTTCAGCCAAGTCCATTGTGAAGTTTCCCACACTTGGACTTGAAAGGCCAGGCCCAGTATTGGCAGGATAGCTGTAAACCCGGAACTATGGTCACTGGGTTTTCAGAAGCCCATTGTAAGCCTGACCACCAATGCAGAGTTGGCCAAACTCCATCCCATGACTGGACGGTAGCCTCAGAGATTAAATCCTAAATAAATACTCCAACTAAATGCCCTGTCAATTGGAAACCACCCTGGCCTATAGCTGGAAGTAAGACAAGAAAGAAGCGCGATAGCATCAACCAGATAAGGGAGAATTCAGGAAGCCAGCTAATAATTATCCAAGGCCATCACATCCTTTGTAGGAATTTCAAATCAACAGGCACCTCCCCGTGGGGGCAGTGCTGGGCTCCCTGGAGAATGAATGAGACGGTACTAATCACCGTGCTGATCGTCTGGTACGGAGCCAGCAGCCACGTGTGCTTAGCTAATCTTAAACTGAAATCAGTTAATAACATTTATTTATTTTTAAGTTTTTAAATTTTGACTGCATTGGGTCTTCGTTGCTGCACGCAGGCTTTCTCTAGCTGCGGCGAGCAGGGGCTTCTCTTCGTTGCGGTGCGCGGGCTTCTCATTGTCGTGGCTTCTCTTGTTGTGGAGCACGGGCTCTAGGCGTGCGGGCCTCAGTATTTGTGGCTCGTGAGCTCAGCAGTTGTGGCTCGCGGGCTCTAGAGCGCAGGCTCAGTAGCTGTGGCGCACGGGCTTAGTTGCTCCACAGCATGTGGGATCTTCCCGGACCAGGGCTCGAACCCATGTCCCCTGCATTGGCAGGCAGATTCTTAACCACTACGCCACCAGGGAAGTCCGGTTAATAAAATGTAAAAGTCAGCTCTTCAATCACGCTAGTCACTCAGTGGCCACGTGGCCAGTGGCTCCCGTCTTGGATGGTGCAGAGAGCTCTTTTAGGCGATGCTGAGCTGGTGTATTAAGTCAGACTCGGAGACACAAGCCCAACTCACCGCAATGAAGTGGAGCGGATATTTTATTACCAACCGAGGGTGTAATCAGATCAAAATCCCGGGCACAGAAACATGGGATAAAGTACCTCCTACTCCCACCCTGGCTCACCTTCCTGGGGATGCCCTCACACGTCCCTAGTCTCCAAGCCCTCAGGGCTCGGTCCTGCGGGGACACCTTGGTGCAGCCCAGCCTCTGTGGGCACCGACCCCTGCAGAGCCGCGCCCGCAGCCGTCGTGCCCACCTTTGCTGCCCCAGATGCACACAGCTCATGGCGCCCTTTTGCTCTGACCACCTGTCCTGCCGTAGCTGCTGCCACCAGCCCTCCTCTGGGCACCGCTGCTGCTATCAGTTCACCTTTTATTATCGCCTCCTGAGAAGAGCGCGCCTTCCGAGAAGAGCCAGCGCCCCTTCCTCCTGGCCCAGCAGGCTAGCGGCACCCCCAGGAAGGGTCCAGAGGAACCTCAGGCCAAGCGCTCTTCACACCAAGGCCCTGTCTCCCCATTTCCCAGGCAGCAGTGGCTGGTCCACCAGGCCCACACCTCCTACCCTCCTCTTCCTCGTAACCTTCAGGATCTTCCATCCTTTTGCTGAACCTGTGAGTGGAGTCAGCAGAGGCCCTCTTCTTTATCCTTTGGAGGTTTTAGCTTCACAAGACAGAGTATAAGAATGACATTAGCCCGATTCCCTGGGTCCAGTTCGCTGCTGAGGCCTGGGTTCAATCCCTGGTGGGGGAACTCAGATCCTGCGAGCCTTGGGGCGGGACCAGAAAGAAAAAAGAAAAAAGGAATGACATCAGATGGTCAAACCAAATGGCCATGGGAGCCCAGAGAGAACGATTCTACCTAATGGGCTGGAGATGCTTAATGGAGACGGTGCTCAACAGGGTCCTCAGGAATGAGCAGAATTTTTTTGTTTGTTTTTTTTGCGGTACGCAGGCCTCTCACTGTTGTGGCCTCTCCCGTTGCGGAGCACAGGCTCCGGACGCGCAGGCTCAGCGGCCATGGCTCACGGGCCCAGCCGCTCCGTGGCACGTGGGATCTTCCCGGACCGGGGCACAAACCCGTGTCCCCTGCATCGGCAGGCGGACTCAACCACTGCGCCACCAGGGAAGCCCATGAGCAGAATTTTAAAAGGTGAAGGTGAGGAAACCTGAGGGGGAGACGGGAGCCGCAGCAGTGGGCCAGGAGGTGGGAACAGGAAGGGGATGTTTGGGAATGGGGAGCTGCCAGGGTGAGGGGCGCCATGGGAAATCAGGCTGACGGGGTAGAGAACACCACGAGCTGGGTCTGGACTCCAGGGTGCAGGACTGGCTGTAGGGGGCATCACCCACTTTGGGCAGGATCCCTCCATCTCCAAGAAGCAAAAGCCAGTGTTCAGAGCACGTAAGGGACTTGCCTATTCAGCGCACCCACAGCCAGTAACGGGCTGGGCCTGGCCTCAAACCTGGGCCTCGAACTCTTGGAACAGTAATGGCTCCTGATTTTAAGGTTGCTGGTGACTATCCGGCTAGTCTTACTATCTTATAAGTTACCAAATTACAGCTTAATTTTCTGTTGGAGAAATTAAACAACGTTCTTAGAAAGCTATTCCAGGGACTGACTCGCAAGGGTGCTTGAAAATGCAGTGGGGACTTCCCTGGCGGTCCAGGGACTTCCTTGGTGGTCCAGCGGTTGAGACTTCGCCTTCCAGTGCAGGGCGTGTGGGTTTGATCCCTGGTGGAGGAGCTGGGATCCCACATGCCTCGCAGCCGAGAAGCCAAGACATAGACGGAGGCAACATTGTAGCAGATTCATTGAAGACTTTGAGAACGGTTCACATCAAAAAAACTCTTAAAAAAAAAAAGATGCAATGAACTTCTCCAATGATACAAATATATGTCCAGGACCTGACAGATGATCTGTAGCAGAGCCATTCTTTGGAATGTTCCCAATCTTTGCCTGAAGATTGCTCACGGCCCAACTGCACTTCTTTCAGATGGGTCCGGCAGAAAATCCAATTGGGGATTTATCTTGAGATGAAAATGCAGCCTTCCTGCTTGTAAGCAAACTGCCCACGATATCATGAGCTCAGACTGCAGGACTCAGTAGAACAAAGACAGGAAGGCTGGTCACTTCCGATCGGGGCTGCATATTAATTCCCCGTACTTTGTTGCAACTCATGACTCCATGCATGGAGTTCTTTCAAGAAAAGAAAAATAGACCTTGTCATTTCCTATTGTTTCAAAGACAAAATCCAGCCTGGGAAAGATTACGGCAAGAGGAAGGGGACTCGTGTTCAGATGACTAAACAGCAATCTGACCTGGAAAATGCTTGATTAGTTTCCGAGGAAGGGAGGGAGTAGCAATTAGAGGGATGTGTAGAATCATGATATTACCTCCCTCACGGAGAAAAAGCAAAATGTTCCCAACCCACTAACCATGAACGAGCAAGAGAATGTGTTAGGAATCTACAAAACCCAGTGAGTTGCCTCCCAGCTCTGAGCTCCCCGAACTTCCTTCCTTAGAACTTGACCTCTGATTGTAAAGCCTCTGGACCCTGGGAGAGCAAGGCGTGTGCTGTCAGCAGAGGGGGACTCACAGGAGCTATAGCCAGACTCGCCTCCTCCGAGGTTTCTGTTAAATCAGACTTGCCTACATCACTCAGCTCAGGCACGTGGAAAACTTCTTTTCTTATGGAAGATGTCTTGGGAGGAATTCCAACTGTTCGGAAAAAATTAGAATAAAGACGGGTTGTACTGTGTTTTTAAATGAGGTAGATCTGTACATACAGACATGAAAACTTCTTGAAGTCTTATTCAATGAAAAGGGCAAATTGGAAAATAATGCATAGATTATGATATCATTATGTAAAAGAAAAAGACTCCCACATAAAACTATATTTTTCTGTGTATGCATAGAAATCTATAGGTCTGCCTCTCACATCTGCAGGTCGGAGAGGAGGAACGAGTGTTACATACTGAACAGCGAAGTGTTAAAATGTTATAGACATCAGGCCGAAAATATAAAGTTATATAAATGTTCTCTTGCCTTCCTTGACACATATACCTTTATAACGACCTTGAAGCCCAGGTTCAAACAGAATTCCCAGGCTTTTCAGGGTTTGATGCGGCAACACGGCTGCATGGGGAGGAGGGGGCTGGTCTCATACTCTGGCCCCTGACCCACCCTTCGAGTCCCACCTCCCTTCTGTCCCTCCCTGGGAGGGGCCTCCCATACTGAAGTGTGGATGACACGGCTCCTGTGTCCATTCCCTGTTCCATCCATGCCCCCAACAGCCTTAAGTATGTGATCTCCTGCTGGGGCCCAGCCCTGTAGGAAGTCAGGATGGCTGACAAGGCACTGGGGTGAAGGACAGGGTGGAGAAGGCTGGAAGAGAGTGGAGAGCAGGTGGGTCAGGGCGAAGGGAAGGGATTCTGTACAAGGGCAAACAAAAAGCCCAAATATGGGGGGTACCTGGGCTGCAAGATATAAGCAGGTAGGTGACAGGGCTCAGGAAGCCCAGGCAGAGGCCAGGCTGGGCCTCTCAGCCTCCTGCCCATCGGAAACCCCAGGGAGGGAATTCCCTGGCAGTCCAGTGGTTAGGACTCTACGCTTTCGCTGCCCGGTCTTGATGCCTGGTCGGGGAACTAAGATCCCACAAGCCATACAGCACGGCCAAAAAAAAAAAAAAGAACGAAACCCAGGGGAGTTTGTGATAAGAATGCAGATTCCCAGGCCCTGCCCCCTGAGACTCAGTGGCTCTTGGGTGGGGATTTGGAATCTATCCTCTTAGACAATGTGAAGAGCCCTGGGCGGGGGCTGCAGATGGGCTGAGGACAAGGTCCTTGAGGACCTCAAGAGGTCCTTGACCTGGGAAAGGCAGGGGGCAGGAAGCCAAGCAGGTGAAGACAGCTCAACTTCACGCCTCCAGAAACCCCTGACCCTCCTGTAAGCCTGTCTAAAAGCTCCCACTGACCCAGTGGGTATCCTTGAGTGTCTGCCTACAGGGCTGGTGAGAAGCTCAGGTGAGTGGGTTTTACAAGCACTTCCCGTATCTGTAGTAATTTCAGCTAGGGTGACCCACCATCCTGGTTTGCTGGGGGCCAAGGGGTCTTCTGCAATGTGGGAGTCTCAGCGCTAAAACCAGGGTCGTCATCCTGGGCAGTCGTGATGGGTGGACACACACGGGTGGTCACCCTAATTCTCACCTTCCTTCTGACCAGGCAGTGCAAGGATAGAAATCTCACGTTGCAACGAACAGCCACTGGGTTCTAAATCTCATTTTCCTTAAATCCATGTCCCAAAGAAATATTATAGCATTTGCTCTTTTTCGTTTTATAAGACATGTTGAAAAACTGCCATTCATCTCTAAATCCCTCTTTTCAGTCACTTTTAATATCCTTTTAATATAAGAGAGAAAGAGAGAAGGCCCTTGGTACTGAAACTTCACATACTTGGACTAGACCCAAAGGTGAATATTTATTTCAGCAAAATTTATTCAGGGTCTTGAAAGTCAAGTGTGTGAATATAAAATGCACCTTTTCAGTCTAAAATAATGCCCTTTTCTGCGCTTGGATGCCTGAATCATGAAATGTCAGGTTGACATATTCGGCGATCCCAGGAATGTGACCCTAGAAAACAAGAAAGGAGAATGCGGTGCTTCTAAAGTCGTGGGCTCCTTGGGGCCTGCGAGGCTGCCCAGGCTGGTTGGCGGACTTGGGTTCTGGGAGGGTCCGGTCCAGCGGCCTTGCCTGGCGCTGCTCCCATCTTACCCCCTCGTGACCCTTCCTGCTCACGGGGTCTGTTTAAACTCCTTTCACACACAAGCGTCATTCGTTTCAGCTTCAGCCCCTCACCCCGATTCCAGCGTGAAAGTGTATCTGGGTCTCACACAAGGTGCCGTCGTATGGGCGGGGCCAGAAGGATCCCTCAGCACCTTCAAATTCCAGCCCCATCAACCCGGGGACAGAGCACCGCATCACCCCCCCCCGCCCCGCTCACAAAGGCTCCCCGGCCCCAGAGCTGCAGAAACCAGGCTTTCACCCTCTCAGATCTTCATTTGCTCAGTTGTTCCTTCCATCAGAATCATGAGCTGTTTGAAGGGCAAAGAGAACACGGTGTGCGTGCATGGGTGCATCTGTATGCGCGTGTGTGCACGTGCATGTATGCCTGTGGGTGTGTGCATGTGTGTGTGCAGGCATGTGTGTCTTATCTCCCTCTGCCCTTAAAAGCACGTTGCCAAGTGGCCAGGGCATGAGGCGTCGTTTCCACTCTGCAGGTCTGCACATGTAAGTTTGAATAGCGGCCGCTGGCGTAGAGGTCAGTAGGGTGGGTGCTGGTTTCTGCTGACCTGGGATCAAACCCCACCTCTGCCACTCGGTAGCTGCGTGACCTTGGGTGGCTGGCTTGGCCCCTCTGTGCCTCTGTTTCCTCCTCTGGAAAATAGAGATTACGGGAGTACAGCCACAGAGTGCTGTGGCGGGAAGTAAATGAGGTTGGGAGCGCCAAGTGCTTGCACAGGGCCCAGATGTCAAGAGTGCCCGGGGAACGGTAGCCGGGAGCCCCTGTTACCTGAGGATTCTCCAGGTGTTCCCACCCTCACAGGCAACCCTCCAACCCCACTGCTTGTTGAAAAGCCTGGCTTTGGTCAAGAAAGTGGGAAGTTTACTCACACAGAATTCCTAGGAAGTTTGTCTTTAATGAAAAGGAAAACAGAGAGAAGATAAAGGATGGAAGGAGCCTTGTCCATGCACACCTGGCCAGGCCCTGGGCTCAGGGGCCCTCTCGGCCACCTGGGCTGTTTCCCTGGAGAAGGCCCGGCTCATGTCACCTTGTGCCCCAAGAATGATTCCCTTTTGGTCAGCGCTGGAGCCCACCCGCCATCCCCAAGACCACAGCCCTTCACCCCGCTCTGCCCAGCCCTCCAGAGCCCTTCAGGGAGATCATAGGATGGAAAGTCTTTGTTAAATCCTGTGTTCTAAGGCTTATCTAGGAAAACAGTGAAAGTAACACATTAGTGTATAGAAAAAACATCTATTAGAATGTGCTAGGCAGTGGCATTCCTACATATAAAAACATAAACATTGACATAGCAGTGTTATTCACAAGAGCCAAAAGGGGGAAGCAACCCAAGTGTCCACTGACAGATGATAAGCAAAATGTGGTCTGTCCACACAACGGAATATTATTCAGTCTTAAAAAGGAAGGACGTTCTGACACAGGCTACAATGTGTGAACCTTGAGGACATTTTGCTAAGTGACGTAAGGCAGACACAAAAGGACCAATACTGTGTTATTTCACTTATAGGAGTAGTCGAATCCAGGGAGACAAAGTAGAATGGTGGTTGCCAGGGGCTGGGGGTGGGGGGAACGGGAGAGTTGTTATTTAATGGGTATAGAGTTTCAGTTTTGCAAGATGAAAGGCACTCTGGAGATGGGTTTCAGAACAGTCTGAATGTACTTAACACCGCTGAACTGTGCCCTTGGAAATGCTTAAGATGGTAGGTTTTGTGTTTTGTGTATCTTATCACAAGTCAAAAAGTATACGTAAACATTGATATTCATACTTAAAAATGAAAAGCTAACATTATGAAACAAAATACTTGTGTGACTCTGCCAGTGATTGGTTCAGGTCTCCTCAGCCACGCTCAGCCCGCATTTCACAGCCGGAGTACCTCCTTCTAGAATGAAGGCTGCAGCTCTTTCTACCCTGTGGTGAAGCCATGGTGGGAAAACCCCGTATTCGAGACCACCATGAGAAACAGACAAAGGAAAGGAGTCGCAGGGTGCTGGTTGTGCAGGGATACGGGGGAGTGTGGCGGGCCAAGCGGGATAGGTAGGAAATCGGAGTCTAAAGGGGCCCAGACAATCTCACCAGACATTCCAGCAACCACGCTCCTCTGTATTTACTCAAAGGAGTTGAAAACTTATCTCCACACACAAACCCACACACGAATGTTTAGAGCAGCTCTATTCATAATCCTCAGAACTTGGAAGCAACCAGAAGTCTTTCAGTAGGTGAATGGATAAACTGTGGTCCGTCCAGACAACGGGATATTATTCAGTGCTAAAACGAAATGAGCTTTCAAGCCATGAAAAGATATGAAGGAAACTTAAAAGTATATTACAAAGTGAAAGAAGCTAATCTCAAAAGGCTGCCTATGCTATGATTCCAACCATACGACATTCTAGAAAAGGCAAGACTACAGAGACAGTGAAAGCATCAGTGGTGGCCAGGGTTAGGGGAGAGGGAGGGATGGATAGATGGAACTCAAAGGATTTTTAGGGCTGTGAAAATACTCTGTATGATACTATAATGTAGCTACGTGTCATACATTTGCCCAGACCCATAGAATGTACAACACGAAGAGTGGACCTTAATGTAAACTATGGACTTCGGGTAATAATAATGTGTCAGTGTAGGTTCATTGATTGTGACAAATGTATGCCTCTGGTCTGGGGTCTCAATAACGGGAAAGGCTGTGCATGTGTGGCGGCAGGTAGTTATGGGGACTCTCTGTACTTTCCATTCAGTTTTGTTGTGAACCTAACACAGTTCGAAAAAATAAAATCTATTTAAAAGAAAAAAAAATACGGGTAAATAAAGGCTAACTACTTTTTTAAAAAAGGACCCAGACAAGTTCCTTGAGAAATTAGAAAATGTCCCAGTTTATTAAATTCCATTCATTTCTTCATCCAATAATTTTTTTTTTTTAATTTGCCATCTCTTCTTTGGTGAGGTGTCTGTTCAGATTTCTTGCCTATTTTTAGTTGGCAAAATAAACTTATTTTCTTATTGTTGAGTTTTAAGAGCTCTTTATATATTTCAGATGTTAGACCTTGATCAGATAAGGACTTTAAAAAAATATGAGGGCTTACTCTGTGCCGGGCACTGTTCTAGGGAGTGAACAAAACAGAAAACAACCCACCCGCATGGATCTTACGTTCTAAGTAACCCACAGTAGGCCATCTTGTGATAAATGCTATGGGGACAAATAAAACAGAGTAAGGTGGAGGAAGAGACCTTGGGATGCTATTTATAAGAATGGTCAGGGAAGGTCTTGCTAATAAGGTAGCATGTGAAGGAAAGAAGTGAAGGAAGGAAGGAAGGAACAAGTCACAAACCAGAAGGAAGTGAAGGAACAAGCCACAAGGCAGAGGGAAGAGGGCTCCCAGAAGAGGCAGAGTGAGTGCAAAGGCCCCGAGGAAGAAAACATGCTCAGCCTGTTTGGAGGAGAGCAGGAGGTCAGGGTGGTGGAGTCGGGTTGGGGGAGGGCAGGGGCTGGTCATTTAGGGCCATGTAGACTTCTGAGAAGGACTTTGGCTTTGGGTTGTGGATCCATTTCCTGCAGCTGCTGTAACAAATACCACAAACTAGGTGGCTTAAAACAACAGAAATTAGTCTCTGACAGTTCTGAACCCTAGAAGCCAGAAATCCAGGGGTCGCGAGGGCCGTGTTCTCTGAAGGCTCTAGGGGAGGATCCTCCCCGGCTTCCTCCAGCCTCTGGTGGCTCCATGTGGTCTTGGCTTGTGGCTGCATCACTCCAGTGTCTGTCTCCCTCTTCACATGCCCTTCCCTTCTCTCCATGTCTCCTTCTCTGTGTGTCTCTAAAAGGACACGTCATTGGATTTAGGGCCCTCCTGGATAACCCAGGATGATCTTGTCTCGAGGTTCATAATTTAGAGTATATCTGCAAAGGCTCTATTTCCAACAGCATGGAGGTCAACGGCAGTGTGACAAGAGCCACTTCCGTGATGCTGTGTGGACTAGAGGCCACCTGGAGTAGGTTCAGGAGAAAATGCGAGGGAACAGCAGGTGTGCACAATGATTTTAAGGTGCTTCTCTATAAAGGAAAGCAGAGAAGGGAGACAACAGCTAGAGAAGGATGAGAGGTCAAGAGAGGATTTTTTAATATGCTGTTTAAATTTTTTATTTATTTAATTTATTACATAAATGCAGTCACATTTATATATAATTTTGGCAAGCCACTTTGTGGCAACAATACATTACAACTATCTTCCCATGTTATTTACTGTACTTCTACAACTGACTTTTAAATTTTTTTCTTTATTTTTTATTGTGGTAAAATATATATAACATAAAATTTTCCATTTTAACCACTTTCAAGTGTACAGTTCAGGAGTATAAAGTATATTTTGGGGCAATCATCACCACCGTCCACCACCAGAACTCTTTTCATCTTGCAAAACCGAAACTCGGAACCCATTAAAGACTAACTCTGCCTTCCACGCCCCCCGCAGCCCCCTGGCAACCACCACTCTGCTTTCTGCCTCTGACTTTGACTACTCTGGGAAACTCATATAAGTGGAATTATGCAGTATTTGTCCTTTTGCGTCTGAGTCATGTCTCTTGGCAGAATGTCCTCAAGTTTCATCCATGTTGTAGCCTGTGTAAGAGTTTGCTTCCTTTCTAAGGCTGAATAATATTCCATCGTATGGATAGACCACATTTTGTTTATCCATTCCTTCCTTGATGGACACTTGGGTTACTTCTGCCTTTTGGCTATAGTGAATGATGATGCTACAAGCATGGTACTACAACTGGCTCTCGTGTTTATTTGGACAGGTGACTTCAAAAGGTACAAAAGAGCATATAGGGGCTTCCCTGGTGGCGCAGTCGTTGAGAGTCCGCCTGCCGATGCAGGGGACATGGGTTCGTGCCCTGGTCCGGGAAGATCCCACATGCCGCGGAGCGGCGGGGCCCGTGAGCCATGGCCACTGAGCCTGCGCGTCCGGAGCCTGTGCTCCGCAACGGGAGAGGCCACAACAGTGAGAGAGGCCCGCATACCGCAAATAAAGAAAAAAAAAAAGAGCATAGAGTGAAAGCGTGACTCCTTCCATCCCATTCCCCTCCTCTCTACAGTTTTAACCACAAGTGGTCACAGTTACCAGTTTCTTGTGATTTTTCCACAAAGAGTCTATGAGTATATGAGCATTTATGTATTTATTTTTCTTTTTAAACAAATGGTTGAGTGCATACACATAGTTTTGTATCTTGATTATTCTCTCCCCAGTCAGTACACATATCGTGTCCTTGTTCCTCATGGTGGTTGTAGGTGTTCCACTATGTGGATGTACAATAATTTATCCATCCATTCCTTTTTGATGAACATTCAAGATGCTTCCAATCTTTTGCTATTACAGTGCTGTTTGGTGTAGTAGACTGAATGGTGGCCACCCAAACTTATCAAGCCCTAATTCCTGGAACCTGGGAGCGTTACTTTATGTGGGAAAAATTTGCAGATGTGATTAAAGGTGTGATTAAGACTCAAGATGAAGAGATGATCCTAGATTTCATCTATCTCCCACTTTCTGAAAGTTCGTTTTAGGCCACTTCGCTTTTACTAAAGACCTACGTTAGTACCTGTTTTTGCTAACCGAAAGAATTTCGAAGAGGATTTTCATTTATATGAAAAAAAGGCAAAAATTGAAAAATAACATTCAGCATTTGTTTTGCAGCGAGCTGTTATAGAGGTCGTCATCCTCAGCAGCTAGAGTGGTACCACCACGCTCCTTCCCTAGGAACTCCACTCAGCATCTCAGCATCAAGCCGCCAGAGCTTTGAACTGTCTGAGCATCTGTGCTCAACTTACTCTGTGCATTCATTAACAAGATGTGTCCTAAGGTAATTGCTTCTTTACTTTATGCCAGTTCGGCTTGCGGAAGATTTCATAGCAATGCTCTACTGTTGGATAGTTGGGGGAAACCTGTATCTGAGTGAAATCATGTGTCCTTAGAGAGGCAGAGGGAGATTTGGTACAGACAGAAGAGAAGGCACACACAGAAAGAAGGCGATGTGAAGACAGAAGAAGAAACTGGGAGGCTGGCAGACACGAGAAGCCGGAAGAGGCAAGGAAGGACGTGTCTTCAGAGTGCGGACCCGCTGACACCTTGATTTTGGCTCCGTGACACCAATTTTGAACTTTATCTCCTAAATGTGAGATCATAAATTTCTGTTGTTTAAGCTACCAAGTTTGTGGTAATTTATAGCAGTCACAAGAAACAAACACAATAAATATATCCTCAAAATGTAAATCTACACACATTTGTGACTATATCTGTAGGAAAAATTGCTAGGAGTGGAATTATGAGGTTAAAGGATAAGTGTACTTTAAAATTGGATAGATATTTACCAAAATGCCCTTCATCAGGGTGGTCCTAATTTCAGCTCCTGCCAACTATAAACAAGAATGCCTATCCCCGACTTGGGTCGACTTCCCATGCCCCACCTGGTCTCACGCATGCACATTTCACCGACAGGTGAAGTCTGTAAATGTAGCTCTGGCTGTTGGAATGTGAATGGAAGTGATGTGTGCATCCAAGGGAAGTGAGACGAGGGTGTGCATTCTCCACTTTCTCTTTTCCTCTCCACCTGCTGGAAGCCAATTTCAAGGCCCTGGGAAATGGTAGAGCCCACATGGTGGAAGGAATCCATCAATGAGTCACTGAACCACCGAGCGGAAAAACACGTCCACCAACTAGAAACGTCCACACGGGACTATTACAGAAGCAAGAAATACATTTCTATTGTATTAAGCCTCTGAAATGTTGGCTTTTGTCACATTACCCTAACTAATACGCCATGATACTATTTTTAAAATAAAAACACCAGATCCCCTTTTCTGAGGACTCACTTGGGAAGTGTTAGCCACATATGTCAAGGTTAAGAATGACATTAGCTGCTGGGACTTCCCTGGTGGCACAGTAGTTAAGAATCATCCTGCCAACGCAGGGGACATGGGTTCGATCCCTGGTCCGGGAAGATGCCACATGCCGCGGAGCAACTAAGCCCGTGCGCCACAACTGCTGAGCCTACACTCTGGAGCCCGTGAGCCACAACTACTGAGCCCACGTGCCACACTACTGAAGCCTGTGCACCACAACAAGAGAAGCCACCGCAATGAGAAGCCCGCACACCCCAACGAAGAGTTGCCCCCGCTCGCCTCAACTAGAGAAAGCCCGTGCGCAGCAACAAAGACCCAACACAGCCATAAATAAATAAATAAATAGATGACATTAGCTGCTCTTTATTCTTTATCATGATGAGGAAGTATCCTCCATTTCATGGATTACCAATTGCCTTCCAACTCGGGGGATGCGGTTTCAATCCCTGGTCAGGGAACTAAGATCCCACATGTGGCAGAGCAACTAAGCCCACACGCCACAACTAGAGAGAAGCCCACGCGCCATGACAAGAGATCCTGCATGCGCAACTAAGATCCAACACAGCCAAGTAAATAAATATTAAAAAAAAAAAAAAGTAAACAGAAAATGCAAATTAAAACATTTCGGTAGATGAAAATTCTTCCCATAAAACCAACTACAAAGCACAAGACTCATTTGGACAAATAACAAAAAGAAAACCTAGAATCAGATAGTCAAAAAATAAAAACAGAAATGGAAGGAAAAATTAAAAAAAAATTTTTTTTTTTCAATTAAGGAAGCAAAAAAGAGAAGAGATGCTTCTGACACCAAATTCATTGTGCGGACAGAGAGGATTTGTTTTGAGATGGGGACCATTACGTAATTATAGATTAATGGGATGGATGATGCTGTAGGGAGTATGGCGGTGTGGAGCAGAGAGGGGATCGGCCAGAGCTGTGTCCCGGGCGGGGAACAAGGCCCTGGCCTTGGCGGGAGCCCGGACAGTTTGCCCCCTGAAATGGGGGCAGATGCCAGGTGGGGGCGACGTGGTGGCAGGAGTATGCGGACCATCTCTCTGGTAGGGGCTTCTGTTTTCTCTGTGAATTAGGAGGCAAGAGAGGATGGGAGGAGCGCAGAGGTGTGGCGAGAGAGGAGACGTGACGTGGGTGCCTAAGGGGAGAAGCTAAGGACCAGGGGTGCCCTCCCTATGGCCATGACTATGCTGTTCTCTCCATCGTGCTGCGCTGGAATGTTGTTTTTAACAACGTTTGGGGTTTTGCCAAACAAAGTTCCCAAGGGAGAGGGCCGAGTGTGGGAGCTGACTGGGCCTGCTGTGGTGGTTTAAAGGCGCCCTGAGGTCTGTGAGGGGGGGTTCAGATGCAGGGGTGGTAAAGGGGCAGCAAACAGAGCTGTACAAAGACCCCGAGGGGTTGAAGAAGTGTCAGAGGCAGGGTTTTGAGGGAGGAGAGAGGATTATGATCTAGAACAGCCAGGAGGACATCGACCCACACCCACCTGGGAATCACCCACCTGGGAATCGGGGGATCGGGGAGAAACCGGTCCCCACTTCACAGGCTGCACAGAGAGCGGGCCTCAGGGGAGAGTCAGGCTTTCGATGCGACAGAGTGAAGGAGACGCTGGAGGGGAGGTTGAGCATATGAGGGATTTCTGTGGATGTACCACAGGCTCTCCCGAGCCAAATGGTAGGGGTCTGGATGAGAGACCCAGGAGTCTTGGGCCTCTTGGGACCATCAAAAACCGGAATAAAGGGCATGATGGGACCAGCCAGAATGGTCCCCAAGCAGATCACAGGGGCCTGGGACCCTCTACATTCTAGTGAAGTTCCTCATTCAACAACTTGCTCTTAAAATTTGACCTGTGGCAGGCACCATGAGAGAACCCCAGCTGGACCCAAACCTGACAGACGTCTTTCCTGGGGAGGCTGTGTCCGAAGATTGAGGCCATGATATGCTGGGTCCGTCACCTCCCTTGATCCAGGAGAACTCAATTATCACTTGGTTCTGGAGGGTTTGACTGTCCTCAAATCATATCTCCTGAAACTGTGAACAGTAACTGAAAATTTTGGAACTCTTTCTCTGTGCCACGTTAAGTGTTTTTACAGGGAGTATTTCATTTAGTCTTCATAACAGCCCTATGAAGTTAGGTGTATTATCATTCCCATTTTACAGATGAGGACACTGAGGCAGACAAAGGTAAAGTAACTTGTTTGGATTCCAGAGCCAGCAAGAGGTGGTGTCAGGATTTGAACATGAGCCTGTGATCTTCACCCAAGCTCCTCTGCCTGCTACCAGCAAAATAGCCTAAACTGACACGAGGGGCAATGCTCAATTGCCCCAACTCCGGAGATGAAAAGATTTTTCTTTCGATTCAGAAAGAATCCTCCCCGATAGTCACCCACTCAGTGATCGGCTCTCATTGTTTCTACCTCTCTCAGTTAAATGGCCAAATGGTGCTTGCAATGGTGATTTACCAATTCAAAACTACCAGCAGAAAATGCTCAGTAGAGGAAAAAGAGACGTTGCCAGATTAGATGTTGATTCAGGAGCGATGAGCGATTCCCACGTTTGTCTGTCTGACAGTCGAGCGCTGAAGCATCTTGCTCGGGTCTTCTTTTGAGTGTGGAACGTGGGAAGACTCTTGGAAGTGTTCCTCTGTTTTCCTCTGGCAGGCAAGTGCCCTTCAGTCTTTCAACACTCCAGCACAAAGCATTGGCTCAGTGCATCTCGATTTTCCACAGCCCGAGGCAACTTTATCAATTCTGTCTCTGGTTTCTCTTGTTTACATTGTTAAGCGTTGCAGGAATGGGGCCGCCGTGAGGTAAGAGGAAGATGGAGATGGGTTGTGTAGCTATACCAATTAGATTGGGTTCATCTGCAAGTAACCTAATAATGAAAACAGTGACTTAACCTGTAGAGAAGAACACACATAGGCCTTCCTGAGTGGTACGGTGGCCCATGGTGTTACAGACCCAGGCTGCTTCTACCTCGTTGCTCTGCCACACGTGGCTTTCTTTTCCAAGGTCATCTCATAGTCCAATATGATTGCTGGAGCTCCAGCCATTACCACTGCATTCCAGGTGACAGAAAAGAGAAGAAGAGGAAGAAATCACTTTTAAAGAGATGTTCCACTATTACCTCCACCCCTTCACTTTAATTTCTCTCTCCAAAGTTTTCTTCTATGGCTACCTCTAGATGTGAAGAATATTGGGGGATGTAGTGTTTTAGCTGGCAGCACTGTGTCCAGCTTTTTTTTTTTTTTAAAAAAAGTGCTCTTTTGCTAAGAGAAAAGGAAAGAATTGCAACTGGGAGGCAAATGGCTGGCTTTGTTATAGTTACTCTGCTGTATTATGCGGAAGAAGATCAAGCTCATGGGTGCAGGAAGAACTAGGAGACATACATGTGTCTGGTGCTGGGATCTGTGGACAAGCTATGCTGGGTAAGCATATGCAAGCAAAGTGCCCCGAGGTGGTGGGTCTAAGGGTGATTTCTGCCTCCCCCAGAGCAGCCTGAAGGAGGGAGGCACAGGGAGGTGCTATTTAAATGGTAAAAAGAAGATGTTAAATTTGTCTCCTGGCCAATTCAACAAGGGTCCACTCTAGTTCATCGTGCCAGGGATGAGGGCCCAGCACTATGGGATCCCTGTCTGTCTCTCTTTATTCTGACACCCAGCTAATCACTGCAGGATCCTTGACAATGTCACAGAAAGTCAAGTTCGGGACTCGGTCCATCTCTCGTGAGTTCAGACCCGTTATTACAAGTGTCCATGCATAGCCCAGCTTCCCCAGGCTCAGTAAGCCACCCATGTAGGAGGAGTCTCAGCTGGGTCAGGTTCAGGGCCCCCACTGGCCCAGATGTTGCGTCTGTGACAATTAAAAAAATAAGAAAAAGGTACTCTCTCTGGGGACATGCAGCTCCATGCTCAATCTCAGCACCCACACAGCCAGGACCGTTTGTGCTGTGTACAACCTGAACAGCTGTGAACGGCAGCCCTGATAAAAAGGGTATAAACTAGGGGCTGGCATCACATTTCCTGGTCACCCGAACAACCATTACTGATTATTTCCCAAGCGTGAGGAGTACCTTGTACTCCTGCCCCATTGATGTGGGCCCTCCCTCCACCCTGCCAAGCTGGAGAGGATAGAGCAAAGCAGTGAAGAACATAGGTTCAGATTTAGATAAACCTGGGGTCAAATCCTGGCTACGCACTTATGAGTTGGGCTTCAGGGAGAGATAACCTACGTGGTTTAGTTAGAATTAGGCTCAGCTTTGAGAAGCAGAAAAACCCAAGAGAGTAATGGCTTAAAAAAATACCAGTTTCTTTTCTCCCCGTACTCAAGACGGCAGGTACATCCAAGATGTGCCTCCCTTCTCAAGGTCAGGTTATGGTCCATGGTGTTGGAGTCCCAGGGACAAATAACCTGCACATTCCAGCTCGCTGGAAAGAGAGGGGTGGGCAGGTGAGAAGGCACATGTCTTAGAAGTCACACACACAGTTTCTGCTTGTAACCCAGAAACCACGAGGTTATGCTTCAGTGGGAAGCTGGGAAACGTAGATTTTATTCGGGGGGGTCCTGCTACCAGCTGAATATTGGGGTTTCAATTATTAAAGAAGTAGAGGAGGTAGTGGGGGACTGCTACAGCCTCTGCTGTGGTGCTTGAAGCACTTAGCGCAGAATCCCGAACGTTCTTTGGACAGATCTCCATCTCACACCCAATAACCAGAATAGCGAGGATTTCTTGAGCTCTATCGCGGAAGAGTGAGACTGGCACGACCAGGGCGTCTGCTCTTGTCTCGTCTCATTATACATGAAGGGAGGCTTCATGGAGGAGGGGGTCCTTGATCAGGTCCCTGAAGTCCAGGTAGGAGTTGCTCAGGTAGAAGTGTGTCGGGAAGAGGGTCTTCTGGGGGAGAGGGGGCAACAGGAGTGGAGGGGCGGACGCCAGAAATGCGAGCCTCTTAGGGGAATGTGTTAGGTCAGGATCCCTAGAAGCAGAACCTGAGACGGGGATTCATGTTCAAGAGATTCATTAAGGGAGGGCTGTCCGAGGGGAAGGGGGAAGAGGGATGGAGCAGAGGAAGAGAGCCCAGCAGGGGTGTGGATGCAGCCTGCCCCACTGGAGCCCTGGAGCCAAGCGCGTGCACAGGAGTGGTCCACAGTCGGGCGTGGTCTGGGGAACTTGGAGGGGAGAGAGGCCAACTTCCCCACCAAGGTGGCTCCTGGCCGGCAGAGAGCAGTTCCCCAGGGAATGGGGTGGTGGTGGGAACTCAGCAGCCAATCTCACAGCAGTGGGGGGATGGGCACATCAGCCCAGTTCCGCAAATGGTGGGGGAGGGAGGTGTGCTCAGCAGCGACCATCACAGGGAAGGATGGGCAGTTCCATTCAGCTGGAATATGGGGACCCAGAGGGAATGACGGTGATCCCTATGTCGCCGGGGGTGGGGAAACACGAACGGCCAGCTGGGCCCGGATCATGACGCCAGCCAGTCGCGGGATGGGTTTGAAGCACCCACAGTGACCCATTCTAGCGGCTTTTCCTGCTTGAATGAGGAGTTTGAACTGAACTGTGACGTCAAAGGGGAGCCTTAGAGGGGTGGCTCCAACGAGTGAGGGGCTTGTGGTGGGAATCAGACAAAATCAGAGCAGAGAGAAACTGGAGGCAGTGGTCCAATTCAGAGACCGTAAAACACCATATGCCCCCAGTCACCTTCCTGATCACCCCAAACCCAATCATATTTAGTATAGTTTCCAGTGATTGATGTGCTTTAATTCTTTTTTTTTTTTTTTGCGGTACGTGGGCCTCTCACTGTTGTGGCCTCTCCCGTTGCGGAGCACAGGCTCCGGACGCGCAGGCTCAGCGGCCATGGCTCACGGGCCCAGCCGCTCCGCGGCACGTGGGATCCTCCCGGACCGGGGCACGAACCCGCGACCCCTGCATCGGCAGGTGGACTCTCAACCACTGCGCCACCAGGGAAGCCCTATTTTAATTCTTTAAACATTGGTATTTTAATGACTGTAGATCTATAGTGAGGATAATATTTGATTAAAAAGAGTATCCTGAGACTTCTGTTTCTGGCCAAAATGGAGAACAGAGACTAGATTTACCCTCTCACCTGCAACAGTCAAAAACTTTAAAAAGTATGTGAAACAACGTCTTCAAGACATTGGACATGAGGCAAGGAGGGGCAGTGCTCGCCCCACTCACTGCCTTGGGGGCAGCGTAGGCAGGGGCAGCCCCGGGGGCAGGGGGGTGGTCAGTGGCTCACCTGAGTTGGAGACATGGAGCTGAGCATCCAGGGACACCAAGGTGGCCAGAGTCCCTGGGACAGACTGTCGGGGATGAGAGGGCTGCACAGGGAGAGAGAACCCAGGGGTGAGCAGAGGCCCCTCGAGAAGGCGGCTGAGAGCTCATCACATGTGCTTGGGAGGGAACCACTCGAGGCTGGGGTGGGTAAAACAGGCAAGGACCAGCAGAAGCTGCATCCCGAGCTCTGCAAGGAGAAGAGGTGCCTGTTCCACCAGCGAGACTGGAAAACCTCGCAATTCTCGGGACAGCCGGCCAGGCACTCAGAGAGTCTCGCTTCAGAGGTGACTTTCGGAGATTCTGCCCCACGTGTCGTGGCTGCTCCGGTTATCCCCGCGGGCCTGCTTTACGATGACCTCCCCACACCCAGCCGAGCTCCTTCACTCTGGGGAGCACTTGGTTTCCCGAAGCCGAGGACCCGGGGCCGCTGAGAACCAGCCCGTCCCCTCTGACTTCACTTGGCCACCACACGCTCCTGTTGGGAGTCTGCTTGGGAGTCCCAGCCTGTTGGGAGTCTCCAGCTATTGAAACTCCTTCTCACGATGGCAAAATCTTGAGCTCATGTGTAACTGGGCTGTGTCTATATCCAAGGAAGTGCTATATTTCCCACAGCTTTCTATAAACTTCCTTTCACTGAAACAGCCAGACGCATCTGGGTTCACAGGCTGTGAACCTTTCTTTGAGATTCTAAACTTAGCAGCCTTTTCCCCCCCTCTGTTCCCCAAATATGGGTTCAGATAGAGCATACACTCTGGGAATCCAAAGGTCCAGTCGCTGCACCCCACAGCCTCGTGGCCAGGGTGGGGTGCATGGGGACCGGGCAGTGGGGCAGGGGTCAGATGGCGATGTAGGGAAGAACTGCCAGGAAGGGCCACGCCCGGAGGCAGGGGCCGGCATCCACGTGCTTCCTGTGCATACTGTGTGGATGGGAGCAGTAGCGCCTTCAGAGCTGGGCAGAGGCAGGTAGGCCACCTGAGGCCAAGTTGCACACCAGGATCTCAGCCACGCGCCCAGGCGTGAGCAGCTCTCTAAACTGCCTGTACTTGCCTATATTTTTGTGTTATCCTCTTACTGTTAAAACATCGGTTTTATTTTTATTTGGGGGTAGTGAAGGCAGCAGATCAGGAGACAACTGCTGCTGAAAAGACAGCTTGTTACTCACAGTTCCTAGGAGGAGGGGGCACACCGCCCCATGCAGGGCCACACGGGGAAGCACAAGGGTCAGTCAGGAGATGGAGGGAGTGCAGGGGAAATGTGAACAGAGCCTTTACTGTGGTTTAACTGGAAGGAATGGGCTAGGCAGGGTAAGCAGGCTTGAGACTGGCTAGTTTGAATAATTCCAGCAAGCTCTGGAGGGTAGGACTGTCTGATACCTAGCCCTGGGTGATGAGGGCAGGGAGATAAGTGGCCTTGAGTGTGAGAGTCCTGTGAGAGCTCAGTAAAGGAGGTCACTGGGGTGGGCCCTGAACTGGTTGGTTTGCATACAAAAGGTGTGCTCCCAGGTGAGCTGTTTGCTGTCTCTAGGAATCAGCTAACGCTGGGAGGGGCAGTCCCTCCAGGGCCAGCAAAGGCTCAGAGTCAAAGCATCAGAAACACATGGAGATGCCAGATCTCACTTTTGACCAGGACAGATTTGGATCAGGTAGTTGGACCCTGAGATGCTCAGCCAGCTGGCTGCCCAGGCTTGTCATTTTCCTCTCATTAGTCTTGCAGTAACGCAATCCTACATTTTCCACATTTGACGTTTTTGGACCTCACATGTTGAATTCATGGCTAAGTTTTATATCATCACCACTATTCATTTGTCTTGCTTCAAACAAATTATCTCAATTAATCCTTCAACAACCCTGAGGTTAGGTACGGCAGATATGAGTAGTTAACTATCTAATATTCGCTTTCCCTTTCTTCCTTACTAGCAGAACTCCAATTTTTTTCAAGGTAGCAATGCCCCTGGCTAAAATACTGACCACTTCATACTCCTTAATAGCTAACATTGATGAAACAACCAGTTCTAGCCAATGTGATACAAAGGAAAGAGGTCCTGGGAACCTTTGCAGGAGGGAGCAGACACGAGTGGCATCCACATTGCAGCTTCTTGCCTTTTGCCCCTCCCCTGTCCTCCTGCCTAATATAAAAGCTGGGTGCTAGAGGCATGAGAGTCAACTTCCAAGCATGAAGAAGAAAGCTTCAAGCCATGGAAAATGGAGCAGGAAGCCAGAAGGAGCCTGGGTCTTCAGCTGCCCCAACCCTGAATTGTCTGCCTCTGGATTGGTTGGTTTGCATACAGGAGGTGTGCTCCCAGGTGAGCTGCTTGCTGTCTCTAGGAATCAGCTAACCCTGGGAGGGGCAGTCCCTCCAGGGCCAGCAAAGGCCCAAAGTCAAAGCGTCAGAAACACATGGAGATGCCAGGTCTCACTTTTGACCAGGACAGATTTGGATCAAGTAGTTGGATCCTGAGAAAAACGTAACCTCTATTTAGCTAAGTTACTGTGATTATGTCACTGGGACACGCAGCCAACTTCAGTCCTAATGGATGAAATAGGCAATGGTATTATTCCCTTTTATAGGGGAGGAGACTGAAGCCTATAATGTTAATAAAATTATCCAAAGCCTGGTGGCTCTTAAATGACAGAGCCTCTATGGACTGAACTGTGTCCTCCCCAAAGTCATATGGTGAAGCCCTAACCCTCAGCATCTTAGAATGTGACTGCGTTTGGAGACAAGGTTAACTGAGGTCACTGTTGTGTGGCAGTCTCAGCCTGCTAATAACCAACGTTGTGGCTGGACACGCCCTTGTGGTTATTATGATTTCAAGACACAATCATAAACATTTTTTTTTTTTCCTCCAAACATACTTTCTTTATTTCCTCCAGAGAACAGGCTTCAGTCCTCCGGTCCTTGTAAACATTTAACACAATTGGTGTGAGACCAAACTGCAATAACCATCAGGAAACTGAAAAAAAAATGTATTACTTACAGGACCCGGAAATTACACGGCACACCTGGGGTCACACCGCAAGACTGTGGGTAGAGAGCGCGTGAGCACAGGCCAGGGGTTCTCCTTTTACAGGGGTGAGGGTGGGGGCCTAGGGTTTCATGGGCTCACTACTGCTGAGTTCAAAACATAAGAGCAGGAATTTAAAGGGAGGGAAAAGAAAAAACAAGGGGCCCAAAGCCGGCAGTTACTGAAGTCAATCAAGATCTCTAAAACAAGAACAAAGACAAAAACAAAACAAAAGAAAAGATCGCTAAAACAAAAGAGCCTTAGTGGGGGAAGGCGGCCTGGCTCTTTACCTAGTCCTGTGGCTGGCAATGTGTTCATTCAATCAAAGCTTAAATCGGCACTTGCATTACAAAAAGGAGAAAACCTCGTTTTCAGCGCTTACACCACAGTCATAAGGGTGAGGCCCTAATCCAATAAGACTCGCGTCCTTATAGGAAGAGGAAGAGACATGAGGGATGCGCACACACAGCGGAAGGACCACGAGGACACAGAGAGAAGGTGGCCATGTGCAGGCCAAGCACAGAGGCCTCGGAAGACACCAGACCTGCCAGCTTGATGTTGGCCTGTGGCTCTTTGTTTCCTCCTCAACTGCTTGCACATCTGCGGTCAACCCTGCTTCCTTGTCTGACCTGAGCTCCTCCACCTCGCCCTCCATACTCAGCCTCCCCAGGGAGAGGGGCGTCCAGAGCACCCCCTTGGAACCTCATCCTTGTCATGTTTCGGAAGAATGTCTAAGAGCGTGACGAAGTGTGGCAGGATGAAACCACCTGTACAGTGTGCTTTGTGGTTCACAGCCGGAGTCAACTGGGAGTTGAATTTTGTCAAATGCCGTGTAGGCATCTATGGACATGATCATGTGATTTTCGTTCTCGCTCCGTTAATATGATAGATTTCCTAATATTAAACCATCTTTGCAATTCTGGAATAAATCCCACTGGGTTGTGAAATATATTCAATGCATTTTTGGATTCAATTTCCTTATATTTTTATTTTAAAATTTTGCCTTGGGACTTCCCGGTGGGCCAGTGGTTAAGAATCTGCTTGCAATGCAGGGGACGCCAGTTCAATCCCTGGTTGGGGAACTAAGATTCCACATGCCGTGGGGCAACTAAGCCCACGTGCCGCAACTACTGAGCCCGCGAGCCACAACTACAGAGCCCATGCAGGACGCTCCGGGGGAAGGGTGTCTCATTCCCCTTTTGGAAGTTACATCCCTGGGTTGAGGGTAGGGTGGGTGTCTACACAACTCTGCTCCACATACGCAGCAGGAAGCTAGCTTCCCAGAGACATTTCTCTTCTATTTGAAAATGTTCTACAAATATTTGGTAAATTTTCTATTTGGTAGCATTTCTACAGCCCTTTGGAGAAACACAGGCCTGGAGGAGGCCTCCAAGAACAAAAAGAACCTGTGTGCCCCATTTCAAGATGTGCTGGGTGGAACAGATCCATTGTAAATGTTTGGCCCTAAAATGTTTTCATTACAAAAATGTAGATGATCTATTACATATGGTGCGCTCTGTGTGATGACAGAACTTCCCGTGCTCCGCCGAAGACCCCTCTCCGAAAGTGAAAGTCCGATCCTGTCATTGCTTCCCCAGTCACAAAAGCTGTAAGGCTGACTTTCACGGAGGACTTTCGGTGGTGACAAAGGCACACACAGTAGCTTGTAAACCGAGCAGTCCGTTATGCGCTGAGCGCTATCCCCAAACTGCTTCCTGTACCAGGAGAGTCCACATCCAGCCACAGTGTGTGGGAGCAGTAGCATCTTCCAGGCAAGACCAGACAGCCCGGCGGAGGGTGGTGACTGTGGACCCTTATCACTGACCCCGAGGCATAGACTTGCAAAGAATTAACATCCCCCCTACCCCACCTTGCCCGACTCTGGCCCCATCGCCCCTTTCGATAATCAATGAGCAAAAAAGGCAAAGCAGCTCTTGAAATAAGACGGGAGTGCTGTCTGTTCACTCCACATCTGCTTCACCTTCTTTAGAAAGGTCGGGGGAAGTGTCAGAAAACTTGCTTTTGCGGGGAAAGAGTCAAGATATAGTAAAACAGTGTCTCTGCCGCCAAGAGCTCTCAGTCCGTTCAGGGGACAGACATGCAAATAAAGACTGAGTTACAAGCCGCTCAGAGGGATAGATTCTAACCATGGTAGTCTGAAGCATTATAGGAAACGTACTGCTTTGAGAAAAAGAAAAATGCCCAATTCCTCGGTCTTAATTGTTTCAACAAGCATGGGATGTCCACACACTCCGAAATTCTCTCTCTCTCTCTCTCTCTCTCTCTCCCCCTTTCTTTCTCTGTTTTTAACAAATTGCTATTTTAGGCCAGGTAATGTTTCCTTTTCCTCCATCTCAGCTCAGGGTGAATTTTCTCATACAGACAGCTTCAGTTGAACTTTATTAAATTATATTTGCTAACAGTCAATTTGTGACATTTATTTTCTAGACATGTGCACCAATTTTTGACTTCCTTTAGCGTAAAGCTAATAAGATCCTATATTCAATAACTTAAAGCAGATTTACCTCCCAGGGAAAAATCAACAGCTGTGCCACTGGAAAACTCTCTCCTCAGTTCAATGCTAAGTTACCTCTAGAAATGCCAAGCGTTTTCAGACCTGGAAGTAGTTGCAAGAAAAGGTGGACACCTGTTCACGTGAGCTGAGCTCCTTTTGTGAAGCTCTAAGAGTTAAACTCGGAGCAGCTCTCAGTTTGGGGGTTCTGATCTGCGTATTAATGCCCTTAGTAGTTTTACCTCCATCTCTTTTATTTTACAATAAGTGATTTAGTTACAACACAGGATTCTGAGGGCAGGAGCCACTCCCCACCTCCACGAGGCTTGTGGGGTCCTAGTTCCCCGACCAGGGGAGTCCTAACCACTGGACCACCAGGGAATCCCCAGTAGGAGCTTTGAGTGCATCTTGTATTTTGCTGACTTACCCCTGAAACATACAGCTGCTCTGAGCCTATGGGACCTGGTCCAGCACAATGCAAATAGAGACGCGAAATGAGAAACGAGAACGGAAGGATAATGCTATCATGCCTGCCTACTTTGTCTGGGGGTGGGGCTGGGGGAGGCGAGAGTAAGCAAGCAGGGAGGAGGGGACAGAGGAGGCCTGTGGGCGTTTATTGCGCTGTAGTCACCCGCTCGTAGGCGGGGTTTGTCTTGTTTCAAAACTATGCGACAGGGACGTCCCTGGCGGCGCCGTGGAGAAGACTCCATGCTCCCAATTCAGGCGGCCCAGGCTCGATCCCCGGTCGGGGAACTAGATCCCACCTGCATGCCGCAACTAAGAGTTCACATGCCACAACCGAGGAGCCTGAGTGCCGCAACTAAGGAGCTGGTGAGCCGCAACTAAGGAGCCCGCCTGCTGCAACCAAGACCCGGCGCAACCAAATAAATAAATAAATATTAAACAACAACAACATGATGTGACAGGTGAAGGGGCAGAATGAGGGCGCAGGTACCATCCTCACCTTCATTAGCCCTGTGCTGAGGCCACCTGGGCACCTGCAGTACGACGGCCTCTCTAAAGGAGCCAAGGAAAAGCAACAGAACGCGTTGGGTACCTTGGGCGGATGTACCAAGCGCACTGGGGTGGGGTCAGGGGAACGGCAGGGACACAGCTGTGGTCACGGGGCTGCGGAGCAGGGCTGACACCCAACACAGACGGTTGTAGGATCAGGGATTTAGGCGACAAAACTGCCAACGGAGCTGCTGGTACTTCCCATTCTGCATTTCATGACGATGCTGGAACCCTGTCCCGTGGCTGCAACAGCAAGACAGCTGTAGCTGTTGTTTTCTTGGTCTGAATGCAGCGAGTTCAATCTATTCACAGGAATGATAGCCTGGGACTTGGCCTGTGGGAATCTGCTCATCCAATAACCTCTGAATCCACGCTAGTGTGGCCCAGAATCCTACGGCAAAGTGTCCTACGACCCGCGTGTGCTGGGCCTGAGAGCAGGTTGGGGTCCCTTCTCCAGCAGGGACACAACCCCAGACTCTTTTTATCGCTCTGGGCAGTGGTTTCAGAGTCAAGCCAAGTGTCTGTTTGCTTAAAGCACCTCATGGGTGGGCTCACATATCTCTTTTCCCCCTTTTCAGTGGTTGGTGAAACGAAGCAGTCTTAGGACCCGTAATCCCATCACTATCGGCCTCAGAGTAAGTTAAAATAATCAAAGGCTGCCACTTGCCCGCTCTGGAGAGAGCACTCCTGCTTGGGGCCCTTCACAGGGGCGGGTTCCGTGGACGTTCCCTCCCCGATGTTCCCTAGCACGTGGTTTCGCATCTACACTAGGTATACATGGAAACTTACCGTATAGTTCGTGGCAGATTCTGGGGCAAGCAGGTGGGCTTTTAGATGCTTCACCTTGGGCAAAAGAACCTTTCTGGGCTTTGGCTTCCTTATTGGTGCAATGACAACACTAGTTTCTTCCTGATTTGGCTGTCGAGAGGTTGTAAACGAGAAAACACACGTAAAGCACTTAGCACGTTGGTAGCTGGGAAACAGCTCCGTGCTCTGACATTCAGTATCGAACTTTTCTTGGGAACCAGTGACATCTCTCCTGGCCCTCTCTCTGGGGCCAGTGGACTTGGAGGAACAGAGTGACGACCCCTGGGATCTTGGGATGAAGGGTGGGCGATGGACGCAGTTTCCTGAGGCTTCACGGAGAACGGCTCAAGGCCGCCTGCCCTCAGCTCGTGGCGGCTGACTTCAAGCCTGACGGCACAGCCTTCGCAGAGCCGTTGCCAAGGAACAACGTAATCCTGTGACAGAAACACTGCCCGGGGTTTCGGTTTGCCGGTGGAAAGGGTTTTGGGTGGTGACAAGTTTTATTACAGGCATTCCTGGTCTCCCTGAAACAACCGTGTGAGAAGACAAGTTATGGAGGACAAAACCACAGACCCAGCCTGGCAACAGACAACATGCACTGTGTTTCCTTGCTAGTGATCCACAGATGTATGGGATTAAAAAACAAGTCCCACCAAAAAGCCCAGGCCTGCACACTTAAGCTGGTCCACAGCCTGCCATTTGGCAAGATGACTTTTGCTGGTAGGTTGATTTCTTGGGAAGCCCTGGGAGTGGCCCTTGGCTCTAGCCTCACTAGCCAGGCCACCATGGATGAGCAAGGCCACCCATCTGAGGTCACCACCACCTTCCTCAGGGAGTGGATGCGAAGTGAATCAACCCACATTAGCACAGAGTCGCCCAGGGACTGCCTGCCCCCCTTCCTTATAGACAGACGGCCGTGAAGGGGCAGCTCCAGTACTGCCCTTCTGAGGAGCCGCTATGTCAGAACGGACAGAGCTCAGGGGTTATGACGAGGAGAGGACTGTGCGTTTTACGTGAGTATTCAATAAAGGGCTGTAGTGTGATGACAGTAATGCAGTGATTTCTGTACTCAAAAGCCAGTGGCCCTTTGGTTAACAATTTCCGGTGATTATGTGAAGCAACAGAGTAACCGTCATGGCCACAGAAAGCACTGAAATCCCATTGAGTCAAGAATTCCTAGTGATACGGAAATAGTGATTCTTAAGAAGAGCTACTGTGATCACGTGGCTTAACGTCTTCTGCAATTCAAGTATGGCTGTCATGCACGCGTGTGAACTATGCACTGACAAGAGCGGGAGCTCCTCAAATAAAATCACAGGATCTTATTGCAAACTTTGTATCATCCAAGGACAGAGGCTTTCCACAGAGACGTTTACAATTATAATGAAAAAAATAAAATTACACCTGAAACTAATATAATATCATGTCAACTCTACTTTGCTAAAAATAAAATAATAATGAAAGTCAAAAAGCAAACAGATGCAAACTTGATTTTACAAAATTTGACAATCAGAAGAGTAAGGTACAATCAAGACGTATAGTCGGTTACAAGCCACGTTAGAAAAATGCTGTTTTGAAGACAGCAGAAATGTTAGTCAGTGCAGGGGCCCTAAGTAACCTGGAGATTGTGGGGAGATGAGGACAGGCTTCAGAGGGTTCTGGGAGAAGAACCTGTGTAGGGTGCTCTCCAGGGGTACTCGTCTCTGCCAGGAGCCAAGGCCTCCCCTCGAGGTGAGGGCACTCTTGAGTGGGTCTCGCCGATGTGTGAAGGGCTGGGGGAGACATGGACGGTCTTCACCCTCCACAACGGAATCAGGTCTGGGAACCCAGGGTCCCGGCCCCGGCCACGCTCCCAGCTCCATCCCTGTGGCTGTGGCGTGTACGGGGCGCCCCAGCACCGTGGTGGGCGAGGAGCAGTGGGCACAGGGAGACCAGGGCAGGGAGCGTCCTTGTCACTTCACTCTTCCTCAGAGTGAGCATGATGCGTTTCCTCCAACTAGGGGAAGAGTCTTCCACAGACCAAATGCAGCTGGACAAGACGTCTAGGCCACTTCTGGCTGCACAATCTGAGAGATGTACTCGAGCTGCTGAGACGTCAGCATTTGCAGAGATGATGAGTTGGAGAATTTAAAAGCAAAGATGTCCTAGAAAACCAGTCAGGATGACAGGTGAGCCAACGTGGTTGTCACCGAGCCAACAGCGTTTGCATCTGTCAGCCTCGGTACCGACCTCAGCACGACAAGAGCTGCAGGCTCTTGTGAGCCCATGGGGAGAACCATCGGTTACCAGGATCTGCATTTGTTTTCAGGAAAAGCCCAGAAACTACACAAGAATTTGTCCAGTTTCAAGGTTAGTCTAGTTTGGCCACCCAACTTCCATCACAGGTACAGCCTTTACACCTGGAAGACAAGACCAGCCAGGTCTCAACCAGGGGGTGAACTTCACCCTTGAAGCTGGGAGACACGAGGCTACAGTTAGACCCCCTGCCAGTCTCTGAAACAAGATTGAGAATTGGGCCTCTGACAGTTCCACAGGGAGGGCCCAGGAAGAATGCGGGTAAGGAAGTGACGGGCGGCCTCTAGTGGCCACTGACAGCCAAGTTTCACAGCAGATCCCTGGGAGAAAAGGTACTTTCAACCTCCTGCAATACAGCAGCTGTTATGAGGATATAAAATAAAGCAATCAGGAAGCAAAAAATGTTTGTAACTATATCTTCAGTAGTTTGCCAAAGAAAACCTCAGATTAGTAGATAGTCGTCCTGAAATAAAAATAGTTTAGGCAGATTCTTTTGAGGATGTATTTATTAAGTTCTAAAACCTTGAATAACTTTTATTTTAAACATTCAAACTGAAAAACAACTAGGAAAACCAGAAATTTCAACAACTTTCAAAGAGAGCTGTGGGTGTCCTTTTTAGTTATTATTATTATTATTTTGCCAAAAGAAAGGTGAGCTAATATTTTAGAAAGCTTCATCAACTGGTGAACTTCATCTTGGTCTCCACTTTATGTCTTTTACTCCATGAAAATGTCTTTTCAAAGCAGTGTTATCTGCCCACGGAGAATTTAAACAGGAATCGTCGTCATTTTCTTCCAGTTTCTGGACACAAACGTATTTTGCTCAGGAAGGCATTTCAGGAAAGTGTTCTGCAGAACCCACGACCAACCTCCTTGCTCCCCACGTCCCCAGAAGCAGGACACCTCCAGAGCCTAAGGCAGGCGGACACCGGGCAGGGCCCCCGCAGCCCTGGCGAGGCTGCAGCTCAGGACGTGCCCTCACCACACCCTGCAGAGCCCCCGAGCTACCCCCGTGCCCAGAGTAAGGCCCGGGGGTGGGGGGCGAACGCCCCAGGCGCCAGCTAGCTGAGAAGCCATCAGTCACACGGTACCTTGAGCTCCTCTTGTCTTCTGTGATAGAAGAGCATCAGCTGTTTCTGCTCCTCACTGCTAATGATGGGTTCTCGTGCTGGAGCTCCTTGCCCCCTCTGAAAAGGCGGGGGGGACAGCAAATTGCAGACTGAGGCGTTCTTATAAGGACGACCCAGGAAGTTACAGCTCACGCCTTACAACTGCCTTTGCCGACAGCTAAAGATAAACAGGCCATGCATCTCTGGTCATCCACAGCGGATCACGAGGGGAGTCTCGCTCTGGCCCTGGGCCCTCACAGTGGAGGCTGGAGGGTGCCGTGTTGGTCACAGCCATTCCCAAGTCAGCCACTGCAGGTCCAGTGAGGGAGGGGTAGAGACAATCGTGGGGGGACCCTGTTGCCCCCAAACTATAGAGATGATTTAGGAGAGAGCACACAGCAAAGCAGCCTGCAGGTATACGGCTCCACACGAAGTCCTGACAGGTCTCCAGCCCTCCACCTCTTTCACAGACTGTCAGCACTTAGAAAAACTTGAGGTCAGTGCTCTGGGCTGTATTTTTCATTTCAAGAAACATTTTTAGTTACCTGTAAGCCCATTTTTTTTTTTTTTTGTAAGCCCCATTTTTAAAGTTGAAATGAACGCAGCATACTCTCCTTTCCCCCCAGTTAAAACAAACTCCAGATACCGTCCACCGATCCATATTTCCTTCATGTTTTTGTTGCCCCATAAAGAGGACAGTTTGACTTTAAGCCTGGACCGGCAGGATTAAAGTGTCTGCACAAGAGTTTAAATCTTTCAGATTTAATGTAAAGTTTTATCAGTTTGCAAGTAAGCGAAAAATAGTGACATGTTAAAGTACTTACCCGCTGAATCTTGACGATAATTTTGGTTTTTTCATTCTTCCCCACGTAGTCTGAAAGCTTCTTTGTTCGTCTCAGCTCCTTCGCTGCCCACCACAATTGTGCCTCTGATTCTGTGATGACACTGAGTGCTGCCTGGGTTCACGGTAAGAACCAGCTTTAAGGTAGTCAGGACACGGCCAAGGGTGTGGCCCGGCCCTGTGGGCAGGGAGCCTGGCCAATGCCCCTCCCAGCATCGGAAGTGGGACAGGCTTCCAGCACCCTGCCCTCCCCTGCCGTCCCCCACGGGCAGCACTAATGCCCCCGACTCAAAGCCCTCACTCGTTTCAGCACCTTTCCTGTTAGTTTCAACTCATGCCCTGACTCAGGTCACTTCTGGAAGGTGGCGGGTATCCTATCTCATTTGCACCCTCATCCATGATACAAGGTCTGTCTTAGATGGATTTTTAGGTTACTGCCAGGGAAGAATACAAGGATCCTGTTGGGTGTTTAAATACAAAAGCCTCTGACTTACGATGGTTCGATTTATGACTTTTTGACTGTATGATGGTGTGAAAGTGATACGCCTTCAGTAGAAACCATGCTTTAAATTTTGAATTTTGATTTCTTCTCGGCCTGGTGATGTAGAGTATGAGACTTTCTCGTGATGCTGGGCAACGGCAGTAACTTGTGATCGCCAGAGTACTCAACCGATACAACTGTCCGTACCAGACAACAGTTCTGTTCTTCACTTTTAGTACAGTACTCAATAAATCACACTATTATAAAATAGGCTTTGTGTTAGATGATTTTGCCCAACGGCTGGCTAATGTAAGTGTTCTGAGCACGTTTCAGGTGGGCTAGGCTAAGCTATGATATTTGGTAGGTTAAATGTATTAAATGCATTTTCAACTTATAATATTTTCAACTTACGCTGGGTTTGTTGGGGCATAATCCCATCATAAATTGAGGAAGAGCTGTAGAGGTATAATGGGGCTGTTCGTTTGCTTCTGCATATCCTGCCTATTTAAGATGGCTCAGAGAAAAAGATACTGTCCCACAGGATAAGGAATGAAAAAATGAGAAAAACAAAGGAAAGTGGAACATAAAGCTAAGAAAATAATAAGGAGCAAGAGGTAAGGCTAGGGGCTTCCCTGGTGGCGCAGTGGTTAAGAATCCGCCTGCCAATGCGGGGGACACGGGTTCGAGCCCTGGTCCGGGAAGATCCCACGTGCCGCGGGGCAACTAAGCCCGTGCGCCACAACTACTGAGCCTGCGCTCTAGAGCCCAAGAGCCACAACTACTGAAGCCCGCGTGCCTAGAGCCCGTGCTCCGCAGCAAGAGAAGCCACCGCAATGAGAAGCCCGTGCACCGCGACAAAGAGTAGCCCCTGCTCGCCACAACTAGAGAAAGCCCACGCGCAGCAATGAAGACCCAATGCAGCCAAGAATGAATGAATGAATGAACGAATAAATAAATAAATAAATGTATTGGGGGAAAAAAAAAGAGATAAGGCTAGAACACAAAATTCCATGCACAGGGACCGATACGTTTGGGTAGAAATAGGCACGAATTAGGGTTTTGGCTTCCCAGTGGTCAAAGAAAATGGGACTGCTTTCAGTTACTCCCTTGTCTCTCGCCACCCCTGTGTGTGGGGGCCAAGCCCTCAGCCAGGAGCACGTCCTCGGGGTCCTCCCCTGAATTCACAACTCTGCTCTGAAGCCTAGTCTAGCAAAATGGAAAGCTGTGTATGAAGCAACAAACTACACCAGCAGAGAAAGGTCAAATCGGAGGGGCTGCTGCTCTTTGGGGGCTGGGAGAGGGAAGGGACTCACCTGGAAGAAACCCCAAGAGCCACATACCTGACTCCCCGACAGATCTTCTTTATTTTCAAATTCCATCCGGATAGGATCGTATGGCGGCAACCCCATGGGATAAACAATCATCACTGCACCTCGAAGCTGGTCCAAGGCGTCTTTCACCATCTCCATGGTAACGCAGACGTTGGCTTCCACGTGTTTCTGAAAATGATTACAGGCGTTGTTATCTATGATGCAGCTGATCAACTCAACAAATCCCAATCAAGTTCTTGTACAAGACCCGTGCCAGATACTGCCAGAGCGACAGAAGAATCAGACGGCGCTCGCTACCCAAGTGACTACGGTCTATTCCTGGGGCTGAGCCATGGCCACCACGACCTAGGTTACAAGGCAGGATACGAGCGGCACCAAGAGGGGTGAAGTGCAGAGGACACTCTGAGGGGAGGAACCCCAGTCCAGCGGTACAGATGCGAGAGGGCATCAGGAAACAGGGCAGAGGGGACGGCATCTCAGGGAACAGAGTGCTTCAGGACAAGCAACGGCAAAGAAAAGCAGGTAACAGCTAGCAGCCCACGCAGCTCGGGGAAGGGAAGGCACTGCTGGCCGGCCAGGCTGGAGCCTGTTTTGGGATGGCCGTGAACGCCAGGCTGAGGAGTTAGCATTGACAGTGAGGCGATGGGCAGCGAGTGGCTTCTCTGGGAAGAAGTGGTGACGCTGTGAGACTCATCTTGCAGTGGTTGTAGAATGGACCCGGGCGGGGGCAGACCACGTAGCAGGCTCTGAAGAATGCAGAGAAAGGTGTGACGTAATCGAGAGTGTATCTGGTCTTTGCCCCCTGTTCCTGGCGCAGAGCTTCAAAAACCCTTGGCATTTCCCGAGTGATAGGGTTGTCAGTATTCCTAACCAGCCCCCTCTGACCAGACCTGGGTTCATGCTGACGAGGTGATCCGTGTGAACCCCTGGATAGTTTGGGGAGCGGTGGCCCCCCCAGGAAGCCCAAGCTGGGACTAGCAGGTTGGAGCTTTCAGACACCCTCCCCGCACCCCCATCATCACCACCTCTGGAGAAGGGGATTGGAGAGGAGCTCAGTCATGTGGCCACTGATTTAACCAATCAGGTCCACACAATGAAACCCTGATAAAAATTCTGGACGCTGAAGCTCAGTGGAGCTCCTGGATGGAGAGCACACTGAAGGTGTGCAGCCGGGGTCCACGAGGAGGAGCGGCCACGGAGGTTCTGCACCCTCTGCCCCTGGCTCTAACTTTGCTCTCTGGGTCTCTCCCATCCGGCGGTTTCTGAGTTGTATGCTTTGTAACAAAACTTTATAACAAAATAGGAACTACAGCACCTGCAGCGTGTTCGGTGCGTCATTCCAGCAAATCACTGAACCTGAAGTGGGGTGGTGGGAACCTCCAAACCTGCGGCCAAACCAGAGTGCAGGTCACCTGGTGCCGGAAGTCGGGCGAGTCTGGCTGAGGAACTCACCCTTTAGCTTGCGGGGTCCGTGCCACCTCTGGGTAGTTAGTGTCAGAGCTGAGTTACAGGCCCCCCAGCTGGTGTCTGAACACAAAGGCTATCAGGGGAGCTTCCCTGGCGGCGCAGTGGTTGGGAGTCCGCCTGCCGATGCGGGGGACGCGGGTTCGTGCCCCGGTCCGGGAGGATCCCACATGCTACGCAGCAGCTGGGCCCGTGAGCCGTGGCCGCTGAGCCTGCGCGTCCGGAGCCTGCGCTCCGCAACGGGAGAGGCCACAGCAGTGAGAGGCCCGCGTACCGGGAAAAAAAAAAAAAAAAAAGGCTATCAGGGGAGCCTTAAATAAAGTGGTGACCGTGGAAATGAAACGAGGGGTTGGATTTAAGATGCATCTTAAATCCATGGGAGTGGACGGTACAGGACCAGACTTAAGGCATACGAGTGACAGAGAGGAAGTGACGAAGGTGACACTGAGCCTGGATAACCGAGACAGCAGTGGCTCTTAGTAGAAATGGAAAGTCTGCAGGAAGTGCTTCCTCTTGGGTAAAGACACAGGGCAGAGGAATCAATGAGTTCAGGTCTAGAAAACTTGAGTTTGAAGTGCTGGTTGGACTTTCAGGTAGAACCTTCTAGAAACCAGCTGGAAACTCAGGTTGCAAGTAAAGGAAGATGCTGGGGTAGAGGACAGAGACTTGAGAGTTATTGTGGAGAGTGGAATCTGTATTTGGCAGAGAAGATAAAATGCTGAGGAAGAAAGAGCAGAAAGAAAAGAGAAGAGATTCAGGATAAAGTACTTTGAGAAACACCAAATTTAAGAGGCAAGAGCCAGAGAAAACAGCAACCAGGAAGCCGGGAGGGAACCAGGAAAGAGGAGGCTCATGTACGTGGTCGAAAGACAGAGAGGAGTCCAGGAGTCAGACGGGAAAAGCCCCTGGATTTGCAGGAGGGGGGTCACTGTTGGCCCTGAGGCGGCCATTTCTGTGGCGGAAGAAAACAGAGGCCAGGTTCTGAGAAACCCGGGAGCATCTGGTCCGAGGATCTGGGGGCCTCTCCTTCGGGAAAGCTGCTGGGGGTGGGAAGATGGGGGAGGCGAGTGTTGGGGGGGGGCAGGTGGAAGGTTAAGCTGCAGAGGATTGATTTCAGGCTAAGGTAAGAGGCCCGAGTGTGCTTACAGAGTAGATGCTGCCATAGGACAGGAGAGACTAAAGGCATTATTCCTCCTGGGTTTCTAGAAGCGGGGATGCAGACCAGCTGGAGTGGGGGCAGCAGCGGAAGTGGGAGAGCCCAGGGGCAGGAGACACTGGTCAGTTTCGAGGGAAGAACGAGAGAGATGCAGGAAGAGATGGTCTGCAGGGGGGACAGAAAACCGAGGGCTTATGCCAGACGGCCTCGACCTCACTGCCAAAGCAGGAGGCAGATCTGCCACCACGGAGAAGGTGAGAGGGCAGGAGCCCAAGGAGAGGAAGGGTCTGAGACAGGCTGGGGGGAGGGCCAGCGGGCCCGCAGTCCCCATGAGGTCAGAGCTTGCTCAGCAAAGGAGGTCAGGCCAGGAGCACGGGCCACGCAGAGACCCGGAGCCCGGAAGAGGCCACCTGGGGCCCCGCTGGGCTGGGAGGCAAGGTAGGGGAGAGGGGTTATCGGGAACCCCCGGCACGCTGACAAGGGGCTGGGGGGCAAGGGCGGGGGCAGGGAAGGATGGAGGATCCTGCACTACGAGGGCGACATCAGGGCCCACATCTGAGACGGAACCGCTCTGAGTAACTGTGAGTTATAACCTGACCGAGCTGTAGGCAAGTGACACGGAAGGGAGGTGAAAATCCTTGCTTCCGAGGAAATGCAGGAGTCCCGTGACCCGGTGCAACACGGATCATCAGCGTGGATGCCCAAGTCCCAGGGGGACCGGGGACCAGGCAGCACCCGTGGCCTGAAGCTGATGCACCCCAGGGAAGGCAGAATGCCCTGGAGGCCCAGATTTAAACTCTCTAAACCTACGTTCTCATCTGTAGGACGGAGGTAATATTCCTGCCTTACCTACTCCCAGTGCGGCTTATGAAATTGTTTCCAAGTCATAAATCCTCTAAAAGAAATCAGGCCTTCCCATGAGGGGCACATGCCGTAGAGACGGTGTGAAGATCTCCCGGATCCGGGGTCACCGGAGGGAAGCTGTCCCACTCAGAGGGCTCCACCCCCCACTACCAATATATGCGGAAAGAGGGCACCACGGGGTCATTTTCTACAAAAACTCCACCAATGTCAAGGGCGGTGATTCCCCACCAGATGCCATGGTTGGGTAACAGAGAAACTCACGGTGCGGCCTCAGGACGACAGAGATTCCCCGCTGTCCTGGTCTCCCACTCACAGCAGAGGGTGGGTCCCAGGAAGAGAGGCAGCATGGACACCATCGTCCCACCCCAAGGAGCCCCAGTTTCGATATTCCACCGTCTTCCACTCTCCCCCTGAGGAACCTGAGCAATGGAGGTGGAGTCCCAGGCCCAGGGCCAAGGGACTGGTCACAGTGGGGCTGCTGGGACCTGAACTCTTCCTTCCTGCTCGCTCAGTGGGTTCTGAACCACAGGGCTAAGTGCCCCCCGCAGGGCAGGGTCTAGGGAGGCGAGAGCGACGCCGGCTGCATTTGGGAAGCAGCGTGGAAGCCCCGGGTGAGAAGTGAGGCCTGGCCACCCAGGAGCTCTGCAACTTTGGGAAAATCGCTGCAGCAAAGCGACTGGAGCCCCTGGGAAACCTCTCTCTCTCAACTATGACATGACTATGTAAAAAGACACACAGGCAAAGGGAAGAAGTGATACAAATGAATAGGAAGGATACCCACAGAAGCAAGAGTGGGGAGTGAAGGGGGCGGAGCAGGGTCCAGGCCACTGTTCTCCTAACGTGCTCTGAGATGTGCCCATTTGACTAGATGTTACTAGCTATTATCCTTTTAAAAAAAGGTTCTGCAGTCAAATGCATTTTGCAAACATTGGATCGAACCGAAGCCTTCCTTGTTGGCTTTCCCAGAGTCTTTCCTATATTAACAGGCAGAAGGGCAGCCTTTCCTGAAGCACTTAAAGGATTAGTTAAGAGCTTGAAGAATTTGGGAAATGTTGGTTTAGAAATGACAGTTATGCCCAGTGCGTTGAGAGGAACAGAAGAAAAAGCAGTTATCAAGTGAGAAGGCCTGCAGTGGCGGGTGGGAGCAGCTAGTCCCAGCAACACATAAACAAAAGCGACTGATAAAAACATTCAATTCTTGAAAAATCCTTAAATTATTCTCCTCCAGACTCACAGTATAGGCATGTCAATGGTATGTTTCTCCTTCAATGAAACACTTTTTGTGTAAATACTTAAGACAATTACAAAAAGCTAATTCGTAATAAACACACGCTGTGCCAGTCAGGTATCTGCAGATCCAGCGAGTGGTTACAACGTTCGCATCTCCCCGTTCCACCTTCATTAGTTCTTAAGGGTTACAAACTACAACACATAAAACGGACAAGCAATAAGGGTTCACTGTGTAGCACAGGAACTTATAGTTAATACCTTGTAATAACCTAAAATAGAATATAATCAGGAAAAACCACAACTGAATCACCATGCGGTGCACCTGACACTGACACAATACTGTAAATCAACTATACTTCAACTAAAAAAAAAAAAAAGTTAAGGAAACAAAATCATATATGCAGCAATTCATATGTGAACCACAGTTACACAAGCCGATACCCATTTCTGTCAGACCGGAAAGAACTGGGAGGATTGAGGACAATTATGAAAAGGGAAAGCTAGGGCCCACCCCAAACATGCTTGTTTCCCTTGCCTCTGGAAGGAGGAAGGAGGGAAGGAGGGAGGGGGAGAGAAAGAGAGAGAGAGAAAGAAAGAGAGAGAAAGGAAGAAAAGAAAGAAAGAAAGAAAGAAGGAAAGAGAAAAGGAAAGAGAGAGAGGGAGAGGGAGGGAAGGAAAGGAAAGAAAGGCTTCATTTAAAAAGCTAACCTTCGATATTATTGCTTTGGCTTCTTCTATAGTCTTCTTTAAAACTTGCTTCATCTTTTCATTTGGAGCTATGAAAATAAAAAAGGGAAGGGGGAGAGAGACAGCCATCTTTAAAACTCTTCTTAAACACCTTAATCCCTTCTGTCTGCGTCAGGGAGGAAGTGAGATGAGAGAAAGTACAAGAATGGAAATCAGATGAGGGATACAGGAAAGCTGGCTGTGAGAAATTAGGTAAAAATCTCTCAAACTTCATATGCTGAATAAATAACATAGCCATTGAAAATACTAGAAATACAAAACTGTATTAAAATAAAAGTGATTAAGACAATCTTGGTTAAAGATGAATAATGAACTGGTAAAAATAAACCGTTAACTCTTCTTACGAGTACCATTAGTTTTTTCATTGATGCAATTCCTCCTAAAAAGCAAAAGATCTCTCCAAACTGAGAATGGGTTTAGGTATGAAAAGATGTGGAAGACAACCAACTATTTTCTAGGTTAAAGTTCAAAAGAAATAATACTAGAAATTCCTATTATCTTCAATACTAAAAAAAAAATTTCTGAGCATGCAAAGGCCTTACAGGGACACTTTATTTCTTTTGCTCCTAATAGTGTTTTAAGGGCACAGTAGATACTTAGGTGTTTGTTAACTGATCAATTATAGTCTTTTATTTTATTTTTTTTTAGAGAATCCATGATAAACTTTCTTCATTTATTTATTTGGCTGCATTGGGTCTTCGTTGCTGCGCACAGGCTTTCTCTAGTTGCAGCGAGTTCGGCCTACTCTTCATTGTGGTGCGCGGGCTTCTCATTGCAGTGGCTTCTCTTGTTGCAGAGCACGGGCTCTAGGCACACGGGCTTCAGTAGTTGTGGCACATGGGCTCAGTAGTTGTGGCTCGCGGGCTGTAGAGCACAGGCTCAGTAGTTGTGGTGAACGGGCTTAGTTGCTCCGCAGCATGTGGGATCTTCCCGGACTAGGACTCGAACCCGTGTCCCCTGCATTGGCAGGCGGATTCTCAACCACTGCGTCACCAGGGAAGTCCCAATTATAGTCTTTTTTGTTGATGTTGTTGTTTTTGTGTTTTTTGCCGTACGCGGGCCTCTCACTGTTGTGGCCTCTCCCGTTGCGGAGCACAGGCTCTGGACGCGCAGGCTCAGCGGCCATGGCTCACGAACCTAGCCGCTCCGCGGCATGTGGGATCTTCCCGGACCAGGGCACGAACCCGTGTCCCCTGCATCGGCAGGCGGATTCTCAACCACTGTGTCACCAGGGAAGCCCCTATAGTCTTTTAAATGGAGTTTTTTATGCAGGTTAAAAGGGATAAGAAGCTATCAAAATGGGTTATCATCCGTTTTTCCTTCCAATTCCACACAAACAACCATATACTAAAACAAGAGGAATTTCTTCAGTGTGCTGGTGTGTCCTAAGCTGCTTTGTACAAAAGAGAGACATGTCCTCAATTCGAGTGGAGACTGTTGGGCTGACATTTATTTCCTCCTTCCACACAGAATCTCTAAATAAACCCTGATCTAAAAACTGTAACAAAACACAGCCTTCAACACATTATCAATGATTATCCCCTCAAACGATTAGGTCGAACCACATGAAAATGCCAAATTTCAATCACTTGTTGCCTACAAAAATGGTAATGTCTTTTTTTTTTTACATCTTTATTGTAGTATAATTGCTTTACAACGGTGTGTTAATTTCTGCTTTATAACAAAGTGAATCAGTTATACATATACATATGTTCCCATATCTGTTCCCTCTTGCATCTCCCTCCCTCCCACCCTCCCTATCCCACCCCTCCAGGCAGTCACCAAGCACCGAGCTGATCTCCCTGTGCTATGCGGCTGCTTCCCACTAGCTATCTACCTTACATTTGGTAGTGCATATGTCCATGCCTCTCTCTCACTTTGTCACAGCTTACCCTTCCCCCTCCCCATATCCTCAAGTCCATTCTCTAGTAGGTCTGTGTCTTTATTCCTGTCTTACCCCTAGGTTCTTCATGACATTTTTTTTTCTTAAATTCCATATATATGTGTTAGCATATGGTATTTGTCTTTCTCTTTCTGACTTACTTCACTCTGTATGACAGACTCTAGGTCCATCCACCTCATTGCAAATAGCTCAATTTCGTTTCTTTTTATGGCTGAGTAATATTCCATTGTATATATGTGCCACATCTTCTTTATCCATTCATCCGATGATGGACACTTAGATTGTTTCCATCTCTGGGCTATTGTAAATAGAGCTGCAATGAACATTTTGGTACATGACTCTTTTTGAACCATGGTTTTCCCAGGGTACATGCCCAGCAGTGGGATTGCTGGGTCATATGGTAGTTCTATTTGTAGTTTTTTCAGGAACCTCCATACTGTTCTCCATAGTGGCTGTACCAATTCACATTCCCACCAGCAGTGCAAGAGTGTTCCCTTTTCTCCACACCCTCTCCAGCATTTATTGTTTCTAGATTTTTTGATGATGGCCATTCTGACTAGTGTGAGATGATATCTCATTGTAGTTTTGATTTGCATTTCTCTAATGATTAATGATGTTGAGCATTCTTTCATGTGTTTGTTGGCAGTCTGTATATCTTCTTTGGAGAAATGTCTATTTAGGTCTTCTGCCCATTTTTGGACTGGGTTGTTTGTTTTTTTGTTATTGAGCTGCATGAGCTGCTTGTAAACTTTGGAGATTAATCCTTTGTCAGTTGCTTCATTTGCAAATATTTTCTCCCATTCTGAGGGTTGTCTTTTGGTCTTGTTTATGGTTTCCTTTGCTGTGCAAAAGCTTTTAAGTTTCATTAGGTCCCATTTGTTTATTTTTGTTTTTATTTCCATTTCTCTAGAAGGTGGGTCAAAAAGGATCTTACTGTGATTTATGTCATAGAGTGTTCTGCCTATGTTTTCCTCTAAGAGTTTGATAGTTTCTGGCCTTACATTTAGGTCTTTAATCCATGTTGAGCTTATTTTTGTGTATGGTGTTAGGGAGTAATCTAATCTCATACTTTTACATGTACCTGTCCAGTTTTCCCAGCACCACTTATTGAAGAGGCTGACCTTTCTCCACTGTACATTCCTGTCTCCTTTATCAAAGATAAGGTGACCATATGTGCGTGGGTTTATCTCTGGGCTTTCTATCCTGTTCCATTGATCTAACTTTCTACTCTACCCAGCAAGGATCTCATTATTTGATGGAGAAATTAAAACCTTTACAGACAAGCAAAAGCTGAGAGAGTTCAGTACCACCAAACCAGCTTTACAACAAATGCTAAAGGAACTTCTCTAGGCAAGAAACACAAGACAAGGAAAAGACCTACAATAACAAACTCAAAACAATTAAGAAAATGGGAATAGGAACATACATATCAATAATTACCTTAAATGTAAATGGACTAAATGCTCCCACCAAAAGACACAGATTGGCTGAATGGATACAAAAACAAGACCCATATATATGCTGTCTACAAGAGACCCACTTCAGACCTAGAGACACATACAGACTGAAAGTTAAGGGGAAGGAAAAAGATATTCCATGCAAATGGAAACCAAAAGAAAGCTGGAGTAGCAATTCTCATATCAGACAAAATAGACTTTAAAATAAAGACTATTAGAAGAGACAAAGAAGGACACTACACAATGATCAAGGGATCGATCCAAGAAGAAGTTATAACAATTGTAAATATTTATGCACTCAACATAGGAGCATCTCAATACATAAGACAAATACTAATAGCCATAAAAGGGGAAATCAACAGTAACACATTCATAGTAGGGGACTTTAACACCCCACTTTCACCAATGGACAGATCATCCAAAATGAAAATAAATAAGGAAACACAAGCTTTAAATGATACATTAAATAAGATGGACTTAATTGATATTTATAGGACATTCCATCCAAAAACAACAGAATACACTTTCTTCTCAAGTGCTCATGGAACATTCTCCAGGATAGATCATATCTTGGGCCACAAATCAAGCCTTGGTAAATTTAAGAAAACTGAAATTGTATCAAGTATCTTTTCCGACCACAACGCTATGAGACTAGATATCAATTACAGGAAAAGATCTGTAAAAAATACGAACACATGAAAAAAAAAAAAAAAACACATGGAGGCTAAACAATACACTACTTAATAACTTAATAACCAAGTGATCACTGAAGAAATCAAAGAGGAAATAAAAAAATACCTAGAAACAAATGACAATGGAGACACGATGACCCAAAATCTATGGGATGCAGCAAAAGCAGTTCTAAGAGGGAAGTTTATAGCAATACAATCCCACCTTAAGAAACAGGAAACATCTCAAATATAACAACCTAACCTTGCACCTAAAGCAATTAGAGAAAGAAGAACAAAAAATGGTAATTTCTTATGGTTCATCTATCACATTTAAAAGCTAGCTGCAACTTAGAGCAAGAAGACAGATGCCTTCTTCTCCACCTAATTCATTCTGGATTAGTGTTTTACAAGTAGTTATATGGTGCAGTATTTTATAAGTTTGTATTTATAAGTATTTTATAAGTCTGTATTTATAAGTATTTTATAATTTTTTAACTTAAAGAACTGCTTTCGTACTTATCGCTATACTCAGGCATGCAGAGAGAAGAAAAATGCTGAATTACCTTGTCCATTCCTTCGTCCAATATCATCCTTTTTAAATACTGAACCCGCACTGGGGACACACTTTTCACCCCATTCATCCTTTAATTTCAAATCTTCAATCTGGTCATCAGTCAGTCCTTGCATATTGGGAGGGAGAAATACGCCATGTTCTGCTAATTCTTCCATTTCTTAAAAACAAGAGAAAGTTAGACAATATGTATGGTAGTCATCATCATAAAACCTTACACCTCATTGGAATGTAAGCTCCCTAGTGGTCGGGGGTCTTGCCCATTGGCTATTTTATTTAACAAACACTCTGATGCCACTTGCTACGTGCCAGATCTGTCCTTGACCTCTGACAAATGCTCACCAATTTGTCCTAGGTCAACCGATGCAGAGAGTCTGGGTGTTTACCCACCGTTCACAGGCTACAGGTTCTGTGCTCTAACCCACTGTGCTATGTTATACTTCCTGGCACTCAGGAAGCACAAATTCAAATTCATTGACAGTCTGAATACACATCCACATAGGGAGTTATGGTTTTCCAAGTGCGTTCACATAGCTTATCTCATTTAATTTAACCTTGAGAGGTAGGCCAGACCGTTATCAACATCCTCATCTTCCCTAATTTGCAGCTGTATCACCTGAGGCTTGCTCTGGTCACACTTCAACTACTGTATATAAAACTTTATATAAATACTTTATAAAGGATTTATGTACATCTGATCATTGGGGAGGATATAAGGCAGCTCATGCCCTTCCACAGTGGCAGAGACAAGATCTTGATTTTCTAGTATCATGTTCACTATTCAGATGCATGCTTTATATTTTTCCTGTTCCGTATATATTCACCCCAAAACGAATCCACATTTCAACCTTGCAAAACTGTCTTTCTTTCTTTCTTCTCTTTCCTTCTCTCTCTCTCTCCCTTCTTTCTTTCACATGAAGGAGGTAGGTGGAGCTAAGTCTTCCCATAGCACTGTGTGAAGACACTAGATGGCCTGTAATAATACAGTACTATGGAACAAATGGTGGAACTTAATGGGCTATTTATGGGATACATATTATCTCTCTCCCCATCAGACTGTAAGTATCTGGGGCGTCAAGGAGCTGGTCTCATTCATCCCTGTCTTCAGTGGGCATAGCACTGGGGCCTGCCTGAATCACGGCTGATAACAAGAACTGTAGACTAAATGAATGGGTTGGGTTTTTTTTTGGTCACGTCGCATGGCATGTAGGATCTTAGTTCCCCCCACCAGGGATCGAACTCGCGCCCCCTGCAGTGGAAGTGCAGAGTCTTAACCACTGGACCACCATGGAAGTCCCAAATGAATGGGTTTTAAGTTCACTAACATGCCTGAACAATCAGCACCACATTTCAATGGATAATTTCATAGAAAAAGAAGTTGAGGCCCTTTTCTCCCCAAATGCTTTCATTTTAAAAATAACACTTAATCGAGCTTGTTTTGGAGTCAGTAAATTTTACTAAGAAACTATACATATGACCCATAAAGGTAGAAACCATGACGCTTAAGGAGTTCTCCATGGTACAAAAATCACGTGGTATAATTATAGACACAATCACACCCTAGAGCACACCTGGAGTAGCGTCCTGTCAAGTACTGCGCTGCCTAATGTGGCAGTTACCAGCTGCACGTGGCTACTTGGATTTAAGTTGAAACGCAATGAAATAAAAAACGCAGTTTCTTGGTGGTGCTCAACGGCCCCCTGTGCTTAGTGGATACCTTACTGGACAGCACAACCTGGGAACATTTTCCATCGCGGTGGAAAGCTCCCTTGGACGGCACTGCTCCAGAGTGTCGAGAGGACAGTGACCAAAACACTGTAACAGGAGAATCAGGCTTTGCTTCCTGGAGAAGGGAACACCAAGAGAGGCAAGAACACCGAGGCTCTCTCACCGTTTCTCACCTCTGAAGGCCATCCCAAAGGTGGGGGGCTCACCACCGGAAACTGCTCTACCTCCAAAGTCTCAAAATAGGAAATTCACTTGTAAAAAACGGCCCAGTGGTCGTGCCACCTCTCACACTTGTTGAAATCCACTACACCGGCTCTTGGGCCCAAGCTTCCGGCTCCCTCCTGTGCCTCTTGCCTCCTCTGTACAGGGTCTATTTCGGTTTGCTCACAGCGCCCCAATCCCGGCTCCCAGACCCTGGGGTGCGCCCTCCCCGCCGGCTCCGGGAGCCTCTCCTCGCGGTCCACCAGCTCTTGAAGCATCTCTGGCGAACCCCGCTGTCCCATTTCAAGCCCGGCTGCCGCATACCTTTGCAAATCTTCACAAACTTGACCCTCGGCCCCAGCCTGCCCGAAAAAGCCTCGCTGGTCCCGCCCAACTTCGTCCCAGATGGCCCAGTTTCTTCTTCCCTTCCGGGGCCCTCGCGGTGCGGGCCCCCACCCCAACCCAGCCGGCAAACTCGCCGCGCCGCCGGGCCGCACCTGAGCAGACGCGCTGCACCTTGAGCCGCCCGTTGTAGACCCGGGCCACCTGCACCGTGAGCTCCTCCAGCTCCGTGCTCCCCGGCGCCTGCAGCAGGAACTGGCTCTCGTCGCCCCGCTTCACGTGCAGCAGAACCATGGTGGCTCCGGAGGTCCCGCCGAGGAGGCGAGAAGGCCCAGGATGAGCGGCGAACAGCGACGACCGACCAACTGCCGCTGGGAGGCGGGAACCCGGGGCTCCGGGGCTCGCGTTGCTGGGGGAACTGCACTCGCTCCCGGAAGTGGCTGTTGCCAGGAGCAACAAAGAAACAGTCTGAGGGCCGCCGCTCAAGGTCACACCCCGAGGCTGGGGCGGAGACCTCGCCCTCCACTCCCGGGAGCAGGTGCTGGCGAGCAACGATCCCCACAGTCCGGGAAGGCCTCCAGGGCCCGCCCGCACCCGGCGAGCCGGATTCGCCGAGCCCTGCTCCCGGAAGTGGGTGTCGTCAGGGCAACCCTCAAACAGACCAGCCGGCTGAGTGGAGCGCTGGCCGCCCAGTCGGCTCGCCTGGGGCCCAAGATTCCACCCAGGGAGGTGGGTGGGTGGGAAAGAGGTTGCTAGGTCGGGAATGGGTGGGGTGGTGGGAACCCACAGGTGCCCAGCCCCGCAGCAGTCTCCCCACCGCAGCTCCGAGCCTCGGTAGCATTTCCGCCGCCCCCAGTCTTCACTTCCGGAAATGCCTCCCGCTGCTTCGGGTCTGGAACGCACAGAAGAGGCTGTCTCAGATCGCGGATCCCCGGTGTCTGCTGCCTCTGCTCCGGTTTTCAGCACTGAAGGGTCAGGGAAAGTGTCCGTACTCCTTCGTGGGGCTGATTCGAATTCGCATCTCTAGAGTGGCTCGAGCGGCTGCTGCCGTAGCGACCCTCCCCAAACTATCCAGCAACTCACTGCCCAGCAAATTCTTATTAAAGGCAATCGGGTTCGGTGCTTCCTTCCGGGCGCCGGTGACAGGGAGGCAGATTCAGGGTCACTGCTTTCATGGAGCTTATATTCAGTGTAAGTGACAAAGAGAAAACAAAAATAAACGGATACGACAAATTCAAATAGATATAAAAACAGAACAGGGTGACTGGCTTTTTAGATTGGATGGTCAGGGAATGCCTTAAGCCTTCAGGCATTCCTTGGGTGACATTTGTACTGAGGCCTTGATAACGAGGCGCTAGCAAAGCTAAAATAGTGCAAGGCCCCGATCCCTGGTTATCTCCTTGGAAGGGCCATTGCCAAATGCAAATTGAATATTACAAGCACCTGCCACTTTGTGTACCTGAAACTTTGCCTCCCTCCATTGAAACCCTTAAGTTCCGGGGCAGAGTGGAGAAAGTGTGTGACTGTAGGCCTTGGAAATGCCCAAAGCCAATCCAGAGCCTCATGTGAAGACCGTTAGACTGACGCTGGATAGAAGCGGGATGGCGCCCAGGGAGAGATGTGTTTTCATCTCTAGTAGTGTTGCGGCAGGGTTCACCCAAACCCTGGAACATGCAGTACTGGTCAGATTGGCAAATGTCTCTCTTCCCCAGAGGAAGAAAGTGGCCTACTGTGGTCACTTAGCTCCTGACTGCTGGCTGTAAGATCATCCCCCTATTTCTCCTGAATCCAACTGCATATCCATCAAGCCAACTCCTGCTTAAAAACTTGGTTTATAGTATAGCCTTCTAGGTAGAGAGAACCATTTATCCACACACTCATGTACTACAGGGTCTCTGGGTATAATTTTTAATAATATAAAATGAATGAAAAGTATAGAAAACCCATGTTTGTACTGGCCACTCAGTTTTATTTAAATACGTAGTTATCAACTACATATCTGGTGGAAAATCTGCCAGACTGTCACAGGTCGAGCCCTTGCACCATCTTTAACCTTTGTCAGCACTGATATTTGCCTTTGTAGTCCTCTTAACTTTACTCTTTCGTTGCATTCCTTTCGGCGTTCTCTTTAGGTCTTTTTCTTCTCATACAGGCCATGTCTCACAAATTCTGTGTGTAGCTTTTTCTCAGTGTGGTTATTTTTGTTTTATACATTTATTTACTTATTTTTGGCTGCGTTGGGTCTTCATTGCTGCGCGCGGGCTTTTCTCTAGTTGCGGTGAGCGGGGGCTACTCTTCATTGCGGGGCGCGGGCTTCTCATTGCAGTGGCTTCTCTTGCTGTGGAGCACGGGCTCTAGGTGCGCGGGCTTTGGTAGGTGTGGCACATGGGCTCAGTAGTTGTGGCTTGCGGGCTACAGAGCGCATGCTCAGTAGTTTTGGTGCACGGGCTTTGTTGTTCCGCGGCATGTGGGATCTTCCCGGGTCAGGGCTTGAACCCGTGTCCCCTGCATTGGCAGGCGGATTCTTAACCACCGTGCCACCAGGGAAGCCCTCTCAGTGTGGTTTAAGTGATCATAAATCATGCCAAAGCCTGTTGTCCTGTCACCACCCAAGTGGGCTCTGAATCTGAAGACAAAGATGACATCTGGGTGGTCTTGTGTACTTTAGCTTATTGTCTCAATATTGTAGGTACTGTTGCCTTTCTAGGGTAAAGGGCATCTTATGACCATTTGTATCTACTGAAGCACTGCATTAGTGATGAACACTCTGGTACAAATAACTAATGGGCCATTCATGATGGCTGCTAGATATCAGGCAGCCAGGGAGGAAAAGAGCACATTTTTACTGTATTTAAAAAAAATTTTTTTTTAAAATACCATTGGGCTTCCCTGTTGGCGCAGTGGTTGAGAGTCTGCCTGCCGATGCAGGGGACACAGGTTCGTGCCCCGGTCCGGGAAGATCCCACGTGCCGCAGAGCGGCTGGGCCCATGAGCCATGGCCACTGAGCCTGCGTGTCCGGAGCCTGTGCTCCGCAACGGGAGAGGCCACAACAGTGAGAGGCCCGCATACCGCAATATATATATATATATATATATATATATATATATATACTATTAACACACATGTATCCATAAAGAATAGAGAATATTGTTTTGCATGTTTTAAATTTTATGTAACTAATGTCATACTGTATTATTTTGTACCTTGCTTTAGGGCTCTATAATGAGATTTACTAATATTTCATTCACTTCACCGCCGTATAGTATTCCACTATGAATATGTCACTCTATTCCCCGCGTGATGGTTAGTTTCCTTCTCGTTTTCGCCGTTACAGGCAAGGCACACGCCGCTCCACATGTCCTCGAGTTGCTCTCCGAGGCTAACTGGCTGTGACGGAATGCAGGGACTTCACCGGATGCTGCTGAACGGCTCTCCGGAGCTGATGTACCAGTTTGCCCTCTCGCCAACAGCGCGAGTTCCCATATTTCCACATGTTCGCGAAATCTTCATGTGGTCAGACTTTTCTAACATTAATAAATTGGCATTTTGATTTATACATGAGTTTGTGAGTTTGGTTTTCCTGTGTCGGTCACCATGCTGTAAATGTGGACCTGCGGGGCTCAGGATCTTGGGTATGGATCACGTGGAGAGGCTGAAAAGATAAGCTACAGACAGAGAGATATCTGTGCAAACCACATATCCAACAGAGGTAGAGCATCTAGCATACAAAAAGGACCTTCAAAACACTACAGTAAAAAAGCAATTTAGAAAATGCACAAAAGACACAAATAGATATTTCACTAAAGAAGATGTTAGATAGCAAATATCACGTGAAAATATGTTCGCTACCATTAGCTATTAGGGAAACACAAAGCCACAATGAAATATTTGCTACCAAAATGGCTAAAGTAAAAAATAGTAACAACAGAAAATGCAGGCAAGAATGAGGAGAAACTGGATCACTCGTAAATTGCTGATGGGAATGTTAAATGGTACAGTCATTCTGGAAGACAATCTGGCAGTTCTAAAAAATCCAAGCATGCAACCACCCTACGACCCAGCAATTGCACTCCTGGGCATTTATCCCAGAGAAAACTTATGTGCACATAAAAACCTGAGATGAATGTTCACAGCAGCTTCATTTATAATAGTCCCAAACTGGAACAACCCAGATGTCCTTCAAGGGGTGGGCAAATGGTTAACCCAATTGTGGTCCATCCATACCATGGAATACTACTGATATACACAGCAATAAAAAGGAACCACCTATTGGTACATGCAATCCAGATGAATCTCCAGGGAATTATGGAGTAAAAAAGGTCAATCCCGAATGGTTACACATGATTCCATTTACAGAACACTCTTGAAGTGGCAAAATTGTAGAAATGGAGAGTAGGTTAGTGGTTGCCAGAAGTTAAGGACACAGGAGAGGGGCATGGGATGGGAGGGAAGCAGGAAAGGGGCAACATGAAGGATCTTTGTGGTGATGGGAAGGTCTTGTGTCAATGTGAATGTCCTGGTTGTAGTATTGTACTATAGTTTTGCAAAATGTTGCCACTGAAGGAAACTGGGTAAAAGGTAGTTTCCCAGTTTGGGGAAACTGGGATCTCTCTGTATTATTTCTTATAAGTGCATACAAATTTACCTTAAAATAAAAAGGTTTTACAAAGCCTATTATTCTGTATCTGTAACTTCTTAATCAGAGGTTAATGAACATAACTGAACTATTTAAGAATCAAGGTTATTGTTTTAAATGGCAATCTGAAAAAAGGCAATACTCACAGGAACTACCGGCCTCGGTCTCTTACTTTGGGTCTTTTTTTTTTTTTTTTTTTGCGGTACGCGGGCCTCTCACTGTTGTGGCCTCTCCTGTTGCGGAGCACAGGCTCCGGACGCGCAGGCCCAGCGGCCATGGCTCACGGGCCCAGCCGCTCCGCGGCACGTGGGATCTTCCCGGACCAGGCACCAACCCGTGTTCCCTGCATCGGCAGGCAGACTCAACCACTGCGTCACCAGGGAAGTCCCCGACTTTGGGTCTTTTAAGGCAGTCTCTTCTTTCGCCTGCCTCCACGTGCACCTGTCTCCCTTCTGCGCCTCCCCTTGACCCCCCAGGCTGTTTCTCTTGCTCTGGGTTAGAAAATCATCATTCATGCGTCACGTGTTATTTTCGAGCCAACGAGATTTTGCATCAGGGCCTCTCTTGCAGAATAAGTGCATGGCTTCTTAACGGTGATTAGTAATCTCAGAATAGCTTTCTTCTTCCTTTTAGCCGAAATATTACATAGAGAAGTGAAATGGATGAAAATAAGACCTTGAATTAAAATACCCAATTATACAACAAGAATTAATCCCCAAATGTCACCAAACCCGTATATATTAACTTCAAGGAAAACGGCTGAGAAAAATTCCTCCCTTTTGAGCAAAGTAGTCAATATGGTAAAGACAGGTATATTTATTTCATATGAGAGCACATTTCACAGGATATGTACAGAGTGTTTACATACCACTGACTTTAATACTGTACTTCTATAAAGTATATAGTTATAAATACTGTATGCCACATAAGCAATAAAATTCTTACATATAAACAGCAATCTACTATAGAGAATGAAGAATTCACAAAGAGATCCTGTGTCTAGCTTCTGCTCTGCTTTTAACAGAACTGGTAAATACTTTAACAATACACAGAATAGTGGCTAGTTATTTGCAGCAGACCTTTAACTTTCATAACTTTGTGCACTTTTTCAGCAACTTGCCAAGTAGAATTTGCTGATAAAGGCTGAGCTGCTACATGATATGTATATTTTAGACAGTAGTTTATATTCAATAGGAAACATTGCTCACAGAACTGCAATCTGCACTAGTGAAGTTTATAATGAATTATTTTGCTAATAGAGAGCAAATATTGAATACCATATATACTAATCACATAGATTTGTTAAAGCCACAGTTTCAACAAGTTAATTCACATTTTGAAGCACACTGCCTATAGTAATACTGCTGTTTAAAATATACTACTGCTGAAATGATTAGAACCCCCCAAAAAAGCACAATATAAAACTCACGAGTTATTTCTAACAGCAAATCCTGGCTGTTAATAGAGAGAGGGTTACTTTTATAAACATAGTATTCTGATAACATTTGAGTATTTAGAAAAGTGCTTTTCTCCTAACAGATTCGCTTTATGCGGTTAAGTGCGATGCAGTTTGCTGTGCTTTTACATTTTACGTATTCTTAGCCAGGAACTCTTTTTTCTGATATTCCGCTAATGCACATCTTTAAAGGTTAAATGCAGACAACGGAATTTAGGTCGACATATACAACTCTTTGTATAAAAGGAACGTTAATATAATGGGTAAAGGTAATCTTAAACTGACAACAAAACAACTATTGCTCAAGGAGTTTTCTGATTAGGATTACTCAATGGTATCAAAATACTACATTCTGTATACATTCTGTGTACGTCTTCATAAAATTAAAGCAGGATCAGCTGCATATTGGCAGTGCAGGAGACAAAATCCACAGCTAATTTGAGGTGTAGCCTCTACAAACGTAAAGCAGCATCACAGATGTGTCGTGTAGTTCGTGAGAGGGAGAGAACACACAAGGAGTAGATCCCAGTTCCGCCCCGGGCGGCGCCTGTGGCCCGCTCACCACTTCCAGAGCGGAGGCGGCAAGAGAAGCGCGCAAGGGCCATGGGCAGCGGACGCCTTCGCGTACGTTGAGCTCTAACGCTTTTCACTGAGCTTGGTGGAACGTGCTTTCCCGACTTTCTGGGCCAGCGTGCTTTTTTGAAAGGGCCAGGGTGTCGGTCCACGTGACCGACTGTAACCACACACTACGCCGCTTCCGGCTGCAAGAAGCTCCTCCCCCGGAAAAGCCGGCGCACGTGCTGCAGTGGCAGGTAACAAGGGTGTGCGCGGTGTGCGTGTCACACGGGGGTGGGTGTGGAACGGTGGTCGATTCTGGTTCCCTAGTGAGATCATTCTAGTTTTAGAAAGAAAAGGAATGAAATATCCAAATTTCATTTTCGGCCATCCTTTAGATAATGAAATATTGAAAGAAGAACTATGTTCGAATTTTTAGGTAAAAATTTGGTCTGATTTAGAATTAAAATTATGTGTTTTACAAATATATAAGTGTGTATATATATATACACATACTACTGTATATATATACACATACAATTACTGTATATATACATATATATATACACACAGTGTGTGTATATATATCCTTCTAAATTCTGTTTCAGTATAAGTTTGACAGCTCTTTGGTAAATACTTATAAATTCCAATTTTTAACAAGTAAGAAAGGGGCTGGCAGTAATGTCAGCTAGAAGTTGTTTGGGCTTTTTGAGATTCTGTAAAGGAGACTGACAAAGAATTTCTGAATAAGGACTATTTTCTAAAGTAGTTTCAAGCACTTTTTATGGCTTCTACTCTCTCGTATTTATCCAAACAGAAACACACCAAAATTCCAGTTAATAATGAGAAAGATTTTTCCTTATTTCCAATATACACATATTCCAACTTTGTACACATTAAATAGTGGTATTTCATGACAACATCAGTGCACTTAACAATTACTTATTGCACATAATGAATAACGAATGCCCAATTCTTTTGGCTCTACCCTGCCAAAACTATAAAAACAACTGCTTTCTACTGTATAACATTATCTTTCTGTAAAGTCTAGCGCGGGTGATGCCTTAGAGGCCAAGGCTGTGAAAGGGTCTGCTGGAGGGGTGGTGCCAGGTGGGAGCAGAGGGACAGGAGGCGGAGGTGGTCTTCTTGCTGGCAACACACAGAAAGAGACACTGGTACCTTTATTCCAGTCATCACTAAAGGTCACCTTGGAGCCAGAAGACGAACTCGGCTGATGACCCAGTAGGTCTGGACAAGCGGGCCTTGACTTTCCTGTCACACCGAAGTCCTCTTCTTCCTCGAAGGTTACCCATCCTTTTGGGTTGCTGCTTTTTAGTGTAGGTGGGCCCTGCGGACCAAAACTGTCCTCAAAGCCATCCAGTGAAGATGAAGGCTTGCTACTGTTCTGTCTGAGAGGCTGCAGAGAAGGGAAAGGACTCTGAGCAAGGGGCTCTTCTTTGGAGAACCACGAAGTGGCCTCTGATTCTTGAGATTCAGCTCTAAAGGGGTTTCTGGGAGCGGCAGTCCTGTCGGTGAAAGGATTTGTGCTGCTCGAGCTCTCAGTGAATGGGTTTGGAGAACATCGCGTGTTTTCCTGGGATTTACTCCGGGCTGGAATTGGAGGTATTGTCGGCATGCAGCTTACAGAACTCAAAGTATTCATGTTACTTGGGGTTGCAGAAGGCAATGGAATCAACCCCTTTGGGTTTGGGGTTTGAACAGATGGCTGAGCCTTTGATACAGCAAGCAGGTTCAATGACAGGTCTTCAAATGGGTCGGTCTTTAATGGCGAGTCCAGTCTGATGGCGGAGACCCCGTTTGTTTTTACCTGGAGAAGAGAGCGAGCACTGAATAATCAACCAAAAAAAGCAATATACTTACTTTGAATACCCCCTATTCTTCCTGTCTCAGTTATTCCTCATTTTCGGGGCTGGGGGTGGGGAAGTATACGAATTTAGAAAATAAAAAGCAGCTTTGCGTGGCTTGTTACTCTGGTGGTTTAAGTAAGATAACAGCTGAAGTATTATTTTGTAAAAACTCGCTACTGAATAAATAAGTCCTTCTATTAAACAGAGCTTATTTTATCCATGCAAGTATTGAGACAGTAAAATGGGGAGCTGCACAGAATTAGCAGATGAGTCCTGCTCATGCCCAGTACTATCAGATGTTCACACAAACTGAAGAAATCCATCTTTAGAACTTACGCGAAATCTCTACAAATAAACTTCCAGCACCCATCTATGATGATGATGTGGTTTCACTGTTCTTTTAAATATATTTTCATTGAGATTTAAATATGGAAATTCAACTTTATGGATGAAAATTAATTTTATTAGTATATTTGTATTCACCAGCTGAAAACAATACATCTTTTCCTTTTCTACTTGGATAAATAAATTTCCAAAGCATTCTTTGCTTTCTAATGTAAGTTCTCCTTTGCAGGATAAACGCTGTGAGTAACGTAACGGTATTCCTTAATTGACCTTCCTTCATCTTGTAAAAATGTTCCAAAACGGATATGTTTGTTAACAATCAAATGCAATGACTGTTTAAAACGGGGTGGTGGGGGAAGTCCCATTTTCTATTTGGTATATTAATTCTTAAACCAAAATGAAGCTGTGCCCAGAGGGTGCACAGTCCTCTCTACGTGACAGAGTTGGCTGTGAACTGTTACTGGCAGGAGGAGGGGTCAGAATTACTTCACAGTCATGAAAAATCTGCCCTGTGTGCCTACTTCACAAAGAAGCTGGCTGGAGTGGAGCATGGCTGTGGGACTGAGCACGGCCAACTTTCCCTACGGGTAACAGAACTGGGGACCTGGCCTTATAAGAAAACTGGCTCATCAGGAACTTCATTTTAATAATTTTCAAAACCCTACATAATTATTAAAACTAGGTAGATGACTTGGATATTTATGCCAAATTAAAGGTAAGGAAACAAACCTTTGGGTTGAAAAGGACAGGGGAGGGAGAATTTTAGCTCAAGACTTGCAACGTAACAAAACAGAGCATGACCCAAAATGAATTTAGATCGTTGTTAAACAAATAACTAAACATTCATGAAATATGTTGAAAAAAAGAGCAGCAGTCCCAATAAAATGTAACTGCATCTTCTGAAACAGTAACTTGGTGCTTAAGAATAGGGAAGGCTGTTCATTTGCAAAAGGAAACAGTGTGGATAACTTCGTAAGTGAATCACTCTCTGTATCTGTTTTATTCAACTGATCCAGAACATACTTTATAATTGAATAAACAAATATGTTTTTCTTTAAACTTAATGTGGCAATAAATTTGTACAAAATTGAAGAGTAAACATGACACAGATTCTAAACTGTATTCTAAGTGTATTAAAGTACTTGAGAGACAAATTTATTACAGACGTCATAAAATTACAATTAGCTCTACATTACCAATAATGTCTGGATTATTTATGGTTCATATAACAAAACAGAAGTACTTGATTGGGCCTGGGCCCCAATTCTCCCATGGTAGATACAAGAGTCCATGACACAGACATTACAGGTAAGACGTTTATGCTTGCACAGCTTAGAATAGTAGGCCCTTGCCAAATAAATGCTAGACATTTAAATATCTTTATTTTCATATATTAAAATATTTTCTTTCAAAATAATTTAAAGGGTAATTTGATAGGAACAGGATCATTTTGCCCAATCAGACTTGAAATTATAATGAGAGCCACACCATCATTCATTACATTGGAATTAATTTATATATATCTAAGCAGGATTTGTGATGACGTGACATTAATGACGATGGTATTTTTACAGAGAAGGGTGTTGGAAAGGCCCTTAAACAATCCTGCTACGTTAACTTTCATCTTTGTAAATCATCAATTCTTCCTTACGAAAAAGAATTGTGCTACTAAAATTATTTTTTTTAATTTCCCAAAAGAAATCTAAGAAAAAAAACTGAATTTTGTATTTATGTAATTATGCCATTGTTAAAACCAAGAACCTTTTTGGTTTTGCCAAATACACGTCTATATACCTAAAGCTTACCTTCTTGAAGTTAAACTTCTTAGTCTTGTTAATTTTTGTAAAAAACAAAGCAAAAAAAAATGGGAAAGCATTAGCAAGAACTAAAATGGTTCCTAAAAATTCAAAATACTAAGAAAAAAAGGTTTTATGGTATGATAATAGAATTTATTAATGTGGACAGGTGGTTTTTAAAATGAGTGAAAATTTAGATGTATGAAGCGAAAGACTCATACATCTAATGTGCTAAGACAGATGAAAAGCACATATAAGATTGAGAAATAATCCAATACCTGTTACCCTGATGGTTGCTCCTGCTTTGAGAAAAGGAACACAGACATCAAAGGAAAGAGTTAGGAGGACAATCGGAGACCAACCAACAACCCTAACAATTCAGCCTTCAAAATACTTTTATTTCTATATTATATACAAAATCCAAGAGCAGTGATATTTGCAGGTCATAGCATAAGACCAAGAGACAATTCCAATTTCTTCTGTCATTTTGAATGAAAAATGTATTGTTGAATTAGTGTTCAAACTTTAATTTTGTCTGAGGTTGATTACTAACTAGTTCAAAGTGATTATTCCAAAAATAATATTCCGAATAGGGTTTGGAAGCTCTAAAATATTTGAAGCAGCCTGTTATGGATGAAATGTTTGTGTCTCCCCCCCACCCCAAATTCAAATGTTGAAAGCCCTAACCCGCAAAGTGATGGTCTTTGGAGATGGGGCCTTTGGGAGGTAACTGGGGTTAGATGAGGTCATGGGAGTGGGGCCCTCATGATGGAATTAGCACTCTTAGGCGGAGACACACCAGAGGGCTTGCTCTTTTTCTCCTCGTGCAAGCACTGAGGAAAGGCCATGTGAGCACACAGCAAGAAGGCAGCTGTCTGCAAGCCAGGAAAACAGCCCAGAACCCAACCACGGTGGCATCTTGATCTCAGACTTCCAGCCTCCAGAACTGTGAGAAAACAAATTTCTACTGTTTGAGCCACCCAGTTTATGGTATTTTGTTATGGCAGCCCAAGAAGAGTAGGACACAGCCTTAAGATAGTCTGTGGGTTTATCACCATTAGAGAAAATGTACAAAATGGCATCACTTTGCAAAAAAGTGAAAAATGGTATTTAACAAATGGTCAGGATCCAGGCTTGTTCTATATTACTCAGGTTTTCTGAAGGGTGATACTATCATTAATTCACTTCATAATTTATGAGCTGGAAGGTACAACAAGGTAAGCAACTGGATCCTCTTTTTGTTGTTTAAAAATGAAATCATAATCTTTTCATAATATAGCAGTACTTTTAAAACTTACAGTATTCTCAAGGAACAGTTTGAGCAAATCTTCCCCAATATTTAAAGCTCACCTTATTTTAAAATACCAAAACTCACTTTGACAATTTAGAGAGACACCACTCTAAACTGTATTAAGTATTACTAGAGTTTCCTGCCTACGAAACATGAGACTCCTGAATTTAAGCTTTCCTGATGGTCCTGATGTATCAGCTTTGGCACAGGACAGGCAACAGGAATGGGTCTATACTAAGATACACAGGGATGGAATTCAGTTGATCCGGAATGCTGAGGTGTTCCACTTGCCCTCTTCCCTCACTGGCAGCAATCACGCTGACAGTATAGCCACAATGCTAATATTTTACTTCTCATTGGATTCCTGACTTCTGCTTTTTAGCTGATAATCAGATGACTAAGATGTTGGAAGTCAGATAGGTGAGGCATTTTCACATTTTGTAAAGGATATATAACATGTGGTATAATCATATGAATTAGAAGAATCTTTTCTATATAGAATTATCGAATCAAAGGACACTTAAACAGTTATAAAAAGTAAAGCTGGGTCATGTGTGTGTGTTTTTTTGTTTTGTTTTTTTTTTTTTTTGCGGTACGCGGGCCTCTCACTGCTGTGGCCCCTTCCGCTGCAGAGCACAGGCTCCGGACGCGCAGGTTCAGCGGCCATGGCTCACGGGCCCAGCCGCTCCGCGGCATGTGGGATCCTCCCGGACCGGGGCACGAACCCGCGTCCCCTGCATCGGCAGGCAGGCTCTCAACCACTGTGCCACCAGGGAAGCCCGGTCATGTGTGTTTTTATGTTTTAAATACCTTGTAGATTTTTGGCAGAATTGATAAAGACTTGTAAAAATTACTAAGTGTTCAATTCTAAGACTATTTCATATTATTACCCAAATAACAAATGTCATATTTTACTATCCCATCCTTTTCAACTTATAGCCACTACAGAAGATTTTAAAAATTTTAAATGTCTATTATTTTTTGAATAGGTATTATTCTTATGGTTCAAAGTTCAAAAGGCACAAAAGGTAAAATACTTCCCTTTCCTTCCGGCCCCTCAGCGTTGTAAGCTCCAAGGAGGAAACTAACCACTTTGTGATCCTTCACAAAGACAGTCAAAAGACATGAACAAGATCCCACTCCCCCAAAAGAAAAGTCTGTGTATATAACGTGCAGAGGAATTTGGTATCGGTGACTGAGGCAAAAAGAAGGTTTAAAACAAACATCTTTCATAGTTTTGATGAACAGAATACAAGAGTCAAGAACATAATCTACTGAGCCACACACAAAGCATGGGCTTGCTGCCTGTCACCAGATTACCACACCCACTCCAATGAAAATCAGAAAGCAAAACAAGCTGAAAAATGACCTAAGAAAATGACACATGGCAGTCACTGGAATACTCATCCTGTAGTACTTCTGTGTCATAGATGACTTTCTACTGAGAATTGCAACCTTACTTGAAGTGTGTCCTTTCTGAACTTGTTCAGAGTACCATACCTACTTTCAATACTGAAAACATTTATAGAGTTTTAGGAATCAGGGTTCACTTTTACTATGAAACTCATGATCACTTTCTGTCCTAAAACAGCAATACAAAGCTCTAAGATACGGCTACTTTGAAAGTTTCTTGCCCTCCAATTACATTAAAAAAAAATACAATAGTACACCTCACAAGAAAATGAGAAGAAAAATTCATGATACACTAAAAGCTGATTGGCAGAGAGAAAATAATAGATATTTATTGTTGGAAGGATTTCTACAATTATTATACATCTTCAGCATCCTCAACAGTGCAATGGCACTGTTTTCTGTGTGACACTCATGAGATAACGTTATTTTGATGGTTTTCACTTTGGTGAATAAGCCTGCTGCTGCACGCCCAAAACTTCTAAATTGATCCAATAGTGTCTGAAACTGCTAGAGATCCCTGAGGAAGCCCAGTGCTGGCTCCACCACGGAAAAGAGCTAGCTGTGTGGCATCAGGAGGAATAAGAGCGTTACTGGAAATTAACTTGACTGCCAGCGGTCAGGAGTGATCTGATTGCCTCTCTCTCCAGGATGTAAAAGCCAAAACTTATTAACTGTGAGCAATAAGAAAATAAATTATTATTGTCCATCCTAGTTCATTAACTATCCAAAGTAAATTATGCATAAAAAACCCAGAAAGTCACCAACACTTTAAACATTAACAAGATAAAACAGCCTGGGAGCTGCCTGGAATTCCTTAAAGATCCCTAATCTAGGGTCACTCTCTGAGAACCCTTGATCCAGGCCACAGGTTAGACAGACAGACAGAAACCCCAAACCTCAAACAGCCAAACCATGCATCTGTTGTGTGACTGGTTTGAGATGTCCAATGACATTCGCCTGTTGAAGTCATATCTGAACATGCGATTAAATGTTTGTCTACCAAAAGACATTTGTTAAAAGTGAATCTCATATTTGTTTATTTCTTAAGCTAATAATTAAAATAAGTATGTTCAAAGACTATACCAAAGGCATCAAATATACCTCAGTAAAAAAAGAAAAACAGAAAAACAGAACAAAACAAAAAATAAGCCAAAACCCTCACAGAAGCGTCCAGATGATCTTCTGCCGGCTGGCAGGACTTACCTGCGGCTGCACTGAAGGCTCAGAAGGCAAGCTGTGGGACGACCTGCTCCGAGGGGGCGGCTGCGGGGCAGACTGAGGCATAGGTGTGGCCACCGGGACAAGAGGCTCCCGCATCTGCTGAACCGGCGGGGCCAGAGAAGGCTGCACAGGAGGGGCGGCCTGAGGCTTCAGTGGTTCAGGAAGAAGAGCCGGCCCTAAAAAAAGTCATTTTCAGATGTTAGGTGTTTTCTAGAAAACCACTTTTTATCCTTCCTTTAGTGAAATGTAAGGGATTCTAGTCCCTGTCCCGCCCACCCCTGGCCCCAAGCAGCCTCATTTCTTGTGGCATAAAGAAAGACACAAGGCTATCCCAATTCGAGTAAGTCGTAAAAAGCGAGAGACTGCAGAAAGGAAAAGAAAAAGAAAAAGGGAAAGAATACAGAACGGCACTGCTGTTTCTAATACAGGGCCTACCTTTCAGTACTTCTGATGGTTTGCTTTGGCTTTCAGGAGTCAGTCTTCCAGCAGACACCCGAGCATGGCTCTGGGGGGCGCTGATCACCCCGGCACGGGGTGGAATAATCTAAAAATGGAAAACGTAACCGTTGAGATATTTACTTATTTTCAACAGATAAGATTTGGTGAAAATATTTGCTTTTGCATCTCATCTCATTTCCTCAGCCTCTTGTCATTTTAATGGCTCTCTATTTATAGCCACATCGTCGTAAGTTTTAAAAATCTTCCTTTTTGTTTTCCACCGTTTACTATGTGCCAGGCGCTGTGTTAATTAAGCACTGTGGAGGCATTTCCATTTCATTGTCCAAATGGCCCTCAGAGGTAGGTATTCTTTTATCATCTCTATTATAAATGAAGATGAAGAAATGTATACAACTTTCCCAAAGCCACAGAGCTAGAAAGTAGAGCCAGGAGCCAGACTCAGGTCTGACCCGCTGCAGGGCCGTGCTCTTCATCCTGTGCGATGCTGCCTTAATGGGCGACGGGGATGGTATTACAGGTCACGAGGACGTGGAGAGGGACATACGCTGTGTAACTAAGTGGCTTATGAAAAACCATGCCGAGGTCTTTTTTTTTAAACAGATGTAAAACCTCTTGAGTGCCTTACTCGATATGCTAAAATAAATACACTGGAAGACACACTGGTGAAAAACGTCTTTTCTATTTTCACACATTTGCTGAAGACTTTAAGCTCCCAATACTCCTTATTTTAAGCAAAAGTTATGAATGTTATCTCACAAAATTCTGACTTTCCTTCCCTATTCTTACAGTATTAAATAAAGAAAGTACTTTGTGGGAAGTGGTAGAATCGATGGATAGCAATTTCCCCTTCTTTGGAAAAAAGGAGAGTGGGTAATGGCTATCTTTAGGTATACGCCACAGACATTTTACTTTGGAGTGTGATGTTATATATAGAAAAAGGCCTTTAGGTTGGATGTTAAATAGAAAGCTACAAGAGAAGGAACGAAGTATTTCTATCTTATAAATCTTATGAGGATTCCTTAGAAATTAGAAGTAGTTTCATTAGCAGAAGTTTCTTAATTTCCAGTTACAGTCACAGTTCCCACTTCTTACTCTTCAGCTGGAGGCCTCCCAGCAGTCCCAGGACCCACTAGACTGATCCTGGTTTCTGTTTTCTTTCTTTCTTTTTTTCCCCTTAAGTTACTTGCTCTATCCCAGAGAAAATTTTCACTTGGGTGAATAAGAGGATAATTCTGTGTATAAGAGAACACTGATAAACACGCAGAAAACCACAGATTCACAACACAGGGAAAGGCACTGCAATGCCACCTGCTCTCCTGCTTTTAATACCTTTAGAACCAGCTTTAGTTGACCGACTATCATAAATGGGTTTTCTGAAATCTAGTTTTCAAATCCTTCTGATTGAAGAATTACTCAGATAATATAAAAAGTTGCCCCAAAACATCACTTCCTCATACAGAGATTCTAAGATATTTATGTAGCGACTGCAACTACTTAATTGCATCACTTTTATTCAGATAAGGAAGTATGTTTAGTTACTTTTGAAGAGGATGTTAAAATACTCTTAGTGTTGAAAGGTACCTTGGAGAGCGTCAAGTGCAATTCCCCATTTTAGAGTTGAGGAAACTGGGGCCTTAATGGGCCCCATGATTTCTTCAAGATAACACATTTCATTAGCAGCAAATTGGGACCTAGAACCTAGACCTCCTGGCTCCCAGGCGAGATGCTGCCTACCGGTCTGGCTGTACTGTATCCAGCAGGTCCTGGGCCTGTGAGTCCTGTTTGAGGTGAAGGCTGATTGCGTCCTGGAACAAAGACATTGCACCGTGTATTTCATTTTTTTTAAAAAAGAAAGAAACAAGAAACCATTACTTATATCCCAAGTGTCTATTCACGGTCCAGTTTTAAGGTTAAGCTGAATTCAAGTGTTTTTACCTATATTATCTTTCCGTGTCGTTCCAGGGCTTTTGGGTGCTTTGAAGCAGGAAGGAAAAAAAAATTAGTCATAAGTAAACAATCAAGCCATATTGCATAACACTGGCTGCTGTTGTTTCATTACCAGCAGAAATTGGGGGCGTGAGATGGAAACAAAAGTGCTTTGCTTTAGATAATGATGAAGGAAGCGTATTATCAGCTCTGAAGGAAATATCCCCAAAAAGAGAAAAATCAGGATACTGAGAGTGACATTCATGGGAACCAGCTTAGCACTTGGTCTGATACCTCATTCAGAAGGTCACTTTTAAGGTGACTTTCCCAACAGAGCTCTCTCCTGTGAACCTTGAAAACACATGGTCAGCTTAGGGGGATGGTCACAAGATGCAGCCCCGCTGTTTCCCAGAGCTTGGTGGACAAACAGCTCCGGAGCAAACAGACAGCACTACATTTTCCGAGTCACACAAGAGGCACCTAATGGCACTGTTTCAGGGCTTCACGCTGTAGATGTCATTATGGATAAAGGAATCTCACGATGAGATCTTTGGGATTTCTATAGCAAAATCCTATGATGAAGGTAGAAGGCAGGCACATCTTATTACCAAATATCTGCCTTATGCAAGACAATGTTAAACTACGGTTCAAACTCATTAGAAAGGTAGTAAAAGGATGAAATGAAATAAACTACTTTTGGGGCCAAAAGGAGTTAGGGGACACTATTGAGGCCTGCATCTCATATTTATTCTTTTTGAAAGGAAATTCAAGTGTGACTGTTGTATGAAATCCATCAGCTTTTTAAGAACTATAATCTTAATGAATGGCTTCTAGTTTTTATAGCCTTTTAAGCAAATTTAGTTCAGCGTCATTAAAACATTTCTGTTATCTGAAATCATCCGAAAAACACTATATTCTTGGACCTGAATTAATAAGGTTTAATTACAATTAAATTAATAAGGTTTAATTACAATTATTAATTTTTAAAACTCCAGAGTTAGTATAGTACATTTCTAAACATTTGACTTATTCTGAAAAGAATTTTGAAGGCATTCTTCTTAAAATAACATTGTACAATAATTTCACATCCGAAGGATATATGGAATATATACAACACAGAGTGCAAAACAACATGAGAACTGTGCAGAAATTAAATGGACATCCATTAGAAACTATATACAACACAGAATGGAAAGAGAAAAAAAATACCAAGTTACAAGGTATACATAAGGATGGGAGGGGGAGTTTACAGTTGGACCAAGAAAAGATTTGGTATGCCTTTAAACACTGGAGGGGCTGACATTTAGAAATAAAACGAGAGATCCATTTCTATGATGCAAAAGTCTTGTTACCTTCTATCTCTCGCCTAGCTACCCCAGGACTGGGAGGGGCTCCAATACCTTTTTAGAGAAAGAACAGAAGCTGTATATTGTTCAGGGCCCGTAGCACACAGAATGAAAGGCAGGCACACAAAACAATTTCTGAGTTAAGCTTACTTTTGCAAAAAAGTTCTTTCACTGGTTTAAATTTCTTCAAAGATATCAGTACAAACCAAAGCGACTTTAGGTGCCTGGCCCAAACCTGAGTCTGGCCCTTTCCACAGTTAGAATGCAAGAGAAGGACAGTTTGCTTTTTATATCTGACATTACTAGCAGTAAGGAATTGAAAAATATGTGTAATGAAAGCCTTTGCTTTATGATCATCTCATTCTTTATATTCAGAGTTAAATCACTAATAAAAGCTCCAATATTTGCCAGTCAAAAAGGAACAAAAATCTTAAAGTTCCAATTTCATATGAAATCTCTGAGACTATATTAGTCTCTTAGAAGTTAGTTTTCGATACATAATTTAAAAAAAAAAAAAACCTAAAAGTACTGTAATTACTTTCTCTCAGCTTATTGCCTTCAAGCAGTTATTGGTTTATAGGGTTAAAAAAATACACTGCGAACATTGCCTACAAAAGAATTGTGAAGAGAAGCGATTTTTAAAATTAAATCAGATTTCTAAGTAAGCCACTGAATTGCCAACATGTATAACTTTTCACAAATTTATTTAGCAACTTATTTCTATAGATTGTTTTCCTAATTAAAGGAGAAAATAAATAAAAGTCTATTATAACTATAAATAAAAGCACAAGTTTGAAACGGGAAAAATTAATGTTTTCTGTAAGTCAATGGAAAAGTTATACTCCAGCAGTATCTTGCAGAGGCCACAGTGCTGAAATAACTTTGCTACCCTTATTATACAAAGTCATTAAAATCTACACACAGCAAAGTCAATCTGTAACAACACACGAGCCTGTCCGCAATGTCCTTAGGCAGCTAGAGTAGAAAGACCAACTGCATGTGTATAGTGAGCCTTAATGACATTAAAACTGGATTTGTAAAAGCTCTTCTGAAATATCTTGCCTCAGCCTTTCCTGAGAATTAGATTAAATAAGCTTGTCAAATGTATACCTCCAACTACGCTCTGTGAAAGTTTTCATGTAAACCAAGTAAACTACACTTTTAACAAAAAGTGACCCATGTGCTAGTAAGAGTTTCCTTATTGAAATATATAAAAGAAAATTGTTCTTACATTTTAAAAATGAGGCATGAATGCTCTGACAAGTTATGATAGAGCCATGCAAAATGAAAGCTATATTTCAGATAATTATTTTAAATTGCATTTCTAGGACACTTTGCTAATCCACAGGCTCCTGGCAAGGGAATGTACTAGAGCTCTAATACAATCTAATATAATCAAATACTTGGGAAACATTCTATACTCATTGTGCCTGAATCACTTTTGAAAGTAGTATGATTTGGGGGAATTAAATCTTTGTAACCAAATTGACTGTATTTGTTAAGAAAAAGTCTATCAGGCCTTGATGAGTAATTCACCTCTATCTGGGAAATGGAAGCTCTTGTTAATTCTATTCACTAATAAAACCAAGCTCTAATCTTTTACTTAACAGGAATATAATGGAAGTTTGGAGCTATTTTTAACTTGGCATATAAATGTCATTCATTTTGACTTTTATCAAACAAACCTAAAATGTCTTTCAGTTATAGGAATCAAACTCCAAAAAAATTACTGAACCAAGATCCATACATCACAACAAATATCAATGGTTACCTCCAAATTCTTTTCTAGCAGGTGCAGGACTCCTAGCCCCTTATGGTTCATAAGAGAACGTGCAGCAGAAAGGAAACGACATTAAATAAAGAACTGAAATGTCAAAGATTTACTATAGTATTCATGACGTCAAATATCATGTAGAAACCACATATTCATGTCTTGGTGCTATAAAAAAGCTATTATGTAATGCAAATGCTTCTAAATAGAAACATTATACTTACTTTAAAAGAACATTTAAACAAATATATAAACTTTATAGTAAATAAGTATATGTATGTTCTTCAGTTCTAATCATGCATTTTATAGAAATCAGTACAACCCCATTAGCAAAAATAAAACAAACACTTCTTTCACACTTGTAAAAGGTCAGCTCTGAAAACATGTTACAGGAATCTAGTTGAGAAACAATATTTTTCCCTGTTCTGTCACACCCACCACGTTTTTTAGAGAAAAACTGAGGAAGTAGCACCAGTGATAGAAAAATAGTAAAATCTAGAAGCTAGAAGTTCGAAACATGCAAAACATTTTTAAACAGAGTGGAGGGAGATTTTAAATCGAGCAAAAATGGAAATAAAATGGTTTGTTACCTGCAGGCGGAGGCGGTCTTTGTGGGGGGGCTGGACGCGCAGGAGGAGCAGCCGGGCGGGGAGGGGGGGGCCGCTTGGGCTCCAGGGGCTGAGTGTCAACAGGAGAACCTACCGAAAAAGTACCTGAGGTAAGAGGATCACGTTCCAAGTGGATGTGAGCACAAAGGTACTTTCTATACGCGTATGATAAATTATTTTGCTAATTTTCTAAATTTGTACTACAGTGTAATGTCACACATTTCTGGTATCAATAACATAAGCAGTTCTGCTACTACATTACCCTTTGGTACCATGAGAGCAATCAGGCTAGCTCTCTGTGGACTTCTTACCCAGGCCCCAGGTGCTGAAGGGGATTTATCGAGCGGCCCTATTAAGACAGCACAAAGGGGGCTTCCCTGGTGGTGCAGTGGTTAAGAATATGCATGCCAATGCAGGGAACACGGGTTCGAGCCCTGGTCCAGGAAGATCCCATGTGCCGCGGAGCAACTAAGCCCGTGCACCACAACTACTAAGCCTGCGCTCCAGAGCCCACGAGCCGCAACTACCGAGCCTGCATGCCACAACTACTGAAGGCCGCGTGTCTAGAGCTTGTGCTCCACAACAAAAGAAGCCACCGCAATGAGAAGCCCGCACACCGCAAAGAAGAATAGCCCCTGCTCGCTGCAACTAGAGAAAGCCCATGCACAACAACGAAGATCCAACGCACCCGAAAAAAAAAAAGAGACAGTGGTTATATTATTAAAAAAAAAAAGATGGCATGAAGTACTGTGTGAGTTAAGTCATTTGCAGTGTACTGGCCAATAGAGAGAAGAAAAAGAAAAGGGTGTCTCTTCTCTCTATACCCTGGCTTATCTTGAATTTATTGAATGAAGCCAGTCCTCTAAGAGTAGCATGGGCGAGCTAGAGAAGTTTATGAAATGGAAGGTATTTTCTGAAGACATTGGTTAGCATGGAACAGTGACTAAACCATGTAACGTAACAACCTCCAGAGATAAATCTTCCAACTTTGGAGAAGTCATGACTATCAAGTTGAATTCAAAAAATATATCTTGTCTCTTTCTGCTTCATATTATAATTTAGGCAATGTACAGATAGATAGTTAAGCCCGAATAGTTATGGGTCCTGACTATAACGATAGAAAATCATCAACGATAAGACATGGACAAGCCTGGCCACATAGAAAAAGAACTAAGAAAAATTCTCATCTAGTGGCAGTGATGAGTATCCTTTCCATTTAGGGCTTACCATCTGCGAAGTTTCCTCTTTCATATACACAGAAAACATGCTACACTTCAGCCTATGGATATGAAAGTTAAAACAAAAATGGGTCTCCAAAGGAGAGGCAAAGGCATCAGAGGTTTAACCGTCTAAAATCAAATGCATTAGCCAGGGAAAGTCATACAAAACTTTAAGTAAAATACACACTTTGTGAAGCTGGGTGCCCGGGTGTTCTTGATGGAGCTCGACTTGGTCTCACAGGAAGGGAAGGCACAGGCCCCTCTGATATGGTAGGTGACTGGCAGGGACTGGTCCGGGGTGAAGAACTTGGTGAAGTGCCAAGGCCAGAACTGGAAGATGGCTGGAGATGCTGAGGAAGGATTTCCTCTACCTCAGCGCTGTAGTCATCAACATCACCTGAGAAAGTGCAAGGTCAGCCAAGGTCAGCCAAGTTACCACCATGTTAACTTTCTCAGAGATTTTTTTCACCAATCTAGGCTTTAAGGGGTTATATACATAAAATAAACACATTTAACATTATGACACTACAAACATATATAGGTTAAGCATGTGGGCATATATAAAAATTTTATACATATAAAAGTAGAATTAGTGCAAACGCTCTTATAGGAAATGTAACTGAAGATAGTCTTCTGTTTCAGAGCAACAGGAGGCCGGTGGTGACTAACAGCTGGAGCTGGGTTGGCTCCAGAGCTTTCAATATTCCACTGAGCAGCTGTCTCAGTGCTGGCTGACTTGGAAGCTTAATGCTCTCCCTCCAAACCTTCCTTCTCGCCCATGGAACTGCCCGCTCCCCAGTGCCCTCAACTCAGGTCCTGCCCTCGCAGTAGACAGGCTCTCACGCGGTCACACACCTTCCCCAGAAGTCTCCTCGCTACTCTGTCCCCTGGACTCCCCCAACCTGACATATACACAAAAGGGGGGAGTTGGTTCTCCCCTGAGGTCTCCTCACCTCCTCTTTCCTTACGGTTGGAAAGTGGGGTCAGGGTGCCCCTTGCAACCCAATTCCAATTGCAGAACTCAATCTTCCAAGCCTGAACAAAAAGGCCTATTTCCTTGAGGCTGCGCCATCACGAATTTATGTAGCACCCTCAACCCCCGCTTGCCGCCATAACCTCCAGCCTTCTGGTCTCTTGCACCCATTTATTGAGGACTAAGGAGAGAGCAAGCTGGTAAGTTGGGTCCTGCCATCTTTCTGGGCGACATCGAAGTCCATGTGGTCAGCCCATCAACAACCTGATGTCTTTTCCCTGCTGACGCTCTCCTCCACTCCTGACACATATGCCCCTTGGAACTGCAGTGCCTCTGAAACAGTGAACTCAGAACACTGCCCTCTGACCACCACTTCCCAGACTTCCACTCTCGCCCTCACTCTTTCCTCTTTTGACTTCACCAGGATCCAGGCCTTTGATTTTGCGTCTCTGCATCTGTCTTCACGTCCTCTGGTTCCTCACCTCGGCCGTTCCCCTCCTGCACTATTCTTCCATCACACCTGCATCAACTCCACTGTCTAACCTCTCCATAACTGCGCACCTGGGCTGCTGGGTGCTGCGGCCAGAGACAACCACGTGGCCCCGATGACTGAAGCCATATTAACTCTGTGGTTTTCAGGCTCATCTGTGCTCCCAGGGCTGCCTGGTAATTCCACAATTTCCTGGCTGGCTCTCCCTCTGACCCCTTCTCAGGAGCTTTATCCTGAACCTTCTCAATTCTCCTGAAACCATGAGTTGCCCCACTCCTTAAACTTCACAGAGAAAAGGGTAGTCTTAAGATGGGACCCCCTCTCTTCAACAACCTGGCCCCCAACTGGAGCCTAACCATGTGGTTGGCACTCAGGTATTTGTGGATGGAAACAGTGGGGTTCTGCCCACCCCCGTTTTCCCAGGGACCGTGTTCTGCCACTCATTCTGCCCTGCCCCTCCCCAATGGCGTCAGCCCTTTCCATCAGCACTAAGCGTTCTCAAGCGTCCCCATTTCAAAATAACACTCCCTGGAGCAGCTGCCTTCCTCTCCCTTTCCCCCGCCTTAGCCAAACTTCTGTGAAGAGTTGCCTACAGACACTCTCTGCACGTCTTCGCCTTGCATCCACACCCCGATTTACCACCATCTGCCTTCTTCACTCCACTGAAATCACTCTCCTGAATGTCACCAACAGCCTCCTCCCCGGGACTAAACCCAAAGGGCAGGCTGCGGTGCTCACTTCTCCTTCTTGCCACAGACCACTCTCCCTTGTTATCTTTTCTTTCCTTGATTTTTAAGCTGCTATATTCTCCTGGCTCTTTGACATTTCTGGTTCTTTCTTCTCATTTTCCTTTTATGGGCAGCCTTCTTCTGCCTGTCCTTGAAGTCTGCATTTCTGTTTGATCCCAGGACCAGTCCTCTCCCATCTCTATCTCATCCTCCTGGCCAAGCTAATAAAAACGCATGGCCTTAAACTGTCATCAGAGCTGCCTGGTGGGCCCAGAGCTCTCTGCTGAGTGCCAGGCCCACATACCACAGCCTACATCTGGGCCTGATGGACCCTACAGACACCTCAGACTCAACATATTCAAAACCAAGTCCACCTCCCATCCACACCCACTCCTCCTGCACAAGCATACTTGCATCGTCTACTTAGATCCTTTTTGTCCCCTGAGGTCTCTGCACATTCCTTCTTCCTGGTTCATGCCTTTCTATCCTCTTTAATCTAATTCTCACTCAGTCTTCAGACTCTCAATTTCAGTTTCTCTGGTAGAACTCTCCCGACTTCCCAACTCTAGGTCAGGCAGCTGCCCCATGAACTACTGCAGCATCGTTCACCAGTGCATTGATGTCACATGATTACAATTGCCTGCTTACTTGTTTGTAACACCAACTGAGCTGTGAGCTTGCGGAGAGCAAGGATGACATCTGTTGAATTTACAGCACCTAGCATGGACCTGGCACATGAAAGGTACTACATAAATGTGTGGACCAAGTAAACAAATGAACAGTGAAATGTGAAAGTGAGATGATCTTCTGAGGTGTTCAACTCTTAAATGCATTATCTAGACATACAGGGTATCACAATATGATGCATTGTCATTTTATAAACTAAGGTATGCATCTTAATGGAAAATATGCTAAAATAATATAGCACATATATAGCATTAAAAAGCAAATGCATTTCTTAATCACATTTAAGGAAATGACTATATCGAGATAATCTGTCCCGAACTCCAAACTTGAAATGATTACATTTATATGGCTGGGTTCAGTTTCAAATGCATGTGTTCCTAGCCACTTTGAGAATCTTTTAAAATTACTTTGAAATATATCCTCTTTTGAACAGACTTGTGGTTGCCAAGGGGGAGGGGGGTGGGGGAGGGATGGATTGGGAATTTGGGACTAGCAGATGCAAACTATTATATGTAGAATGGATAAACAACAAGGTCCTACTGTAAAGCACAGGGAACTATATTCAATACCGTGATAAACCATAATGGAAAAGAATATGAAAAAGAATGTATGTATGTGTGTGTGTGTGTGTGTGTGTGTGTGTGTGTGTATAACTGAATCACTGCTGTACAGCAGAAATTAATACAACACTGTAAAGTCAACTATACTTCAATAATTTTTTTAAAAAAGAAAGCAATATATCTTCTTTTGTAGTAATTATTCTTTTGTAGTAATTATTTTGAACCCATTTCGGCACATTGAGCTTCTACTTTTCTACCTTAACTACAATTAGGGGGACAAAACCACACACCAAAAATACCACTTTGTGCTCTTACGACACAAGGACATAAACTAACATTTGGATTGCATGGCAGAATGGCAAATACATTTAAGTCTGGGTACAAGCAAAAGACACACAATACGATGCAAAACAAAATCTCGTTAATATTGCTCTCAGTGTTACAAGAAGGAAGAGAAGGATAAACTTGGAGACTGAGACATTACTGATGGGAAGGAAACATCTTGAAGGACAGCAGTAAATGTGTTCAACAAGCAGACCTTCCATATCGAAGTCGGCCGCAACCTCCGCGTCTTCACCCAGCAGGGTGGAGCTTGTTGAGGACGGCAAGGGGACGCTGATTTTCTCTAAACTCATTTCTTCTTCCAAAGTTTTGATCCAGTCTGGACTCTTTAAAGTAATAGTTATAGTCCGACCCAATAACTAGTTGAGTAAAAGAGATATAAAATAAAAATTCATTGCATGAAAATTCACTATCTTGGAATAAAGTGCCTGCCTCAGTCTTACTACGACAACAGTATAGGCTTCATTCAGCTAGACTCAATTCAACATAACCATTTCACATATACTGTATTTTTAACTAATTTTTTGTTTTGTTTTGGTTGGGTTTGGTTTTGGGGTTTTTTTTTTTTTTTTTGGCCGCTCCACGTGGCTGGCAGAATCTTAGTTCCCCGACCAGGGATCGAACCCGGACCCCCCCTGCAGTGGAAGCGCGTAGTCCTAACCTGGGAATTCCCTTAACTAGTTTCAAATGTCCCCAATCCTCCCTTTAAAAGCCTGTGTTGCTAACTCTCAGGTCTTCTTTCTTAGGATGCACACAGATTTAAGTTTCCTTTGCTGCAGTAAGTATCTTTCCCTGGCCAGATACAAATTCACTGACAACTCTACTACATAATTTTATACTTCCTATGATTTTGATTCACAGATTAAATAATTGTTCCTACATGAGACAACTAAAGAAAGGACAGCAGAAAGTCCTTAAAATAATTTCCCTGTTCATTTGGGCCTTCCTAACTTGGTGTAATGGTCTTGAAAGGTGCTCTACTGTCAAAGTAGTTTCAGCATTTCAAACGTCAGAAGAATATTGAGAGAATTTAAGACCATTTTAAATCTTCAACAAAAGTTAATCATTCTGAAAACAGAAAGACTGGTATCTGAGAAACTGGCACCCTGCCTTTCCTATAAATGTGAGAAGCTTTTAGACAAAAGTATAATCTAAAACAACCAACATATTATAATCAAGTTACACTGTCCTGTGGATGTATTAAAAAAAATACTTTCCTTACGTGCTATTGACATTAGAATTCTTTGAAGGCATAGGCTGGAGAGGTTGAAAGCTGCTGGCCTGAACAGCACAGCCGTGTTTAATAGGAATTTAGTGTCCATCCTGAGCTTTGAAGTCAGAGTCCTAAGAACTAATAATTCTTTACTCACTTATTAGACCAAATCAATTAAATTTCAGAACTTGGCAACAGGCTTCATATGCCATTTGTTACTTTTTAAAGTCAACAGCATTCTTTATATATTCACCAAAGAATACTAACAAGTATTCTTAAGCCTCAGTCACTAATAACGGGCTGACTAATAATAACTAAAATAATGGCCATTTAAGAGGCACTTCATCAAGAATATCCACTTGGCAGAGATCAGAGCCAAATGAAAAGAAAGAAATTTAGACGACAGAAAAGAAAATGCTCAAGAAGGTCATCCTTCAGGTTTGTCCTGCTTACGCTATATACTTTTTCTAGACTCTCCCCTGGATTGGAAGTGTTCCTATTGGTCTTGCGTCTAGAAGATTTGGGTCTGAAACAGTGGTACTAACAAAGATAGACTAGAGGTTTGGAAATGTCTAACTTTCAAAAGGATAAATCAAACATTATTATGCACTTTCCCAAAACATTATTTTTTCAGAATTTTGAAACTCTTTTAAGGGAGCTAAGGGTGGGTCCTTTCTAAGAGCATAACATACATGACTAGACTTGAGGGTGAGGAACAGAGCTGAAAAGAAGGGAGGAAAAAACCAAACAAGGAAAATTATCAGGGGAAAGACAAAAGAAATATTCAGAAAGGGAATAAGAGCTGACAAAGAATGTCAAACTGAGAGCTGCTCTTAAATATTTACAGCACCATGGGGGAAGGAAGGGCTTTTTAAGATATCAAAGGTAGAACTAAATTTAAAGATCAGTAATTCCCATAGGGTGAAGACACAACAAAGTCATAAGGCAAACTGGGAAGAATATCTGCAGCATGTTATGAAAAGGGATTAACATCAAGGGAGCTTCAAAAGATGAATAATACCCCAGGGGAAAAATGAGCTAAGGTCACAAACAGCTCGTCAGAGAAGTACAAAATGACCAATGAATTAAAAGAGCTAGCAATCAAAATCTTAACACAGAAGTGACATACTACTTCTAGTTTTTCAGACGGTCAAAGTTAAAAAACATCCAATACTGATTAGAATGTTGGATGTTAGGTAATCCGAGGCATAATACAACTAGATACATTCCTCCTGAAGAGCAGTTAGCCAACAAGTATCAACATTTAATATGTTAATATCTTTGTCGTAGCAAATTTACATTTAAGAATTTATCCTAAGCAATAATAGTTAAGCATGCAAAGTTAGAGCATACACAGGGGTTCCCTGGAATGCTGGTTTTAGTAATTAAAAGTTGGAAACAGCCTCTTGCCTTCCAAGATGGCCCACACTCTGTCTACGGAGTGTGTATCTCCCTGAATAAACCTTCCTTCACTTTACTACGTCTTGCTCTTGAAATCTTGCCTGCACAAAGCCAAGAACCACACTTGGCGGCCATCCCAGGGACTCGGACATGACTTGGGATGTGACCATCCTCTCGCACCCCACTCTCTTTCCTGCAACATCTTTCCTGGCACCCAGTGCGGGGTCTCCAAGGCCATAATCTCGATCCGCCTACTGGGCTATGGCTCCCCTCTGAAGGGTGGCTGGGCCTCATCCTGAGCCATGGAGATTCAAGTAGCCCGTTAAGTGGCAGCTGACGTCGCCTGCAGGATCTGGCAGAGACCAGTTCTCTGGCCGTGAAGAAGCGCACTGAGGCCAAGGCTTTTCCCCCTCAGTCTTTCTCATTCTCCTATTGCTCTATCTCTCTGGACTTGAAAAGATCCATCCAGACGACCACCAAACATCCAAATTAAGACTGCGCGGCAAGTAACTGACAACTTGGTTGGGTCTAAAGATCTCCTGCCAGGGGGCTTATCTGGTGGCGCAGTGGTTGAGAATCTGCCTGCCAATGCAGGGGACATGGGTTCGAGCCCTGGTCTGGGAGGATCCCACATGCCACAGAGCAACTAGGCCCGTGAGCCACAACTACTGAGCCTGCGCGTCTGGAGCCTGTGCTCCGCAACAGGAGAGGCCGCGATAGTGAGAGGCCCGTGCACCGCGATGAAGAGTGGCCCCCGCTTGCCGCAACTAGAGAAAGCCCTCGGAGAGAAACGAAGACCTGACACAGCCAAAAATTAAAAAATAAAATAAATTTAAAAAAAAGTTGGAAACAACCTAGATGTCTATTAATAGGAGTTTGGTTAAATAAATTTATATATTTATCCACATAATAAAATTAATTTTTAATTAATTTTTAATTAAAATGCAGTCATTAAAAATGACATATTTGTTCATATAGAAAGATGTCCATGATATGTATATCTCATTTTTGTTAATATATATGTACATGTATATGTAATTCCATTTGTTTTAATATATATATATGCCTATATGAAGGTTTAGAAAAATTATTTTATAATGGTAGGACCACAAGTGGTCTTTATTATTTCTTCATACTTTTCTGTGTTTCTTAATTTACTTTTGCACGAGCGTACTACTAATGCATTTGGGAAAAACAAGCAAAACCCTACAAAATCTATTTCAAAAGCAATATACACATGGAAATCTTTTTCTCCAAGGAAGTGGAAGTTATGTAACAGAAGAGGAAGCTCAGGTAAATCTTTACCGAGTTGCCTGCTGTTGGAGAAATTAGGCCTGGATTTTAGTCCATCCTATCTAGTGACCATATACTTAGATATATAGGATTTGTCTAAAAGCATTCAGAAAAAACTAATAGACATAGCACTTTACAGGAGTAAAACTATTCCAGGACATTGATGTAAGTTTCCCACAATCAATGCCATTTCAAATCGTAGGTTAGGAATATCTCCACTAATTACAACTTTCTAAAATGTCTCCATGGGATGGATTTGTTATCTACGGGAATTATTTTACCTACGCTTGAAAAAGGGACCTGGGTACCACAATCCAAGCCAATAAAACAAGTTCCTTGGAATAATGAGCACATTCCTCCTTTGTTTTCTTGTAAGTGAAGCATTTTCTTCCATTTGCTAGAAATCTTTTCTACTATACAGATGAGCCAGAATATCTATTCCAATTAAACATTAAAGTTTTATATAAGAAAATATAATAAAATAAAATTTGGTAGTAAACATGTTTTCTTCTTAGTCTATATCAATGATTAACATCTCTAGGGCAGGACCAAAATAATCCTAAATTAGTCTGAAATCTAGTCTAAATAATAAATATTAAAGTGCAACACTAGGTCTTTTATCCTCCTGAACTGGAAATACATTTAGATAATTTGCTGCATGTCTCTAAAAATACAATCTTCAGACACTTAATTACAGAATGGTTTAGACTCAACAAATGTTAACTTACCTCTTTACCATTCAGGCTCAGAACACTCAAGGCAGAGCTTCCCTCCAAAAATGTAACCCACATTTTATCTTCTACAAATCTTTAAGGAAGGGAAAAAGAAACATTAAAAAACCCATAATTAATACCTAAGGTATAACTAGCCCAATGACTAGTCCAATGATTATCGATTAACAAGGGCTTATAGAGGCCAGAAAGTAAGAGCTAGAGCAACAGGGCCAGCGGTGACCTGGAGAGGGCACTCTTTCCCTAAAAGCATTCAAATTCAAATTTCTTTCAAATACTTTGTTAATAAAACAGCCTGCCAGAAGAAATGGACCGGTGGACCTCCAATTGTGATCCCTGCTAATCCAATCCTTCATTTCATGGACAAGGAGAAAAAGGGCCAGAGGTGAAGTGACTTGTTCAAAGTGACCCTATGAGAATAAAATACAGGGCTAGGACCCAATTCTCCTGACCCTGTAGTCCAGTATTATGTATTTTCACTGTCTCAGTGATTTTCCTGAAGCAAATTTCCTTCGACCAAGAAAGAAGACAGGGAGTTGTCACAAAAACAAAAAACAATTGATATCAGTCAATCAGACTGGCCCCAAGGAGCCTTAGATTATGGTCTTTGTTTTTATTCAATGACAGGCATTTAAATGACTTCAAAGGCCTGTGCTATCATTCTAAGTTTATAGTTTTGAAATAAGAAACCCCCAAAAGGAAAAATAAAAAGGACACTGGAACAAGCTCTGAAGGAGATGGTCACTGATACATAATAATGTTATCATGAAAAAAGAAAACAAATTACAACATTATCAGTCTTATTTACAGAAACAATTTTACTAGTTGAACTACTCCCAACTGTATAAATCAAGTTCAGAAATCCTTGCAGATTCTTCAGATGAGAGACAGTAAAACATGTACATGCGTACATACCCCCCCACACAAAACAGAGGTAAGAGACTCAATTTCTTTGGCATAAAGTTCCTAAATTGCAGGATGCTGCCATTTGAAAGACACAGGGACATCATTCCTACCTAAAGACCATGAAGGGGATCTTTTTCAAGTCGTTGGCAATGGACCAGATCCATCCTCCAAAGGTTATAATCACTATCAAAAGGCTGCATTTACGCTGCACCAGTCTCCCCCACGCCAAACCCTATTTGTTCTCTGATACTGGTACCAAAGCGTTTGTGGCCACGTGGCAGGGCTAATTTCTTGGTCCTATCCTTACGTGGCAATGTGCCCCCTATACATTTTGAACTTTAACAAGAGATTCTGGTTCTGATATCCATGGATTTATGTAGGACCTTTTAGAAGCTGTATTTTCTTCCTTTTTTTCACTCACGAGGATAAAATCTTCTAGACTTTTCCCCCAATTAATATAAGTATCTAAATTTGCCCCATCTACATTTCCAGGGGATCTCTTACTTACATATAAAGACTTCACTCATTCCCTAATGGTTGCCTTATTCCAGAGCAAAAAGTGATGATCAGTTTAGCCTGCCAGTGACAGTAGTCCTGTCCTTGTTTACTTTCATCGTCTGCTTTTTCTATTCTAACTTGGTTGTCTAAGGTGTAACAACCAGAATATTCCAGGTGAGGAGGCAAAGCATGGTTTTATAATGCTAGGATAATGCCTTGTTTTGTTACCAATTCTTTTTCCAATGATAACAAGCATTTTGGGGAAAGTTTTCAGCTCCAATTTAACACCAAGTTCTTTAGAGCCTAGGATAAAGGCAGACAGGTCCTCTTCCTGCATCAGTCTTTCATCCGTTATGCACACTCTGGGTTCTCTCTGGCCCAGTGCAATATTTTAACTTGCTCAAAAGGGCATTTATCTGCTACTGTGCTGCCCACTCACACAGTCCATGTGATGCTCCCGGTGGTTTGGCATTTTTGTACTTGGCAAAGCTTACTGTCATCTGGAGATTTCACCATGTACTTGCTAGAGTCTTAAGATCTCTAGCCATTTTTTGTTTCATTTTAAACCTCTGGGGTAGACCTTTGTCAAATGATTTCAGGTTAAGTCTAAATACAATTTCCTCTCTATTCGCCCATGTACTCTCAGAAAGGAGAGTAAGGTTTCCCAGGCATGCGTCTCACTCCAGAAGAAACTACCCCATCTTCGTTCTGTGGAGTATTCTGTGTAGCATCCAGGAAAGCCACTACACACATGCTGATATTCCCTAGATTGCAAACAGGAGTTGGCTCTTCCATTTGTCCTCTGCTCTGCCACAGCACCTAATATAGAGATCTGCCCACTAAATAGCTATAAAACATCCCTAAATAAACAGAGGAACAGCACAGAAAGGAATTGGATAGTACCTCTTCCCTATGGAATTCAATACATGTTATTCAGTCTCTCAAGACTGCTGGGCATTTGGAATAGGCCGTTTTTTTAAACCACACAAGAGGCATCTGGTTCTGCAAAAGGCAGATGGTTAAGTCAGTGATGGAAACCAAGACGGGAAAGAATGACTCCTGACTATTCACCTGGCAGGGCTGCTCCTCCATCAGATGGAAATTAAACGACTTAAAATTACAGAAAACATCAAATTTCTTAAACCGAGGGCAGAAAAGTCACTCCGCTTTACTCCTGTCACTCCTTAAAAAAATGAAATAGCAATCACATGTTCATTCTTCTGTAGGGCTTACATGTTATAGCGTATAGGAATCTTGAGAGAACACATCTAAATGTGCACCTATTCTTGTCATCAGTTGTTCATATCAAGTTTTACTACTCAACTTTAAACTTTCTAAGTAGCAAGTCCAGTTTCAAAACCTATGAGCTCTTTGAATAATATTTCTATAGTATGATTCGCCTTCAGTTCGGAAATACAAATACTCATATGCTATTCAAATACTAAATAAAGTGATTTCTAACACAGAAAATATTATTTACAAATCATGAGCTGCTTTTGGACAATACATATTTTACTTACCTTATGAGTATAACTTCACCAAAATTTGTAAACTGTTGCAGAAGCTCATCAATCAAAGCATCATCGAAAAAATTATTTTCTGGTAGAGAACTTTTGATGGAGACCAACACCGTACCATCTGGGGGACCCTGAACGGCAATTACTTCTTTATAAATGTTTTGCCTCTCTTCAGCTTCCACTTCAAATATATCGATGTCAATCAGGGCAACGACAGGCCTTAGGCATAAAGGAAGGAAGATGTGTTAGGAACATTTAAGGAAGGATGTATTTGAAATAAATTTCAAGCACAATTAGGAATACAGAGACTGTTTAAACCTATGGTCAGAAGTCTTCAGCTCGGCCCTTCCGTAGTGCAGCAAAGTGCCAGGAGTCCACGTGTAGAGGATTTTGCTTCCATCTTGAAAACTAGCATTTAGGAGATCTAAATCTTCAGCTGCAGTCAGAATAAAACAAAACATAGGAGAAGCCACCTGAGCATGACCAATCATGTGGAGCTCGTTCATTTCACTGGCTTCAGTTGCCTGAGGCTGGGAAGCCAGACACACTTGCTAACAGGCAAGAAGTCTAGACACTGTTAGGTTAAAAAGGTTTCTTGGTGAGGTTATCATGTTATGCTTTACTTAGTTAAAATTAAGATGAGCCTTTACTCTGAGGCTACTTAAAGGCCTGTGACCAGAGAGTGTTTCAAAAAGAACTGAACAGACAGGTAGCAGTTCAAAATATCTGCAAACCACTTGAGTTATTCAAATTAGAAATCTTAATTAGCATTCAGTTGACAATTCCGTAAAAATGTTTCCCTGCTTCTCTTTGTATGACACTACATCACTGAAAAGAAAACAAATTGAAAAATTAAAATATTACAAGCAGGTCTGAGAATTTTTTTTAAGTTTTATATTTAAATTGAATTTATTTTATTCTAGATAACCTGTGTTGAAAAAAAAAAGTAGTCCTCCTCGCCTTATTTGATATTTGTATCATTCCCTTCTTCCTTGTAAAATTTGCACTAGTTCACTTAAACGAAGAAGTCCATTTCCCAACTTTCCCAACCTGATCTATCAAAAGGCCATTTCCTTCTTCTCCAGAGGACACGGTCTGTCCATGCAGGGGTGCGGCACTTTTCACTGGTGTCGTAGTCATCAGAAAACAAATCATATTTATATGTTGGAGCAAAGGTTACTTTTCCTTCTAAAAATCCTCTAAAAATCTAAAATAAACAGACATAAAGTAAGTTATTTGAAAAGGCAAAAACGTTCTGTTTTCATTCAGGCAGCCATGCATTAAATGTCTATTATGCACTGGAGACTCATGAAATTTATGTGCCTCTGATGAACACTTCTAACTGAATAGAACAGAGCTTAAGAAAAAATAACCCAAGACGTGGGCTTTATCATGCCACTTGTCTGACATTTGATTAAGCAAAGTACAAAAACGTGAACAATGGAATTCCACCAGACTTTTGAGCTACATGACACATTTAAAACTGTATGGGATTTTGGAAATCAAATAGTTTGATGTCTTATTCTCAAATGAGGAATTGGGGCCTAAGGAGGTTACATGGTATCCATCAGAATTTAAGTCTGATGACCAGAAAGATACCATATCAAGTGGCTTCAATCACCTCTTCTTAAAAACCTTTTTTTTAAAATAAATTCTTCCAACTTTTGTGGTCACAAGTTTTTAGAACTAAGTCTCAAAAAGGCAGATGATATGAGAAACAACAACATCAAAATAAAGCAAATTACCATAGGATCTTAAAGCCAAAAAGCTCTAGCCCTGACAAGTAAGATTCTAAATTCGCTATTACTGAAAGAAAAAATGTATATTCTTCTACTTGAAAGTGAATCTTATGGAGACACAATATATTTTTCCTCCTGGAAATTATTATGAGTTTTCCTTTCCTTTCCTTTTTTTAAAAGAGAAGGCAGGGCTTCCCTGGTGGCACAGTGGTTGAGAGTCTGCCTGACGATGCAGGGGACACGGGTTTGTGCCCCTGTCCGGGAAGATCCCACATGCCGCGGAGCAGCTGGGCCCGTGAGCCATGGCCGCTGAGCCTGCGCGTCCGGAGCCTGTGCTCCACAACGGGAGAGGCCACAACAGTGAGAGGCCCGTGTACCGCCAAAAAAAAAAAAAAAAAAAAAAAAAAGAGAGAAGGCAATCTTCTACCTGTTAAACTATAGATATATATCTACTAAGTATAAAGAGACTCCAAGAGGTTAAAAAAAAAAAAAAAAGCAACACTTTAAGAAAAGTATGTTTTCATAATCAAAGGTCCCCTTCTTCCCAATGCAAGTATCTTAAGTATGTATCTACCTGTCCAGCATTTTTCTGGTTGATAAGCTGATCTCCTGCTATAAGAGAATCCCAATTTTGCTGTCTTATGAGCTCTTTCACTTCTTCATTAGGAAGATCGATTCGGTAGTTGAAATCACCACACCAAAATACGTAGTCATGGGAGAACAGCATCCTCCCCTGGAAGCCAAGAGAGAATTTTAAACAATCAATTAAAAAAATGTTTTACAACTTCTTCTTTGCCTCACCCCTGCCATGCCCGATTTATTTAACCCCACAGTAATTACACATGAAGTACCTAATATTTAGGTGAACAATGCTGACATTTCTAGGAACTACCTTAAATTTTCAAAAACTGATATAGAATTTGGGGTAAATTGAAACACATTTCAAAGCTTCCTCTTCAAAAACAAGCCACAAGAGTTTACCATTGGAAAACTCAACTTCCGCGCTATTTCCACAAAATCTTCATTTCGTTCTTTGACCTGCGATTGTCCTGCAGCAAAGTGGCTGCAGACGAAGCAGAGGCTTGTGGTGTGGAACAGCATTCGTATTGCGACTGCTCCCTTATTTCCAGTTGCGCCTCCCATTCCCGTCTTCACAGTATCAACTGCAACATCCCTTTAAAAGGAAGAATTCTAAATCAAAGATCAGAAATTCCAATAGTTCCGTGTGCATAAGAAAATAGGAATGTCTGTTACATAATTATAACATTACACATTGTGGGGCACTTTGAGGGCAAGGCTGTGAAAGAGTACAGTGAAACTATTAGTGATTCTTTATTCAAGAACACATTTAAATAGAGTTACCATAAGATCCAGGGATCCCACTCCTGGGCATACATTGGGAGGAAACTATAATTCTAAAAGACACATGCACCCCAATGTTCATTGCAGCACTATTTACAATAGCCAAGATATGGAAGCAACCTAAATGTCCATCCACAGATGAATGGATAAAGAAGATGTGGTACAGGGACTTCCCTGGTGGCGCAGTGGTTAAGAATCCGCCTGCCAAAGCAGGGGACACGGGTTCAAGACCTGGTCTGGGAAGATCCCACATGCCGCAGAGCAACTAAGCCTGTACACCACAACTACTGAGCCCACGTGCCACAACTACTGAGGCTCACGCGCCTAGAGCCTGTGCTCTGCAACAAGAGAAGCCACCACAATGAGAAGCCCGTGCACCGCAACAAAGACCCAACACAGCCATAAATAAATAAATAAATAATTTTTAAATAAATAAATTTAAATCTTCAGAAAAGTTTAAAAAAAAGAGTAAGTACTACTTTATAAACAAAAAAAGAAAAGAAAAGAAAAGAAGATGTGGTATATATATACAATGGAATACTACTCAGCCACAAAAAAGAATGAAATAATGCCATTTGTGGCAACGTGAATAGACCCAGAGATTGTCATACTAAGTGAAAGAAGTCAGAGAAAGACAAATACCATATCACTTATAAGCAAATGAACTTATTTACAAAACAGAAGTAGACCCACAGACACAGAACACGAATTTATGGTTACCAAAGGAGAAGGGGGCTGGTGGGAGGGATATATTAAGAGTTTGGGATTAACATATACACACTACTATATAAAATAGATAACTAATAAGGGCCTAGTGTATAGCACAGGGAACTCTACTCAATACTCTGTAATGGCCTATATAGGAAAAGAAGCTAAAAAAGAGTGGATATATGTATATGTATAACTGATTCACTTTTCTGTACACCTGAAACTAACACAACATTGCAAATTATACCCCAATAAAAATTTTTTTAAATAATAAAATAAAATCAAACATAACCAACAAGGACCTACTGTATAGCACAGGAAACTATACTCAATATTTTGTAACAACCTATTAGGGAAAAGAATCTGTAAAAGAATAGATATATATACAAATGTATAACTGAATCACTTTGCTGTATTCCTGAAACTAACACAACATTGTAAGTCAACTATATTTCAATTTAAAAAAAAAGCACATTTAAAAACAAGAACCATGAACAAGTGTTTCTCTGAAGCCACAAACATGACAGGCCTTTTTATTATCTGATGTTAGGAAGCAGCCTTAGGAGAGCGATCTGTTTACTGACCTGATGAACGGAGCATGCTGTGGTCTGATAAAAACAAACAGACAGACGCCCACCAACTGCTCGGAGGCTAGCAGCACATACTTGTTGTCTCTGGAGATGGTCTTCTGAAGTTCCACGGCCCAGAGCTTCTGATTTGTTGTGCTAACAGAAAATATTAAAAAGGGAATCTTCAAAAAGATGGTGACAGTAATATAGCCTGTTTTATAAGACAGTTGTCAATTATACCTTTATATGCCCACATTTAATAAAACTACTGACGTCACGAAATCCACACCAACAGTGAAGTCTTTATGCGGGCTGGGCTTTTTTGTTTGTTTCCTTTAAAAAGGAAAACCCAAAATTTAGCCAAAAGCACACCCACACTTCAAAGTCTATCCTACTACTCCCTTACAAAGAAAATATGAGCTTACTGATTAAATGAGTGCTCACCATGTGAGTAATCTCAAGCTTGTATACTTTATTTTTTCTTTAGTATTCATTGGGATAACAGAGAAGAACATGCTTCCAGATACATTCCCCCGCCTTTTCTTATTTTTATGGGTTATAATACCTTAAAAAAAACTTATAATGGAAAAATTTAAACAGCCACAAAAAAGAGATACTCATAAAATAAACCACCATCCACCCATCATCCAGCTTCAACATTTATCAACATTTTGCCAATCCTTCTTCTTCCATACCCCCTCCCCTTTTTTTAAACCTGAAATATTTTAACCCAAATCTGAGACATAGGCCATTTCACCCAGAAACACTTTGGTATGCACCTGTAAATGCAACAGGACATTTTCATTTTTGCATAGTCACAATGCCATTATCACACTCAAATATTAACGATTCTTTAGTATCATCTAATACTCAGTTCGTATTTAAATTTCCCTGATTATCTAAAAAAACCTCTTCTTACAGTTGGTTTCTTTAAAACAGGGTCCAAATAAGGTCCACACATTGCATTTGCTTGTCTCTTAATCTCTCTTAATCTTTAGCAGTCTCTCAGCTCACCCAACCCTCTTTTTAACGCTATTTACTTTTTAAGAAGCTGGGCTATTTGTCTGTAAAATGTTTAACAGTCTGGATTTGTCTGATGTGTCTTCATGGTACCTTGTTCCTCCGTCAGGTTTGTTTTAAACTGGTTACTCTAGAAGCTTGATTAAGAAACATTCAATTTTATTGATTTGTTTTGGCAAAAATAACCTCACAGGTGGTATAGTCACCCTTGCATCATAGCGGGAACTAATCTCTGTGATATTACACCCGATAGGCTGTTAGGACCGTGACAATTGACTCGTTGTAATAAAAAGTTCCTCCACTGATCCTTCTTCTAAGGTTTTAACATCGACTGATGATCATTGCCTAGATCCATTATTTCATTAGGGGTTACAACCTGTTGACTTCATAATTTCAGCATTCCATGGGCATTTGTAATAAGTTGGAATTCTTCTACAAACAACTTCTCTCTTATCAACTACTCAGTTATTCTGAAACACAGTTCGTATAAAGAAGGTAGCAAAAATGCTTGAGTCTTTCTCTTTATACATTTTCAGAGTATTAAGTTTGTGCCCAAGAACCTCCAATGGCGAGCAAAAACAATCTTCTTGTAGTTCCAGATCATACAAACGATAAATGGTAAGCCAGAATACGACCTCACATCCAACCATCTAATCTATCTAACACTATGCCACACTGCCTCCAAAATACAAATTCAGAGCACGGATTCCCTACCAACCCCACCACCAAGACTTGGATTCTGAAAACAGAACGACAGCTTTCATCCCTTTCTTCAGCTCTCTCAATGAACCCTGATCACTCCATTCCAAACCACACACACCTCCCCACCTCCACATGCCCAATCCCCTGACCTCTATCTACCTACTTTCGGTTGCACCTACCGTCTTCTAACATGCTATATAACTTACTTATTCGAGTTGTTTATTGTCTGTCCCCTCCACTAGAAAAGAAGGTGCACACAGGTAGGGATACCTGTCTGTTTTATTCATTGATGTATCTTTAGCACTTAGGGTAGGTGCTCTGTAGATATTGGTTAAATATATGAATGAATAATCACCATTTTCATTAAAGAATAATTTGATTAATCTCTACTTAGACCAACAACTGAACAATGTGTTTGGTACTGGGAGCCCTCAGAATATGTTCTAAGACCTGAATCTGTACTTTCAGGAAAGAGTCAAACAGCAAAATGAATGAAGTCGGAATTCTTTTCTACTTCCCTGTATAAATTGTTATTCACTTTAGCTAAGAAGAAAGTTGTCATTTTCAAGACTGATGACTATAATACCATACTATTTCAGTCCATAATTTTATTCTGGAAATCTTTTTTAAAAAGTCACAAAAGAGGACTTCCCTGGTGGCACAGTGGTTAAGAATCCGCCTGCCAATGCAGGGGACACGGGTTCGAGCCCTGGTCTGGGAAGATCCCACATGCCGTGGAGCAACTAAGCCCGTGCACCACAACTACTGAGCCTGTGCTCTAGAGCCCGCGAGCCACAATTACTGAAGCCTGCACGCCTAGAGCCCGTGCTCCACAACAAGAGAAGCCACCGCAATGAGAAGCCCGTGCACCGCAACAAAGAGTAGCCCCCGCTCGCCGCAACTAGAGAAAAGCCCGCACTCAGCAACAAAGACCCAACGCAGCCAAAAATAAATTAATTAATTAATTAAATTAAAAAAAGAAAAAGATTCTTTAAAAACAAAAAGTCACAAAAGATGGGCAACTACTCAACTTTTAAAGCAAGCATCATTTCTTAAAATAAAACACTTAAGCTTTCAATTTCACTAAAATAATCTGTATTTGTAATAACACTTCAGAACATCAGTTCTCTGCTGTGGTCGGGGAACATCCCTGTGGATCCCTAAAACCCATGAGGTCAAAACTGTCTCCCTAATATCGCTAAGAGATTGCCTTTTTCACTGTATTGACATTTGCATGCTGGTGCAAAAACAATAAGTAAAAGTGCTGATGTCTTAGCAGGAATCCAGGCACCAAACTGTACTAGTTAGTATTCCTTATAATCTTTACCCCCATGCGCTCACAGTTTAAAAATATGCCATTTCACCTAAGAAAATCCTGATGAAGCAGTAAACATTATTAATTCTGTCAAAGCTCAATCCTTGAGTCCCATCTTTATAGTATTCTGTGGGATGAATGGACAATACACATCAAGCACTTCTGCTGCATACTGAATGCATACACCATGGTTGTTTCAGAGAAAAGCACCTGATACTTTGAGTTCAGAGCTGAAATGCCCCTTTTTTCATAGAATATAAGAAAGAACGAGTGACAGACTATGGTTATTCAGATTTAGATTATTTGGCAAACAGCTTTTCAGCCAAGTCTGTGTTTTCAAGGGGAAAAAAAATAGCATCTATTTCCAAAGATAAAATTTATGTTTTCAAGCAAAAATGAGAATCTTGATAAACCTGTATCTGCTACTCTGATCCTGACAGCTTCCACATACTTGAAGAATTTGCTGATGAGATGAGTGATGAAATTAACCAATATAATGTTTAATATTGTATAATGAAATGTGTCAAAATTTGGAAGATCTACATAACTCAATGAACTAATATGTTCCAAATGACCAACACATGATGTTTCAAAATCATGCAAGGGTAAAAGATAGACCAATGTTTTAATATAACTGAGCACAAAAAGGTCATCGCTATGGTTTCAGATTCCACACTGCAACTAACCTTTGGGAAACTATTTGTTAAGTGGTATCAGAGAAGAAATGGTCTGAAAAGGCTATTAAGATATTTCGGTTTCCAGCTACATATTTATGTGATTTTCTTCATATAATTCAACCAAAACAACATATTGCAACAGACTAATGCAGAAGTAGATGTGAGAATACAGCCGCCTTAAGCCAGATTCTAAAGACATTTGCAAAACTATCAATCAATGCCATCCTTCTCAGTAAATTTTTGTTTTGGAAAACAGCTACTTTTCAGGAAGAAAATGTGTTATGTTAACATGTATGAGTTTATTATCATTGTTATTTTTAAATGAATTAAATGTTTTAAATTTTTCATTTTTAATTTCTAATGTGATACATATCAAGAGATAAAACTCACATAAATAAAAGTTCTTTAAGATTTTCAATATGTTTAAGAGTTTAGAAAGACCTGAAACCAAAAAGTTTGAGAATTGCTATTTTATAGTTTAAAAAGCATCTTCACATATATTCTCTCAATCTATCCTTGTAACAAGTACTTAGTTATCTGCTCCCCATGCCCGTCAACTAGAAAGTTTCCCTGTGTGTTACCTGGCTGGCTTACCTTGCACTCACAATGTTTCCAGCATTCAACTCTACCATTTCCTCAAAACCAATGGCAAATATATCAGTTGGTTTACTTCTTTTATCTACAATGAAGCATCCAGGAGAGACTTTTAAGAGATGGCCTTAGTTAAATGGCAACCCCCCTACCCCCCAACCCAACTAACATCAACATCAGATCTCATGAAAGTCCACTTTTGCGTTTCAAGTTTAACCAAATTCAAATTAAAGGCAAAACCCCCTGAGGGGGACAAAATTACTTTCCATTTAGCTTCTATTTAGGTGACCTAAGTTTGCCTATCTAAGACTGTTATTCTTGAAGATCCTTAAGTCCTTTCAGAAATCATTTTGAAAGAATTCTTGCTAAAGTTTGTACCATGGACAGCAGAGAAACAAGCCACTGCTCAAAGGCTAAAGTGACTCAAAATGGAGAGGGAAAGAAATTTTTCAGAAAGGGTACAAATAATAAAGTGGTTGAGTAACAGTCTCAAGTTAGAGGAAACAGTTGAGAGGGATTTTTTACACTTAAATTTGAAGATTCCTAAGTGGAAGCAATCTAGGAAAATGAGAAGAGTCAGGGGCTCAGACTAACCCCTCTGTTCTAGCCATTAGCTCTCTCATAGCTGACAAGACCAAAAGAGAACAGAGCTGCTTTACATAAGCAACCCCAGGGTACTTTGGGTGGCCCAAGCATTCAGAAATGAGGATAAATAGCTAGAGAAAGAACTTATAAATACTATGAACAAATACTGAGAAAAAAAAAATTTATTGACTGCTGTTATGTGCAAGGCTTATATACAAATCTTCTCATTTACTACACAAACACCTTAGGAGACAGATTATATTTGCCTTTTATTTACAGACAGGAAACTGAGGCTTTGGAGAACCTAAGCAACTTGCCCGAGTTCACAAATAAAATGCAGTGGCCCAACTCTGGAAGGAAACTGCCTGAGTTCAAACCCTGGCTGTGTCACTACTAGCTGAATGACCTTGGGCAGGTCACTTCTCTTACTGTGTCTCAGTCTCTCATCTGTGAAATTGGAATAATAATAGTGATGGTATATTAGGTCTGTTATAAGGATTAAATGAATAGATGTAAAGTAGTTAGAATTGTAGTATTAGCTGTTATTTTATTATTGTTATTATTACTACTACAACAACAGTTTCAAGTTAGGTTCAGTGTAAATGAAAAAGGGCATTTTAATAAAAGTTTAGGGAAATTCCCAGGGTTTAAGGTGTGACTGATTAAAGACAACTAAAAAAGGAAAATCTGCATCTCACAGTATTTCCTATGTACATAACACTTGGCAAATGTGTACCATTTGAAAAAGGAATTAAAGTTGACTTAAACGACGAAGGCCTCAAATCCTTGACTCTAGTTAAAGTCTGAATACAAGCATCCTGAGCACAGTGTTTGGTTCTGGCTAGTAAGAGCTTGGTGGCAGAGCACCCAAACTGAATGACAAGTCTTTACAAGGATGAGTCAGTACCTTCTGCTATAAAGGGCCAACAAACGTCAAAACGAGTTTTGTAAAACTGCTCATGATCACCCTATTTATTATCTTAGCAAATAAAGGACTGTATTTGAAAAATAGAACATATTAAATTTGAAAAATTATCAATCATAAAATAAGCTTCCTTTGTATCAGTCTAAAGAATAAAAACAGAACTAGTTTTTCTTATACGCGTAGTTACCTTAAAGATATCAATTTATGTATGGATCCAATTTCCTGAGAATCAAATAACAAAGAAAAGGATTTTTTATTTTACCATGTTTTCTTATGAAGTAGTAGATAAAGGTCTAGGAATACAAAAGACCTAAGATTTGAACAGATTTACCTATAAGAATGTTGGTCTTCAAATGTATAAATCCCAGTTTCTTTTATAAGGTAATGTATACTGTGAAGTGCCACATTTCTTTTCTAGATTAATAAATCACAGTCAGGGTTAATTAATTAAATCCGTATTATAAAAAGCCAACCTTGAAACTCCTGGATGCCAGCTAACTTGGGTGCATCGAGAAGCCAGTCAGTGAGCGTCTGATTCTTAAAAGCTATGCTGCGAAACTGCTTCCCGCCATTCACATTCCAGGTGCCCACACATACTCGAATTTTCTTGGGCTTTGAATACTTGTAGAAATTCTCACACAGGCTCTTTAGAACTTTAGAAGATGCTAATCGAGAACAAAACACAACAGAATTTTGGCTGCATTTAACCATTTACAAAAATTGATTTTCATGACTGAGAAATGATAGCTGGAAAGTACAATTACCATCATCAGCACAAAGAAGCATCAGATACATGCATAAGCACGAAAAAGACAGCCTTGAACACAGAGCCCAGCACAATGCAATTAACCAACACAACTTTTAAAAAAATCATACATTAAGTACAATAGCCCAAGTAAAAAAACTATCACAAAATTAATGCAGCAACAAAAAAACATGCAGAACAAACAGTTCTGTTTCACTGAAATGGTACATTATTTTATGAAATACAAAAGCACAGACTGCACATTTTTAGGAATATAGCAACTGACTTTCATACAGCTTTCATTCGGAGGCTAGTAAAAATATGTTACTTCTCCCCAAACAAAAACATTCAAGAACCATTACATTTAGGATTCTAGCTACTGACAGGTGGTTTGATGAATAATGGCCCCCTGACAAAAACACAAATTATGGACAATAATGAGAGGATGGAGATGAAGCCATGACTAAATGCCTCCCAGCTCAGAGGAGACACCAAGTCCTTACAAACGTTCTGCAAGGCCCCAAACAACCTGCCCTACCTTTCTGCCCTCACCTGCCACCCCATCCCTGTTCTCTCACTGTTCAGCCACTGGACCCTCACAAGAATGGAAGCTCCATGAGGGCAGAAATGGTCTAATATCCCTAGTGACTAGAAGAGCGCCTGGTACATAGTAAGTGCTCAGCAAGTAATGGTTAAATGAATAAATGTTCAATACATTTTGAATCCTCAATCCTTTCCCCACCTATTTTTTTGACTTCCACCTATCCTTCTTCTTCCTAAACCATGCTTCATTTAGGTTAAGTCAAATCCTTGGCACTTAAATTAACAGAGCCCTAACAGGACTTCAATCTAAAGACAGAGAATATGCCCTTAACGGGCGGTTAACTGGCAAGAGGAAAGGGAAATCACAATGGTGCTCACCTTTCACCACAGGATCTTATTTTATTACGATATTAATTATTATTGTTGGATACCAAGGTACATACAGCAAGCAGTCTTGTGAGAGAACGAGTGAAAGAGGCAAATAACTTTTTCGGATTAGAGTGAAAATAGTTTGACCTGTGAATCCCATGAAAGGACTGCTGATTTACATGACAAGCACGTCCCCACTGTTCCCAGGGGCAAACGTGCACATTTCTAGCCCTCTTGCTATTTGATTTGATTACTCATATAGAGGTGTCCAGTGGTAATGAAAGCAGATTATTTGTTCTGGCCTGTTGGTATGGTTAACTGAAAGCCTGCTGAACCTGGATAAAGACTAATTCTCTATTACTACAGATTATCAGTGGTCTTTCTAATTGAAGTCATTGCCATTGTTACTGCTAGAAAACAGCTTCTACAATCTTTTCTACATCAAAACACAAGTTCCATAATGATTTAACAGCTTAAAATATCCAGCAAGACAAATAATGAATTGTGTGAACAAAAACATGTTGCCACGTTGGGTGAGCTACTAAAGTCTGTTTACAAATGGAATAAAAAGTTTACAAAAAGTTCCTAGTTTATTCTTAACTGGTTGGCACCTTAATGTGCAGAAAGACATGAGTCTATGTTCAAACAGATGTCCATCCCTAAATACCATACCATTTCAGAAAATGGATTCCATGATGTAACTCAAAAATATATCCAAGGGCTCTCTTCCTCCATCCTTCTCAAAAAAATTGCCAATAGTTTCTCAAAGCACTCAGAACAATAACTAAGTGAAACAAATCTTAAGGGATACCAAATCTTAAGTGAAAGTCTTTTTCAGCTAAATTTCTGGCAAGAGTTTAGCTTTTGCTCATTTCACCACAGATTCAAGTTTAAAGACAAGATCATAAACCTTGTCCAGAGAATGAAGGCGTGAGATTCCTAAGAACAGGAAAGGCAAGAAAAATAATGACCTTTAGGTCTTACACACTTAACTCTTCTAAGTTTGTTAGCAATCTTAATGCTTTTTAAAAGATTTCAGATCATATTTTAGTACACTAAATGCCTTTTAAAATATTATGCGTGAGAAGCACCATTGAGTAGTCATAAACATCACAGTACTCGGGCATTAATCCGAAAGAGTCACACCTGGGTTTCTTCCAGTAGCCTATAAAGAGTAAGATATAACACTAATAATGTTTGTTCAATGAAATATGAAAGTAAAATTAAAACTAGATGACCTATATTTAATTGGAATTAAGCATTTGCTACAGGAATACAAAGAGCATTGCATATTTCCTTCTAAATGAAATACTTAGTTTTCTCAAACTCAAAATATTTTTCTCAGATTAAAACAAGGTTATCAATTTATCATGTTAGATTCGGAGGGCAAAATAAAGTTTCCATTTATTTGCGGCTTTATTTATATACAACATCAACTTTTTAAAAAAATAGAGAAAAAGTTGCTTTTATTTACAGATTGATTTTCTATACTGTACCTGACTGTAATGTCTGTTCAGAAACTATGGATGCATCAAGAAGAAAACAAAGAATCATTAGTAAAACAGCAAGTTACAGCTGAAGTCTAGAATGTTATGACAAAACATTCTCAGACGGCCTCATTTTTTTCTTTTGATTTAGTTTGATGAATTAATTTTTTTCTGATGGCTGTAGGACACCAAAGATAAAAATAAATGATGATGACTGATGCAAACCTTCTGCATCTAAGAGAAATCCTATGGGGACTCAGTGATGTCCAGAGTTTCACAATCAGAAGGTTCTAGGCCTGCTTTCCAGGCTACTCCCGTATGTAAGTCTGTGTGTGTGCACGTGCATATACTTGTGAGGGAGAATATGAACCTGAAAACCTAAGAGGCTGGAGGACTTTGAAATGCTGAAGTTACAGCCCTTACACCTTGTAGCATTCTTTCTGGGACTCACCAGCTGATAAGTACTATCAGTTCAGTTATAACAAAACATATACATTCCAGCAAAATCACCATGCTAGGCAAAATGGTGCCAATTCCCACAGGCACAGGGCTTATGGCAAAAATGGGGTTCGGGCACAACATTCAAACACTTCGGCAATGACGTGCCAAGAAAGATAGGAACCTAATATAAAAACAGTAGCAGAATTTTACGCATGTTAGATGGTTAAGGAATGCACGAATACGTCTAAAATACGGCACTTCATTTTAACAAAGACCTAAGGTTTGCTCATAGAAATGGGCAGCAGGAGGCCTGTGCTTGTAAGTAATTGTGAATCCTGGGAGAAGAGGTCTCTGCAATTGGACGGTAAGTTGTAACACCAGTTACGATGGATCTGGTGAACGGAGGGAGAGATGTCTCAGGTGCACGCACATGTGTATGTGTGTTGTGTATATTTCCACCCAAAACAGTTCTGCTGGGTGCAGCTTTCCGCATTTCCCCAGCATTTACCAGTGAAATCATGCATAAACTACTGCAGAACTGGCATTATACTCAAAATGTTCCCTGATATAGCATCCATGTTGGAACAAAATTCCCATTCTCAGAATAAGCATTAGAGCAGAACTGACTGTACTTTTTTTAAGGGTATATTTTTCATATAGTAAAATGTGCAGGAAACCAAAAAAACTGATGATCAAGTCTGGGAATTACTCAGGTCCCTCACTTCTTCTCTTTCCTTCAATGGCTTACTTTCAGTTGTTGCTGATAAATGCCCCCATATCAAAGTAGGCACAGGTGGAAAGAGGTGATAAGATGCAAATCAGTCAGCGTCTACTGCTGGAAGCCAGGAAGAAAGCTTGATGTTAAAAGGAGTAGCTAAGATCAGATTCTGGTTTTCAGAGCTTTAGTAGACTTCAGTCCCCAGCCTACTCACAGACCCCTGAGGAGCTGACTGTAATTAACTACCTTCAGCACCATGCAGAATTCTGAAAGAATCCATGATAACGTATTTGACTAAGTAATGACCCAAGAGTACATAATTCGATGAAGAACAATTTCTCCTACTTGAACAGGGAAAATTGAAAGGTTTGGTTTGGGGGGGGTAACAGAAGAAATGAAAATGTTCAGAGTGCTACAGTGTTAAAATAGAAAAAAATATGAAATTAAGGAAGTCTATTAAGTTTTACAATGTATATTGAGTTTTCCCACGATACTGCTTAATATACGCTCACTGATATGAGCTCAAATTCTTTTGATTTTAATGAAAGACACAGTGAAAGATAAACAGCCATTCTGAAAGCCATATATTTATGTCAAATATTAAAATTGGGAATGATGGTGTCCAATAATAAGCATTTTAAAATTATTAATATGATTTAATGCTTATTCAAACAACAGCATTTAAAAGGTAGGACCAAGTTATAGAAACTTTTGGGGTGGTGATTAGCTAAATAACCAACAAAAGTATTGTTTTTTTCAATAAAGCAATGTTTTCTACATAATTATTAAATACTCTACTGAAAGTACTAGCTGAATATTTTATGAATTCCTGCCTTATATAAAGTTAGCAATACTTAAACCATTTCCCTCCTCAATCATAATCTATAAAAGAAAACATGCATGGGCCTCGGTTTTAGCTTAATAATTCCACTAATGATATAGACGTTTTAGGAGAGATAAACTTCCTTTGGAGAATGCAATTTTAGAAAATTACACGGACAGAAATTCCTTCCAAAACTATTTCAATCAACTCAATCTAAAAAGTATTTACGTAAATAAGTTTACATTTACCTCTTGGACTTTTAGAAGGAATATAAACAATATAAAGTAAAATATAAAGTAAGGACGCATACCACGCAAACTTCCAGTAGTTAAAAGGGCTCGAGCTTTGTCAGCTAAATCACTATTTAAAGTATTTCCCAGTAGCAAAACATCAATGGCCTCTTGCTTGGAGCTGTCAAAGAAGTTATTCTGAATTGTTCTACTAACAGAACGAGCACCATCTTTTAACTTTCCAGCCTGTTGGGGAAAAAAGCATGGACTTTCATTCTAAATTGTTTTTATTCAATAGGTATTCTGAAACTTTAAATAAGTTTTATATGACTTTACTGTAATAAAAAGGACCTAATTATTCTATTTTGAATATCAAACCATCACATTAAAATGCCTCAAGATGTCACTGTTTCTTTTCCTCTTTTGGATAACAGCTCTGCACAGAGACAGAAGAAGCTCAGCGCCACAACTGCATCCACTAATGATATCTGGAGCCTTAAAAGTTTAAAATTGTTTACTATAAAGGAAATAAACTGAAATATACTTATTCAAGACAAGGAAATTACTTCTTACATAGTAACTTTTAGACTTGGGGATGGATGGGATAGGTGGGGAGAAGCAGGGGAGATAAAGGAGGATACACTGCACTTGCATGTTCTCAGGAAAACTTCAAAGTACTCTAATAGTAGAAAAATAAAATTGAAATTGCTCCCAATAACTTACATTAGTTAAAACTAAAATTGAATATGAGAACGAAGGTCTAGTCTGTAACATGTAAACTACAGTTTGTATATTTTAGGTCACTTTGCCTATGTAAATATAAGTAATAAAAATAAATATATGCCAATTCCTACAGTGAGAGAGCCGATTACAACTTCTAATGAACATATATTTTACTCAGGTGTGTTAGCTATCATAAAGATATTTTAGTCTTACAGATTTTGATGATTGTTTTAAAAAAACAACAACAAACTCTTGCCTTTTAGAAAAAGAACTTTAGTTTGCAATATGTAATTTTTATTCCTTAAAGAAATAACAGGAATTTGAGGCTTAAAATGTTATTTCCTTCCATAAAACACATGCAAATGACATTATTTGAAAAGAGACTCACCATTCACATTATCAGGCAATTAATCAAAAGGAACCCAGAGAAAGGAAAAGAAAGAGCAGTTCAGATGTTAGATTTTAGTTCAATTCAGACTAGAATATTTAATACATAAAATTTCATATCTATTTTGTTAGAGATAAAAGACCACTGAAAATATATGTAACCTCTGTACATAGATAGTCAACTGCAGAAACAAAAAGGCAGAACATAAAAGAATATTTTAAGCAATAGTTGTAGAGAATCAGGTTTAAAAGCAAGAATTATGTTCTTTATTCAAAAGGAATACATGAAAGTTTAACAATCTCGGGTTTTCAAAAATAGGGACCATTTAAGGGGGCTTCCCTGGTGGCGCAGTGGTTGAGAGTCCGCCTGCCAATGCAGGGGACACGGGTTCATGTCCCGGACAGGGAAGATCCCATATGCCACGGAGCGGCTGGGCCCGTGAGCGATGGCCGCTGAGCCTGCGTGTCCAGAGCCTGTGCTCCGCAATGGGAGAGGCCACAACAGTGACAGGCCCGCGTACCGCCAAAAAAAAAAAAAAAAAAAAGGGACCATTTGAGATGTAAATATTTGTAAATGTCAGTACAAATTATTTCTGTGAGTTGAACAAAAGGAACTTTTGCAGGTAAGGCCAATGCCTCTGAACAGAGGCATGACACTTTATGAGACACAGAAGAGGAGGAAGATTTGGAAATTAAAAGAAGACTTTGTGATGATGAACTTCAGCTGCTATATTGAAGCGGCTAAATAAGAAACTATAAAAGTGGTAAATGTCCCTGTTTCTATTTCTGGGGACAGGGATTTAGAATATTAAATTCAATGGAGGCCAGGAGACATAAAAGGTCAATATTTAAGTATATAAAATAATGAAAAATACCTCAAGTATGCACCCAAAGTCCCTCAGTAAGGGCCAAACACTAAAGGAGAAAGTAGTCTGTAGATAAAAGTAATGATGAGGCACAGACTTATAATTATGTCCATATTTCACACTTCCTTTGCACATTTTGATAGCCTCCTTTTCAAGGTAAGAAAAGAAAAAGAATAAAAACCTAAGCCCTGGGCTTCCCTGGTGGTGCAGTGGTTGAGAGTCCGCCTGCTGATGCAGGGGACACGGGTTCATGCCCTGGTCTGGGAAGATCCCACATGCCGCGGAGCGGCTGGGCCCATGAGCCATGGCCGCTGAGCCTGCGCGTCCGGAGCCTGTGCTCCGCAACGGGAGAGGCCACAACAGTGAGAGGCCCACGTACCCCGCAAAAAAAAACAAAAGCAAAAACAAAAACAAAAAACAAACTTAAGCCCTAATAGCATTTGGTTCACAGTGGGTGTGGCATAAATTGCCCATTGATTTATTGGTCCATCCAGCATTTATCACACATCTATCCAACAGAATGCACTGCGTCAAGTGCTGGGTAAACAAAGTCAAATAAGACAAGACTCTTTATTGGGAAGACTATGATTTGCGGGGGAGGGGAGGTTTTGTTTTGTTGTTTTACTTTTTTAATTAAAAAAAAAAATTTTTTTGGCCGTGCCACACAGCAAGCATGTGGAATCTTAGTTCCCCAACCAGGGATCTAACCCATGCCCCCTGCACTGGAAGTGTGGAATCTTAACCACTGGACCACCAGGGAAGTCTCTGATTTTTTTTTTTAAAGAAAAACATATTTGGGGGAATTCCCTAGCAGTCCACTGGTTAGGACTCTGTGCTTCTACTGCAGGGGGCCTGGGTTCGATCCCTAGACCAGGAAACCAAGATCCTACATGTCGTGCTGTGCGGCCACATACACACACACACACACACACACACACACACACACACAAAACCAAAGGTTTAAAAGAAACATATTTTTAATCAAAATAATATGAAAAGTAAAACAGATATTATGCAGGTGAAAAATCATTTTAAAAAATGTGAGGAACACATATCTAAGCCTAGTGGATTATCACTAAACAACTGAATATGTCATATATACGTGTCCCTCAAACCTAGGGAAATAACTATCTGTTCAATCATTAGTATCCACTATAGAAGGAAGTGTTAAAGAGGACATAAAAGCATGATAAAGCAGAATTCTAAAACAGATACCTTATAAAAACCAAACTATTAATTTAAAAGAGTCCATTTAAAGCTTTACTAAAGAAGGAAAAAGGATCTTTTATAATGTTATGATAGATCTAGATCTACCTTAGCCTTTCCTTCAAGAGCTCCAGTTCCTGCATAAATCTTACTGATTGAATCACCATTCACAGACCACATTGACCGAAAAACTTCTTGGAAGCGAGTCACCAGCTGAGGCTTTTCAGCTAAGCCGAGAGCTTCCAATTGTTTAGTTAGCATCTAAAATAGCAAAAGAGAAACTTTTGTTAAGTATATGAATACATTCATTATGATGTGACTTTTTAAGAACTACCAGAATCAAACCAAGAATTTACAGTTACAGGACTTTGTGGGTCTGGATTCTGAAAACACAAGTTTACTATTTCCCACCATGTCAATTTCTAAAGTAAATATCACATCAATGAAACCTACAAGTAACTCAGTATTCCCTTGCAGTAATAAGAACTTCTTTCTGGTTAAATGATATTAAGCTTATCAAAATGGCCCTACGGGGAATTCCCTGGCGGTCCAGTGGTTAGGACTCCCCTCTTTCACTGCCGAGGGCCCAGGTTCAATCCCTGGTTGGGGAACTAAGTTCCCACAAGCCGCGCAGCCAAAAAGAAGGAAAAAAATGTCCCTATAAATCAGACTAGTTTATCTTGTTCACCTAAAAGAACAATACACAACAGCACGCATTGGAGCAGAGAAATATATCAATATTTACCTAGTTTATTTAAATATATGTAGAAATAACTAAGTTTCTTTAATTTCTGGATTTGGTTCTACACATTTGGGTAATTAAGGTCAGGAGATTGTGAGAAAAGTAGAGCTGCTCTTGAATTGTTATCAAAATTTTAAAAGTAAGTCATATCTCTGAATAAAGTCACAACAGCTTCTAATGTATAAAATTCGTATCAGTAAAGCATATAAGGGAGAACTAGGGGGGACACAGCATGCAAGGAATGCAAGGATCTTTGGGCTCCCACAGTTCCTTCATCACAGTAGAAGTGTTCAGAAAACTTATTGGTCTTTACTATGAATGACTCTTAGCCTTGAAGTCTGGCAAAGGCAAAGCAACGTATAATCCTTATCCAGTCTCTTTCTCTTATTTGGAATCTAGTCGATGCCTTGCATTGTTACTTAACTCCCTCCCATTTGTGTTTCCTTTTATCTTGTCTATAAGTGGACATTATCCATAATTATAGAGGGATCAAACATTAAAATAATATTAAAAACCCTATACTGGGTTTATCTGATTGCCTAGAGACCTACACCAGGGCTACTCTTTGCTGGCATGGAGTATTAACAAAATCAGCCTTCGGCATCTCCTTTATCATTTATACCTCCTTCTTCAAGGAACTGGGCAAAAGTGGCCTTCACTACAAGTAGTTTGGTTTTGCCTACACTAGCAATATATTTTGTAACCAGTCAACCACCTGCTATACTAGGGAGTATTCTCACACCTAACAACAGACAGTGGGTAGTCAGCTAAGTCAGATTCTAACACTTGTTCTACTTTTAATGAAGATGTTCAAGTACTTCACTAAGCTTACTCTCAGAATCTAACTAAATATTTTCAGCCACTTCAGAACAGAACTCAAAACAAACCTGAGCCGTGTGATAAACTCCATCCCTATGACCAAATTCCTGCTTTTACTTTTATTTCTGTTGTATTTTCTAAGTAAACCTCAAGGACAGATTTCAAAAAAGGCAAAGCAGTAAAATTTACTTAGTTACATGAAAACTACATTTTTGTAGTAGACAATTCTATACATTGTACTTTCATTTCGAGAAAGAAAGACCCTCAGTTGCAGAGTAACTAATTAACCAATATTCTGGCCAAATTTAAGATCATCTGTTAGAGGAAATAAGAACCTGTTACTTCCTATTCCTGTTTTTCATAGTATTTGAGAACTATGCTAAGTTCCTATGGAACTAAATGAAGACCCACAATAGCCTTATGAACCTAACTGCTGCGTAATAGGCAAGACTTAGAAATCTCAGCATTGCTACACAGTTTGTCAAATAGTTGAGATTATGCCTAAATTAGACTGAATTTGATATATAAATAGTAAAGGAAAAAACTTTTAAACAGAGACTTTGTTACAGAAGTTGGCTCTCATTCACTCTCCTTCTAACAATGACATTTTCATCTGATCCTGTTTTTTGTAGCTACTGATTTGAAAATGCCATGTAAATGGCACTGGATCAGACTCTGTTGAAAATATAATCCTATAGGGTTGTACATGTGAAAACAGATCCTCCCCCATTCCAAAAAGACTTTTAAAAGACAACACAGAGAATGAAGGCCAAATATATACACGTTTGTTTGTTTTTTCTTCACACACACTATATACGTATTTCTTTTCTTTATCCAAAAGACAGGCAGAAAGAGGCAATTACTGGAATAGTATAAATAGCAGGGTTTTTTTTTAAGGGAAAGTTAAGGAACAACAGAGGGAAACAGATGCTATCTAAAGAAAGTATTTAGAACAGATAAAGGAAACATTTAAACGAAAAGGGATGTTGCCCCCTCCCCCAAAGAAAAAGACTAGAAGTAAAGAATGCCTTTAGCATAACTTCATTTTGTGAAAAGTAATTAATGAGAAACATAAATATTACAAAAGCACTGAAAAAGGCATTTGATACAAGTTGCACAGACATATTTTATTCTTTTTACCTCTAAGCCAAGGAATGCCTGCACACTATTTGTTCTGTCAAGACAATCCAAGCAGTTTGTTCGAACTGTACCACTCTGGCATCTGTAACAAATTCAGTGAAATTAAACAGACAGTTTAAAACAAAAATAACAAACCTAAAACAAACTGAGAAAAATTAAGCTGATTAAAGTGTAGCATCTACTTTCTCCCCCCCCCAACTTTCTAGTCTAACAGTTCTCAAACACACAAAAAAGGTGAAAGCATTTTACAGTGAACACCCATATACCCACCATCCAGATTCTACAACTGTTAACATTCTGCCACACATTTTTTTTTTAGATTTGCAAGATAGATTTTATTATCTCCATTCAATTTGTTGAAAACACAAAAGACTTTAGAAAGTCACAAGGAATTACACTGAATTGTTTTCTTGTTACCTGACTTTTGGGAACACAGAGAAAGGGAAAAGTTGAGTACTCTATTCAGATGCCCCTAATTATTTGTAAAATCATTATCTTCAAGAGCTGTAGCATCAGCTTACATTTATTGAGTATTTTAGGCTTTCAAGTCCCTTCATACACATCATTGAACACCCTCAATAACCTATGAGGGGGAAAATGTCTATTATAGACTGTATCTTCTTCACTAATCCATGAGCTCCTTTAAGGCAGGAAATGCATCTTGTCTTTCTTGGACCTCTCCCTCCTAGCACAGCCTCTAGCTCCTAGCAGGCATTCATTAACTATTAACGGAATCTGGGTCATTTGTAGCATAAGAAATAGACTCCTAATAGCTAAGTGACTTATCCAGGCTCACAAAATCAGAAGGGGAACAAACTAGAATTTGAACTCAAGTCACCTAATTGTAAGTCCTCTATACTCACCCCCTCCATGGCACTGTTCAGGGGGGATTTGTGACCACATCCTAATTGAAATGTGCCATATATTCTTTATTACATATCTCTCTACTCAACCACATCCACTTATTTTTTTTGTTTCCAAATAAATGATTTATGTAGATTATAATTAAACCATGGGTAATTATTAGTCAAATCCATTTTACCTGCCTTCACTAATCAAGGTCATTTTAAGACTTGCACATCCTCCAAGCAGCAGGCAGGCTAAGCAATAAGATGTTTGTCCAAGTTATTTTCCAGGGACTTGGAGTCAGCTGTGTATAGCTGGAGATGAGCTGGTTAAGACTGGATAGGACCAAGCTGAACTGGTTAACACTGGTTAGGACCACCAACCCTCCAACTGGGCATGTGTGAATGTTGAGTCAGTGACCTTTTGATGTCAGAGGGCCAAAAACTCCACCCTCAGACCATGCTAAGCACCTCCATTTTTGAATGTGCAGAGAACTTCATAGAACGATGATGATTACCACTTATTTTTAATTAGGCCAGTAGTTAGGAGCTAAACACACATTCAGATTTATAACCCCATAGTTCTGTATCAGAGCAGACAATAACCAATGTCTTCTTTTTTTTTTTTGCATTTAATAATCCTTACTGGGGTCTTCCCTGGTGGCGCAGTGGCTAAGAATTCACCTGCCAATGCAGGGGACACGGGTTCAAGCCTGGTCCAGGTGGCTCCCACATGCCACGGAGCAACTAAGCCCGTGCGCCACAACTACTGAGCCTGCTTGCATAACCACTGAAGCTCGTGTACCTAGAGCCCGTGCTCTGCAACAAGAGAAACCACCGCAGTGAGAAGCCCACGCACCACAAAGAACAGTAGCCTCCGCTCACCGCAACTAGAGACAGCCCGCATGCAGCAACGAAGACCCAACACAGCCAAATAATAATAATAATCCTTACTGAAGCCAAGAAATATTATTAATTTTTTTTTTTTTTTTTTTGCAGTACGTGGGCCTCTCACTGTTGTGGCCTCTCCCGTTGCGGAGCACAGGCTCCGGACGCGCAGGCTCAGCGGCCATGGCTCACGGGCCCAGCCGCTCCGTGGCATGTGGGATCTTCCCGGACCGGGGCACAAACCCGTGTCCCCTGCATCGGCAGGCGGACTCCCAACCACTGCGCCACCAGGGAAGCCCCTAAGACATTAATTTTAAGAGAGAAATGTAATAGCCTCAGAGATAGCAGCATGGGATCTGGAGCCAGATAAATCAAGCTCTACCGTTTCCTAGTTATATGACCTGGGGCAGATGATAGCTTTATGCCTCCGCTTCCTCAAATGTGAATGGAGATAATAAAAGAACTGATCTCTACGATTGTTATTATACTTGTAAAGACTAAGTGTACTGCTTGACCCATGATATGTACCCAGTAATATAAGCTATTACTAGAAAGAAAGGAAAACAAGCTTAAAATCAAGTATAATAAAGGAAAGTATTTTATTTAATTAAATAAAATTATAGCAAAGTCCCAATTTAAAGAAAAGAGAAACAGAGCAGTCAAACCTTTGAACTTCACTTCCATTGAAATAAAAAAATCCATAATCCAGAAACTTCTGGACTTGAGGTTTAAGAACACTATGTAATTTTTCTGCCTTTCCTCCTTTAACCATTTGATGATAGTCAAAATTCACCATCTGGATGTCAGCTGCATGTTCAGAAGCTTTCAAATGACTCTGAAAATAAAAGGTAAATATTCATTTAAATGTTAACTAAATATGATCTTATCAATATACTGTTATAAATGGAACTTTACATTTTAAATGAAAATCTCAGCAGGTCCTTGAAATCTTACTAATCTCACAAAGCTTTCATCGTCACTGGCAGTAAAATGGAAAATTACTTGCTGATATCTTATGGCATCTTTTTCCTAAAACCTCATATACTGTCCCGGAGAGATTGGGTATGGCATGATTAATATCAGGGAACTTAAATAACATTCCCATCTGGTTTAGAAAATGAAAAATGATTTCCAGCCACCAGCGTTTCATTTTTTACCATAAAAATATAATGACTGTTTATATCTATTACAGAATCTCAAAATAAAATAGCTTATTTTTTAAGACAAAGCCCATCAAAAATTGAAAAATTCATTTTTCTATACCTTCAATATATACAAACGTTTCAAAAGTTTACCATAAAAAGTTTACCACATTCTCTAAAGTATAAGTTGTTTATTAACAATATTAAAACAAAATAGCCAAATAATTAATTTTGGACTTCATTAGCTTAAACTTTAGAAAATGTTTTCGAACCATTTTGTTTACGTTTATAATCTTACGTAACACTATATCAATTCAGACTCAATAAACATTTATGAAAAATATTTTTCCTTAGAAGTCAGACATTTCTTTAGGTTCTTATTTAATGAAAATTCTCAAATTTTCTCTCATCAGTACAAGAAGTCTTGTGTGTATACAAATGCATTATTCAACATTTCATAGGTTTAAAACAGTGACTATGGTTTCCAGGAAATAGGCAAGACGATGAACAGATGAAGGAGGAAACTGTCTGGTATCTTTTTTTTTTTTTTTTTTTGCGGTACGCAGGCCTCTCACTGTTGTGGCCTCTCCCATCGCGGAGCACAGGCTCCGGACGCACAGGCTCAGCGGCCATGGCTCACGGGCACAGCCGCTCCGCGGCATGTGGGATCTTCCCGGACCGGGGCACGAACCCATGTCCCCTGCATTGGCAGGCGGACTCTCAACCACTGCGCCACCAGGGAAGCCCTGTCTGGTATCTTTATGCCAGTGACAGACGAGCATTTTTTAGGGGGAGGGTATCCTTCTGCTTCTCTACAACATAAATAAGCAGATTAGAAAACAGGGTCAATTGCCTTGAAAGCTTTCCATAATCCCAATTTCAGCAAGATTATCCTAAACTGTTACCTAATTGCCCCAAAGAATGAATGGTTCCAACAAGTACCCAATCTTTTTCTAGAAGTAATTTACTTCCTGGAAGAATCTGATTATTGTATTATTTAAAAATACCATTCTAGGTGTCCATGGGCCAGAACAGAAGAAAAAAATGATCACACTTACCTGGAAAGCCTTACTTAGCATATGTTCCCCTTCCTTAGATCCAAGCAAATTTACTATTATTTGTTTACCATATAAATTCTTAAGTGTTCTAAAATGCCTATTAAAGAAAGAAAGGAAATAAACATATGTCAAATGACAAGCCAAAAACCTTTTTCAATAAACAGGAACCCATTATTAAACAGGACCCACGTGGCAGTATTTTATTCTTTCTTTTTTTTTGGCTGTGCCTTGTGGCATGTGGGATCTTAGTTCCCCTACCAGGGATCGAATCCAAGCCCCCTGCAGTGGAAGTGCGGAGTCTTAACCACTGGACCACCAGGGAAGCCCCTAAACTCATACAATTGGCAAAACTGGATACAAATCCATTCCACACAGTCTCAAAACTCTGAATTTATAAAAACTCAATGCAATTTCCTCTCTGACAAACTCCCACCTATGCTAGAGCTGTTGGAATCATCTAGACCCCTCTCCACCCTGAGGCTGAAGCTAGACAGCCACGGAAAACACGAGCCACCCAGCTTTGGTGGGAAGGCAGCAAGGGCAGAGGGCGTAGAGCTGCACCTCACACATGAGGACATCACACACTCCGTGAGTACTCAGAGAGACCTCCTTAATAGCTCTAGCCTTAAGGAAAAGAGACCCCAAATAGAAGCCTTTATTTTCTCCAGCTTCTAACCATTCCAGAAGCTAGAGAGCAATACTGTCCAAAGGAAATGTAGTATGAGCCACAGACAAAATTTAAAATTTTCTAGAAGGCATATTAAAAATGTAAACATCAAAGGAGGAAATTAATTTACATATATTTTATTTAACCCAATACAGCTAAAATATCATTTCTACATGTAATTGATATATAAAACAAATATCAATAAAGTATTTTGCATTTTTTTTGCACTAAGTCTCAAATCCAGTATATATTGTATACCTACAGCACATCTCAATCTGGACTAGTCAATTTCAAATGCTCAAGAGTTACAGGCGGCTAGTAACTACCGTGCTGGATAGCACACCGGTGAGAGGTAGTTTTAAGGCCCAGACGACAAGACCCACACACCTAGTGCTACCACGCCTAGAATTCATTAACAGTAAGTGTCACTGTCCTCCAGTTAAATTAGGAGTCAAGAAGAAATTTTCCTTAGAGCCAAAAAAGCTGAAATGAATCAGTAAATACAATTAGAACTAGTCTCACTGCTTAGCAATATCAAAACCTACAGCACTATGTAAAAATAATCAGTCTTACCTGTCAAAAGCAGGTGCATTGGCTTCAAACCCCCTTGACATACGAACACGATGAGATCCCACCTAAGATAAGAAAAATATGTGTAACCATACCAAAAGCCAACATGTAGACAAAAGAAATATTGTTTACAGTATGTAACAATGCATTTGCTAAACACCCAGTAGCGAGCTGAGTGATTGCCATTCATGATATTCTTTAAAAAACAAGTTCTAAGGAGGTTCTCATCCCTTTTATTTTTTAAAACACAACCTCACAAAAAAAGAACTAGAAGTTAGACCATTATGAAACACTTGTAAACTAACAAGGATTTTTATTTATGTAAGATATTTTTAAGAGTGCTTTCACATACATTACCTTGTTTTAAGCTCAAATTACGTGCCCTTCATATGTCAACCGATATTGCCATTTGGGCAATAAAAAACCAAATACAGCCAAGTGAATAAACTTGTCCTCTCAGGGCAACAGCATTCATTTCAAAAAAGATTCGCATGACAATTCAGGCCTCCTGACAAAAATTCCTACTCTTCCGGGCTGCCGACAAGTGCAATGTCTACATATTCTTTTTTTCTCTGTTATGCTGAATACTCTGTTCACTCCTCCCTCACCCAAAGATCCTACAAATTAAAAATATTGTTCCTGGAAAAACAGACTTTCCAAGTCAATCTCTCAGGCACACAACTACAGTTACAGCACATTTTGCAGAATCAGAAAATCTGGGTTAAGAGAATTAAACAAGATGGAAAATAACTAGCGATTGTGTTTTGTTACAGTTTTTCTTTTCTCCTATAGGAAAGCAACAGAGAGATGAGGCAGAATTGAGAAAGGTATAACAGATGCCAAGAAGATGTACAGCAGTGAGACCAGATTCCTTCCCTGAATTTCACTTTTAAACATTTCCCTGAGACTTTGGGATCAAAGTTCCCCAGAATTCGTTCTTGCTAATCTGTGAACAAAGTGACTTTAAAGGCAGCGTGGGAGGAGGGCTGCCAAATCAGTCATGCAGTTGGACAAATAAAACTAGAAAATAAGCACTAATATGCCCATCCAATTCAGTTCAAAACTGAATTAACAGTATTATCATCCACTCAGCATTACCCCTCCTGATCTGATGAGACAACTGAATGACTGTCCTGAGAAATCAGTGGATTCTCTCTTTAGTGCTTTTTATTCTTAGTAAGAAATTGATTAGCCAAATGTCACATCTATATTCCATTTCATTTTCTAGTGCTTAACAGACTGCATAAAATCTTAAATTTTGAAAGATGTGTGCTCCAGGACTTTAAGCATTTTAGGCGGCAGAAAACTTTCTCTTTGGAGTCCTCTCAGGTAATTGCCTATACTATAAAAGTTCAAGACTTAGCATTTTGTTTATTCATTAACATTTATCTTGCACAGTACTCTCAACTGTTAAGAAGGTGAAAAAAATACAAGTTTTCTCATGTTTTTTAGGTAACGGCTGTGCTGGTTCCCTACTGTCTGCTCCCCAACGCATATACACAATTAGCTACACATCATAACACTTACAGCAATCTGTTGGTTAGACTAGACTAGGTTTTATTACCCAATGTTAAAAAAAAATTCTATAATAAAAAAGTTATGTCAATGGTGATAAAAGTTTTAAGGCTTTAAATAACCATAAATTTACCCCATTAAAAAAAAAAGTTACATCAAAGGTATTTTTAGAAAACCATTTCATTGGGTGGCATGGAACATCATCTTCTGACAATAGTATTGCTTCGTGTTCACATACTTCTGAAACTTCAATTCAACCAAATATTCAATGTGCCACACCACGCCAGGCATAAATCTCATGATGCTTACCATTTTTAAGACTAATATAGGCTATAATATAATGTAATGATATAGTATCAGAGGAACACTACAAATTATAAATGCTAAATACCTTCAAAAAAAGGAAATCATAAGTAAAATGAGTGAGTTGCCAGCACTTGAAATATCACTCTTACCTGGGCAGCACCTTATGACAACTCTTATGATGCCTCGAACTAATTGATACTGATGTTTATCTTTTCCATAAAAGGCCTGTCTCCCCAAACAGATTGCAAGCTCTCTCTGAAGCATCACTACAGTCTTTGAATTTCTCATAGGATACAAGACTATATACACCTAATGTGTACAGAATAATACACGTTTAGAAGAACTTAAGGATTTCATGAAGAGATCAGTGTGGAGGAGTGACCGGAATCCATTCCACGAGATCTGAGTCGGCTACTGAAGGACAACAAACCTTCGTTTGGGGAGCAGAGGATTCTTGCTAGAAACAGCCAGGCATGAAGCCAGATAAGTAGAGGAAGCCAGAACACGAAGAAACGGGTGCACAGATCTGATGAGTGAAATAGATCAAAAGTGGTAAGAATGGCCAGAAAGCAGGGAGGAGACCAGTTAGAAAACTGTGAGAATCTTCCAGGCAAGAAGGAATTATGAAAACCTTAACTGAGATGACAGGAGTGGGGATGAAAAGAAAGAGAAAGTCCCAAGACCTAGGAGAAAGCTGGGGCTAAGCGTCACAGGGCCGCCTTGCTGGCTCAGGACTGGCCGCTGGAGCAGGCAGGGCTGGATACGCCGCAAGGGCAGCAGGAAAGGATCCAGTACAGCACAAGTTCTCTAATTTGAGTGGTTAACTTAAACACTCAAATTAAAATGCAGATTCCTGGCCCCATTCCAAAAGATTCTTTTTTTGAATCTTTTCAGAAAGATTCAAGTTGATTCAAGTTGAATCTTTCAAAAAGATTCAAGTGAAGTTGAGGCCATGAATCTGCATTTTAAAATCACTTCCAAAGATTCCTTTAAAATATTTTAAGAACCTGAGAGGAATTATTCATGGACGAAAAGAGGTAGAACAAGGGACAACTGCCTGAGGATTCTCTGTCTGTGACTTGCGAAGTGCGACATCTCACTAGGCAACACTAACTTCAAGGATTCCCAATAATAAATTCCAGTCCCGAGAACACACAGGACACCTAACGACCATTTACAGCCACCCTAAGTCAAAAGTCCTTATTTGTCTTCTATGAGAAAATGAACTTGGGGTCTTGATATTTTTATTTTTTTTAAATCAATATCTATTATTTTCATTCCTCTATTCCTACTCTTTTAGAATGGTGGGGAAATGATAAAAAATACTCATGAAACGAATCCATCCCTGTTCAAAGAAAGGCTGGCTTTAAAAACTACTAAGCTAAATAACTGGGAACTACTGACCCAATCCTCAATCCAACCTGAGACAACAGGCCAGCTCAGTGATGATTTGGCAGAATTGCTGGACTGCCTTGATGTCTCAAAAATTACTATCTCTATCAAGAAAGGCACGATTTAAAAATCTGTAGTTTTCAGCCCATAATCAAATGACATTATCCAGCCAGACTACTTGTGTGGACAGGCCACAGAACACAGAAGGAAGTCGGAAGGAAGTCCCACCCAAGGAGGATCCCTCAGTGTAACTACTCAGGATCCAACCTTACTGAATAACCAAACACTGTAATTCTGAACTTCCTAATAACACAGAAAGCAGGTAAAACAGAGGGCTTATAAATAGGCTATTACAGTCTCTTATACTAGCCTGTCTCTAAAGCAAAAGCATTTACCTTGCATCAAAACAGGGTTTTAGAAATTTCTTAAAGCAAATATTCCAAACACCCTCCTCTGGTCACAAGAAGTTTGGAGAAGTGGGGTAGGGCGGGTATTCTTTCCCAAGAGAGACTTGGGGAGCAATGTATCTATTTAAGTTACGCCTATATGCCAAAGATAAAACCCACATGAGTTAAACTGGTCTTAACGAGAACTCAGGAATTTTAGCAAAGCAGCACAAGTATTAATCCTTGTTAATTCTTAGCCTGTCTTGAATAAACTGCCTTACTGAAAAGGTTCAAGTGGTCTGCAATTTTCCTCCACAATAACCATCCTAGAATAAGAGAGATACAACTGTGAACTAAATGGAGGCAAGATTTTTTTTTTTTTCTGTTTTCTCAATACTGTAGACTGAGGCACAAAATTTACTACACATTATATACCAGAAGCCTAAAATGAATATAATTTAACACTTTCAGAACTAAACATGTTTGAGTAAAAATAAAATGCAAAATCACACTACTATGGGCAATCCAGTATTATGATCTTAGGTGAAAAAAAATCTTACATTTAATCAACAAAGGAAAGTTTAGGAAAAAAAGATCAGAAAGCAAAACAGAGAACATATTCAAGATGACAAGTCACTACAAATTACAAAGTAAAATTTCAGTAGCAGATATATTCTTATTAACAGCAATAGCCAACCCTTACCTAGTGCTGACTGTGTGTGCCCGTTACTATTCTAAGCACCTTCCATTTCATCCTCATAAGAACCCTAAGACCTAAGAAGTAGGAACTACTAATATTATTCCCATGTTACAGATAAGAAACCTGAGACACAAAGGGGTTAAATCACTTGTCCAAGATCACAAAACTAGTAGTGGTAAGTAAGGGCTCAAACTGAGAAGTCTGGTTTCAGAAGCTTTGTTTTAACTACTACATTTTTCTACCTACAGAGACTAAATTGTTATACACTAAGATACTGAGATAGTAAGCACAGAAACACTTTGAAAATCAGTGTGCCATGAAAACATCAAAATTTTAATATTAAATATGGGAGCTGAATTTCTATGGATATTTAAAAGAACATTAAAGGAAAAAATAACTAGAACAATTCCAGGACCTCTGTACTTGGATCCTCATTTATGGATCTAGCTAATATTATTAGACTGAGTAGTAGAACTATCAAATGAACTGATAAACTATCCTGAAACTTTAGAAAATATGGAAAGTTCTCAAGAGAAAAAAAACCTGAATGTCAAAACGCATACCTGCAACCCTGGTTGCTCCCAGAACAATGGGACAGACCCCCGGATTTGTATGAAGGAAGAAACACAGTCATCTAAGTACACAACCTACAGAGAAAAATAATGGGTAAAATGTTTCCACAGACGAAGCTGTTACCTCTACAGCAAACGACAAGTTTCCTAACTTCTAGTGCACACCAGTTATATCTCATGACCAATCTCTCATATACAAACGATCCTAACAAAATATCCAATAGGCCACTAAATAAGTTGGATTCTTTTTTCAACTAGTGATAGTTCTTCTATATACATTAACCAAGAAAATCGTGACTATAGAAGCATAAGAATTACAACTTTTAAAAAGGAATTCCTTTTGAATTTCAATATTTTATACATACACCTTCAGAGTTCATTTTTTTTCTTTAGCTTTTTCTATTTTTCAAAAACTAATTTGAAGATCTGAAATGGACCGGGGGCATCGCCTGAATTTACAATTACATAGTTTCATAGTCAAAAATATTATAACTTTTCATTTTAATGGTACTACATACCTAGCTTTAAGAGTTGGGTTTGACTTAATTTCATCAAAACACACTTTTCTTAAGCTGTCTGGCTCTATAATTGAGGATTTTAAATTCAATACTAAAACGTATGACACTGGCAATGCCATGCTGATTAGCAAAAAGTTTTGTTACTTACTTGAAGAGCCATGGCTAAATAAGTTTGTTTTTGGGAATCCTCTCTTAAGGCTAATAAGTAGCCAAGAACAACCATAAAACGACATTACAGATGTCGAAATGAGTTCTGAATCAATAAAAATCTGTTATCGTACTATTCTCTGTGCCCCTCCCCTAATACATGAATTAAGCAATATAAACATATACCTGTTCTGTTTCTACAAAATTGGCGACGTGACCATCATCATTTGTTCCCCGGACATTGAACCTGGTCCCAGCTCGTTCACAGCTTAGCCTGGAAACGAGGCAAGCCTTTGCCTGTTTATGAGCAGCATAAATTGTTCTGACTTCTACTCCGCCACACATGAGGCGTAATAACCAGTCATCGCAATTCACACCATAGTGCTTGAGATGCAAGTGCAAAGACTGATTCCTAACAGAAAAAGAAGTAATTGCATTAGCGTAATGAGCACTGGACGACTCACAGCGTACATTTCAAAATGTTGCTCCTGGAACATGCACATTAAAAGGCACCAAAAATAAATCAATTCATTTACATTTACTATGGCAGGGATTGGAAGATAGGGCTATAAAATGAGATCCTTGGACATGTGATCTATGGTCCATAGAAAAGCAGCATACATTCTGTGTTTTTAGAATCTGGGCCCCATTTCTGTTATGTCTTTATTCATAATGTATTTATCACTTGTTCCAAAAAAGGGTTTCATACACACATCCCCACCCTACTTTAGAAGGCTCTACTTAAGGCTTGACTTTTATAAGGCTCCATTTTAATTAATTTAAGTTTAAACAGCCAGAAGGGCTAGTGGTTACCGTATTAATGCATGTCTAGAGTTTTCCACTGCTCCAAATACTTTTACATTCTAGATAACGGATGGGGCCTGGTTGCCAAACTTCTTTGGGGCAAAGAGTTTTGTTCAAACGAACACGCAGAAGCCTGGTGATCAGGAAACATAAAAGCAGAGTTGCTACGGCTAAAGCAGGGCTGAGGGGCTGGGGTCCTGCCACGCCGGCCATCTTCTCATCCTGCTGACCGCCTCAGGGGCTCTGTCCAAACCTTATTCCTCCAACAGCAAACACGTGAAGCTCCTCACCAACCTACCACCAAAGCAAATATACTGTTGTGAAGAAAAACTTTCTATCTGGTACTTTCAGATAAAAGGGTGCCTTAAAAAAGTGAAGTTTCTAGAATACTGAAGCTTAGTTCTCTGAGTTTTAAAACTACCAATCTAAGCGGAAATCTTTCTTAAGTGCTTTGCACTATCTTGTTGTCTTAAGAGGTATAAAAACAATGTCACAGCATTTTCTTGACGCCTTAGGGCCATTAATACCAAGAATACACAGCAACGCGGCTGGAGCAGTTGTCCCCAACCCCCTCCTCAAGTGACAGCTGTAGGAGAGAGAAAACAGGTGGTGGCCACGTGCAGCCCTGGAAAACCAGCTACAACCCCAGCCCTTCTCACCCGCTCAGGAAAGCATACTGGAATGGCGATGAGTAGTAGGATTACTCGGAGGATAACATTAAATCCAATGACCGCCATTAATTTCAAAAGAGGACGTAAGCTTCCACGCTTATTATTATCTACATTGATCTGAGGCAAAGCTCAAACTGTGACCCAGTCTGTCCAGACACCACAGCTGAGGCCCCTGTCCTAGCAGAGGTCCCCCATTTAAATAGGAGCGGGATCCATACATTTGTTCAGGTAGAGTTTCTCCCTCTGCTGTCAGTCTTCATTTTTCTTTGCAGTCAATGCCTTGCTGTTTTGATTGTTTAAATTTACACCTGACTCTCGACTGGCAGCAGCCTCAAATCTCCAATGGAGGAAGTTGCTACTCTCTGGCTACAAAACTTACTTGGCTGTATCCTGGAAAATACTCCTACTAATAAGCTGCAAGGGTAGCACAATGAGTTCTAAGAGCTTTCGTTTTTCTATACTAAGTGAAGCTCCAGTATCCAATCCTTAGCAAAACTGTAGAAACTGTAAAACGAGCAAAACTCACCTTTGGCATTTCAGCGTCCCCTTCGCTCAGCCTGTCTCCTGCTGGATAAACCCTTCAATCTGTTATCTAAATTTGCCCCAACTCTAGCCATAATTGAATGAAAGGATACATGAATTATTCCCACTGATTAAACTTAGTGATGTTCTGGACTGCTGACCATTCAGCCAATGCATCTGCACCTGCCTGGACTTCTAATTATGGCAGGAAAACTTTTCTCTCTCAATCAAGGAAATTTTGGGTAAGAATGAGCAGGGGGGAAAAAGGTAAGGATAGCTGCCCTAAGTCCAGCTGCAACACCGTTACCTTTTGCAGAATCTTCAATGTCTCTTCCATCAGAAAAGTGTAGGGCTGACACAAGCAGACAGGACTCCGTCCACTCATCTGTCCCACTGACCTCCCCACCACACCCCACCCCCTGACTACAGTGCTCCAAAGCCCTTTTCACTCTGCCCTCTCTGCTCCCCCATGCCACTCCTCTGGGCCAAGATACTTCCATGTGATCTACAAGGTGACCAAGCTATTGCTCTGAAGTTAGCTTCCTGTCCTAAGGTTGTTGACTTTAAGCCCTCTAACACCCAGGGCCTTCTCCAGGACCATAATGGCAGATAGCGAAAGTGGGAGGGAAAGTATACAGGAGGAAACACCCTGAATCTGAACTACTGAGGGAGACCGAGAGCAGAGAGGCCCGGACTTTGGCCTTATAACATAAGTAAACAAATGAAATAAAATTTGTCCGTTGTGTTAAGGAAAAAAGTCAACATCGATGCTGACTGTGGACAAGAGAACAGCTATACTAGAAATCTGGTCTGCTCCAGTAAAGTGGTACTAATTACAGTCATGTGGGCCCTGCCCCCATTAGTGCTTACTTACAATACAGCACACTTACGCATAATCGTGAAACATGGCACAGTTACATATTTTATTATGATAAGTTTTATTAAGTCTTATTTTATTACAGTACTAAACTTTATCCCAGCGTACTACTTCCTCGTAGTCGGTTGCTCTTGAATCAAGATCATCTACTTACAACCTTAAAATTAAAAATAATAAGGGAATGTGGGCTTAGAAAGGCAATGCTGCCAGAGACAAGACCTCAAAACTAAGAACAGTGGATGTGAGTAACGCAATTGTATTACAATTAATTTGTTCCTAATTTTAAAATAAATATTTTAAATATATGTCTGAAATGGAAGGTCAGTCTAGATCAGGGAGAGTAAATGGGTTTCACATCACATGACAACTTTTAAAAAATGACAGTGGATGCCTGCTATGCTCTGCTGAGGATACTGCAGCAGGAAAGAGCGGTGTGCTCAATGGGCAATGCCCACTGCTGCTATCTCTGGAAATAACTGTTCAACCTTCTATGTTGCACAGCACGTGATTACAAAGGGAAAAATGTAATATGAACTCACCAGAAAAATCTATTATCGGTTGTATGTTCTTGCATGCTACGATGGGCATTAAGACTCAGATCCAAACTGACTCCAGATGCAGACCATGCGAAATAGAAGTTTCCTGAATTCAACACTTTTCGCACTTCTGAAACGCGATCCTCATCTGAAGAATCGATTCGTAGTGATATAAATTCAGTGGAAGTAACTCGGAAAACTTCAGATTCTTGAATTTTTCCAACAGACATACATCCAGTGACAAGGACCAGATAATGTAACATAATATCACCTGCAAAAACCAAAGACTTTAATTGGATGAAAAGTCCCAATGTTTTTTAAGCTATTCAAAGTTTCTTCCGCCTTCCTTCTTGTGTCTCCATGTTTGAAAATCTGGCCTTGTGGTTATTTTAAGTTTATCATAGACATGTTTAAGTTCACAACTAGATTTTGGCAAAAGTTAGGGGAAAAAATCCTTGTTTAGATACATTCAGTATAATGAAGCATTTAAACATTAACAGAATAATCTCACATTTATGAAACTGTTCCTCTACTTAATTGAAGGGTATGCAAGATTTATCAAATTAAAAAAATATATATGCGTTATCTTCCCTACCTTTCCTTTAAGACTGTTAGGAAGTTCAGACAAGACAATGAATGTGAGAGTTCTGTGTAAATGGTAAGGTTGAAAAAATGGCACATAAATGTGAGCTGCTGCTGCTGCTATGTGGACAAAAAGTCCTTGGAAACAATTTATAAAGCAATTTGGCTTATAAAAAACTCAGGGATTTTTTCATCTAGTTTTGACAAAAATTCTGTGCAATGGGTATGAAGGTGGAATTCAGCAGTGGTGTACTTTGGTTTTTTTGTTTGTTTTAATTCATTAATTAATCTTATTTTTGGCTGTGTTGGGTCTTTGTTGCTCTGCACGGGCTTTCTCTAGTTGCGGTGAGCAGGGGCTACTCTTCATTGCAGCGTGCGGGCTTCTCACTGCGGTGCCTTCTCTTGTTGCGTAGCACGGGCTCTAGGCACGCAGGCTTCAGTAGTTGCGGCTTGCAGGCTCCAGAGCGCAGGCTCAGTAGTTGTGGCACACGGGCTTAGTTGCTCCGCGGCATGTGGGATATTCCCGGACCAGGGCTCAAACCCGTGTCCCCTGCATTGGCAGGCGGATTCTTAACCACCAGCAGTGGTGTACTTTGAACGTGGGCTTTAACGTAGGCAGAAGCACCCTGCGCCTTGGCTCCTCCACTACTTATTATCCAGACCAACTTCACTGTGTTAACATAACCAACCTGAGATATCCACCCTTAGAAAATAAGATTAAAACAAATCTCACTGGACTGCGAGGATGACCCAAGACAGTATTAGCTAAGAGCTAGGCACAGTACTTTACACGTGATAGATTCAAAACATATGGCAAATCTCCATTTGATAGACCAGAGCTCCTCAAAGTATGCCCCATGAACCAGTTCACAGGTACCAGTTCATGGTGAGAAAAGGTGCTTCTCCTAGAACAGAAAATGGTATCACTAAGTTTACCATTTGGTTTCGCTGACTTCTTTTTTTCTCCATAGTAAGACTTTATCAATGAAGGAAGCCATGTGTTGATTTGCACGATGGTGCTGGCTTCTCTTCTCATCCAGACCAATAACAAAACAGTTTATGGAACGTAACCAGTCCTTGGGCCACGCTCCGAGTCACACCGTTATAGAATCATAAAGGTTACTTTGCAGCCCATGGTGACACTAGGTAGCAGACACAGGCTCGACTGAGACCTTTTGAATACAAAGCAGATGTCTTTTCCACTATAAACCAGGGAAATCAGTGTGTGGTTCCCACTAAGACATCTTTTCCTAAATGCACTGAAACAAGGAAAAAGGGCAATGCCCTGATTTTCTCTTTTGACAACTGATACCAGTCTCTTAAAGTGTTCAAATAGGACGCTGTCTCTGGAACTTAAAATCACAAGAGCACCAGCATGTAGCATGCCTTTCCAGGCAAGAAGCATTATCTCAAGATTAGCTTAATTAAGGTTTAAAAGCTGTTACCACACTTATAGCTCAGATATAGAGTCTGAAATAGATGTCTCTCTCAAATCCTTAGAATTACAAAAACAGAAATGAAAAAAATAGATCAATTATATCGACTACTTACCAAGATTTAATCGTAAAACACCTAAAAGTCCATAGGCATCGAGAACTTTGGAGTATGTACTCTTGATTGCTTCTTTTTCTGCTGATGCTATGAAAATCAATCAATCAATAAATAAAAGTTTTAGGGTAAGAAAAAGGACCTGAAACATCAGATTCTATTTAGCTATAAAGCCAGAGTTTCAAGCAAAAATGTCCAAATCTAAACCTGATATTCTTAACATAAATGCATCGCATAAAAGATTTTTTCAAACCAGTAAATTAACAGTTTTTCCCAAAGAATTAACAAGTTACTCCAGCCCCATCTATTCCCTAATCCATCCTCTCCTAAAGATCTGAAGTACTACCTTTAACAATATTCGTATGTTTTGGAGGTTGCTTTTGAATTTTCTTCTCTGTTCCACTGATCTGTTCACCTACTCTAATACCAGGAACACTCTCTGTTATGATATCCCCTATAGGACAACACCCAACTCCTTAACAAAGAGTCTTCCAGAATCTGGCCTCAACATACCCTTTCTGCTTCATTCTTCATAACTCTCCTCTCCTTCCCACCCCCTGCATCTTAGGCTCCAATCATATTAAACTATCACTATGGCCCAAGCATGGTCTTTTACATTTCTGCACCTTTGCACAGCGATCTGGCTTTCTGCCTGAAAGACTCTATACCCAACCTTTGCCTCTTGGCAAAATTCTATTCACCCTATAAAAACACAGGCACAAAATCACTTTCTGGAAACCTTTCTTTACTCCTCCAGGCACAGGTCTTTCACAGAGCTCCCTCTTCACGCTGCCCAAACATTTAAAATATACTCATTGCTTGTCCTTCTCATTAGCCAGCCTGCTCCTTGAAGGCAGGAATTCTGTCCTATTCATCCTTTCATCCCTAACACTTAGAACAGTGCTTGACGCACAAAAGGCTACTAACGTTTAAATAATGAAAGCTAATGGCAATACTTGACCACAGAGTCTAGCAGGGGGGAAATCGTCATTCTGGCCTTTGTCTGGATTTATTTCTCCTGCTATGAAGTTAATGTTATCTGCTAATGAATATAACGCACAGAATAATTTCCCTAGGACAGGCTGTTGTGGTTATTCTATTCAGAAAAAAACAAAACAAAACAAACAAAAAAACAAATCCTGAAGCTTTAAAGGAAAATGCCTAGTTCCTAGCAAATACACTTATTAAAAATTGAACACAGAACCAAAGAAACATAAACCACAGCTAGTAACTCAATGGACGAGTACAAATACTACATTCTAAGGTCTACAAATCTGGAAAGGTATGAGCCTCTTTCTCATTCTATCCTTTCCCTTCCAGTTCTTTTCTTCTTTACTGCCTTCCCTTATCCACTCCCTACCCACAACCCACCAACTCACCTCTTAGCTGACTGGTTTACTCCTCATTTACCTCTTATCTCTTGCACTTACCCCTTTTCCCTTTCCCCATTCCTCTATGATCTGTACATGAACGATAGTATGTTATAAATTCTAATAAATTACATTCTGATACAGAATTATAGTACATTTTTAAAATTTATTTATTTATTTATGGCTGCGTTGGGTCTTCATTGCTGCGCGCGGGCTTTTCTCTAGTTGAGGCAAGCGGGGTCTACTCTTTTATTTTTTTGGCGGTACGCAGGCCTCTCACTGCTGTGGCCTCTCCCGTTGCAGAGCACAGTCTCCGGACACGCAGGCTCAGCTGCCATGGCTCACAGGCCCAGCCACTCCGCGGCATGTGGGATCTTCCCGGACCGGGGCACGAACCTGTGTCCCCTGCAACGGCAGGCGGACTCTCAACCACTGCGCCACCAGGGAAGCCCGCGGGGTCTACTCTTCATTGCAGTGCATGGGCTTCTCATTGCGGTGGCTTCTCTTGTTGCGAAGCATGGGCTCTAGGCACACGGGCTTCAGTAGTTGTGGTCTGCAGCCTCAGCAGTTGTGGCTCGCGGGCTCTAGAGTACAGGCTCAGTAGTTGTGGCACATGGGCTTAGTTGCCCTGCGGCATGTGGGATCTTCCCAGACCAGGACTTGAACCCGTGTGTCCTGCATTGGCAGGCAGATTCTTAACCACTGCACCACCAAGGAAGTCCCTCTCTGTCGACATTTATTGCCAACAAAATGGCTATCTTCTCAGTCTACTGCTTTCCTAATATCCCATAGTACTCTGCATTAGAGCTCTTTTCCTTTGTTTTGAAGCTCTTCTCCAGGGTTCTACAGACCAGCTCACTTTCTCTGCCTGCCTCACCTCTTTTCAGACCATCTACTCTTATGCTTCTTCCTAGTTATCCCATTTCTGCCTTCGAATGAGCTGTGCTCTGCTAGCTGGCAGCACAGGCCTTATAAGACTGAAGGACTCAGTCACTCAATTAGCTGATACTGTCACAATTTTCTAGTATGTTCATTATTAGGGGTAGGTCTTTATCTTTATCAAACCACCCAGTATGAAGTTAAGGAGTGAGGAAGATTTCACCAAGCCACTAAAGTTACGGGGATTTGAATTTCATTCTGCATTCCTAGAGTTCCTATGATTATTACTGCACTATATATTTAGGAACAGTTACTCCTAACATTCAGTGACAAGGAACACAGCTAGAAAACATCACAACATAAATTTTAATATTTTATAAAGAAAAACAGGAACTTCTTCCCCTAAATACCGCCTTGTTAAGAGTACCACATGTACAAAAGCAAACCTTAGAGAGGCTTGCTATCTCTGATGACAGAAGGCATGGCTTCCAGGGCAAATACTATTCCAGAGTTTTACAGGTTACATGTTACATGCATTTCAAATACTATCACTGGTAGAATAATATAGACATTACTAGATGTACCTATCAGTTTAGCAGCAACCAGTTGGGTTCCAATACCAGCAGCTAGTAAGGGTTAAAAAGAAAATATATTTTTAATATTAAGTCATCACCTTCCCTTAGAAAAGAGAAAGCCATTTTATAACAAATTATCCTGCAACAAAATGTTCTCTCTCTATTAATGCATAATAATTACCTTTTCATTAACTGTGCTCCAAACATATGAATCTACCATGTCTTTCAGGCCCAAAGAAGACCCATCTATTAGACTGTCACCTGATACAAACATGCAGACAAATGTCATGTTGCCTGGTTATTTGTGCTCTTGTATTATATTCTGAGGCTCAAGAAACAGGACACATTTAAACACACAATTTAAACTAAAGTGCATATTCTTAGATAAAAGTATGCTCAAAGAAAAAAAAAAGATTCAAAGAATAGATGAGATTTCATCTTCCCTGCCAGGAATTTTTTTGGTTTCCCCTCAAAATATTAAATGAAAAATTTAAATGATTTTTTTAGAGTGACGAATATTATTTTAGCTGAGGTACTTGTATATTGTTTCTGCGATGATCACGACAGTAGCTAACTAGTTACTGGGCTAGGTATTTTTCATGTGTTATTCAATTTCCACAAGCACCCCATGAGCAGAATTGTGACTACTTCCACTTGACATGAGGAAACAGGCTTAGAGAGATTACTAAGTTGCTACTAACCTGTTTAAGCTTAAACAGAGTCAGAGAATGCAGCTTCATGAGGGAAGGGGCTTTGTCTAGCTCGCCGTCCTATCCCCGGTGACCTAGCTCAGTGCCTGGCACCCAGGAGGGGTTCAGTAATTTATGTTCAATGAACTGGTGAATGCAATTTCAGAGCCATATGAACGTTTATCTCTAGACACTTCCAATTTCATAAAAGAAAACCAAGTGTTTTCTTCTTAAATATTTTTATTTAAGGACTGCAGATGATGACCTATTTTTCCATTTACGCTTCAAAGGTTTGGGGTGGATGGAAGGAGGTCCTTTGCAGGCTGTGAGAGTCTAGGTAGAGTAAGAAGGGTGGCCCTGTTCATGGAGTTGAAGCCAGAGGTGGGGCAAGAAAGCATCCACTTGGGGGGAGGAGCAGCCGGGCAGGAGATGAAGTCTGAGTGAGGAGGGTGGTGTCCATCCAGAGACAGTAGGAGTGGCCTGGCACGGGATGAGAAGGCAGGGTGCACTGGAGGGAGCCCCAGGCAGGGTGCTGGAGCCCCACTGGGGTGAAGAAGGCAGCCACACGGTGGAGGAGGCTGCAGCGGCAACAGGAGAGTGGCTATGCACAGGGGAATGACCAAAGACCACAGGAGGAGGCTTCTCACTGTCAGAGAAGGGAACTGCAAACATGGAAAGAGAGAAAGCTAGAAAGGACACTGCAGTGCTGATCAGAACTGGAGTTACCAGTATGAACTCACAGTTTTCTAGTGAGACAGACTGACACAGATATAAATGGGTGGGTATAACTATGTATGCATATCATATACACTTACATGTTCTCCTTAGCTCTAGCCATTGACAGGACCACAACCAGCAATACTCCAATAACAAACAGCACACCTAGCACCCAGACCTTGCCTTCTAATACCATTCTCCACTAAAAGGAACTAGAACTCCTCGGACAGCTAATTCCAGGGGAAGGGCAGGGACAAGATGAGCCTATAACATGTTTTTGCACCAGAAAGTAAGGGAGTGTTCAAAGAATGATGGTGGCATGTTACAAAAATGCGGAAGCTGGCTTAAAGGGGCTTCTTTTACTGGTGAAATCTGGGACAATTTGAGCATCAAAATAAATTATAAGAGTAACAGATTACAACCCACTGAATAAACCCATAAACTGAAAGTTTGAAGAGCAATGGGACCATACATAATCTCAAAGTACCTCACCTCCAAACACTTATTAATTATAAAGGAAAAAAGAGCCAGCCAGAGACACCTGGCAGACACCACCTTAACCCAAGTAATCCAAGTGAACACCAACAGTAATGGGACAAGTCAAGATTGTGTCAACTGACAGGATACAATGAAAAGAACGCAGCAGCACTTCTGTAATATTCCTGCCAAGACAACCTCAATCTGAGCACGAGGAACCATAAGACAAACCCAGAGTGAGGGACATTCTACAAAACAATGAAGATGGCCTTCATCTTCAAAAGTTTTATGGTCATAAAGGTCAAAGACTGAGAAACTTTTCCGCATTTAAGGAGACTAAAGAGACATGATAACTAAATAAAATGCACAAAATTCAACTGGATCTTTTTTGCTACGAAAGACATTGTTGGGACAATTGATGAACTTAAATGGAGTCTGAGGATTAGACAGCAGTAAGGTACCAATGTTAATTTTTTGATGATTATATTGTAGTTATGTAGGTGAATACCTTTCTAGGAAATATGTAATAAAGTATTTGGGGGTGACAGGGTAACTTGTTGGCAACTTAGTAGTCTTAAATAGTTCAGAAAAAAAAAGTTCTTTTGTACTGAACTTCAACTTTTCCATATATTTGAAATTATTTAAAAATTAAAAAAATTTTTCTTAATGTAGCCAGCAAAAATAACTTTGAAAATACATGTGCATATGCCTAAGTTATGAAGCTTTTTTCTCTAAATGGCATGAAGATAAACTCTTATAATACCATTTTATTCCCTCCCCATATGTATTTTTTTAATTGGGGGAAAAAGATTCCCTTCTTTTATGAAACTCCATGAAATCCAGAGAAATATATGATTAGGAGGGATCTAATTAAATTATTATCCCATTTCTCTGGTAACTTAATTCTAGAAAATAATTTGAGATTCCTCCACTGTAAAAAGATTACTTAAAATAAGAAAGCCATGGGGGGAAAAAAAAAAAAAAGAAAGCCATGGGACTTCCCTGGTGGCACAGTGGTTAAGAATCCACCTGCCAATGCAGGGACACAGGTTCGAGTCCTGGTCTGGGATGATCCCACATGCCGTGGAGCAACTAAGCCCGTGCGCCACGACTGAGCCTGCGCTCTAGAGCCCGCGAGCCACAACTACTGAAGCCCAGGCGCCTAGAGCCTGTGCTCCACAACAAAGACAAGCCACCACAATGAGAAGCCAAGGCACCGCAATGAAGAGAAGCCCCGCCCCCCCCCTCACCGCAACTAGAGAAAGCCTGCGCGCAGTAACCAAGACCCAAGGCAGCCAAAAATAAATTAATTAATTAAAAAAAAGAAAGAAAGCCATAACACTTTAAAATAATGTGTATAACCTTTAGATAAAACACAGCATTTGTAACTTTACTCAATCCATCCCCATCTTTCTTCTTCCCTTAATACTCTCCCCTTGCATCCCAGGCCTTAGCCAAAATGAGTGACGTGTGCCCCTCCTACAGGCTCCATGTTCTTTCCCCTCCCTCCCCTCTTTCGCTGTTCACCACGTTCTTTCCATCCCGAACACTTGTTAGCTATCTTTGTGTTTCCAAATATTACCCATCTTTCAATACCTAACAAAAAATGCCGCTTTCTTCCTGAAGTTTCCTCTGATTACTCTGGCTGGAAGGAAATCTTTCTTCTCTTTACTTTATACCACAGACACTCGTCTACTAGTAGCAATAGAAACTAAGTCTTATTTCTTTATATCTCAACACGATGCCCACCTAACACAGTGACTCTAAACACTGCAGCTACTGATTAAGTATTCATCTAACAGACAAAAATAAATTGAGAGATTTTGGCACAAAAGGGAATGTTTCGTAAGTTTTAAAATAATACATAAGGGGAATTCCCTGGCAATCCAGTGGTTAGGACTCTGTGCTTTCACTGCAGGGGGCCTGGGTTCAATCCCTGGTTCAGGAACTAAGATCTCACAAGCCGCGCAGCACAGCCAAAAATAGTAGTAATAATAATTTTTTTTTTAAATAAAAAAAATTTGGGCTTCCCTGGTGGCGCAGTGGTTGGGAGTCCGCCTGCCGATGCAGGGGACACGGGTTCGTGCCCCGGTCCGGGAGGATCCCACGTGCCGCGGAGTGGCTGGGCCCGTGAGCCATGGCCGCTGGGCCTGCGTGTCCGGAGCCTGTGCTCCGCAACGGAAGAGGCCACAACAGTGAGAGGCCCGCGTACCGAAAAAAAAATAAATAAATAATTTTTTTAAAAATTAAAAATTAAAAAAAACCTTAAAAATAAATAAATAAATAATGCATAAAAAGATAAACATTTTATCTTACTATTGACAGCATTTGAATGCCTTCATTATTGAAGTTTAACAGCTCCTCACAGTGACGTCATGTCTGTCCTGGGGTGTGAAGGTGAGGATGGGAAAATGGGCACTGTTAAATGACTGCTAACGAGGGTATAAGCTGTGGAGTGTATAAAATGGCAGGGGGTGTGGAGAGCTCAGAGGAAACAACGAGCAGAAATGAAAGTTCAGGAAACGTGGTGATATGGAAGTTCAGGCTACTCACTCTCTTGTTAGTGCTGTCTTTCAATGTTATCTACTACGCTTTCCATGAGGGCAACAGACTGCTTTTTGAAAGAGAAGTGGGTTTTTTTCCTCCTTTTCATGTTGTTATTAAACAAACGAAACGCTAGGAAAAACAAACCTTTCTTTTTACAAGTGACTGATTTCTAACCACGGGTAGGTAGGAATAGCCAAGAAGCCCATTGTTTTAGGAGTCATTCTGAGCCGATCAAGATCTTGTGCAGTTCAGCTGAGGTAAGCAGGGCCACATGTCTTCAGCTCATTTGTTAAGCCCGGAAGGTAAGACAGAGCCTGGCTTCTGAAGTTACTGCTGTGACACCTCAGGCAACAACAGTAACTAACCTCCTCCTTATTTTCCTTATTTTAACTGGAAAAACTTTTCTTCTCATGTCACATTCAACACTGTCTTTCATTCGTGCTTTAAATCTTAGTCATCAATCTAGTGCAAATGTGCATTTCCTGAGAACACAGAGCTATCTTAAGCATAAATTTATAATTATAGCTATATTTTTAACATATTCTCACATCATTAGAACTGATCATCTGAAGGGCTTCTGAATCTACTCCTAGTGAATATATGAATATGAATCAGGTCATAGAAAAGAATTTAAAGCAAAATAAAATATGTGCCATAAACATTTATTCTCAAAAAATATTTATGGATGAAATTAAATGATGTCCAGGGTTTACTTCAAAATAAACAGTGGTGGCGGGGGTGGGGGGGCAATAGCAGATAAGGGATATAGATAAACACAAGCGTCTGTGATTGGACTTCCCTGGTGGCGCAGTGGTTAAGAATCCGCCTGTCAATGCAGGGGACACGGGTTTGAGCCCTGGTCCAGGAAGATCCCACAGGCCGAGGAGCAACTAAGCCCGTGTGCCACAACTACTGAGTCTGCGCTCTAGAGCCTGCAAGCCACAACTACTGAGCCCGCACGCCACAACTACTGAAGCCTGCACACCTAGAGCCCGTGCTCTTCAGCAAGAGAAGCCACCGCAATGAGAAGCCCACGCACCGCAACGAAGGGTAGCCCCTGCTCACCGCAACTAGAGAAAGCCTGCGTGCAGCAATGAAGACCCAACACAGACATAAATAAATAAATAAATAAATAAATATATTTTTTAAAGTGTCTGTGATAATCGCTGAGGTTGGCTGGCAGATACATGGGAATCAATGACACTATTCTCTGTTTTTTGATGTCTGTTTGATATTTCCCCAGATAAAATTTATTCTGACAACATCCTTTGGTATCCTGGATAAATTCAGAGAGGAGAGAATACAAGATAACCTGGCCAGTCAGTGGAAGAGGACAGGCTACTGGGATTCTAAGTGATCGGAGAAGTATTTTCCTCCAAGTAGGCAAAAGTTCAATGGGCACTAGGACTTTTATAAACTTGAAAGGGAGCAATAAGTTCTACAGCCTTGAGAATGGCCCCATGGCCTGCTCTTCCCAAGTCTATCATATATTCATCAAATAACGGATATATAACAAATTGGGAAAGAAGCAGACTCGGCAATTATAGAATGGGGAGCCCAGGAAGGGTAAATATTGCTAATACTCTGTCACAAATGTTTTCCTTACATTCATCCTAAATAAATTAGCTTTCATATCCTCCTGTCAAACTTGTAGCTGGAAAATCATAAGCTTACCTTTACCTGTCATCACAGAAGTAGTTAAGAAGTCTTTAAAACTACGTAAAGCCACAAGCTAGTGATATCCCACAACTTAATACAGACAACTTATTCATTATTTTAGCTCTGTGCCTGTTTCAGAGTTGTTTAACTGAACAAATTGATGACTGAAGGCAGGCCTAATCTACGTCTCCTATTTAAACTACAGGAAAGTAATGAAAATAGAAGGTATGGAGATTATCTGTTTATAGACTACAGAAAACACTCAGAGTATAAATATATCAATTGTTCTCTATCAAAATTTAACATACCTATTGTTCTCTATCACATTACTCAACATCTTTTTTTGCTGGACTGGCTTATTTTATAGCACTCTGTCATATGACACAGCTGGCATTACTCAGCATTGTTGGTGTTACACCCGCCCTTCTCAAATGAGAAGTTAAGGCAATTAAGAAACATAAGATCAGGCTACAGAAATTCAGATGAAAACATAATCATATACCTATGTCTTGATTTTCATGAGTTGTGTCTCTAAAATACAGGCTTATTAAACATAGGATAATTGCAACACGATGGTCACATCTGCCTTGCTAACTCTACCATCTGAATGGAAAGAAATAAAATTAACTTATTATCTAAGACATTCAGATAAATAAAAAGTCATTTCTCTAAAAACCTAAATGGTATTTTGAAGATTAAATTTAAATGTAGATTTCTCTAACTTCTGATGAATTAACAATATTTCAAACTAAATAATTACGCTACCCACTGAAGGTCCTGCCATCCAAGGTCAACATTCTGCTGTGGCTCAAACCTTCCAGGTGGGAACAGACTGTCTTTCCTTAGCTGATGATACAGAAGACCAAGCTGAAGAAAGCCAGTAAGAATATGAAAACAAGTTAGCTGAAGAAAGCCAGTAAGAATATGATTACAAGTTAGCACAACCTTCCTAGAAACACAATTTGCCTGTGGTTGCATGCACCGCAGTTTGTGGTTGACTTATTTGCATGCAGGTACCGCTCTGATGTAGAAGCAGAGAGCCTCTAGTCAGAGGATCCTTGAGATCGTGCAGTCCAAGCTACTCATTTTCAGAAGAAAAAGACTAGAGGTTAGGTGATTCGTCCAAGATCATATAACCAGCTGGTGGTAAAGACTCCTTCCATTTCATCACACATAAAGAGAAAATTATTTTAAAGGAAAAAGGTTTTCTTTGTATCAGTAAATAACTAAAATTCCAGCTGAAAGATACTCAGCTATCCAAATTAGTGTTCTATATAAACTGCACATGCCAATCTTGGCAACATTTCAAAATAAAAATAACCTTTCACTCATTTGTGCAACAAGTATTTACTGAATGCCTACCATATACCAGGACCCTGGCAAAGTTCTAGGAATAAAAAAAAGTCGGTGCCCCAATACCTTCCACTGGGAAGACAGGCATTATATAATCATACACCTGCAAAATTATGAATTATACTAAGTACAGTGATGGAGTTCCAACAGACTGCAACAGGAGGACCTAATCTAAAATTGTTTGTGGGGGACTGTGGTGGTTAGAATAGGCCTGCCTGCCTGCAGAAGTGACCTGTAAGTTGAAACCTGAAGAATAAACAGGAAGTTAGCCAAATTAAGAGTGCAGGTAAAAGTGTTCCAGACAACATCCACATGCCCTACGACCAGAAATTCCATTCCTAAGAAAATATCCAACAGAAATATGTATGTGTGTGCACCAAAAGACATGTAAAAGGATGTTCATACTAGTGTCATTTATAATAGGAAAAATTGTAAAGAAAGCAAATGTCAACAGAATAGTGGAATATTCATACAGTGGAATACTACATAGCAATGAAAATGAATAAACTACTGCTATACGCTACAACATGCATGATCTCCCATATTTAACACTGAATGAAAGAAGCTGGGCACAACAGGATACATGTTGAATGATTCCATTTATGTTAAGTTGAAAACCAGATAAAACTAATCTATGAGGTAAGAAGTCAGGACAGTGATTATCTTTGCAGATCATGATGGAGATAATTGAAAAGGAACATGAGAGAATCTTCTGGAGAGCCAGCAATAATGTTCTATTCTCGACCTGGTAGTGGTAACATGAATATGTTCACTCTGTGATAAGTCAAGTCGAACATTTATCGTTTATATACTTTTCCACGTGTGCAAACAAGTTTATCTTTAAAAATAAAATCCTGAGCAGAAGGAACAGCTTTTGTGAAGACCCTGAGACCAGAGAGAATTTGATACATTCAGAACTAAAAAAAAAGGGCCAATGTGGCTGGAACACAGAAACCAACAGACGTACAGTGTAAGACTGAAGAGGGAGATGGACTCGATTTTACTGCAGGTCATTTTAAAGAGTTTGGATTTTAAGTTCAGTGACCAACCCCTGAAGGGTATTAAGCAGGGGAATAATAAGATCTAAACTGTGTATTTAAGAACACTGGAGAGTGGGTAGGGGGAGTGGAAGCAGCGAGACCATTTAAGGAGGCTATTATAATGGTCCATGAAAGAGACTGCAGTGGCTTGACTGGTGTAGAACCAGCTGAAATGGTGAACTGCGTGGATTCTCAATGAAATTAGGAGGTTGAGTTGACTGTACTTGGTAATGGAGTGAATGTGTGAAATGAGAGAGAAGGAGGTGTAGAGGGTGATTCTTAAGTTCTGGTTTAAGCACCCAGGTGGATGGAAAGCAATCCCCTGAGATAAGGAAGACTGAAGGCGAGCAGATTTGAAGGAATGCAGTGGTCAAGGTGACCATCGACCCAGTACCTGTGCCCACCCTCCCTTACTATGTAGCCATGGTACAGGTGGGGTTTTATGGGAACTCAAACAGTCATAGAAATTTCTACCTTCTTTTGCCAATCATCTGCCCAACCCAAGTAGCACCTGATATCCCTGTAGCCACAGTAGTTGGTTCAGGAATGGACATAAAACTCAAACAAGGGGGAGGGCATTTTCATTTTGTAGGTTCTAATCCATTTTCTCAGTTTGAAAAAAAATTGGATCTCAGCTGTGCCATCCAAAATAAATAATTATTCTACCCAGCTCTGTATCAGTCCCACACAGCTTTGCAACATCTACAAATCTGATAACGACCTTTCTACCCCATTCTCCAAGAAAATAATCAAATTGTGAAACAAGATAGGCCAAAGTCACATCCCCAACGTTGACCAAGACAGACCACTAACGAGCACTAATGTACAACCAGCTAGGAATTTACTTAATAATAAGATTCAGGACTTCCCTGATGGTCCAGTGGTTAAGACTCCGTGCTCCCAATGCAGGGGTCCTGGGTTCAATCCCTGGTCAGGGAACTAGATCCCACATGCATGCCACAACTGAAAGAGCCGCATGCCGCAAAGAAGAGCCCGTGTGCCGCAACTAAGGCCCAGCACAGCCAAATAAATGAATAAAATATATTTTTTTAATTTAAAAAATAAAATAAATAACAAATAATAAGATTCATCCTGCCTATACTTCGAACATGGTCCACAGGATATTAAAAGGCTGTTTATCTACCTTTCAGTAAGGTATTCAACAGACAACAGCAATCCTACGGTCGACTAGTGAACAAAATGAAACATAACCCATAATAAATATTTATTGCGAAGACCTAGTTTATATAAGCAAAGAAACTTTATAAAGTTATGTAAGAAGACTATAATAAAAGGGAAGAAGAGAGTGTTTTAATAACATTCAATATGTTTTAGTTAATAATTTAATAAGAAGTATTTTGTTTTTTATTTTTTCTTTTAACTAAGTTATCTTAAAATCATCCAGGAGTATAAAGAGCACATAAATTCTTTCAGCCTGAACTGAGGGAGTAATTAAATAGGTGTCCAGTTGACCACGAAGAGTTAATGCATATCTCCAAATGCCAAATGTACTCACAGTAATTTGATTAGTTCATTAGCTATGAAATGCACTCCAATGTGAATGCATTGCTTATATTGTGTAACATTACAGAGGAATAATGATGGCTTTCACTTGCAAAATCTATTTTAGTGGAAAAAGATAAACACAAATTCTTATTAACAACCATTAAAAAACTCAAGCAAATTTAAACTGTCACCAGTAAAAACATGATATGCAATTTTTAAATATATACCTCCTTTTGGCACTCTGCTTACAAGACTAACCCCAATTGCACTAATCTATTCCACTCTTTCTACCTCTTTCAAGCTTAGAGTTAAAACATAACTAAGTAACAAAATGTCACTGATTCAGACTTTACAACCTCAAAATTTCTGAATGTACTGGCGCTAGATGCAAAGAAAAGCAATACTATTTAAATTGCTACTCATATAACTGGCTCATTTTTTTTAGCTTCGGAACATCTGAAAGTCTTTACATCATCTTTGTTTGTGACTGGGTACAGAATTCTAGGTGGACAGTTTCAGGGCTGTTTTTTTTGTTTGTTTGTTTGTTTTTCCATTTCAGTACATTAAAGATCTAGCTCTATGTAAAATAAAAATAAAAAAATAAAGATCTAGCTCTTTCTCATCTGGCTTGGACTGTTTCTGAAGAAGTCCATCATGATTTGTATCTTCCTTCTTCTACATGTATATCTTTTTTTTTTTTCTTTCCTGGGCTGTTTTTAGGATTTTTCTCTGCGTCACCGTTTTAAGCAATTTGATCACATATTTGGGTGTAGTTCTTTCTCTTCATGGTTCTTCTGCTTGGGGTTCATTTAGCTTCTTGGATCCATGGATTTATAGTTTTCATCAATTCTGGAAACTTGTCAGCCATTATTTCTTCAAATATTTTCCTGCGCCACCCCCTTCCTTCTAGGATTCCAACTGCACATACATATGGGGCCACTTGAAGTTGTCCCACAGCCCTCTGATGCTCTGTTTATCTATTTTAGTCTGCTTTTCTGTGCTTCATTTTGGGTTGTTTCTATTATTTTGTCTTCAAATTTGCCACTCATTTATCCTGCAGAGTCTAATCTATTAATCCCCATCAGTGTATTTTTTTCATTTCAGACATTGTTTTTTTTCAATTCTGGAAGTCTGATTTGGGCCTTTACATTTTTCATGTCTCTTCTTAACATGCTCATTCTTTCCTGTGTTCCTGAACATATGGACTATATTTATAATAGCTGTTTTAATGTTCTTATTAATTTGAGCATCTGTTTCTACAGATTGACTTTTCTCCTCATTACAGGGTATATCTTCCTGCTTCTTTTCATGCATGGTAATTTTTAATTGAATGCCAGACATTGTGAAATTGACAGGGTTGAATGCTGGATACATGTATATACATTTTGTATTCCTATAAACAGTCTTAATCTTTATTCTGGGATACAGTTGAGTTATTTGGAAATTATCTGGAAACAGTTTGACCCCTTTGGGTCTTGCTTTGAAGCTCTGTCAGGCAGGACCAGAGCAGCATGTGGTCTAGAGCTACTTGGCTCCACTACTGAAGTAATATACCCTTCTCTGAGTGTTCAACCCAATCCCCCAAGAATTACCAGTTTTCTCCATTCTGGCTGTTTGGAGCATCAACTATTCCCAGCCCTGAGCTCCAGGAATTTTTCTGCCTGCTCCTCTTCGGTGGTTCTTTCCTGCCTTGATAGCTTCCTCATACACTGGCACCAATCAGAACTCAGCTGATGTCTCAAGTGTAATCCGCTACACATCTCAGGAGCTCTGTGCAGTTATTCCTTTCCTGGTACTTAGTCCTGAGAATTCTAGATGCTCGCGTTTCGCCGAAGCCCCTGCTCTATCTCCTCAACTCAGGGAGACTGCCAGGCTTTGTCTGGGTTCACCCTGCTGCTGCTGTAGCCTGGAAGCTCTCAAGGCAGCGACTGCAAGGCTCCCCTCATTTGTTTCCCTTCTCTTAGGGATCAGTGTCTTGTGCTGCCTATTGTTCAAGAGCTGAAAATTGTTTCACATTTTTTTGTTCTTTTTTTGTTGTTGTTATTTAAGGTGGGAGGGCAAATACAGATCCTGTTACACCATCATGCTCAGAAGCAAGTATCCTGCTACATTCCTGGCCTAGTTATATTTTAAGGACATTTTAGAACATCTGAGAGACCTGAAATCATATAATAAGAAGTCACATAACAAGGCTTTACTGTTCAGTGAGAGAGAAATTTTTTGCCTTCATTTTTATTTCCTCATAGCACACTTAAGTGGTAAAGAAATGAAGGCACTTAGGAACGACTACTGGCCCTATGTTAGCAGGCTAATCCTGCTGCCCAGGATAGAGAAGTAAGGTTGATTTTTTTTAAGTGTTGATATTTAAGTTGCTATTTATTTTCTTTTCTATTAAATATGAACATTCCAAAAATTATTTACAAAAAGAAAATGAATTTTTGCAACCCTAACATAAAGTGATATATAACAAGTCTAAATTTCATTTTTCTGCACAGAAAAAGTCAACTATAAAAAAGGCACTTCTGGGCTTCCCTGGTGGCGCAGTGGTTGAGAGTCTGCCTGCCGATGCAGGGGACACGGGTTCGTGCCCCGGTCCGGGAAGATTCCACGTGCCGCGGAGCGGCTGGGCCCGTGAGCCATGGCTGCTGAGCCTGCGCGTCCGGAGCCTGTGCTCCGCAACAGGAGAGGCCACAACAGTGAGAGGCCCACGTACCGCAAAAAAAAAAAAAAAAAAAAATTCTTAAAAAAATAAAAGGCACTTCCTTCCTCAACTTGAAATTTTTTCTTAAAAAGACATAAGATACTGCAACTTATGTAAAGGGCAATTGTGCTGACTAGTAGCATTTGGCAATTAAAAAAAACAAACAAAAAACTATGCACACTGCTTGTCATCACCACCTACTACATTCATCCAAAATTCTAAAACCTGACATTTAACTTGGCCTGGCAAAGTTAAAACATAAATTACCTAACGCTAAATCAAACCATGTTTCATTTCCCTCTTAGATATTAACAGTTTGTAGGTAAAAACACAGCAAGTTTAACACTTCCCTCATTAGAAAATGCTTACCATTTCACTCTAAAGTCTACTGGCATTCTTTTCTTTTTGCTCTTCATTCCTCAACCCCCCCCAAATAATAACCACCACCCTAACAAAAGTATAAATAATAATTAGAGCGAAAAAGCAAATGGTAAGACTATGTCATTAGAGAAGTTATTTAATCTCTCCAAGCCTCAGTTTCCACATCTGCGAAGTGTGGATAAAAGTACAACCCACAGGATTAAATGAAATAAAGCACGTCTAATGCCAGTCTAAACTGTATGCTGAGATGCTCTGGGACACTTCAGCAAACTCTCAGGAGAGACGAGGGATATTTTAAATGGAAAGAAACACGGAGATATTCAACACATGCTGGACACTGCCCAAACTATTAGCTTGGGGTAGTTCAGAGTTTTAACATTTGATAGCAGTATGTTCCTTTACGACATCAGACATCAGATCTTAGCGAAGCTGGGTTTTCAGTGGTTGCTGCGATTAAAAAAAAACAAGTACTGCTCCAAAATCAACGTGGAACAGGCAATGAGGGTGGTGCTTTTCAATCTGGTGCCAAGGTCTGAAAAGCTGTTCAGTGCTCAACAGGCATTCCCATACCGTAAATAAGGAACTGTGGCTATTTATGAAGGAAGTAAATTATTTTCAATTTCTTTGCAATATTTTTTCCAAACAGCTACTAAAGGTTGTTAGGACATAAATATTTATTGTTTGGACCTAACTATTTAATGAACAGAACGGTGGCTTACGGGTGCTGTTAAAAACTTAATAAGACCCCAAGGATGCCATAAAACGAGAAAGCTTAGGCCCCTCTGGCTTAATGCTGTGACTAGCAGAGTAACTTCCAGTGAATAGCAAGTATGACTCCTTTACCGTGTGCAGTTTCATAGAAAAGGCAAGACACTTCACATTCTGTGACAAAGAGCTCCAGAATTTTATCCCTCTGTTTTACAGCTCAGGTTTCCATGATAAAAGAAAACAAATTAGGTAGACAAAGACACTTAGACGGACAATGTGGGGTAAAACCAGGTCCAGAGTTAAAGCCTGAAGATAATCTTACCACTAGACAGATAAACGCAATTAATCCTTTCTACCGTACCAGTATGTGACACCCAAAAGAACGAAAGCTCTCATTTTAAGAGTTAGGAGTTTACATCAACACCGTACATCCCCGTCTTTTAAACAGGTGATCCGTAACTTCACAATATTTAATTTACACACTACGGTAACTCTATGCAACTTCTGAAGACAGGTTAAGGGGTACAAGAAACTGTTTAGAGCAAGTAAGTCATTTGGTCCAACATTATTTTAATGTAATGGTTATTTGCTCCCTCCCTTTTATGTGACGACATACTATGACATACAACACATACACAATCATTCACTTATGAACAAATGAGTAAGACGCCACTCAGACTAACATTTGTATACCCAGAGGGTCAACCAACCACACACAACTAGTAAGGCTATGATACAGCCATGCAGCATAAATGGGCAACACTGCGGATCCTAAAAGTGAGCACCATATATACATTTGAATATTAAAAAACCATTGAAAATCAAACACATATGGGTTAGTTAAAAGGCGCCATTCCAAGGCTATACATAATCACAGGAAAAAGTATTTACATTACTTGGAAAACAGCTGCAACAAAGAGTTTATTGCCAATGCCCTTTATAAACTTCTCTCTTACGTTTGATACAGATGTTACGCTCACTATCTATGTGACCCGCACATCATCCTCCATTTCCGATGTGCTGACCTTCCCTTTACTCCACCTTCTATTTAGGATACAATTATAAAGCAAATTATTTACCTTTACTAAAGCATGAGATGGGTTGTAAAATAATGAGATAGCCGGTGAATTTAAAGCATGTATCTGTCTGACTGGCTACTTGTCCGTCCCTTGTGATGGTCTTTTCATGTGTCTAACTGTACAAAGTGGAGGAAAACTGAACTCAACACAAAACTGACAGATGTCTTCCTTTATCTCTTAAAAAATTAGTTTCGGGCTTCCCTGGTGGCGCAGTGGTTGAGAATCCGCCTGCCAATGCAGGGGACACGGGTTCGAGCCCTGGTCTGGGAAGATCCCACATGCTGCGGAGCAACTAGGCCCGTGAGCCACAACTACTGAGCCTGCGCGTCTGGAGCCTGTGCTCCGCAACAAGAGAGGCCACGATAGTGAGAGGCCCGTGCACCGCGATGAAGAGTGGCCCCTGCTTGCCACAACTGGAGAAAGCCCTCGCGCAGAAACGAAGACCCAACGCAGCCAAAAATAAATAAATTTTTTTAAAAAATTAGTTTCCAAGAAGAAGGGTGTAGTGTTACAACTTGCTGACCATCACTCTTGTGCTTATGCTGGTTCAGACGCAGTATACCAGTCACAGAGAGTCCACTTGCTACACTGAGTCACTGCTCCACAGACATCAAATTTTTGGTTCAACTGAACATTTTTCTGGACTAGTAATTTTCAAAAATGAGTAACACTGAAAATGGGCATGTGACTAAAAATAATATTAACTATTATCTAAGAACGTTTCAGAAGGTTTTTTTAATTTTTATTTTGTTATTATTATTTTTTTCACTTTTGGCCGTGCCTTGAGGCATGTGGGATCTTAGTTCCCCAACCAGGGATCAAACCCGTGCCCCATGCAGTGGAAGTGTGGAGTCTTAACCACTGGACTGCCAGGGAAGTCCAAAGGTTTCTTTAAATAAATAAATGCAATGAAAGAAATCAATAAAATTATTTTCCATCCAAGAAAAGTAATTTTAAAACAAACTGTTAACAGTACTTATGGTAGTTATGAAGAACATTCATCACATACATTTTAATTGGCATTTCAGAAAAACCTTAATGATGTGGTTAATAGTTATTTCCAAGAGAATTTTTCAGTAAGAAATCCAAACAATGTGTAACATATGTGTTTCACATCAGCAGTTCGGTCAAACAGCAATTCTTTAAAAGACAGAAAATAAATTTTATATGAAAAGGTACCACACTTTCAAACACAGAATACTGCACTACAGACATAGAATACTATAATCTACATTAGGTTAGTCTTCCCCCCATGCCATTTATTTAATAATCATTTATTCTGCAATATGAGTAAGACACTGAACTAAGCACTAGGGATACAAAGATTACTGAGACCCGGGCCTTTTCCTCAAGGAGTGAAGCATCCAGATGCAGAAACCTGAACACAGTTCCAGGTTCTGTGAAAAGCACTAGACTAAAAGCGCTATGGGAACATCAGCACTTGGTTCAGGCTGAGGGTTTCAAGGAAACTCATTACGGACCCCACAGTAGACAGTAACAGCACTGAAATTCTGGAAACATGGTTATTTTGGATAGCGTCTGCGAGCCAAAAAAGTTATGCCATAATCTATCATAGAAAGGCCTATATAAACCATGCTCAGAAATGGTCATCCCAATCTAATTATATCAGAATCTCTGGGGGGCTGGAGCCCAGGCATCAGTATTTGTAAAAACTTTCCCAGGGAATTATAATGTGCACACAGGGCTGAAAATCACTGATTCATTGATTGATTAAGTCATAGCATCATGACTGATTTAACATCTTTATCAACATTAAGACAGAATTCTAAGGCTTGATTAATTAGTGGATACTTGGGTCCTAAGAGGACCCATGAGCTGAGTTTATTTTCACTCGCACCCTATTTTTTAATATGTGCTAATAGGAAAAATGACATTTCATATTGGTTATCTCATGACACTTCTGGCCTAAGCCAAGAAAATTAAGTGACTGTCAGTCCTTAACGATATGTATTGCCTAAGCTGTCTAATTGTTTAAATGTTAAACCCAGGCAACTGAAGCCTGTAGAAGTCACAAACTTTGGGTACATGAAACTGAGTCCTGCTAGGGTCACTCTCACCATGTACGTTCAAGAAAAACACCTGCATACAAGCATGTAGAGAACAACAAAAGCAGCATATAAAAAGCATTCATCCTGTGATACAGACTAAGTTCCACAAAATGAAGGGAAGGAAGAGACAAGAGTGAGCTGGAGGGGCAGATTCTCATTAAGGAAGAAGACTCAAGCTGGAACTGACAGGCTTCGACTGGAAAGGCAGAAAAAAGCATTCTAGCAGTCTTGGAGGAAGAGGGACAGCATGATGATGGTTGGAAAAAGCACGCTACTTTGGGAGAGCACTGAGGAAACACCAGTCTCCCTTAAAGGAGATCAACACTGAACCAACAGGGTGGCACCAAATGATGGCAGGCCTTGATTGACAGGCTGAGGAGTCTGAACTTAATCTTATTGAAAAATAGGGTTACATTTGGGTTTAATATCAAAAATGATTTTAGGAGATTCTTCTGGTAGATTAATATGCAAGATGCATCGAAATTCAAAGGTCTGAGATTGGTGAAGATAAACAGAACACCTCAGTATTTTACAAGCACAGCCCCCTGAATACAACAGGCACTGACAAAATGTGAAGGTTTTAAAAATGAACATTCTACAGCACAATACACACCTTGGTATCATTCTGACCTGAATGTCAAATTAATTTTACACGTCAAATAAGTTATAAAAAGGTCTGTTAGCTCTTAAATATTAATGTTTTAAATATGAAAGTTTACAGTAGAAAAGCTACTGACATAGAAAAGCTAATTAGTAGAAAAGCTAATGACATACCCAAGAGATTATATATCCATTTATGCTAGCTTTACGGAGAGAGGCAACATTCACAGTTTTTTTCTCCTGAAAAGAATTACTTATATAGTCTAAATCTAATGAAAATAAGAAGAGTTAATAAATAGTTAAGACAATGTTTTTAAGATTCTTTTCCTTAAAATGAATGTTAATGCCAAAATGGATGGTTTGGGAAGTTGTTTTGTTTTGTTTTTTTAAACCATTATTTGGCATAAAAGAGAGGACTGCTGGAGGTTTGGAAGTAGGATTATCCTTAAGCTTCCTGACCTTGGAGTAAAGTATAGCAATAACCCTAATAACTATAGGTAATACAAACTTTGTAGCTGAAAATTTGACTTCCCATTATTACCAGTAATCACAATTAGAGAAACATTTAGAATTTAGACAAACTAGGAAATCACCAAAACACACAAGCAGCTGAAAAGGGTTTCACATGCTAAAACAAACCTTTTTCCCCCACAGATAGTTTTATCTAGATAGAATTCATCAGTATAAGAATAATATTTGTAGTACGAAGAAACATGCTTTGCAAAATTAATATTGTAGCAAGTAATATTTTAGTTGATTTAAGCATAAATAACAATGTATCAGTAAACGAATTAAGTCTGACTGAATATAACCCATATTACTAACACATATAGCCTCTTCCTGTTCACTTAAACCATGTTACCACATGTATCAAAAAATACATATTTCTTATACATTGTTCTCTGCTTAAGACTTTTCATTATGTCACTATCCTTTTCCCCAATCAGCATAAAATTTTGCTATTTCAGAGAATTAAGATCAATCAGGTTTAACTGATATTAATATTCTGTACGTTAGTATTCTGTATGCAGAGATCAGGGTCTCCTGCCCTTCACTACTGAATATGGAGAAAGTTAAACAGTTCAAAATATTTAGGGGCTTACAGTTGTAAGTATACCTTTCAAATGGTATTTTTAATTTTTAAAAATATGACCAATAACTAAACTGATCCTACATAGCAAAAGCATAATATAGAACAAGTCGTTACCACTAGAGAGCCTCTGACAACACAGTCACATTTGAAATAATCCTAAATTGAGGTTACCAGACGAAATCTTGTATTACCAAGTGTAATGTTCAAATTAATCTTTTTCGTTTTAATTTCATCCATCTGCCCACAAAGTAACCCAAGCCTTACTAATCTACTATTTTTCTTGTGGTGCAGTAGTCCTTTTCTTTAAAATAAACTATCAAAGTAGTTTCTTAAACAATATGAAATTAATCACCTACCTTACATGAAATTTTGAAGGTTGTTTACAATCCTCTTAATGAAAATGTAAGCACCTCACCATAAAATCCTCCAATAATATTAAATAAATACTCTTATAGTCCATTACTACAACTGACCTATAAGAAATGCTGTTCATTACAGCCAAAATGTCAAGCAAGCCATCTTACAGGTTTATGTGATATGCTATAAACTGCAACGATAATTTTTTGGAAAGAAAGATTTACTTTGAGAAGCAGCAGAAGAACCCAAGAAAGCAAAAATCTGTACCAAAACCTGCATCTTCCCCAGCCCCAACAAAAACCTGCAGTGGAGGAAGAAAAGAAAATAAAAGTTTTAAAGAAAATGAGGTCTGGTTAAAAGGAAATAAAAGCATATCAGAGTCTTCTTTAAAAAATGGTTGAAGCTGAATTATTTCAAGCAAAACAGACCCTGATCAGCTGGGCTGTGAGAGATGACTTACAGAGCACAGCTACAGCCCCAGATTCGAACATGAGACATTCTTCCTTATGCCTAGTTTCCACTATGAGGCTGAAAGGTGGAGGATCCAATTTGTGATAGATCCGAAATCCTTTGCTGAACGCCATTCTCCTTTCTTCCGAGGCAGCCCTGTGAAAACCAAGCAAAGCAAAGCAAATGAAGCTAATGTTTCCTTCTGCAGCAAAGGACTGCAAGGCATCCAGAAGTCCCTCCCTGCCAGGTTCTGATGGTGGGGGGGTGGTAAAAAAAAAAAGGGGGGGGAGCTTGGGGAGAGAATGGTTGATTCCAAAAGATAAGTCGTCACTGAATTTTACCGAAAAGCAAGAGGAAAAGCTGCCAATTCTCACAGCAAGGCAAGGCAGGGTTTTATCACTCCAAGTCCATGAACGGTTTGGTGAAGATGAGTTTCCCCTTTACTTAATGTTTACCAAAAGGAAACATTTTGAGCGTATTTCGCTCGGAGTTGTTTATCAGCTTCCTGCTTCAGAATTTGTCAACTACGTTGAAAGGGAAACGATTCGGAAACTTCAAGCCGATTCTCTGCGGGGCAAGAAGAGGTAGGTGCGAAGGAAGGTTAACAAGGCTGATTCAAAGCGCCTTAGGGGGCGAGATAAGGGGAAAGGATTATCCGACACAACTGGCTCTCCCGGGGGCGGCGGTGAAGGGCAAGAGCAGCGGTACAGGCTACCGCCGCCTCCAGCCCAGCGCCAGGGCACCGCCGGCTGAGGGGTCCGCAGGCAGCAGCCAGTGGATATGAATGGCCACCCGGGAAGAGTCACGAGTCGGGACACGGACCGGACCGAGGCTCCTCGGGGTTTCCCGACAGTCGACCGCCCGGAGAGCGGCTCCTTCCCAGGGGGACATAAGTGCGGAGCAGCCCGATCCCTCCATTATACGCCAGAAGAGATGACCAGGCGCCCAAACTGACTCGGTGCCTTTCCCGCGGGCAGGCTGACAGCCGCTGTCACCTCTGCTCCCCGCCCGACGCGGCGCCCCGCACAACCGGTGGTCTCCCAACCACCCCGCCTGCCCTCCAGTACCTGGCTGCCCGCGGTCGCCGCTCACCGCTCCCGCCCAGGCTGCGGAGGTGGAGACTGCTTCAGGAAGCGCCGGCCCGCGCGCCCCGCAGCCGGTGCGTCTGGCCGCTGCCGCTCCCCGCCCCCCCCCACCAGCCGGCCGGCTCACCTCTTCCTCCGGCTCCTCCTCCTCCTTCTTCCGCAGCCGCCGCCGCCGCCGCCGCCGCCACAGCCGCCCGAAGCGTCACTTCCGCTCCAGCAGGCCCATCTCTTCCGCATGGCGCAGCGGCCGGGGGAGGAAGGCCCTCCCCTCGCGGGGAAGGGCGGGACGTCGGGGGGAGGTCCCGCCCCCTCTGGGCTGCCTTGCTGGCCAGGTAACCGTGAGCTGCCCGCCGCCTCCACGCGCAGCGACCTTCTCCTCGGGCGGCGTGTTCCCCAAGCTGCAGCTGCAGGTCCCACCGCTGAGGATGCTGGGAGAGGGAGGATGCGGCCTCCCCGGGCCCCTCGCGTGGGCTTTTCAGAGCTTACCAACCACGGGGAGGGACTCAGGGGAAAAGCTTTGGGGGCTGGGTATTGATAGGTGCCCAAGAAGGGTATCAGGACCACCCCCTGCCTCCCCCGCCTAACTTGCTGGGGGGAGGCTTCGGGACAGTCAGCACGCTGGGCAACAGGGCAGCGCCTGAAGAGCTGTCCATGGTGTCTCACTGCGAACAGCGCAGAGTTCTTATTCTGAGCGTCTGGGTAGGTAGCAGGAAGAAAAACTAATGGCTGCTTTGGAACAACTCTGTTCGCTGCCTTTTCTTCTGGTGTGCTCTGGAGCCCTCAGGAGCACTATTAAAAAAGAGTGCTCGTAAAATGTATATCTCAGAAATAACTAAATTTCCTTGTCAATTGCATTATTATGAACTTTCATCAAATCTTCAACCGTGGTCATTTTTAAGTCTTTTGTCATTTACAGACAGTTCTGGGTGTACTCTTATGCTTTTGCAAATATGTTCCTATAAAAGGGTTTCATCTTCAAGGAATTCATGGAAAAGACTCTGACAAGTACAGGTTTCTGGTAACTGACTATACTGCTGAACTGAATGAATAAGCATTTTCAGAACTCTAATGGAAAACTGATGAATTCATAAAAGTTTTAACAAAAGATCAAGATGAAAAAAATAATTACATGGGACTGAGTGAACTGATGAGGATGATAATTATAATTCTCGTGACTTTCTGTTTGAATTTAAAAAAAAAAATCCCACAAGGACTCAGAGGCAAAAAATATACAAATCAATTTTCACTGCAAAGTAAAGGAGCTGTTACAGTGGAGGATTCCTGGACTGAATGTCAATATTATGACATAGTATGAGTGTGTTTCGTGTTTGGTAATTGCAACATTGTTGCTTTTGTTGTGGTCATCCATTTACAATGCTTGGTGTCAGTTTATTTATCTCTTGTAAAAATAAAATACAGTGTGTGTGTGTGGAAAAAAAAAAAGAGTGCTCAGCTATATGTACAGTGGAGTGGAAAGTTCCAAGTCAGGATCTCCAGACTCCAACACGGCTGTACGCAGGCTGAGGCAGCTATGGTCGGCACTGAATGGCGAGTAGCTCCTGCCATCCGTGTTATCTCATAACTAAAGACATCTTATCCTTTCATCCTATCCTCATTTTTCAACAAATCATTTTTCCTGGTTACTATCAGTGTGTCCCACGGACTTCCCATTCCGTTTCCACTTAATAGACCTAAATGTGGGAATGAAGTCAAAACCCGGAGGGTCAAAAGGAATTGAAAACCTGAAGAACTCAGCACCCCGGGAAACTGTTTCCTCTTGCCATTGCTCTTTCTTTGCTTCTTCCCCTTCTTGCTTTTATTAACAGCAAAAGCAGAATTTAAATCTAGCGTGTTGCACAAGATCATTTCCCCCTCCAGGCGCTGTCATCTGGCTTGATTTAACATTTCTTCATCCATTTTAGAGAAGCTGGACCCACCCTGGTTTCAGGATACTAAAGTAGCTATAGTTCATTAGAAAAGAAACCACTTCCTTTATAGAAGGAGATATGCAGAAACACAGGTTTAGTTCTGAGAACTGGAGGGGATTTCTCTCATTTAATATGTACTATCTCCTTAGAAAAACTGTTTTGCTCTTGGTAGTGGTTACTAACAGCAGCCTCAGAATTAAACTCATTAAGATACTCTACTGGTCCTTGCTTGCTCCCCCCCACCCCCCGCCAGAAGAACCCACTTCAATTGGAGGTTGCACTGGACAGAGAAAAATGAAATGGGAGTGGGTGAGAATGGATTTTTTCTTATTTGCCTTTTCAGGTATAATACTTGTATAGCCCCGAAGGAATACCAGACAGATATGCACCAGAAAAACACATGTAAGGTTATGGCTCCAGAAGATGTGTTGATGTTATTGAGTATGTTGCTTGGAAGTTGCTTCTTATGACAACTGAGACACAGAAAAGTTAACTTGTTAAAAATTACTCAGTTTGAAGTGAAGTTGGGACCACAAACAAACTTGCCCACAGCAAAACTTCCAGTGCAACTGTGTCTGCGTGCGGCTGCTCTAGGAACCTCTCCTTTCTCAGAGTGGGAAATATCTGTGCTAGGCCCTTTTAGAAGTAGATGTTCTGCCTACTCCTGGTTTCTTTCGATTTTGAACTAAGGCAATTTAGGTCAATGTTTCTTGGTTCTTGGTCTGAATTGCTGCTTTTCTTTAAGTTAAACTGGACTCATTAGTAGAGCTGTCAGTAGAAGGCCACAGCTTTACCAAACCCTTTCTTTTTTTTTTTTTTTTTTTTTTGGTAATGGTTGGATTTTATTTTATTTTATACAGCAGGTTCTTATTAGTTATCTATTTTATACATATTAGTGTGTATGTATCAATCCTAATCTCCCAATTCATACCACCACCATCACCCACCCCCGCTTTCCCTCCTTGGTGTCCATACGTTTGTTCTCTACATCTGTGTCTCTATTTCTGCCTTGCAGACCGGTTCATCTGTACCATTTTTCAAGATTACACATATATGCGTTAATATACGATATTTGTTTTCCTCTTTCTGACTTACTTCTGTATGACAGTCTCTAGGTCCATCCAGGTCTCTTCAAATGACCCAATTTCGTTCCTTTTTATGGCTGAGTAATATTCCATTGTATATATGTACATCTTCTTTATCCATTCATCTGTCGATGGACACTTAGGCTGCTTCCATGACCTGGCTATTGTAAATAGTGCTGCAATGAACATTGGGGTGCACGTGTCTTTTTGAATTATGGTTTTCTCTGGCCAAATCCTTTCAAAATAGATCACTGTAGTCATGAAATAAGCACATGATCAGGGTTTAAAAACATAAGGGCCATTTTATTAGTGACTTTTAAAAACTTTATTTCTTCTTTTTCTTGTCTCTCTTTCTTATTTATACTTCTTTATTACAGCACATGAAAATAGCTGGACAAATTGCCACCAAATTTGAAGAGTGTCTTTGGGCTTGGCCGACTTAAAATACAAGTTAGGTGGTATACACAAACTTCTTAGTGAGGTCCTAAGGGCCTACAGAGGTGGGCTGACACCATCTTGAACCTTGAAAATGAGCAATGAGGGGCTTCCCTGGTGGCGCAGTGGTTGGGAGTCCGCCTGCCAATGCAGGGGACGCGGGTTCGTGCCCCGGTCCAGGAAGATCCCACGTGCTGCGGAGCAGCTGGGCCTGTGAGCCGTGGCCGCTGGGCCTGCGCGTCCGGAGCCTGTGCTCTGCAACGGGAGAGGCCACAGCAGTGAGAGGCCCGCGTACCGCAAAAAAAAAAAAAAAAAAGATATCCACATCCTAATCCCTAGAACATGTGAATATTAATTTACAGGGAAAATAAGTCTGTAGATACGATTGAGTTAAGAATTTTGAAATCATTTTGGATTATCTGGGTAGGCCCTAAATGCAATCACAAATGTACTTATGAGACAGCAGAAGGAGATTACACACACATACACACACACACACACACACACACAGGCAGTGTGAAGACAGAGGTAGAGACTGCAGCAACGTGGCCACTAGCCAAGTGATGTCAGCAGCTACCAAAAGCTGGAAGAGCGCAGGAAGGATTCTTCCCTAGAGCCTTAGAAGGGAGCATAGCGCTGCCAATACCTTCATTTCGAATCTCTGGACTCCAGAACTGTGAGGAATGAATTTCTGCTGTTTTAAACTACCCAGTTTGTGGTAATTTGTTACAGCATCCACAGACAATCAGTAAAACAGCCCAATAGGTATTTCAGATAACAGCTCCAATAGCTTCGATGAATTGAAGGCAAACATGATTTTTAGGGACTTCCCTGGTGGCCCAGTGGTTAAGACTCTGTGCTTCCACTGCACGGGGCATGGGTTTGATCACTAGTGGGGAAAGTGAGAACCCGCATGCCGCAAAAAAACAAAGAAACAAAAACATGATTTTTAAATGTCGGGTTTTGACCAAATTATTTCTCCTACGGACAATTCCCTGTATCAGGTTGAAACATGTATTTGCCGTTTCTTTAGGTCAAAAACACTTATGTCACTGGTAAATGATGGGATTTATTAATTTAGAAATGAATATCCCAATGACAAAAAATATACCATATGTTACAAGGCTATGAATTTTGACAGATTCACCATGCAAATTAGTAATAGGGCCTACTTTTCCTGGATTTCCTTATCAAAAATACTAGAAAGCATTTGGCAAATTTGGGGAATGTTTACAGCCTGATTCATTTATCTTTAATAGCTTTTTTTCAGGTTACACAGACTAGAGCTAACCTTCATATCAGGATCTGCAGAGACCTATTATACAGGCAGGGATGACTCCTTGTTAAAGAGAAAATGGTGGTCTTGAAAGGCAACACAACAGGTTACAAATAGCGTTAGCTGTTTGCTTCGAATAAGTTCATAGTAAAGGACAAGATTTTAAACTGGAAAAATAGAAATTCTGTCAGTCAAAAATATAGTACGTTTGAGAGCAGAATCATTGTGAGAATAAAACAAAAACTTCAAAGACTGAAGAATTGCTCACACATACCAGAGTTAAGAAAATTGCAACTGGAGCAAACAAGGAACTTGTATGTGACAAAAATGGTTTTCATTTGGAGAAAGAAACCAAGTCAAGAGAGCTAGGTTGGTTTTAGTGACACACAAGGATTCTTGTGGAAATCAAAGGACCAGAGCCGTAACAGGGCTTGGCCTTCCTGAGATCGGGGCTGCAGGATGTTCACTCTTCAACGTGGCTCTTGGTCCCTAAGCAGCAGGCACCTCTGGAATTTCAACATCTAAAGGTACATGTAAAAGGCAAGCTTTCATGGTCAAAGTGCTTTTGTAAAGTAGCTTAAAATGGTTTCTACAGGATTTGTCAAACTCTTTATCATTTACCATGTATTTTGAATCATCAAGCATGGGGTGTAAGGTACATTTTCCTAAAGATCTTTCTTTTTAAAATTTATTTTATTGAAGTATAGTTTATTTACAATGTTGTGTTAATTTCTGCTGTACAGCAAAGTGATTCAGTTATACACATATATACATTCTTTTTCATATTTTTTCCATTATGGTTTATCACAGGATATTGGGTATAGTTCCCTGTGCTATATAGTAGGACCTTGTTGTTTATCCTTTCTATATAAATAATGGTTTACATCTGCTAAACCCTAACTTCCAATCCACCCCATCCCCCCGAACTTGGCAACTACAAGTCTATGTTCTCCATGTCTGTGAGTCTGTTTCTGTTTCATAGGTAAGTTCATTTGTGTTGTATTTTAGACTCCACCTATGTGAAATCATATGGCATTTGTCTTTCTCTTTCTGACTTACTTCACTGCTATGAACATTGGGGGGCATGTATCCTTTTCAATTAGAGTTTTGTCCAGATCTGTGCCCAGGAGTGGGATTGCTGGATCACATGGCAACTCTATTTTTAGTTTTTTGAGGAACCTCCATACTGTTTTCCATAATGGCTGCACCAATTTACATTCCCACCAACAGTGTAGCTGGGTTCCCTTCCCTCTACACTTTCTCCAGCACTTGTTATGTGTCGATTTTTTTTAATGATGGCCATTCTGACCAGTTTAAGGTAGTACCTCATTGTAGTTTTGATTTGCATTTCTCTAATAATTAGCGATGTTTAGCATCTATTCATGTGCCTGTTGGCCATTTGTATGTCTTCTTTGGAGAAATGTCTATTTAGGCCTTCTGCCCATTTTTCAATTGGGTTATTTTTGTTGAGTTGTATGAGCTGTTTGTATATTTTGGAAATTAAGCCCTTGTCAGTCGCATCATTTGCAAATATTTTCTCCCAGTTCGTAGGTTGTCTTTTCATTTTATGGCTTCCTTTGCTGTACAAAAACTTGTTTGATTAGGTTTCATTTGTTTATTTTTGCTTTTATTTCTATTGCCTTGGGAGATGAACCTAAGAAAACATTGGTATGATTTATGTCAGAGAATGTTTTGTCTATGTTCTCTTTTAGGAGTTTGATGGTGTCATGTCTTATATCTAAGTCTCATTTTCCTAAAGATCTTTTAAAGTAAGAGCCCGTGAACTGGTGGACCACAATATACATTCTGAGACTCTGTGCTTGGCATTCTCATTGTACAGGATGACTCTAACCTCTGAGCCTCTGCTAGAGTTAGCACCGACAGGGCTGGGAGGAAGCCAGTACAAATTACCGGGGCCCGGAGGTCCAGAAGCAGACCATGGGCCAGTCAACACTGCCTATCAATACCAATTCCATGTAACAATTTTTAGCCTGTCTGCCTTTGCTGGGAAATCTGTAGTCACACTCAGCAGCTGTGAACCTAACACCCATAGATAAGTTTAATTGTTCTCATTTTCATTTACTTGACACCACAGACCAAAGTGTTCTTTGCCACAATCAGGGAATGGCAACACTCCCTTTACTATATGGATATTACAATGTTAGAAATCAGAAGAGTTACCGTAACCGTAAAGAACCACTACAATGTAGCAACTGACGTTTTCATATTGTATTTTGCAGCTCTAAAACATTTGACCATTTTTAGGAGGATTTCATGATTTCAAGGGAAATTAGCATTTAAAACAGAATTAGGCATTCGTCCACACTCACTGAACTATACATGTTTACAGAGGGTAAACTTTACAGTTTATAACTCATACCTCAATAAACCTGTCTTTAAAACAATTAGGGAACTCTACATTTTAGTATATTCTCATGAGGAAGGTACTTGCTTGAAGACTTGTGAAATTCTTGGCCAGTTCTGGGTGATGAGGTTATCACTGCAGACAACCATGGTTCAAATCAAATGAAGCCCTCTGGGAGATGATGTGAAACCTAACTGTTTTCCTATGAGATTAGGAAGCTGGTGTGGTAGATGTGAAATTGTGCCTTAGATTTTCTACAAGAATCTGGTTGTACAGGCCATGCTCCCCAAGAACTGCTCTCCACCAATTACTGAGCATGGTGGGGTCCAAAGGCAGGCCAGCTCCTGGAGACATGAAACTCCTCAGAATCGTTAACTTTGTATTGAGGGCCCTGTCAGCCTTGCTGGAACTTTCTTCGAACTGCACTGATGTCTGACACCTTCTTTAATTCCTTCCCTGCCTCACGACCTCTCAGCACTAAGGCTCTCCCAGCCTCCTCCCGCCTCCTCTCCTTTGCCCCTCATTGTTATTCCCTGCCCCAAATCTCTTGTATCAATATACCTAACGCCATCTCAGAGACTGCTCCCCAGATGACCTGAACTAACGCACTGGGGGATTTATCGTCCCCCCTCCTTACTTTGGCTGAGGGTTGCTCCCAGGGACATTAGGCAGTGGACACTCCAGCCTGTAGCACAGGCCAAGAGAAAGCCCTCAGGCAGAGCTGCAGGTCTATGCAGGACACCATGGCATCAATAAGGATATGGGTCACCATCCTCACCTGGTAGAAGAGCAGTTACAGTTCCTTATGCCTATGGTTTACGTTGTCTCAATAAAGTAACTTTCCTTTTCAAAAATCTTCCTCATCTATTTTGGAAGTATTTTGGAAGACTGCGCCAAAAGAAAAAACTGCAAAGACAAAACCTCAGCTTTATTAAAATGTCACTCTCTGAATTTATCTTTTGACAATTTCCTTCCTAAGAAAGAATGTCCTTTAGCTATTTCAGGAATAAAAAACTTTGGGTTGTGAAACGAAAACCACTTGTTTTATGCACAGTTCTATGCTAAATTCACCTGACATCAAGGTCCTAGCGTGGTGTTCAAACTCATTCCTAAAACAGCCTGATGGATGTCACATGATGAAAAATCTGAGTTTACTTCAAGAGTCCTTAAATGCAGATATAGGAAAAGTAATCGGTTCAGTGCATTTGGAAACACAAATTTAAGAAACAAATGATGTGCATGTCATATATATATGTGAGTTTATATGTTTTAGTCCATTTAAGTTGAGAATAAGTGTTCTATTTTAATTCTATTTACTAGGCCACTTTCTCCAGAATGAATTCATCCAGAATGAATCTGTAGGGATAAGCAATGATCCTACAATAAAGATAAAATTGACAGAGCAATTAGAGTGCATGACACTGTTCTAAATATTATTTGACTTGACCAAGGGTACACATGCTAATAGTCTCACTATATTAGTCATTTGAAATGCTCCAACTAAAATTAGTCGCCAGCCAAATATAACAAAGGTTCTATTTAAAAATTAATTTAATGCTTGGCTAAAGCTTAATTACATATATAATTATCAAACAATAGTCCTTAATTTCCAAAAAGTTCCTCTTTTGAAAATCACAGAATCAGAAAGCATAAACTTTAAAACAAGTTCTCTGAGTATTTACAACGTGGTATAAACATTACAGAAGACCATGGATATTAAACTGCTTGGGTGTAGCTCATCAGCAAGGCGTGTTCTTTATTGCATATCATAACTCACATATGTGAGATTTAAAATATAATGCTAGATTACTAAAATCCAAATGCATGTATTTTTTTAAGCTGGTCAGGGAGTAAAATCATGAATGAGACAGGAGAGTCAGCCCCAAACCATGCATTAGGTTGTGGATCTATTATTTCCAAAAATGAAACTTCTATGTTCTTTTCAAAAACCTATGTTGCATATATTTATTTAGAGCTCACATTAAACGTACAGTTGACTGTAATGCTAATTCAAGGAAGAAAAGTTCACCATTCACCAATGACTAAGTCCACACTCAACTCTCAATTTTAAGGCAGCACAGCTACGGTGATAGCAACTGCTAACCAAAAGGTGACGAATACTTAGTCACTTGCCAGCCCTTTTGTTGCAACAGTGTAGTAATTTCCCTAAGACAATTTGCTACTGAATAATTTTCTGCTGTTAAAAGGCTTACTCTGTAGAAAAACACCACAAATTTCCAGTGTGAAAGTAACTCCATGGTGGTATAAATATATATATATATATATGCATAATTATACAATATACACTGCACACATTGTTTACAGAGAACAATTAGCTGAGAGAGTTAATTTAAATGACCATATAAAATACTTCTGTAAACAAAGTATGACAGGCAGTTAAGGAAACCATTCACAGACTTCCTAGAAATAATCTGAATTCATTTCATTCTGAAGAAATCGCATTTAAAGACACAGTATTGAATATTAATAATGTTCTTTGTATTAAAACAAGAGTCAATATTTTACAGTTTAAGAAACTTTACATATATACAAAATTTTTACATTGGGAATGGTATTAGAACAAATAGGCTTCTTTTCAGTCTCATAGATCTATTTTCCTTCGATCAAAGACTTAAATTCTTTCACATTGTGGTCACTTGCAACAGACATAGCGTGATCCAGAGCTCGAACACTTGCAAGGAGTTTTACTATCTGTTTTATGTTTTCCCTAAAGGAGAAAAAAGGAAACATGGATCAGCAGGTTACAGCATGTGGGAAAAAAAATTGTCCATATTAAAAAAAAAAACCCGCCCATGTTTAAATACCCAGAAACAGAGGACCCATTTTCAAAACTAAAAACACCCCAAAATCTCATTCAGATCCATGATTTTCATTAATACCGAGAAAGGAGAGAAAGCACTCTATTGCCTAACTTAACTACTTCAGAGCTCTGCCTTCCATTCCTTCCCAAACCAGAGTCCCAGCTCTCCTAGAGTACACCTGGAACACAAATTATATTCGTGGGTATTCATGACCAACCCACCAAGAGCCAGAGTAATTGCCACTCCTCCAAAATTCACTAATAAAGTATAACCTGGCTTCTTTTTTTTTTTTTTTTTGCGGTACGCGGGCCTCTCACTGTTGTGGCCTCTCCCCTTGCGGAGCACAGGCTCCGGACGCTCAGGCTCAGCAGCCATGGCTCACGGGCCCGGCCACTCCGCGGCATGTGGGATCTTCCCGGACCGGGGCACGAACCCATGTCCCCTGCATCGGCAGGCGGACTCTCAACCACTGCGCCACCAGGGAAGCCCAACCTGGCTTCTTTTATCACCCAGCTAGAAGTCATTCTCAGTAATCCTCAAATTTTAGCATACATCAGGATTACCTAGAAGAGTGCTAAAACACAGATCACCAGGCCCCACCTTCAGAATTCTGTTCAGTAGGTCTGGAGCGGGGCCTGAGAATTTGCATTTCTAACAAAGCTCCCAGGTGATGCTGCCAGGAACTACTTTTAACATTTACAATAGTTTGAACCACTTGTGAGAAACAACACACAATGTGACATTATTAGCTGTCTCTTCTCTACAAAATTGTAGTAAGCACCTTTTAGGGAAGGATTATAATTTTTAAGATTTTGTGACTCACACTCATAAAGTGGAACCTACTTTATGTGCACTGCACACAGCAGGTGCTTAAACAGCTGCTGAAATTCTTTTCCATAGAAAAGTAAATAGTGTTTGTTGATACTTACTCCCAAACAAAAACACTGTTACATATATAAATCAAAGTTTAAAAAAAAGTGAAGTGAATAGGATTTATCTAGTAAAAAACAACACATTGAGAAGAAATATTAGCGCCAATAAATAACAACCAACAGCAAAATGACATGGTAAGGATGAAATAAAAATATAAACCAGGGAATTCCCTGGTGGTCCAGAGGTTAGCACTCCAAGCTCTCACTGCCAAGAGCCTGGGTTCGATCACTGGTCAGGGAACTAAAACCCCACAAGCCACACAGTGTGGCCAAAAAAAAAAACCCCAAAATCACCTGGCAAAGATTTTTTTTTAACCACTGAAGTATTTACTATCTACTTTGCCTTTAATTTTATTATAAAAGATAGCAAATTTTCTCTCAAGAAAATAAGGTTCTTTTTCCTGGAAGGGGAACAGGGGAAAAGAAAAAGATTTTGTTAGGGGGTATGACTAATGGTGTGATCAAAATGAAAATGAAACTCTGACATTAGGAAGAATATATGAAATGAAACTTTAAAAAATAAAATTCGTCTTTGGGAATTCCTTGGTGGTCCAGTGGTTAGGACTCGGCGCTTTCACTGTGGTGGGCCTGGGTTCAATCCCTGGTCTGGGAACTAAGATCCCACAAGCCACGCAGTGTGGCCAAAAAAAAAACCAAAAAAAAAAAAACGAAAAACAAAACAAAAATAAAAATTCTTCCAAATGGTGGTACTAGTTGTTATTACTACTACTTACTTTTTATGCTAGAGATCTACCCCCAAATTCCATGAATACCCAAGACAATGTACTGGAAAAGGGGTAATGGTTTGTTCATTCCTTCCTTGAAACCTTGATAAAAAATATGTATAGGGCTTCCCTCGTGGCGCAGTGGTTGGGAGTCCACCTGCCGATGCAGGGAACACGGGTTCGTGCCCTGGTCCGGGAAGATCCCACATGCTGCGGAGCGGCTGGGCCCGTGAGCCATGGCCGCTGAGCCTGCACGTCCGGAGCCTGTGCTCCGCAACAGGAGAGGCCACAACAGTGAGAGGCCCGCGTACCGCAAAAAAAAAAAAAAAAAAATGTATAAGCTGCTCCCCATAAACCATGAGTGATGACTTAGTCTATGATACGGATATAGAAAAACTCAACATAGAGCACAAACATCTCAAAATTGAGATATAACCTTCAATATACTTTGGGCTTCAGTGGCTATCTTTTCTAGGGTTTGTATCTGTAAAATGAACCTCCAAAGACCAAGATCCATGACATTCTAAGAGCCTGAGATTTCCCCAATTATTCAAGGGAGGAGACAGAAAAAGCAATGATTCACTTACCAGAAATCTTCCCTTAATATCTTCATAAATAAAATATTGAAAAAAGATTAGGTAAAAGTTGCAAAAATGAAAAAAATAATGTGTATTTTTGGTAGGTTTATCAATACTAAGTCAATGTTTACAATTTAAAGTAAAATATAGGGCTTCCCTGGTGGCACAGTGATTAAGAGTCTGCCTGCCAACGCAGGGGACATGGATTCAAGTCCTGGTCCGGGAAGATCCCACAGGCCGCAGAGCAACTAAGGCTGTGCGTGCGCCGCAACTACTGAGCCTGCGCTCTAGAGCCTGCGAGCCACAACTACTGAAGCCCACGTGCCTCGAGCCTGTGCTCTGCAACAAGGGAAGCCACCACAATGAGAAGCCCGCGCACCGCAACGAAGAGTAGCTGCCGCTCTCTGCAACTAGAGAAAGGCCGCGCGCAACAACAAAGACCCAGAGCAGCCAAAACTAAATAAATTAATTAATTTTAAAAAAAAGAAAGAAAAGAATCAAAATAAAATAAAAATTAAAGTAAAAGATAACCATGTCTCTACTGAAAACATTTTAATAATACTAAACCTAACAACTAAAGACTCTAGATCACTGTTTCATTCTTTAATTACAAATAATTACCTTGCATTTCTTTTTTCCACATCAGAGCACCCGATACTGTTTCTGTAAATTGTATCTGCTAAGTGTACAAGGTATCGACAGAAGTTTTCTAACTGAGAAATAGTTCTTTCTCCTTTCAGATTCATGAACCACTGCTTGGGGAAACAACTGATCACCTATGAAGAAGAAAGATGTAAACAGTTAAAACAAAAATAAAGCATCTAAAAGCTGAGTCTAGATAATGCGTATAATGTATTTAACTAGAAGACTTGCTATTATTGAGCAACATATAACTAATTACTTAGAAGGGATATTCTTTTAAACCTGATTTTCTACATAAACTATACAAATACACCTAGATATACCCTAATTTTAAACTTCAATATATAGACACTCAAAGCAAAAGATAAATAATTTCTCCAATATTTAAGTAAATTAGGGACATAAGATTGCTAACCAATTGCTTCATTTTCCAGTCTTCCAGAAAGCCCTAAATGAACTGAACTGTCCTTTGATCAGCAGCTTTTGATGTAAAAACATGTATAGCATAAGTACCAAACTGCAGCCTCTCCCCGTGCCAAACAGTTCAGTAAGTAGGCATCCTTGCTGGCAGTAGGAGCCGTGCTGGCCCAGAGAAGTGAAGAGAGCATCACACCGGAGGGGCAGCCTAGGGCAAGAGCCCAAGCAGGATGCGAACAGGGCATGGTGGCAACCTGGCATGGGGTACCAAAACCCGAGCAAGGGGAGGCTGTTTCCCACCCGGGAGAAAGCAGCCAGTGGGTAGAGACAGCTCCCCACCAAAGAACCCAGGGATGCTTGGAGAAACAACTGATTCCAGAGCTGGGCCAAGCAGGTACAAGATAAGCCTGGAACATCACGTGCCAGAAAGCAAGAAAGTGCTCCCCCCAAATTAGAGGACGTGCCACAAGGTCACAGAGGTCACTTGAAGGAACTCACACTAATGAGGTCTAGGACAATTCCTGACAAAGATGCAGAATCTGAATCTATTCATGAGAGAATATCAGACAAACCCAAATTGAGGGACATTCTACAAAATAACTGGCTTATCATCTTCAGAAGGTATGAAGGTCAAGGAATCAAGCACTCTTCCAGATTAAAGGAGACTAAAGAGACATGACAATTAAATGCAAAGGATGATCTGGGAATTTCTTTTGCCAGTTCCTTTGGATATTATTGAGATAGCTGATAAAACGTGAAAAGGGGCCTAAGGATTAGGTGACAGTAATATATAAATGTTAATTTCCTGATGTTGATGGTCATATTGTAATCGTGTACAAGAAAATCCATGTTTATAGGAAACAGACACAAAACTATTTGAGGGTGAGGGAGTATCATGTCAGAGAATTACTCTGATGTGGTTAGGTCGAAAAACTGTACTGTACTTGCACATTTTCTTTAATCATATGATTGTTTAAAAAATAGTTTAAAAATTATCAAAACTGTATAACTCATGTATATGAAGTAAAAAAAATTAACTAAAATTATTTCTTAAATGAGAGAAGAGACCATTTCTTTAGTAACACTTAAAATAGCATTCATTCAACTGTTAAAAAATTATCCCCAAATTAAAACTTTTATTAATACCTAGAAAAATATTGATACAGATAGATGGATAGAAGGACAAATATACACATATATAACAGTACGACTTTTTATGTAAAAAATGCTAAGGGGAGATTGTCAACATTATACCAACTTCGATAATCAAAGGGGTTTTCATGAAATTCTCAAATCTCTTCAAACAAGGAAAACTTAATCCATCTTAACTCGTATGCTTTAAAAACTACAATATGTGTCACTTAACTCACATTTTGGGCTTTTTTGATGCTGTCATCGCCATATTCTGAATTCTGAAAAGCCATGAGAATGTATCTATTTAATAAACCGTCTATTGATAATTCCTGAAGAGTTTTGTTTGAGAAAATGCCATACCATTGAAGAAAATTCCCTAAGAGCTAGAAAGAAGAAGAAAATTATTTTCCCCCAGTTTTATTGAGATATAATTGACATGTAACATTGTGTAAGTTTAAGGCATACAACAAAATGATTTAAATATATATTGTGAAATAATCACCATAAGTTAACATCCTTCCCCTCACGCAGTTACAAATCTTTTTTCTATTCTCTTAGCAACTTTCAAATATACAATACACTATTGTTAATTACAGTCACCATGTTGTACATTACATCCCCAGAACTTATCTTATCTTACAACTGGAAGTCTGTACCTTCTGATCCCCCTTTATCCAATCTCCCCACAACTCCCCACCTGTGGCAACCACAAATCTGATTTCTATTACTAAAAGTTTGGTTTTTTGAGAAGAAAAAAAAATTGAGAGGCAATGTAAAGCAGTTAAGTACAAAGTAAATTACTTACACAATAAAACACCTTATGAAATACCCTGGACCATGTCTTGCCAAAGCACTAATAAGCAGTTTTGAAGGGTCTGAATATTTCTGATAATGACTGAGGTTAACTAAAATTTAAATAGCCACATGGAGCTAGTGTTTACTATAGTGGACAATGCAGATACAGACCATTTCCCATCATAACAGAAAGTACTGGTGGGCAAATGATGATTCTTAGATAAATGTCCTCCCTTGAAAATCATGCCTAAACCAGTCCTGTGACCCCGCAAAAAGATGGAAATTCTTTTTTTGACTACCACATTGCATGCTTACCAGACTTCATGAACCTGGATATCGGAACTACTTAAGCTCAATACATATAAAATGGAAGCCCCCGCCCATTCCACCATAAAATTCTAAGTTCCCAGTATTTCTCATCTTAGGAAATGGCAACACTATCCAACAATTCCATCGAGCCAGAGCCTACATGAGCCTTGTCATTCTCGACCTCGCCCTCAAGCTGTCGAACCCCACCTCTCCCCATTCTGTGCCTCTCTCTCAGTCCTTGCCGCCATGCCCCTGATCGAAGCTGCCGTCATCTCTTTGTGGGCCCTGCGGTTATTCAACTGACTACGAGCAACAGCGCTGGTCTAGTTCTCCTCCAGCAGGGCTCTGTGAGAGAACTAAGACCTACAGAAAATGATCTGAGTGACTCCTTACATAATTTTCCCAAGGATGGTACAAGCTAGTACCATTCTAGCTGCATACGCAATGGAGGCCTTAGGGCATCAGGTATTAATTCTTCCACAGAAACCCAGCTGAGAAGAGCTGCTCAAGAGTTTGACGGGCCTGAGTTAGACTCCCATCTCTGCCACTTAACAAAGGCATGAGCCTGGGCAGGTTATCCTGTGCCTCACCGTCCCATCAGCAGAGTCAAGCTCATAGGGCTGCTGTGAGGATTCAATGAGATAATGTGTGCTGCAGTGCTTGGCACACAGTAAATATGTAATAAGTACTAATTTCCATTTTCATCATTACTATCCTCACCTACTTCATTTCATTATCCCCACACAGAAGCCAGAATATGTTAAAAAGGGCAATATTTTCATGTCACTTCCCTACAAAAACCCTTCCACAACCCATATAAGAGCAAATGATTCTCAGCAAAGGAACAAAAGCAATTTAATTTTAAAAAGGATAGTCTTTTCAACAAACTGTGCTGGGACAAAGGAACGTCAAGGCCTCATGCCCTATATAAAAATTAACTCAAAATGGATCACAGACTTAAATGTAAAACCTAAAACTATGAAATGTCTAGGAGAAAGGATAGGAAAAAAACTCTGTGGCCTTGTATTAGGCGAAGATTTCTTAGATGCAACACCTAAAGCACAACTCATAACAGGAAAAGATAATAAGTTGGACTTCATCAAAATGAAGAACTTCTGCACTCTGAAACACTGTTAAGACACAGACTGGTGGGAAAAACTCTTTGCAGATCACGTATCTGATAAAGTACTTGTTTCAAGAATACAAAACTCAAAGCTCAATAATAAGAAAACCCAATTTTTAAAAACGGGCAAAAGATTTGAACAGATAATTCATCGAAGAACATATACAAATGGCAAGTAAGCACATGAAAACATGCCTGGGCTTCCCTGGTGGCACAGTGGCTAAGAATCCGCCCGTCAATGCAGGGGACATGAGTTCAAGCCCTGGTCCGGGAAGATCTCACATGCCGCAGAGCAACTAAGCCCGAGCGCCACAACTACTGAAGCCCACGTGCCTAGAGCCCATGCTCTGCAACAAGAGAAGCCACCGCAATGAGAAGCCTGCGCACTGCAACAAAGAGTAGCCCCCGCTAGCCGCAAGCAGCAACGAAGACCTAACACAGCCAAAAATAAATAAATAAAATAAATAAATTTATTTATAAAAAAGAGGAAAAAAAAGGAAACATGCTCAACATCATCAGTTGTTAGGAAAATGCAAATTAAAATAATAACAAGACACAACTATACATCTAGGAGAATGACTTAAAAAAAATAAAAACCCTGAAGATACCAAGTGTGGTGAGTGGTGAGAAAGAAGAATAACTAGCACGCTAATATATTGTTGGTTTAGAAAACAGCTTTGCCTAGGTGTTTACCCAAGTGATGAAAACTTATATACCCAGAAAAACCTGTGTGCAAACAGGTTTATTCATAATTACTTCAAACTGGAAACAATCCAGTGTCCCTCAATTGGGGAATGGATAAAAAACAAAACAAAAAAAACCTGTGGGATATCCACCGTACGATGGAATACCACTTGGCAATAAAAAGGAGTGAACACAAGACAACACTGGTAAATCACGAATGCATTCTGTTACGTGAATGAAGACAGACTCAAAAGGCTAGTTAGTACGTAATTCTATTCCTAAGACATTCTTATAAAGAAAACTACAGGACAATAAGAAGGGGTGGCCAGGCTGGAGGGGTGGGCTTGACTACAAAGGGGCATGGGGAATTTGGGGGAGATGATGGAAGTGTTATACATCTTGATTTAGGGAGTGGTTACATGTCTACATGTAAATTAGCGCTCCCCTATCATCTGAACTGCTCATCTCTTCCCTAACTCTAGCCATCCTGGCCTTTTCTCAGTTCTAGTATACCCTGCTCTCCCTTACCTCAGGGCCAACTAATAACCAAAATATCACTTCCTCAGGGTGGAAGGGAATCTTCTGTGACTCATCTGTCAAGGTATTTGTGACCCTTGTCATATGCTCCCATACAACTTTGAATTTTTTTTCAAAACTCATCACACCTGAGATTACTTATTTGCTACTGCCAATTGAGCGTGGTTATAAACGCCATGAAGGCTCTACTTCTATCTTAATTCAGTGCTTTATTTCCGCAACTTAGAAGAGTATCTGGTACTCTCCTTGCTGTGGTTCAGTAAGGCATCTTGTTGGCTAGTTTGGACCTTACTGGAACTCAGAATACATTTTCACCTCTGCAAACATCAAACCTGAATAAACTTTTGGAATAAAATTAGTTTGTATGAAGTCAAACAAAATCTGAAGTCTTTTAGATAGCCTACAGACACGTACCTTAACTGAAGACCAAAACTGTCGTTGAAAAAACAAGTAAGGCCCAGAATTTTTATTTTCCAAGACACTAAGAAAAAAAGAGAAACACATCATGATCAAAGTTGTGTGATAAATGCCATCTGATTCCTATAAGATTTCTGTAAGTAAAAGGGGTGAACATAAGAAGTTAACTAATTCTTCAAATTTTCAAACAACTGTATTCCAGAAGGTAATTTTAAAAGGTAACGGCAATTTACTGTGAGACACTAAGGGTTATGCTGCGTAAGGGAGCAATTTCCCCACTGAGCCACTCTCTTTGGGCTACACGTTTATACTATGTAGGTAAAGCTTGTATTTCAAGCTATGCTTAGTTTTCCGGAGTTTAAGAAGTCTTCTCTGAAAAATAATGGAGAATATTATCATCTTTAATGTTCTTAGGAGTTACTTACTTTTTGGGATACAAGGGCATGAATACATCATCATCTAAAGTTCTCCTCATTCTCAAAAGAAGTGCTTTTAGGTACACCTAAAGAGTTAAAAATAGATCATGCATTTTAATAAGGGTTATGATAAAAGTTAAATTTTAGTAAATAAAAATAAGCAATATTCCAAATCATATAGAGTATTCAATTTTGAGTGAACAGCATCTCAAATTTTTTAACTTTCCCCACTGAAGGTTCTAAGGTCTTTAATATTCACTACTTACTCTTCGTTCAGCCCTCATGAATTACCAAGCAATACAGCCATTTAGAAATCTTCCAACCTCTTAATCTACTATATAAAGATTTAAGATCAGACCTATAATCTGGTTCCTCTCAAAATGAGGTCAGTGAAAATAAAACAATGATAAGGAGTACTTTCTCATATCTAAATAGCTCATAAGAATGTTCAGTGCAGGCAGCGGCAATCTGAAGTTCTGAAACTTTATAAAACAATACCTCGTTATTTTACATGCTATTTAAATGTTTCAGCATTTAAATTATCAATTGTTACCCATTCCAGTAGTTTTTCTCTTCCCGAAAAAAATACAGGTCTTCAAGGGATGTGTGATTAGTCCGATTGAGAATGGGGGTGGGGTGGTGAGGAGGGTGAAAACAGTACAAACGAGAGGCTATCTAGACCAATTACATCATCTTTCCCAATCGATATTTTGCAACTAAAAACTACTATCTCAAATTTTGTATATTTCAGGCTAAAGGAGAAGACAAAATAATAGATTTAAAAAAATTTAAAAAACCTTTCATAGATAATAATTAAATTACCTGTGTATTTTTGTTTTCTGCATTCACTACTGAAGGATACCCATTTATTAATTTTAGAGTAATTCCAACCATTCTTGAAGTCTGTGTTGTAGAAAAGGGGTCCCACATATTTTCAGCTATCACTATTAAGGGAAAAAAAAAAGCAGAATGTACTGAGATACAGAAGTAAACTGCTGCTGACTTGAATCTGATGTCAAGCAGTCCCCAACTTAGAAACGCCAATCGTGACTTTTTTCTTCCTCTAGAGTGTAAGCTTCAGTCTTCTTTGTCCTCTTAACCGCGGGAATGTTGAAGATTAGGCGCACGTGGCGAGGGGACAGATTCCTATGATTTTCTGCTTCTTGGTGAAAATAAAGATTCGGGAAAGCAGGGTTTCTGTATCCTAGGAGATGCTGTGCCAGCAACAAGAATTTCCAACTGAACTTGAGCTTTATTTTTAATATCAATATTTTAAATAGGTCAACAATTCCTAATTTGTTTGTGAGAAATGGATGAAAGTAATGAAACTGCTCCCCAGAAAAAGGCATACCCCCCTGAAACTATGTACTCAGTTTTGCTTCAGGCAGTCCATAAGAGCCTGAAATTCGCCTGTGGATCAATTACTGCCCCCAATTCCAGGCCCTCCCCAAGGTGGTCTTTAAGTCCCAAGTTAAAAGATAGGTACCCTTTAGCCATCTCTGGGTCTGGTGGTAACTTTATTATTAATAATATAATTTCTATGAGAAAATATGTTCTGATTAAAAACTCCTAAAAATAGATTTGAAAAACCCAATGTGTTTGAATGTTCAATTCAGTAATCTCTACCTGTTAGTTTAGGGAGAATCACCTTTTCCACAATGGTAGGTAACAGTGCAACATCTACATCATCTTTTTCTTGCTCTCGCTCTTCACAACCGTAAAACAGCAAAGATTCAAACCACAGCATATTCTCAAAGTCACGACATTTTGCCTAGAAAATATTTAGAAGGTTACCCAAACATTTAAAATAGTGGCTATTTCTGCTTCCAGTCATGAAAAGAGTAACAGGAACTGGATTTAGCCTTCAGTCATAAACTAAAAACTGGACAAATATATGAAACATCTATTTTCAGACAATGGACCACAGGCAGTATAGGACTATGACCCCTGAAAGAACGGAATCAAATGAGGTGAGCTCCTGGTCAGAAGAGGAGATCAGGGTAGGCAACTGCAAGCAGAGCAGTCCTGCTGAGTTAGGAGACAATCTAAGCTCAGGAAGGCTGGAACGCTAGAAGCTGTGGGGCAGAGGAAGGAGCTACACAGAAGGAGAGCTCCCAGATGCACACAAGTGTCCCCGAGCCTCTGCTGGACACTGAGAAACACATGCACAGGGTGGGACTCCACAAGGTCTGGCAAAGAGCAATCAGGAGCTGGGAGCTGAATGGTTCCCAGAGCTTAGATTTCTTTCCTCTTGTTTTCAGGGCTTCAACCTCAGTCTTCTTTTCGTTACAGTTCACATATTCAACCCAGCCCATCTCATTCATGCCCACGGCTCCATCCATATGTTGGTAACTTCCAAAACCGTATCATAAGCATGACCACTACATGTAAACAGACAATTTGAGTTTCCTCCCTTATGTAACAGGCAAAGAGGTCCTATTGATTCCACCTCTTAAATCTATCAGTTTATCTCATCCTCCTGATTTCCATCACCACTGACTTAGTTCAGGGTCCCATTTCACATCTTCCTCATTGAGCTTTCCCATGATGTTCTGTTTTTCTGGAATCAAAGAACCAAGTTCTTATTCATTCATGTTCGTATCTCAGCGTCACTACATGTAATTTTAGTTGACTGAGAAAGACACTGTATAAAAATCGAAAAGCAAGAGGCAGTTCTCTTGAGAAGGGACAGAACATAAAAGGAAAGATCGTAAGATTATGCCCAGTGATAATGTGTCAATTATAGCCCTGTGGGTGACCTATCTCCCCTGAAAAACACTTTGCTGAGGCTTACATCTCTAGCTTTGAGGTTACAATTGCCCAAGGCATCATGGTATATTGCTTTTTTTTTTTCCTTTTAGAAGAAAGCGTTGTTTTTGTTTTTTTAAAATTAATTAATTAAATGTATGGCTGCACTGGGTCTTGCTGTGTGCGGGCTTTCTCTAGTTGCGGCAAGTGCGGGCTACTCTTCATTGTGGTGCATGGGTTTCTCATTGTGGTGGCTTCTCTTGTAGCGAAGCATGAGCTCTAGGTGCGCGGGCTCCAGTAGTTGTGGCTTGCGGGCTCTAGAGCTCAGGCTCAGCAGTTGTGGCGCATGGGCTTAGTAGCTCCGTGGCATGTGGGATCTTCCCGGACCAGGGCTCGAACCCATGTCCTCCGCATTGGCAGATGGATTCTTAACCACTGCGCCACCAGGGAAGTCCAGTATATTGCTTTTCAACAGTGATAGAAGCCACTCACCTCAAGAGGAGTCCAAGTGAGAAGCTGCAGCCTTATGAGGGGGTTGAACAACTTTGGCAAGCAAAGGCCGATGTAAGCATCCTTGTAGGATGTGTAGTATTTTGAACGCCATGCTTCAAACTGGGATTTAATACAATCGATTGAACAGAAACTTTCAAGGACATCTTCAAATACCTTGCTGGACTCTTTTGAAATGCGATCTAAAAACAACAACAACAAAACCCCAGAGAATCAAAACTTAGTATGCAGTAGAAAAAACACAGTTCAAATATTTTCAGTGTTTTCTTTGTAGCTTGAGTATCAATAAGATAGGCTCATTAGCAAAGGAATAACTGTTAACTGCAACTTAAAAGAAAAGAACCAGAGGTAAGTTTAGGTTCCAAATGTCTATCATGCAAACCACAGTGCAGGTAGTCTCCGTTTTGCGTAGTTCCAATATGTACTATTATCTGTCACCACAGTCTAAATAACACCTGTCCCCAAAAACTCAGTTCAAATCTCAAGCACCATGGAAGAGTAACTGTGAGTAACTGCAGAAAGTACAAACTCTGTTATCCAGCTCTTCAGCCCACAAATCACCACGTAAATAACAGATGTGTAGTATCATTATCAGTGACCAATCATATCTCTTCTTTCAAAGTCTGTTGGTGACTGCAATAACTGACATAGACAGGAATCAGCAATGGATGCTAGGATCTTTAAGTAAAAGGTTATTTAATGCTCCACAGGACTTGGGACAGCAGACTCTTTATAACGAGGAGACCAAGTCGTGACAACCTGCTTCTCAAGACCCATCTTAACACCACTAATAGTGGGCAACCTAACATTTGCCATCTGGTATCATGCTGGTAACAGCATCTTGTGTGAAGTATTCTTGCCAAAAAAGCTTTAACCTGAATCTAATCAAGACTTAACTTCCAGTTTACAAGAAATATAGCGACTGGAAGAACAAGTTAAAACCATGAGGAAACAGACAAATTTAGAATGTAGGACGTTTTACAAGATAAGTGGCCTGGTCTCTTCAGGAAGTTAATGCCTTAGACAAATAAAGAAAGGGGTGTGTGTATGTGTATGAGGTATCATGATATTCACTAATTCTACATAAAAAGATGTAACAACCAAGTGCGATGCAGGAACCTTGTGTGGATCCAGGTTTAGAAGATACAGAGTAACAGAAACGGTCCCAGGAATTCTGGGCGGGGTGGCGGGGGGCTGTTACGGAGGAAAACTGAATGCAGACATGATACTAAAACTTCTAGGTAATTTTCGCAGGTGTGACAACAGTGTGGCAGTTAGGTAGAAAAGCATCCTTTTTTTTTTTTTTTTTTAAAGAAGACATTAAAGATGTTAAAGTTTTTAGAGGGAAGTGCCACGATGTCCGTAAGTTAATTTCAAATGTTTCAGCAAAACACACACAAATCCAAAGCAAACTTGGCTAAACAACGGTAAGAATTGCTGAATATGGGTGACAGGTGTATATGGGTGATCACTGTGCTATTCCTTCCAGTTTTCCGTATGTTTGGAAATGTTCACTGTAAAAAGAGTGGGAGAAAAAAATAAGCTTATCCAACTAAGTTCCAAAGGGCTCGCAGTCACTACAATTCCAAATAATCACAGCCAGTGGTGGGAAATAAAGACTTTTACTAGGGGATCCTGCTGGAAAGGTCTTCATGTAACAGAACTCACTATTCCTCTTGATTGAATTATTCGGGGCTCCCAAAATCAGGAATTCCCTTCACGGCTGAATGCCCTACTGCCAACCTTTACCTTTCTAGACCAGACAGGCTGCATTAGGGCTGCCCCTGGGATCTGAAACATTTTCTTGTCACTTTTAAAATTCTGTGATTCAAAGAGTGATATCATTTATAATGCAAGTACTAGATGAACCCCACAACAAAGTGTTACCCCTAATTTTGAGAACTCCTCAATAAAAATGGGTGCGAGTTTTAATAATTAAACCAGAGTGCCTAGTTCTAAAGCAGAGGCCACAAAACTTCAAATTATTTCATGGTAGAAACCACAGCCAAGGAGAAAGCACATTGACAGTGAATCTCATTTCCAAATAAATGTCTAACCTTTTTCCAGATTGAAATTTGTAATATCTGTAGATGTTTCTTCGTCATCACTGGACAGGCCTTCAAGGTGATCTGCCATCTTACCGGTTTGCTCTCTGGCTTGTCTACGACGAGTCCTAAATAACAAATATCAAGTTCCCAAACCAGATAAAAGAGACTCCTCCCTTCACAAACAAACCAACAGCAAGCGTCTGTAGAATTACCTTCTGGCCTCCCGTTCTGCAATCCGACGTTTTGCGTGCTCTTGATACAGTGCCCGATCTCGTCCAAAGGAATCAAGATTTGGCGCCATCAGAGCTTTATCTGTAAAACAACGATGGTTAAAATTAAAAGCCTTCCTTCAGCAATCTTGAGGAAAGAGTTTGCACAGAATAAGCCATAATGATAGACTGCTTTCTAATCTCAACAGCAGGATTCTGCAGTAACCGATAAACTGGACAGTTTTCTAGTTTAGAGCAAATCTCAGTATTAATCTGTGTTCCCACGAAAAGGAAGAGAAAAATAAATGGAGAGTTCAACAACACTACACAAATGCAAATGGGCTTAATCCCTGTTCTTATGTCTAAGTAACAGAACTAGTTTATGCTATCATGATGACCAAATAAATTAAAAATCTAAATTACTTGTGTAAAGGGAAAAATAATACATTACTTTTTTAAGGACGAACTTAGGCATCACATGTTGAATGATATGACAGCAGAGACACAAGTAGGAAGGATGAAAAAACAGCTTTGTTGCAGGAGTTTAATCATTTATTCTATTTCATTCTAATTTTTCTTTGTAGAAATTTATTCTCTATTACTATTTTAAGAACAAGGGCAGAATCAACATATAGACTGAAAATCATATCTGATAGGATCAAGTTGTGCTTTCTCAAACCCTACTTTCAAAGCACAATTCCCTTATTTCTTTTTTCCCCTATTTCCCATCTCTCTTTTTTTTAATTTCTAGGGCAATTTTCTAGCTTTAGCTTTCAACCTTCCTATTTAAATTTATATTTCACTTACCACATGTTTAGTTTCTGAGATACAGCTATTCTTCTTAGAACATTCCTTTTCTATAGCATCCTCTACTTGTGCTACGCGTAGGATCCCTTCCAACATCTCCCTGAGGACAGCAATTATGTTTTAAATTTTCTCCCGTCACCTGCATTGTCTTTGTTTCCTCAGTCCCTTTGGTTCTAACTGCTTGTGTTGATCACCATGATCATTAACTACCTCCTACGTAAGAATGAGACTGGAAGTTTCGTGGATGTAGGTGGGAGCTGTCTAGCAGGGGCATCTCCATCAGATCCCGGGTACAAGTCAACTTTCTGTTGGGGCCCCCAGATGTTATAGTCTTTTCTCTGGACCCACTCTCTTTCTCCAGAGAAGAATCTTCGAATCTCTTGCCTAGGGTAGAAGGAAGAGTGGGGCAAACATCTGTCTGTGACGCTTCCTCATGTCTACATTTAAGTTCTACGCTACGGAGATATTCTGTATTACGTGGGATAGTAACGAGAAGCACAAAACCCAAAGGGTGGTGGTGGGGGAGGGGGAGATCACGTGCAAAATGAAAGACGTCAATTTAAGGCTTTTCCATAGTTTTTTTCCTGATATCAAAGATGTGTCACTGATAGCAACAACAGGAAAAATAAAACCAAAAATGAGCTGGTATCCACTTCGGTGTATCCTAACTATCCTAGATCCTACTACTTTTAAAAGTTGACTCTTTTACTGAATTTTTCATTCATATTCCAAAATAGCTTGGATATTAGGAAGTATGTTCCAGAGTTCAAATTACAAAAAAAGATCAGTAAACAAAATGCCCCAGCTCTACCTCACCTGGAACTCCACTACACACCATAGATGAATTGGCTAAAAAGTCCCAAACTACAGAAATGATTCCTGCCTCTTTAAGAGCTACCCTTCATTAAAGAAATATTTTAAAGAAAATTCTCTACTATAATAAATACTTAAAATGTTATTATATTTACAGATTTTGTAAAATATATATTGAGGGAGATATAAGAGAGTAGATGACTCGAGAGATAGCCTCCCTCACTTCGGTCAGAATTATATGCAGTAACTGTGATAAGTGTTTACAAATCTAAACAAATGAATTTCTGGCTGTATTTTTGTTTCTTTAAAAAAAGATCAGAAAAAGAATCGATACTTCAGTACCCCATGCAATTTTTCTCAAATGTTTGGCAATTAATGAATACTCCCTCTAGGAAAATACTTTTCACTTTCTCATTACCTTTCACTTCTTTGCAGCTATCAATCTAATTAACATCCATCATTCAACCCTTACTTCAAATTCCATATAAGTAAATACCTCCAAATTGTAAAGAACAGATTATAGGCAGGAAAAAGCATTTGATGAAATGCATGGCTCACCCAACCGTTTAACTTAAAAGGAAATTACTTCCCGTCATAGGTACAATGATTACCTGTAATTTGCCCCAGAAATCTGGTTCTGTCTGGATCAAAAGTGATTTGGGCGGGGGATGCATTAGTTATTTAGGTGCCCCAAATGGCACTAATCCAATTTAAACGTGTACGGCAAAAACAGAAGGTCAAAGCCATTCATGTGGCTTACATCTGAGTCTGACTCATCTGACGGCCATGTTACCACCTCTTTACGATGCTCCAAAACCCATCCAGCACACAGGAGAATGCTTTCTCAGGGATTCAATGTCTCTCTAATTTAGAGGACACACTATATGACAAAGCATTGTTTTCAGAAAGAATAACAGGGCCCTCTGCACTTGGAACACCTGGGGTGGTTGTTTAATATGCAGATTACTGGACACCATCCAAGACCTGGCAAGAATCTCTGGGGACAGGACCAAGAAATCCGCATTTTAAATTAATATCATGGGTAATTCTGATGTACGCTTCCACTTAAGAACTGCTGACATAGGGACCGAAGAGATGACAAAAGAAGCCATGAGAAATCCAACGTAGGAAAATTCCTATTACAGCACCCAAGAATATAAGAGGGCAATGAAAAAGCAGAATTAAAATGTTTAAAACGTCTGGTTAAAGAATTTCAGCTCAACTATTTAATAAGAGGTTTCCAATTAATTTTGGTTTTCCATAACACATATCATAATGAAAGGAATATAAATTAAATCTCCAAATTTTTACACTAAAATTTCAAAAAGTGTAGGCACCAACTGACTTACTAAAAAAAAAAAACCCCACTATATGAGGCAAACTAGAAAATACAAAAAAATTTTAAATACAAAACATTTTGCTTTATCTAAGGGGTGAAGCTCAAAACTCCCCTCATCTTGGAGTTGTACCATTTGTTATGTAATAAAGCCCCCTCTCCCATACAGAATTTCCCAGCCCCTAACTCAAAACCTTTGTTGTGATCAACAACAGCGTTTGTATTGGTGTTAAAATGGGGGGAAAATCAGTTAGGGCCAAATAGGTACTGGTTTTAAGATAAAATACTGATGATGTCTTTACTATAAAGAATGAAAGAATGCCCAAAGAAGAATAAGATCGATAGAATATTAGTACATGATTTGAGTTCCTTCGCAAAGCTATATTTTCTTAAACACAATCCAAGCACATGCTAATTTTAGATCTACCTGACACAAGAGCAAGGAAATTTGTTTCTTTAAAAAGAAAAAATGCTCTGAGACGTCTAATTTTCAATTAGGATGCACTAAGTAAACAAGGTTGTTTAATGAATAATAAAAACCTTCAAGATGGACTGACTTGAATGGCTTGAAAACTCCGAAGATTCATCTTTAATATCATCTTGTCGTCTTTGGACAAGGCGGGAAGCTCGCTGTTTGTACAGCTGATGTATTGCTGATTCAAGTTCATTAATCAGTGGCACCTGTAAAAATACAACACACTCCGTAACACCAAACTCCTCAGCTGCTTATATATTTGAGGGTTCCATATTATTTCCGGATTTCTGAAAAAGTACCCTCTGGACAGAATAATCATGAACTCTCAATGAAACACAAATAGTAATTCAGTTTTATGATTTCTGGGAAACACCACTTCTTCTTTTATTCCGTATATGGAGCTATAATGTCCAGTGCCTAGTTATTGGAGCAAAAGTTTGGTTAAACACTTTAACATTAGTAAAGAGAGCGAGTAAAGAATTGTCAGAAATTTTAGTGCTTCTTTTAGAATAAAGTACTTGAAAGTCCTTTTTAAAAGTCCATTTTTAACTTTCTAGCAGCATGATCTCCCTTGCCAATTTCTATAGTTTAAAATAAACCATTATTGCCGTGTAATACCAAAAGATGCAATGGCACCTTTATGGCTTTATTACACATTTAAAACGTGAACTGCATTCATTCACATTAATTAATATGGTGAATAAAATTTCTAGCTACCACTAACCTGTCTAAAATCAATCTATCTAAAACTCAGAAAGTTCTTCTCTTCCTATCAAATGTTTAAATTTCTCCATATTTGTAAGTAAAATAACAAAATTCTTTGCATAAATTGTCAGTTTACAAAGTCAACAAATTTTTCCAGGTTAATAGCCACAGCTAAGCATTCACTTGGTTCATATGGAATACAAAAAGCTTACGGAATGAGACCTAACTTTAAAGGAAAAACCAGAAAATGTTCTCTTTATAAATAAATACCTATGCTATAACCAAATGCTATGAAACTCTCACAAACGCTAACAACCACTACACATACCTGAGGAAACCAGAAATTCTAGTTTCCTGATGGTTAGTGCAAATGAGAAAACACATTAGAGTTTGGGAACACTGGCACCAAGTGTTATAGCAGCGTCCTGAACTGAACAGACTGTAAATGGAAAATAAAAAAAGGCAGGTGGAATACAAAGATGTCTGTAATAAAAGCAACTGTATACACTTGCATGATCCCATTGCAAAAGCAGCCAATGTTCACAGAAAGGTCAAACTGATGGAGTTATTTTATTCTTTAATATGCCACACCATGGGCAACAATGTCCCCAAATCTGCACTGATTTATCTTGGTGATATGAGCTGAGCCCACAGACTCTAAAATTAACTAGAATCGATTTTTGAAGCAATTACTGTCATATTATTGTGACTTACACTTACCTACCCCCTCATTTTTTCAAACTGTGCAGGACTAAAGACAAATGTACCTATGCATTCCTTTAGTCCTGGAGATTATTAACACTCCTCTACAATAAGAGCTGCACGCCTGAGGTTGCATCAGACAGAACCTTAATTACTCAATTTATAGTTAAAATTCCGATAACGTGATTTTCCTGTTTAGGTAATTAAAATGCCTTTTAACAAAGCCCAGAGAAAATTCTACTGAGAATAAAAGCCCTAAAACACATTTTCGGCTCTCATTCATGTTTCTTAACAATACTAATTTATCTCAAGAGTGCACCATGACAATTTCTTTACCCTCTCCAAACTGGAAATTGTTATTGACTATCATTATTTCAAGGCCAAATTTAAGACAAAGAACACAGAAGGAAGATGACTGCAGAAAAACAAAACAATGTAAAGTTAAAATAATCTGCAAAATAATTAAAAATCTAAGTTCAAAACCACTTGAACTTTTATAACAAAAGAGAAAAAAACAAAAGAGTGTTTCTATTTTGATGGTCTTACCCTGAAACAATATTTTTATAGTATAACTGGAATGAATATTCAAATCTATCCAATTATTCCTCAGTATTTCCAAAATGACAACTTATGACATTATTAACTCAGCAGCAGACTCAATAAAATCAAATGCATATGAAACTGTCAAAATGAAATACTCATCTTTAAAAGGGAATTATCTACTTCTCTTTTAATTAAACTGTAGTCACTATATAATAGATACGTTTAAGATCTGCTCCATAAACATTTATCTAAGTGACTCTGTAAAAACCTATCAGCACAGTCTGAGGGATACTTCCCTAGGAACAGGGTAATCAAGGAGAGATAAAGTACACTAAGTGTTTTTAAAATAGTAAGCAATTGAAAACTATATGAACTAGATATTCTACTAGTCTCTTTAACTCTCAAGAATGGTACAATCTAGTTGATCATATTACTGTCGATATTTTTTAAGAGTTCAGTTTGCAATTACAAGCGTGTAAGTTTACTCAAGTAAGTTCCAAAGCAAAGACCCAGATACTTCAAGAAAAAGCTCCACGGGGACAAATCTCACTTACAAAGTATGGTTTAAGACAGAGATCCTTTCTCTAGTCACAAAAGGTTATTAGACCTGCTCTCGGCACCATGTCCCCCGGGCTCATACGGGCTTTATTAGTAGGAAGGACACAACCGCCAGGTCCGACATTTATGTCCACTTCTCTTGACTCCAGCCCCTCTGCAGTCAAACCTATGTTTCTTTCTCACCCCGTATTTGTCACCCTAAGCCACAGATCTGCCACAAGGGATATCATAGCTTAGAATGTAGCTGCTTCTCCAGAAATCAGGTGATAAGGACAAGAACATGAATCCTTCAGAGAAGACTTGGTGGATCTGACAGACTGGCTGGAACCATTAAGATCCATTTGGAAGACACAGTTTGGCACTGTTCTTTAGCCAGCCTTTGGCCTTAAGATACTGAAGTAATCAACGGAGATAATAAAAAGTTAAAATACTGTATGCTTACCGATTCTATGCTAATTCATATGGCCAAGGATAACAGAAAATGTGCCTTCTAATCCTGTATCACTTGCAAGTTTATAGAGACAGGATATTCAAAAGCACCATGATTTTACTTTTTTTTAAAGAAAAGGCTGTGAAGTCCACAGATGCCTATAAACCAATGCATCAAACAATAACATTTATCTTAAAGAAAAATCAATTAAAAGGCTGTTTGAGAAAAGGATTCCGCGGGCAGCTAACAAAAAATGCAAACAAATGGTACAATAGGATGCAAATAATTGTGCCAACTGACTGTCATACTAAAAAAAATGAACTTGGAAGAAATGAGACCTTAACAGAAATTATGGCCAATGAATGGTTTCTGAAATGGATAAAGCACAGGCTTATTTAGATGAAAGCTATTAGCAGCAATGGCAATCAACTTTATCTAGGGTAAAAAAAAGCTAATAAAATATTACAACTTTATGCATATTTGGAATTACTTGTAGAAACAGTTTAAAGGCAAGTTTAGATCTGAACCATAAAAAAGAAAATTTCATGAGTCCCTTATATTTTAATAATTCAGGACAGGCCAATAATCTACCATTAAATTAAGGCAGGATTTGCCAAAGTCTTATTTAAATATGCTTTGAATTATCTTTTTTTGTTTTCTACAAGGCACTAGATTACCCCAAGATAGAAGGTTGTTAATGAAGTGGAGAAAATGAAGCATGACTTTTCATCACTTCTAAAGTTGAATTCAGTGGATATTTTCTGAGAAATACAGAAATCTAGACCTCCTTAATTTTGCCTTATTCAAAGAGATTAATATTTTTGCATTCTTACCTTTTCACTGAAACACTCAAGCAAGTCTTGGACATACCCTCGCATTTCTTGCAAAAATTTATACCGTTCACCAATACCCCCAGAAGACCCTTCTAATCTTTCAATAGCCCTGGTGGAGTCCACTCGGCTTTGCAGATGTTTCTCATGCTGCTGTCGATTTGTTTTGTGCAGTTCTTTCATGGAGTCCAACCTTAAGAACAGAAAAGGATAAATATAACACATTTACATCTGAAAGTCTATGCTGTCAGGACTCTTGCAATATTTATAATAATGCATTTAGTTCCGCTATTAGAATATAAAAATGCTTGGAGTGGATCTTTTCATCTGTACTGCTCTTTTCCTCAAAAAAACGGCAGTTTACAGACTTCACATAAAGTTATTTGGTGGGCTAACCAAAATCTCACTGTTTTGTTTTTCCCCCCATATCTTGACTACACTTTTTCAGAGTCCAAGAGGTGCAAATTCAGAACTGTCTTCAACAAGATCACGGAGTGGTATTTTTAAAAACTTTTCGAGGCTTCCACAGAAGTAATCCAAGAAGGTAGCAGAACAAAGTATGAAGTCATCTTCTGTTTAGCTTTTGAAGACAGGCCAGTGAATCTTCTTTGCCGATATTCTGCATCTGCTACCCCAGACTACATGTTGCCTGAGGGAACGGAAAGCTAGAGGACAGGTCTTTAAGAAGTTGATCTGCCCTACCTGTCTTTAAGCTGTTTCTTTACCAAATCAATAGTAACGGGAGTCATCTCATTACTGGGAGTTTTGAAAGGGACTGTATTATCTGTTTTTTGAGATTTGGCATCGGATGATCCGTAGGCTGTGTAACTATAAGGAATGCCATAGGATGAACCGTAAGGCATTGTCTGGTAAGTGTTCTGGTAGTACATGTTCACTTCAGTGGGCTGACTTGCTTGAACCTAGAAAAGAAATGGAATGTGTATTGAAACTAGTTGCTGAAACTATGAAAAGAAAAATCCCATGCCTTTAGTGTTAAACAAACAAACAAAAAAACCACTAACAATAAAAACTATACCCATTTTCCAAATAGTATGTAACTAAAATAAGTAATTGCAGAGCTCCTCAAAATCAGATAAAAGTAGGGCTGGATTCATTTCTAATTCCTATGCGATTACTGGATTCATTTCTAGTAACTTTCGGGAAAACAATAACAAAGAAGTTTAGAGTTAGGGACATTAAATTGTGTCAAAACACGAGCAACAAAAAAAATTTTATGTGGTATTTCCACTGTACTACTTACTTCTATAAAATAAATTGTTACAACTATCGAGGAAGATATTTTTCATCTACAATAAGATTTTTGCATTCCTGAGAAATCCATCTTCTACAATTTTTTTTTTTTTGCGGTACGCGGGCCTCTCACTGCTGCGGCCCCTCCCGTTGCGGAGCACAGGCTCCAGACGCGCAGGCTCAGTGGCCATGGCTCAGGGGCACAGCCGCTCCGCGGCACGTGGGATCTTCCCGGACCGGGGCACGAACCCGTGTCCCCTGCATCGGCAGGCAGGCTCTCAACCACTGCGCCACCAGGGAAGCCCCAAAATAATTTTTAAAGTCAGAAAAAAATGAGCTCTATAGGAAAGAAACACCTTATCTATACAGTGGTTTCCAAACTTTAGGAGCAACAGAATCACCCAGAGGACTTGTTAAACAGATGGCAGGGCCCCACCCCCAGGGTTTCTCATTCACTAGGTCTCACTCGCGAGGGTGAGAATTTGCATTTCTAACAAGCTTCCATATGATGCTGATGCTGCCGGCTGAAGGACCAGTTAGAGAAACAGTTACCTAAGAAACCAGAAATTCTTCCATCATTTGGATGGTAAAAGGCAAAATATAATATAGTTTCTACTAACAGCTTACTGGATACATAACTTTATATAATTTTCCTCATTATGTTACTTGAATGAATGACAAAGGATCAGTTCAATGTGCAATATGTTTTTACTTTAACAAAATAAGCTAAAATTTTTTTTAATTTCTTTTTTTTTAATTTTTGAAGTTTAATTCTTTGGTTCTTACCTGAGGGATATTAATTCCTTTTCTTATCTGCTCCTGTTCCCATCGGCTGAGCTCTTCATCTTGTTCTCCAGTTACTAAAGCATCATCATCACTCCCCTCAATACCTATAGCCATAAGCAGCAAAGTAAATAATTCCAAAAAAAACAGCGAGGGAAGAGATGCTACCATGATATTTCACAAAAATCGAGCAAAACTATTGGCATTAACTCAATCTTACTAAAGTTAAAATGTCTATTATGATCTCTCCCGCATTTGATACTTCTGCTTTTGCTTGTTTTAACACACAGCATACCTTAAGCAAAAGGCAGTATCAATGTAACAATTAAAACCTCAGATGGGTTTCCTAACCTCTGGAAACCTAATGCCTCCTAAGAATGAAGAGCCAATTACATATATTTATGTATGTTACGTGCTTAGCACAATACTGGTCACACAGTGCTCAACAAACACTAGCTACCAAAATCATGCTACACTTTTCAAAAACTTCCAATAAGACACTTACACCCAAGCAAGAACAGTTCTCTACCATTAAACATAGTTAAATAAGTATAGGTACTTTTTATTTGATGGTAGTATCAAATTATATTTAATAGCAATGAAACAGGCTTACTGTCCCATTAAATCAAGTTACCTATTTCCTCCGCAATTTTCTGTCTTTGTGATTTTTCTTTCACAGAAAAAACTATCCGGCGTTTCTCATCATCGTCTTCGTCGTCACTGGCATCATTCTCATCTTCTCTAACAAGGCGGCCTTTACCAGGCTCACTATCGTGAGGAGTGAAATCTCCCAATTCCCGGGCCATCTGACGCTTTTTCCTTGCAGCGTGTATAAAAGCTGCATCTGGAATTTCTCCTGGAAACAAATGGTGAGGATTATAAACTATGCAATATTAGGGAATAAAGTTTCTATTTTCTTGAAAATATGAAAGATAAGTGAATCTCGTCAAGACAACCTTGTCACAGTGATGTTCTCATGTTATCTGCTGGCATCCCCGCCCCCTTCCCAAACTGTGCCTGCAAAACAACTGATTTATTTTTAGTTTAGTGTAAATGAAAGTAAAAGTCGCTAGGGAAACTAAGAAATATGTATAATGGCAATATGTACAGGAAGGGGGGGAAGGGAAAATCCACCAAAGCAGTTTTATTTTAATGGTATATTTTTTCACTTTTAAGAAGTAAACGAAAGCAATAAAATCACATTTATTACTAAACCAGAAAACAAATAAAAACAAAAAAGGTATCTACAATCTTACACCCTAAAAAACACTATTAGATTTATAGTATATTTCTCTTGCAAATAGTTTTCAGTTGACCTGTAAGCACACTGAATATATAATTCTGCATCTAATTTTTTCTGCATATTAAAACATAAGCTTTTTCCCATGTTGTTTTGCATAAACATAATTTTTAGTGGTTTACAACATTCACTCAATAAAGCATAATCTACTACATAATCAAATTAATTGACATTTTCACCTACAGTAAAAATTAATGCCTTGCTACTCTTCAAATTGTTATTTAAACAACTATATAATATCCCATCATGTAAATGCACCTTAACTTACTAAGCCATTCCTCTCCTGCTAGACATTTTCTAAATGTTGCTCATTGCAAATAACGTTGCAATAAAAACATTATTTCCTTGGATAAATTTCTCGCTATGGAATTACAGGGTCAAAGACTAAGAACATTTGAAATCTACTGATTCATAGTGTCCAACTGCTTCCCATATAGACTGTACCAATTAGAATGCTACTAGAACTATATACATAACTTTTCACAACTTTACAAACCCAGAGTAAGAATTTTATTTTTTTTTAATTTATTATTATTTTTTGGCCTCCCTGCGCAGCCTGTGGGATATTAGTTCCCCGACCAGGGATTGAACCCCGGCCCACAGCAGTGAAAGCGCTAGGGAATTCCCACAGAATAAGTATTTTTAGATTTTATAATGAATTAAATGGTTACTCTTCATAATTTAAATTTGGCTACTAAGCAATTTATTTATTCAAAAGCTGATTAGCCAGTGAATATATCTACAAATTATTTCCATAAAAAAGTTAAAGAAAAAAAAAGTGTGAACATAAAATTAGCAGCAATTTTGCCTTTGGTAGCAGTTCTTAAAAATGTTAAAATCTTAATCTGAAATACATAAAGAAAGGACTTTAGTACCATTTACTTGAAGCCCTACATTTGCTTTGATAATAAAACTGCCTGTCTGAGAATGAACTTGGAAAGTTGGGAAGTTTCTCGTTTTCTTACTTTCTGTATTTGCAAAATGAAACAACCTGGCTTCAAAGAGGGATGTCATAAGAAACACCACTTTGCTAACTCCTTCCTAACGACCATCTTTACAGACAGCTCATTCTTGAGGGCTTACTTCAGTTCTAAGGAGAATTTGCAAGTACACACCTGGACGGAGAACATTCAAAGAAGATAAAGCATTTGAAAAGGCTCCGGCAGCCTTTGGCTTTTCTTCTTCCTTCTCGCTTTCCATATCCATTTCATCTTCCCCGTGTTCACTGATGATAACTCCATCTTCTTGACTGGTGTCCTTAACATGACCTGTTTTGTCCAAAGGAGGTTCGCCTACATTTTTGAAAAAAGTAATAAAATATATCTAAAACAAGATCCATAAATTAAGGAGTCACTTCTAATGCAATTATGGGCTCAATTCATTAAAGCTTGAACTATTTTAATTGTTTATAAAAAACTAAAACCACTGATGTGTGAAAATGAATAATCACAATAAACACAATTGGGAGGTAACAACAATACAGGGGACGCAGGGATGCATGAGGCCTGCCCAATCGCTACCTTTAATTTTTTTTTTTTTTTTTTTTTTGCGGTACGCGGGTCTCTCACTGTTGTGGCCTCTCCCGTTGTGGAGCACAGGCTCCAGACGCGCAGGCTCAGCGGCCATAGCTGACGGGGCCCAGTCGCTCCGCGGCACGTGGGATCCTCCCGGACCGGGGCACGAACCCGGGTCCCCTGCATCGGCAGGCAGACTCTCAACCACTGCGCCACCAGGGAAGCTCGCTACCTTTAATTTTATCAAAATTTTACTAGTTTATCAACTAACTGTTTCTCCCTCTAAACTCTCATAGGTAACTGTTCAAACCTCTTGGAAGCATTATTTCACTTTACATGTCAGTATTTCGTTAAACTCTAAGCCCACTTGAGGCAGCTTTCTATCAAGAACAAAGATTACAGACCAGATAAACCTCTCTGTAATGAACACTTTACGGGGTATCATCTTAGTTCACAGCCATTTGTCACCCATCATCTGAAGGGTCGAGACCCAAAAGTCACATTTACACTGTGTAAGCCCCTGGCCCCATTGCCATGAATGAACGTTTAAGAGTGGATGTGTGACTAAACTTGATTTTTCTGGCAATCTGGAATTGGGACACAGAGACAAGTCAGAGACTAGGTGGCACTAAAAACCACATGCAAACTAGGAAGGGAGTTGTGGAGTAGCCGTACTTGGCCACGTGGACAGAGGAGAGAGCTCTCTAGTTCTCAGGCCATTCCCGAGGCCAGTTTCAAGACTGTTACAGTGGTTTACTTCACACCAAACGGTTTACTTTACTTATAACTAAATAGTCCTATTACACCCTTCCCAGGCAAAGCTCAGAAAATCAGTGTTTTTCACCTTGAAGTACTGAACCTGGCAATGCACACAAGAGGCACCATGAATATAATGGAAGAGTAAAACAAAAGTTCATTCTAAATATGAAAGATAAGCTTCTGTTGTTTCCCTAGCATGCTCCCCTCCCTCCCCAAAACTGCTTCAAAAGTTCTTAGTTCTTCTCAAACCATATTCTACTTCCCTAAAGAAGAGTGCTGGGGATAATGACTCCCCCCACCGCCCAGCTTTACGGAGAAGATTTAGGTCATTCTGCTTTAAGGCTCTTTAGTTTTTTAAATTTACCATCCTACCTCGTTAGCCACAGACTCCCTCTGAAGTGACTTCTAAGGCTATGAGATTTTAAAACTCAGTTTAATCAGATGTATAAAGATAGATATAGTCAAGAACTACCCATTTCCTTCTGCTCTCAATCTACACTACATCAATGGCTTTTATAGACAAAACAGAACTACAAGAAGGTTTACTAGATCAGATATGCCCAGATAAAGATTTCTGCAGACTTCAAAAGATTCAGTGTTTCAATAAGTTGATAAGTATTTGCTTGTGACTGAGCAAATACAAGTCCAAAACATGGCTGACAGGTGAATTTTTGTGACTTGGTCATATATTATCCTTTCAGACAGCTTTATAAAAAGAGATGCTAACTAACCTTTTCTAGGCTCCTCTTGTGCCTCAATTTCTTTGACTGCTACTTTAAGAAACTTGCTGTCACAAATATTCTCTCTACTTTGAATGATTTCTTTTTTTAGGTTTGCAGCTGTTTTATTTATAAGTATACATTTAACACAAGGAAATAAACACTGATACATGGAAGTCTAGTTAATAGTAGTGTAACTATGTATCATTTGGATGATTACATGATTTTAAACAACAAACTACACTGAAAAATTAATGCGATAAAATTCTTGGTCATAATATTATTAAGAATATATAAACTGAAATTATGATTGCTCCAAATTTGAAAATGGAAGTGAACTCATTTGGACAGAGTCAGAGTTTAACATAATCTGAAAGGAGGTGGGGGTCAGGCTCTCCCTCTCCTTTCTTCTGTCTACAAAGACACACAGGCTTCTCTTTAGCAAAAGAACTTCTACTTGATCCCAATTGTTTCTCTACCGTCCTTTCCTTCTCCCTCTGCCAAACTTCCCAAAGCAGCAGTGCAGACCTGCTACCCACCCCTTCCTCACCAATTTCCATGCCTCAACCCTGGCAAACAGCCTTTGATTTCTCCCATTCCAAGCTCACCAACTAACCCAAAGGCTGCAGCCACAGCTAATTCATACAGTATCACTGAGCAATTTAGTAAAAGATGTTCCTTCCTCCAAACAGGCACAGAGCTTGGCAAGTAAACTAGCCTCTTTTGCCAGATGCCCTCCTCCGGAAAAGAACACAGCAACCCTGCCAATAGCCCTTCCTCAGCCCTTACTTTTCCTGACCTTTCTGATACTATTTCACACAACTGACAGTCATCATCTTGAAACTCTCCTATCTTTTCTCCTTTGGACTTTATGATTCTTTTTATCTCTTCAGTAAACCCTCTTCTCTATGTGTATGCTTATTACAGGTAGAAGTCTTTGGTCCTCAGGAATTTTTCCTTTATGCTACTCCCTCATCAACTCCATTTACTCTGGTTTTAATGATCACCTCAATGAGCACCATATCTATATCTACATCTCCAAATCTTCACTGGCCATTTCCACTCAAATTCAAGTTTAAAGGTAAACTCATCATTTTAGGAATATCACAAAAGTAGACTGATACTACCCTTGTTTTCAAGTTAATGCACCTCTGCCTGTCTAAGGAGGGCTGGGGTAGGAAAAGCCCGGGATTGTGATTTGATGAATGAGAAGAGCTACAGAGCGCCATCACTTCAGAGATGACGACCTATATAACACAGAGGCTCCACCTTTGGGGAGGACATTAATTGAGTTATTGGGTGAGTAGGAAATCCGTTATATGAAAGTAGAAGATAGAAGAGGTCACAGAAGGTGGCTTCAAAAACCTTGTACTTGCTTCAATTTCTTAACCCAATAGTAAATGGTCCTTTCTCAGTTCTCACTTTTCCTGACCTTCCTTGTTCGATTTCATCGTACACAGTTGGTTCTCAAGAGATCTGGAAAATATGAAGCAGCTTCCTAGAGTCAAAAATAATCAGTTCCCCTAAAAACCCTCCTCCCTCCTCCTCCCACCTGCATTCCCTATTTCTGTATATCATACATAATTATTATCTCAGTCACCTGGCACAAAAGCTCAAATCTGACTATTTCTTTTAAATCCAATAGCTGACTCATACTTTAGGTCTACCAATTCTTCCCTTGCAATACTTCTCAAATCATCTTTTACTAGTTCTTTACCCACACCCACAGCAAACATTTTTAACTCATCCACAATTTCCCACTGAGTCAGGAAAAGCCTCCGTCTTGCTCAGCTGAGACCTTTTTAAACCCACTACTAATGGATTAAAGCTGGCCCTTGCATTTCAACTGCTTTAAGCCTCCAATCTCTCCCTGTGCCAATCCATGCTGCATGCTAACACCAGGTTAAGATTTCAAAAGGCATTCATCATGTCGGCATCTTGCAGGCCGCTGAAACAGCAACCCTAAATCCCTTACTAGATAGTAAACATCCTTCACATTCTGTCAGCAACGTACCTTTCACCCTAAACCTCCGCTTCCTCCACAAATCGTCTACTTTGGCCTGTCAGGCGTACTTGCTCTTTTCCAAAACAGCCTAGGTCACATTAATCTTTAATATCCCCATACCTCCCCTAGCCTTTGGTATTTAAATTATCAAAAAGCCGGCTTCAAATTCCACTTTATCTAGGAAGCATTCCTTCACCCACCTCTAAAAAAAAATGTAGTTAAACTTCACCGGACACTTTGCCAAATACTGAGTCCAGTTATACATTTAAGTGATGCTGTCTCCAAAATAAGATCGCAAATTTGAGATGTAAGGACATACTTTTCCACATTAAGCATATAGCGGAGAACTGGGAAATAATAATTCTACCTTTAATTCCATAAAATAAAAATATTTCCCTAAAGCACTTGCAGTGAGAATAACTCATATTAGCATATTATAATGGAACCACTTTCCTAAGGACAAATAACTGCTTAAAAATTTTAACTTAGATTGTGAGAGGACATGAGAGATGTCTGTACAATGCAGGCAGGGGCCACACACTGAGGAGTCTTCATCTGTGTAGCTGATGAGGCTGCTGAATGGGAGTATTGTCAACATTAGACTTAGGGCATTCCTAAAAGTTCTCTAAGAATTAAACCAACTGTGTAAATAACACCAAAGGAATCGAAAGCCTGTCTCTACAAAATACAAGTACGGGAATTTGCACAGTACTCCTTCAAATAGGAATAAACCTGTATCTCAGGTTTAAGTGCGAAACCTCCCTTCTCTGTTCAACAGCAATTGGAACACTAGTAGGAAAATTGGGAGACAATTTAGTCATTGCAGCAGAAACATTCCTGTGGCAACAGTTCTGTCTTTTTAAAAAATGCATTTACAATGCAATTGTCTTATAATTAAACAAAAGAACTGTATCGTTACTCAATTTGTACCCCTGACAACGACAAAGTCAACTGAACAAGTTCACTATATATACCAAATCCATTCAAACCCTGTGAGAAACAGTTTCATTTTGTCATTTCAAAAGAATCATATTCGTTTGGTACTTACTGTCAGCTGATGAGTTGATTTCTGTCTTAATCTTCGATTTTTCAAGATCTTCTTTATATTCTTTCTTAAGCAATTTTACTATCTTTTTGCTATAACTTGATTTCTTCACTTTGAAAACTTCTTCACTTTCTTAAAAAAAGAAATTAAACGAAGTCTGTAGTAACCATTTTCAGACAGTGTTTTCCATTCTAACTTGCAAATTCTTCCAAATACATACTCATACACGCCAAATCATTACATAACTTGAAATTATTTCAAATCTGTAATAGGTTCTCAAAAACTGAGTCAACTTCATAGGTTAATCTGGAATAATGCCAATTTGAGACTTTTTAAAAGGCAAAACACATGTAACTGCAAAAAATTGTCCTGTGTCCTACTGTCTTCCTTGAATCATCTATTGCAGGCGGAAGAAAAAGTCATTGAAAAAGCACCTGATTATCATATTATTAAGGTATCCGAAACAAAACATCCAAAATCAAAAGGTGCTAGTTTACAGAGCTGTCAAATCCGAGTAACTCTATATTCATCACAAACTGACATACTGTTATTTCAAGACTAAGCTGAGAGCTAATCACTTTTCAAAAATAAGTTTTGATGACGTATCCATCATCCTTGATTTGGAAACTTTAAAAGTCAAACGCACTTTGCCAAATTGTCCCTGTATCATTAAAAACAAAAATGTGGCTGTACTCCTCTCAAACTTAAGATAAAAAACAACAGGAAAGCCAAAGAGAAACTGCCTATTACTGGAAACAAGAAAGCATCCCGCACCGAGATGCTTCATAACATGGACTTAACTGGGTTATATAAACACACACTCAACAATTCGGGAGGTAAAACGGTTTAAGATTTAAGGCTCATTTACGATCAGAAATCTAAATCCACTGCAGCCTGGCCCCTCACACCAGACTGGATAAACTGCCCTGAAATACCATTACACTGTCTTTCTTCATTGTCCAAATGTCAATGCGAGGAAGGCCGCACATCTGTACCCCTGTTTACTTTTATGGGTAAACTGAGGCTCCGCGATCGCAAGGGACTGGCCCCAGGTGACTCAGAACCAGAGCTTCAACTCCGGGCGTCTGTTCCCAGACCGAGTACTCCTTACACACCCGGCCTTCCCGATCAAGGATGTCTAACCAGGACGAGAACGGCAAAAGGGGTGGGCACGGTGACCTACAGAGGGCTCAGAGAACGTGCCAAGAGCAGTATGGGGACCTGACTCGAGTTCTCCCTAAAACACACCCGCCAGTTAAAAGAAGCAGGACAGGGAACACTGAATTTCCACTTGAAAAACTCAGAATGACTGATCTGAGATCCAGGAATAGGAGATGCACGGGAGGACGATGAGAAGGAGGCGGTAGTTAAGAAAAGGCTGGTGGCGGCGCGGGAACACGTCCCCAGCCAGAGCAGAAGGCCGGAGGCGGGGACAGTGTGCAGCGGGTCGGGCGGGAAGGGGCTCCGTTGCCGGGGGCTGAGGCTGGGAGCCCAGGGAATGCGGGGACTCGAGGTGGATGCGCGGGTTAGGGATGTCGGGATCTGGGAGGTCGAAGCGCGAAGGTTACCTTCGTCCTCATCCTGGAAGCTGAGCAGGCTGGCCCGGGGCACCTCTTTGTTCTCTCGTGGCCTCTTGCGCGGCTTCAGCCCGTTGCCGGGCTCCGCGCCTCCCGGGAAGCAGCCCCCGGCTTCAATCCCGGGGCCCGAGGTCAGCGCGGAAGGCGGAGGCAGCCCCGGGCCCAGCAGCGGCTCCCCCCCGGGGGCCCTGTCGCCGCCGCCGGGGCCCGGCTCTTCGCCGGTGCCCGGCGGCGGCAGCAACGGCGGCGGCTCCTGCTCCTCATCGCGTTCTCGCTCCTCCTCCTCCGAGTCATTCCGCTTACGCACGTTCACTCGCCGGGCCTTTCGGAACATTCCCGCGGCCCGCACGTCTGTCTCCCACCGGCACTCACACCGCGGCCCCGGCAGCGCAGAACTCGCGAAGGCGCACGCGCGCTCCCCCCAAGCTTCAGCCGAGTCGCGTCTTCCCTCCAGCGACAGTGCACCCCTGAGCGCGCTTGCGCTCCCGCTCTCAGTACTTGGGGAGAACTCCGCGCCTCTCGCGAGAACATCAGCTGTTTGCACTGTCCTCTGTCGGCGTGGAGGATTATCGGCATGGAACTCTGAGACTTCGGTGCTATCCGACGGGTCACAAAGAGGATCATAGAGATTAGAGGACAGAGTAAACCCTGCTGTCCCTCAGCCCAGGGAGCTGCAGTGCGCCTTCTGCACTTACGTAGTCACGCGAGGAAACCTCCCGCCAAGCGCAGGGAGGGGCAAATAGAGAAGGAGGAGGAGGGGAGGGAGGAGGGGAGGGAGGAGGGGAGGGAGGAGGGGAGGGAGGAGGGGAGGGAGGAGGGGAGGGAGGAGGGGAGGGAGGAGGGGAGGGAGGAGGGGAGGGAGGAGGGGAGGGAGGAGGGGAGGGAGGAGGGGCGGAGCCAGGTTTGGCGAGGGAAAGTGCAATCCAGCGGGTAGGATGTTACTCTCGAGACTGCATTGAGGTGTGGTATGATAATTATAACTAACTCTACTGAGTAGCACTTCGTATTTCTACAGCTTTATGGCTATCGAGCACTTTCAAAAACACTGAATCTCATTTAGGATAAAATGTTCCTTGGCCTGATATTTTAGCCACCTTCCCTCTGTTACAACGAAAGCAAAAGTGTTTTTGGTGTTTTCGAAAGAATGCCAGGTTTGCTAGCAGTTCCGAAACCTGGCTGATTTCAGAAACAAACGGAAGGAAAAATCGACTTGAGGGTTGGAAATGGTTGTGACACATTTCAGACTTGTGTCACATAGTAACAATCTTAACTGCCAAGGGCGGAACCGGGTATTTGACTTTGAAGTGGAACTCACCTGCTTTCTCATTGTGCCACCAAATGTAGGGCCTTGTCCTTCACTTATGTGCATATATGCGAATTTTCTTGTCTCAAAATTCAAAAGGTGACAAGGGGCATTCATTCATATAGTGAAAAAAGCCCACCCATCTCTAGAAGCCTTCCAGTTCGCCGGCAATGTTAAAAGTTTCTTATGACCCTCCAGAGGTATTCTATGAACATAAAAGAAAAGATGTATATTTTATGAATTACCCTTTTTACACAATGTGCAAACAGTGCATTTTTAGTCTAACATAAACTGGAGATCAGTTCATATCTGTTCATAAAACGTTGTCTCTTCTAATACCCACCTGCATAGCGATCCACGGTTAGACTGTACCATAATCTATTTAACCAGTCCCATTAAAAAATTGGTATTACGGTTATTTCCAGTCTTGCTGTAATAATCAATGCTGCAATGAAAAGCTTCGAAAAATGGTCACTAGTAGGGTGAACTAGTAGTGGAATTGCGAGATCCAAAGATGTGCGTTTGTAATTTGGCTAATTCTAAGTTCTTTATAGCAGCTGTGCCAGTCTGTACTCCTACCAAAGTGCCTACTTGCCTACACCATCCTGTCAAAATTTCACTTGAGATTTAAGTTCCAAGTTGAAAAAGAGCCCAAGCTCAAGAAGTTCTGTATCATACACATCTGCCTCTGGTTTTCTTTGATTGGATTGAGATCTGCCCACCCATCACTCACTTTTGGAAACTGGCAAGATGATCTAGGCTGAGAGCGTCCTCTGTAACATTTTCTTCCAGTTAATAGGGAACGTTAATAACATCTAGCTTCCATTCTACTCAAATTACTCTAAGTTCTTATATTCTGGCTATTCAGCATTGATTTAAGTTCTGATTCCAACAGTGTTTCATTGGTGAAATTGAACTCCAATTCCTATCACCGAAGATTCAAATTGTGCCTGGTCAGCCTCTAGACAGCAGCTCCAGAGCCAAGAGACAGATTTGCAGTAACTTGATTAGGGTAGAGGCAACAAAGACAAGGTCCGGAGGACTTAAGGACTATGTTAATATTTTGGCTTAAAACCTCAAAAAGATCTTCCACTGTACAAGTGGCGATTGAATATGGGTAGAGAGGAGACCATTGGTAGTTTTAAAGCAAGCTAACAAATGAAAAGACAACATGTATTTATAACTTTGACAATCTACCTATTCAGATAATTGAAGGGCAAAGTTAAACTCCTAGAAGTTATCTTGCTGCCAAAGCAAGCCAGAGGTCCTTCTAGAGGTTATAGACCCTGTGGAAATTAAATTCCTGAAACTGACTAGCTGCTTTAATTGCCTGTCATCCAGTATATTATCTGAAACTAATTATTTTATAAAATGCTCTGTGCTTTGAGTATTAAAATGACTAATTTGTTTATTGAATACAGTATGTCATCACTATTTTTTTTTTTTTTTTGGCCATGCTGCATGGCACGTGGGATCTTAGTTCCTGCACCAGGGGTTGAACCCGAGCCTCCTGCAGTGGAAGCTCAGAGTCTTAACCACTGGACCTCTAGGGAAGTCCCAAGTGTGTCATCACTATTTAATGTTGGAGTGCTTTTAGTATCTGGGAAGACAAAGACTGCTTCCTAAGAACTCTTACATCCATCATTTTGTTTGAATCAATCAGTTCAGTGCTTTTTTAAAGTTATCTTTCCAAGCAATAATTCTGATTCATTTTTTTCCACCAAATTGTGACTTTACATGGATTAACTGGCCCATAAATTCAAACAAAAAAGGCAAACCACTTTTGTTTGTTTTGTTTGCCAACTCAGACTCTATAGTCTGGAACGATAGTTACCAAATGCAGGTCTATGAACCTGTGAAGTTTTCCCTAGGCAGCTGCCAGATGAGAAGAGTAAGAACAGTCTGTTCATGTAAAGTAGCCAGATGTCCTTTCTTGGGGGGAAAAAATGGTCCTTTATTCAGAGATTGTCTTTCTCTTTCCATGTTAAGGTACTGAAATCTCTTTCCTTATATGAAATAATGATAATAGTATATGGTAGTGTGTTTGTTTGTTTGTTTGTTTGCGGTACGCGGGCCTCTCACTGTTGTGGCCTCTCCCTTTGCGGAGCACAGGCTCCGGACGCGCAGGCTCAGCGACCATGGCTCAAGGGCCCAGCCGCTCCGCAGCATGTGGGATCTTCCCGGACCGGGGCATGAACCCGTGTACCCTGCATCGGCAGGCGGACTCTCAACCACTGCGCCACCAGGGAAGCCCTGTTTGTTTGTTTTTATACACTTATTTGGCAAACTAAAAGGTAGTGAAAGCTATGAGTCCTCCCAAATCGTTTATTTTATGTAAGAATTTTATTTGGCAGACAAATAAGTAGTCTAAATAATAGTCTAATCTAATAGTCTATGAATCCCTGATCTACAGATTTTTCTTTTCTTCCTAAAACTATAACTCAATAATTTTGTTCTGGAAAAAAAAAAAGCTGAAGAAATCATTTAATTATTTAATTAAATTATGTTAGCCCTTGCCTTGGCGCAGACAGCTGTGCATTAACTTAAAATGTAAGTTTCATGGGGGAGGAGATTTTATGTTTTGTTCACTGCTAGCTTTAGGGTACCTACCATAGTGCCTGGCACACAGTAGGCAATAAATATTTGTTGACTGAATGGTACTAGACATTATCTGTGTGTTTAATTAGTGATAAATGTTTTACCCTATGTTGATATAAATCAATATTTTCAACAGTTTACATCTCTTTAGTCTCAAAACAAGATCACAAGACATTCGTTATAAGTTACTGGGTAGATTAGTTCTTAAAGTCGTTAGAGATACCTCCCCTTCTGCCTTTGGGAACTGCCTCCTTTGGGAGAAAGGCACCCCACCCAGCGAAGGCTGGAAGCCTGGTTACATTGTGCTGATTAGGCAAAGGATGGGGACCTGATCCAAGGTAGGCCAATCAGGTTCTCCCAAGATTTTGCACTTGAAACAGAGACAATGAGTCCCTGCTTGTGGCTGGACTTGCAGTGAACTCAGAAGCTGTAGGAAAGCCATCAATTACCATGTCAATTCAGGAGCTGAGAAAGCTAGTCTGTGTAGGAGAGAAGGATGAAGCAGATGTGCTAGAAAGCAGAAGAGGACAAAAAGAATAGCATATGGGATTCTTGTGCGTTTCCCGGTTCCTATTCTCAACTCTTCTTAAAGCAGGACTGCACTCCTGTCTGTGGGTTCCCTTAGATACCCCCAGAATCCTTAGAATAAATTTTTTTTTTTTTTTTTTTTTTTGCGGTACGCAGGCCTCTGACTGTTGTGGCCTCTCCCGTTGCGGAGCACAGGCTTTGGCCGCGCAGGCTCAGCGGCCATGGCTCACGGGCCCAGCCGCTCCGCGGCACGTGGGATCTTCCCGGACCGGGGCACGAACCCGTATCCCTTGCATCGGCAGGCGGACTCTCAACCACTGCGCCACCAGGGAAGCCCTGTCTTTTCGTTTTGTTTTGTTTTGTCGTTGATGATGTTTTGTTTGTGTGCATGTTTGCTTAAAATAGTTCAAGTTTATTTCCATTAATTAAAAGCTAAGGGGCTGCCCTGGTGGCGCAGTGGTTGAGAGTCCGCCTGCCAATGCAAGGGATACGGGTTCGTGCCCCGGTCCGGGGGTCCGGGAAGATCCCACATGCCGTGGAGCGGCTGGGCCCGTGAGCCATGGCCGCTGAGCCTGCGCGTCCGGAGCCTGTGCTCCGCAACGGGAGAGGCCACAACAGTCAGAGGCCTGTGTACCGCAAAAAAAAAAAAAAAAAAAAAAAAAAAAGCTAAGAACACTAGGACCAAAGAGTTCTAACAAAATAAACAAGAGTTATTTTAATTTTGTAGTAATGGTAATTTTATCCAACTTAATAACTCTTCAGTTATAGCTTTTGTTCAGAGAGGAGATTTTCTTTCTTCCTTTATTTTTCTTTTTTAAAGATATTCATAGAGGTATGCTCACTGACATTTAAGCAGTGGGTTAAAGTGAGGAAAGCGCTTTACCTTGCAAATATATAGTTGTTGTAAGTAAAGAGAGACAAGTGTCTCCATCCAGAGCAGGTAAATGGTCCTCTTAAAAATGTTAGAAAATTTCTATATTCTTCGTCTCAAACTGCATTTAGCCATTGTATCTAATTCAGTAAGATTATCTTTTCAGTCAAACCATGACTATTGATGGGATCCAGATTTAAAAGAGTCAGACTTTTAAAAGTTAAAAAAAAATTGTTTTTTGCCATATTAGTATCCCCAGTGGAAAGCCACTCAACTTTTATAAATGTATTGGCAATTCAACTGTAATGGCTATTCCTTACATTTTCTGAAATGACAGTTTCTTCAACAAAAAGAAAGAAATTTCTCTTCATCCAAATTTAGAGTAACATAAAAGTAAACGATGTTTTATTTCCTTGCATGGAAATACTGAAGTTATTCAGTATTTTTAAAATACATCGTCTACTTAGACCGGGTAATTCTATTATCATCCATTCATTCAACAATACTTATTGAGCATGTGCTATGGTCTGGGCACTATGCTAGGCAATAGGAATCAATATGAACAAGGCAGATGTGTTGTTATAATGAACAAGAAAGGTGTGTTCTTTCGCCTTCTGGATCTTTAGTCAGGTGCTGAAGGCAGATAATAAAACACGTAAAAAGCCAAAAATTTATTACAATTGCAGTTAATATTATGAAGTCAATAGGATATTATAATGCAAAAACCACAGATATAAAATCATAAATTTCAATTTGATTCATTTTTTTCCTTTGTGCCAATGGCCATTTAATTATTTATTTTAAAAGATTTGTTTATTATTTATTTAATTTATTTTTGGCTGAATCAGGGCTTAGTTGCGGCACGCGGGATCTTTCGTTGAGGCACGTGGGCTCTTCGTTGTAGTGCTCGGCCTTCTCTCTAGTTGTGGTGCACGGGTTCCAAAGCACGTGGGCTCTGCAGTTTGCGGCACCCGGGCTCTAGTTGAGTGTCGTGAGCTTAGTTGCCCCGCAGCATGTAGGATCTTATTTCCCCAACCAGGGATCGAACCCTCGTCCCTGCATTGGCAGGTGGATTCTTTACCACTGGACCACCAGGGAAGTCCCTGACCGTTTAAATACCTTCATCATTAGTAAATATGGAAAGATTTCTGAGATTGTGCAGAGCATTTTCCTTCAAGGTGATTACAATTAGTAGCTCCAGGATGTCTCTTTTAGTAAACTTTTCTTTGAATATTTCATGCAAAATGAGGAGCAGCTGAAATCATTTTATCTGTTTAGTATTTTATACCTTCTAGTGTTAAAATGTAAAAGAGGGGCTTCCCTGGTGGCACAGTGGTTGAGAGTCCGCCTGCCGATGCAGGGGACACGGGTTCGTGCCCCGGTCTGGGAGGATCCCACATGTCGCGGAGCCGCTGGGCCCGTGAGCCATGGCCGCTGAGCCTGCGCGTCCGGAGCCTGCGCGTCCGGAGCCTGTGCTCCACAACGGGAGAGACCACAACAGTGAAAGGCCCGTGTACCGCAAAAAAAAAAAGTAAAAGAGTATATAATTCATAATCATAGTACCTATATGATATTTATATTACATTCACAATGGACACTTTATGAATACATCTAAGAACTATACAACCAATGCAAAAGCAAAAATAGTGATGCCTCCTTTATGAGAGAACTCACTTAGCTCTGTTGGCTCAATATCATTTGTACAGTACTGTCTTTCCTTCTTGGGGAAAAAGTCAAAAGCAGATACGTTATTAAAGACAACAGAGTTGGGGACTTTCCTGACGCTCCAGTGGGTAAGACTCCACGCTCCCAATGCAGGGGGCCTGGGTTTGATCCCTGGTCAGTGAACTAGATCCCACATGCATGCCACAACTAAGAGTCCACATGTTGCAACTAAGAAGCCCACATGCTGCAACTAAAAACAAAAACAAAAAGATCCTGCATGCCACAATGAAAATCCCGTGTTCCCCAACTAAGACCTGGTGCAGCCAAAATAAATAAATTAAAAAAAAAGACAACAGGGCTTCCCTGGTGGCGCAGTGGTTGATAGTCCGCCTGCCGATGCAGGGGACGCGGGTTCGCGCCCCGGTCCGGGAAGATCCCACATGCCGCGGAGCGGCTGTGCCCATGAGCCATGGCCGCTGAGCCTGCGCGTCCGGAGCTTGTGCTCCGCAACCGGAGAGGCCACAACAGTCAGAGGCCTGCGTACCGCAAAAAAAAAAAAAAGAGACAACAGAGTTATAAGTATCTCTTCTGGGTATAAAGACAAAAGAATGTTTTTTTTTTCTGTGTTATTTAGTTTTACTCTAGGGCAGCAAAACTATACAATAAATACACAGTAACATTATAGTATGATTACAGAGGGAAGCATCAAATCAAGCTTTGAATTTTATTTTTAATATTTATTTATTTATCTGTTGGCTGCGTTGGGTCTTCGTTGCGGTGCATGGGCTTCTCATTGCGGTGGCTTCTCTTATTGCGGAGCACGGGCTCTAGGCACGCGGGCTCAGTAGTTGTGGCTCTCGGGCTGTAGAGCGCAGGCTCTAGTTGTGGCGCGCGGGCTTAGTTGCTCCGCGGCACGTGGGATCTTCCCGGACCAGGGCTCGAACCCGTGTCCCCTGCATTGGCAGGCGGATTCTTAACCACTGCGCCACCAGGGAAGCCCAAGCTTTGGATTTTGGAAAAAACTAAGTTGACTTTAAAAAATAACCTTTGTCTGATTTTAAGAGTACTACCTGTGTTACTACATTTTAGAAATTTAGAAAATGTAGAACAATACAAAGAAGAAAATAAGGATCACTTATAATCTTAACAGTTAATTTTTGGTGAATTTCTTTCCAGAATTGTTTTATGAACATTCACTCATTCATTCTTAGTGGCTTCAACATTCCAGTGCAATATCTACTTGGAGTTAGTTCTCTAACCTCCTGACTCTAGTCCTCCTATCATAATCATTGCATCTTGGACCTCCTCCAAGTTACTAGTGAGTTACAGGGAGTCTTCCCCAGTGAAAGCTTCACTTCCATCCTTCTAGTCTGCTTACTCTACCTCCAGTCCAATGAACCCATCACTTTTCACTGCCCATCCTCTTGCTTCTGCCTTTGTTTCCCTCCTTATCCAGATTGGATTTCATGGGGACAAGATTATAGTCACTCCCTTGCAACAACTTCAACTCCCTTTCTGCCTCCTACTTTGTTGTACTCACTCAGCAAAACCCTAGTCATAGTTGAGCCAGACTGTGGCCTTCTCTTTATCTGTCCCTGAGTAGCTAATTTTTCCTGTTTTCTCTTAAATTAACTACAGACTTCAAATGGACACTAAATACATTATTTTTCTTAGTAATACATTATTTGAATATGCTTCTCAGTTTCAATCAGGCAGATGACGTAATCAAATAATGTGTAAGTTTATATGGGATTTTAATAATATAATCAGTGAGCTCAAATACATAGATAGATAGAATTTTGTACTCTCCAAACAGAGTCCATTTAATCACCTACATCATCTGTGAGACATTTATAAATATCAGTCATTAACCTGGCTACCAAAAAAAAAAAAAAAACCTGAACAAATTCTTCAAAATAAAGATTTTTATAGGGCACGTTTTCCAACCAGAGAAAAAGTTAAATGACAAACCAAATTCAAGAAGTAGAGTGACACTTCCTAATTAAAAAAAAAAAAAAAGCCTTAACTACTTTGGAATTAATAAACCATCTTCTAAATCTCTGAATCAAAGAGGAAATAAAATATACATTATCTAAAACTCTAGAAATTAATAAAAATGTTATTTCCATATAAACATATATGGTACATAGCTAAAGGGGTACACAGAGAATAACGTATAACTTTAAGTTTATAATTACCAAAGTGAAAACAGAAATAAAGTATTCAGCCTCAGAAATGACAAAGGAAAGAAAAACCCAGCAAAACAATTCAAGGATGTGTGGAGTAGGAATAGTCAAAGATAAAACAGTAATTAATAAATCAGAAAATAATAAAATAAATTCCAGGGCTTCCCTGGTGGCGCAGTGGTTGAGAGTCTGCCTGCCGATGCAGGGGACACGGGTTCGTGCCCTGGTCCGGGAAGATCCCACATGCCGTGGAGCGGCTGGGCCCGTGAGCCATGGCCGCTGAGCCTGCGCGTCCGGAGCCTGTGCTCCGCAACGGGAGAGGCCACAACAGTCAGAGGCCTGCGTACTGCGCAAAAAAAAAAAAAAAATAAAGAAAATAAATCCTCAAACATAGGAATTACAAGGAAAAACCCAAGCTTAATTAAGGAAGAATACAGAACACACATACACATCCCCACAACTTTACATATAACCAGACATGAGGAAGAGCCGAATTAATTATGAGAAAATGTGCTACGGAACCCAGTGACAATACATTTGAAATTCTACAGAAAATGTGTATTCTAGCAAAATACAAATTTCACAACTGACTTAAGAAGAACCTAATAGCTCTTAGCAAACTAATAAGCAAAGAAGAAGCAGGAAAGACTTTAAGAGGTAAATCGACTTTGAGTTAAAGATGTGGGAATAACCATAGGTTTTTATCATTTCCTTCTCCCATCACTCCAACGAAACAATGGCAAAGGCTTAAAATGTGTAAACATATGGCAATGAAGAGAACATGAGAAGGTCATCTGCACCTTAGGGATTTCAACAAATTTATCTATCTAGTATTTTTAATGTTCCCTTGGTCAGTTTGCTTTCCCATACCAGGAGATTATTATGTACCTGTTCTCAAACCCTTCATGCTATCCCCAACTAATAACTACATAATTCTTTACTGAAAAGAGAGAATCATCAGAGGGAACCACATCTACAAACCAACTTGTATCTGTACTCCTCTTCCTTGCCTCCACTCATGAAAATGAAAAACGTGGCCTTCTCCCTATCAAAGATGAGTTCATCAACTTGTGCTCAGAATTCTATCCCCTTAAAGCCTTCACTCTTTTGGCCTTCCTGTCTTCTGCCTCATCAACACTTTGTACTGTGTCATGTCCACCAGCATGCACACTATATTAGTAAGCCCATCCTAAAATTTCTTTTGATCACTCTTTCCAGCCACTGCTCTGTTTCTCTGGTCTCCTTCACAGCCAGACTTCTCCATACATATACCTTCACTAACTCCAGCCCTTTTTCATGTCCCATTCATTCCTCAAACCTCTCCAATCTGACTTCTGTCCTTACAACTTCACTAACACTTCCATTATTGAGGTCACCAATGACTTACCTCTCACAAAGCCAGAGGACCCTCCTATGTTTACCTTATTTGACCCATCAACAGCCTTCAACAGAACTGACCCCACTCTCCTACTTAAAACACTGTCCTCTCTATGGTGTGCTAGGGCTGGCTCGTCTAGCTTACAGAGCTGATTCTGCACATCTCCCAACTTCAAGTTCAGTGATGCCACATTGTAGCTTGAAATTGGCCATGGTAGGAGTATTTACACCATGGAAACCAGCAAATGCCTCAAATTGGACTTCTTTTTCCTTGAGAGCTGATTATTAAACGTTTACCAGAACACCATTCCTTCAAAAACACCCCAGCTCATGTTATTTCCTTCCTCACTAACCTTGTCAACCCTTTATTGGCTCTCCTCTAAGTAATCCCTAAGTATTCAGGTGCTTTATTGTTTGATCCTGGGCCCTCTTTTTCACTCTCTTGTTAGGTGACCAAACTAAGTCCTGTGGCTTTAAATACTCTTATAGTAAGGATAATCTTAGGCCTGTGACCAGTATGTATCAGGTAGTAAGCTGAAGTTGAATTCAATTCAATGACAAATAAGTATTCTCCTTTTGAGAAATTGCTCCTGGCTTGATGTAAGCCCTAATAGAGACTGAATATTTAACCATGGGACACCAAGTGACTGTATGATCTTAGCTGCCCCAAATAAACTGAAGTTATCTGATCTGCTAAAAATATAATGATGGGCATGAAAACAGCCCTCTATACATGAGTGGAAGTCGTATATATGTGACTGGATGCTAGCGGTCTTGAAGACACAAGCAAGTTGAAAGAGTACTTACCTGTTCCCTGTGCTTTGTTGTTCTTACTCTTTTTTTTTTTTTTTTTTTTTTTGCGATATGCAGGCCTCTCACTGTTGTGGCCTCTCCCGTTGCGGAGCACAGGCTCCGGACGTACAGGCTCAGCGGCCATGGCTCACGGGCCCAGCCGCTCCGCAGCATGTGGGATCCTCCCGGACCGGGGCACAAACCCATGTCCCCTGCATCAGCAGGCAGACTCTCAACCATTGCGCCACCAGGGAAGCCCAGCTCTTACTCTTGATGCATTGCTCACTGTCCCTTGAGCCATACCTATGACCAATTGATTAAGGAAGAAAAAATTCAAGTCTAGAGCACATACGGTTCCACATGATGTGCTGGCATCATCTGAAGTGGGCTCAGTAGCACTGTAGCCCCAATCGGGCATAGGCATGAGGGAAACAGTGAAGGGAAACCTTCCCAGCAGAAGAACACCAAGCAGTGCATCCGGTTGTCTGCTTTGCCTGGAAAGAACATGGGTAGAACCACAGATCTATTCTGACTCATTAGTAGTAATTAATGGCTTGGCTGGATCACCACTTCTCAACTGGGGTTCCTAGAGACAATTAGCCTTAATGTCCTAAGGTATCCATTTTACGTAATAAATTAACTTATCTTGTATGCATCTAGGCGTGTTCCATCTTGGGAGAATTGAGAGAATCATCATTCAAATCATTTTCTATCTGATTTACTTCTCTCACAAAACCCAGAGGAAGAAAGCCTGGGGTGAATGTTACAGGACTTGGAATAAGACAAGGAGATGTGGGGAAGAGTTACAAGGACAGACTCAGAATAAGCACAGGTAAGAGGACGTTTGTGTCTATGTGAATACTCCAAAGTGCCCCCACGAAAAAGGGTGCTCACAATAATAAGGTGGATGAGATGACTCATTCTATAGATACCAGTCTACCTCTTTCCCTAGCTATTCCTGTGCTTACCCAATGGACTCATGAACAAAGTAGCCACGGTGTCAGGGGTGAAGGTTCTGTATGGATTCAAATGGACTTCTGATCTGTTTAGCATCCAACCTTGATCCCCCAATATGGAACACTCCGTGGGAGGATGAGCCAGTTTCATTATACTAGACCCTTTCCATCATGAAGGGGACAGCGGTTTGTTCTCACTAGATAAAACGGACGCTTATTCTACGCAGTTGCCTTTTCCTGTTTGTGCCAGTTAATTTTATGTGTCAACTTGACGGGGCCAAGTGATGCTCAGACAGCTGATAAAACATTATTTCTGGGTGTGTCTGTGAGGGTGTCTGGTAGAGATAAGATCACCCTCACCGGTGCGGATGGGCATCATCCAATCCTTTGAGGGCCTGAATATAACCAAAAGTCAGAGAAAGAGAAATTTACTCTCTATGCTTGAGCTGAGACGTCTATCTTCTCCTGCCCCTTTTTTTGTCCATGCCGCACAGCATGCAGGATCTTAGTTCCCCAACCAGGAATCAAACCCGCACCCCATGCAGTGGAAGCACGGGAGTCTTAACCACTGGACCACCAGGAAAGTCCCATTCTCCTGTCTTTTATAGCTGTTGGTTTTTCTCCAATTCAGGATCCAATGAAGATTGCACGTTATATTTAGTTGTCATGACTAGTTAGTCTCCTTCATTCTAGAACAGCTCATCCCTTTTTTTAAACTTTCATGACACTGATATTTTTGCAAAGTCCAGGCCAGTTTTTTTGGTTTGCTTATTTGTTGTTTTTGCAGCATGTCCCTCAATTTGGATTTGGGTTAGATGCAGGTTTAACATTTTAGGCAAGAATACTTCATAGTTAATGTGTCCTTCTCAGGTGTATCACATCAGGCAGCCCATGAGGCCAATTTGTCCCATTAAGTTCAGTCACTCATTTAGGGACCTTTCTCCATCATAAAGGTACCATTTGTGGTTTACAAATACTCTGCAGGATGATAATACTTTTAGACATATTTCATCCAATCATTTTAGCATCCGTTAATGATTCTTTTCAGAATTAATTATTATGGTGGTGTTTGCAAAATGGTGATTTTGTATTTCTATTATTCCTTCTATATGTATTTGTTGCCATTCTTCTGTAAAGTAGTACTTTCCCTTCCCCATTCCCACTTCTTTCTTTTTCTCCCTCCCTCCCTCTCTCCCTCCCTCCCTCCCTCCCTTCCTTCCTTCCTTCCTTCCTTCCTTCCTTTGTTTTGACAGTACTAACTCATGGAATTTTTTTTCAAGTCAATATGCTAAAATCCACTCTGGTAATTGATCATATTGATACTCAGATGGTCCCTTTGTGACCGGTGGAACTCTTTAAGCTGACTTCTATATTTTTTTATATGTCTCCATCAATTTATTGAGCTTTTCTTACTTTCTGTCACATTAAGATGTTCCAGGCTCACCCTTTAATTTTTGCTGCCCTAGCCCTGTGCAATCAGTTATTTCTTCAAGGCCCTATTTTCTTTATAAAATTTTTATTTATTTATTTATTTAGGCTGTACCAGGTCTTAGTTGCGGCCTGCGGGATCTTTTAGTTGCGGCATGCAGACTTAATTGCAGCATGCGGGATCTAGTTCTCCAACCAGGGATCGAACACGGGCTCCCTGCGTTGAAGTCCCGGGGTCCTATTTTCTTTGTTGTTGTTTTTTTGTTTGTTTTAATGCAGAATGGTTTTGAGGAACCAAAATGTAGGTATCGATGTGCTTTTTGCTACAGGAGTGTCGTTGCTTCTTGGCCCTCTCAGTGGATAAAGCTAAGAAATATGTCTTTAAAATGTCTTTTAAAACACTACATATCAGGGTTTTACTTATTGTTTTGTTGAGTGTGATGGGAAAAATGTTAACAGTGCAGACTAAACGTAAAAATGTATCATGTCTGTAGCCCTTACATTGTGACTAGTCCCCTAAATTGAGGAAAATTTCCTCCAGTATTTGAAACCAATTATTTGATTCAGCAAAGAAGTTGCTTACATCATTGACTAACAAGTGACATTCCCACATACATCTTTATTGTTTAACTTTCCTCTTACTCCTAACATAAATGAAAATATCAACCAACACTTACGTCAGAATTATACTTGCTCATCAATTGGCGCCCTAGGTTGGCTTTGGATACAAGATTTTGGCAAAAATCAACTAAAGCATTCTTTGAGAGTTAATTGCGTACAGAGTTTATAATAAAGGGCATTACACATTTTATTATCATTTGTAAATTGTGTGCTACACATCCTTTCTATCAATAAAATTTATAATAAACTTATGCACATTTATATCTACACACAGACTTTTGTGGGGAGAGCTGACGGTTAAACTTTCACTAGCACACCACTGATCAGAGGCGACAAATGGCTAGTCCCAGACTCCATGGGGACCACTGACATAGTTTGACCCACACAGTGGTTTTTAAAGCAACAAACAGAAAAGCAGAATAATGTGCCAACGTTTACAAATCACCTGGAGTTCCTAATTCCCTTGAAGGATCAGATCTGGCCCTGCTGTATTGTCCCATGGCAGTGACACTCAGCCAGCTTGCACTGCTGTGGACCCTTCAGGTGGATGTGCCTGCTCAGCTCGCCACAATCCCCACCGCTCCCTATTGTCCTCCCAACCCTGTGACTGAGCGCCAGATGCCATGTTTCCCCATGTATATGCCTATTTGTCCTCTGTCAGCACAACCTGAACCGCATTTCAGTCTAGAAACCTGGCAACCTCAGGCTTGATTTATAACTTAATTAGCTTTCCTCCTCTATTGATTTAAGTCCCATTGACCCACAATTATTTCTTATAAGAATCACTTAAAACACATGTGAAAGGGCTCTGAAACTATTAAAAGCCACCAAATGGAAGATATGCACATTAAGATGCTCATAATGTCTAACATCAGTTAAGTTTATACTTTATTAATAAAAATCTATTAAAATTCAATTTGTTACATTTTCAGTAACTAATGATAGTAAATATATTTATTATTAATCTTTTCACTTGTATCCTTCTTGCCATTCTTTCTCCCTCTTTTTTTCTTCTTTGTCTTTTTCCATCACTTTAATCTTACCTCTCAAATACAATGTCAGTAATGAGGTCATTACATTTTTCTATTAAAATTCATATTTTGGTCTTAGTTTTGGCCTAATTTAAACACTGACATTATAGATGCATGCTAATTAGCCCTAATGGCCAAATCCCCCACCAATTACGCAAATGTAGACATTTCAGGTTATTTCAGTCACCCTGTGTTAAGGTTAAGAGGAAAATGTGATGAATGTGATATAAAGTCATCAATTCCAAGACAGCCTGTCATTTCATAATAGAACTATTTCTTATTATGATATCATAAATTCAGTAATGTTTCAAATTCTTTGCACTCTGAATTTAGACATTTATACCATAATTGCCACAGATTCTTTATATTCCACTTTAATGGTAAGTTGGGTCTCTGGGAGAGAAGATTTTCTTCGTACAATGATGAGTCAGTTTAATTAATTAATTTTTAAATGTATTTATTTATTTATTTTTTGGCTGTGCCACATGGCTTGCAGGATCCTACTTCCCCAACCAGGGATTGAACCCGGGCCCCCAGGCGTGAGACTGCGGCATCCTGACCTGGACCACCAGGGAATCCCCAAGTCAATTTAATTAAAAAAGAAATATGTTGTGTTAGTTCCTTGTATCAATGCACATAAAACCATTTTGTGTTAACCCCATCATACAAAGTATCTTGACTTTCGTTAAGTTCTTTCGTTAATTATTAGTTATTATCTATTAGTAATCTGGGCATATTTACCCATGGGAGTAATGTTATAAGGGACTGTTACATTCCCAGGCTAGTCCCTAGTGTAGTCAAACATAGTTCTCCTAGTATTAATCTAAGTTCCGATTTCTGGAGCAGGAGAAGGAGGTGGGGGATGAAGACAATGAGAGGAGAAAGGGGAAAGTGGTACAGCGGGGCCGAAGATAGTAGGCAAGACAAGAGAGGGACATGAAGGGCTAGAAGAGGAAAACTTTCCCTGGGTTTAGGCCTTGCTCTAAGGAAAAAACCCAATGCACTTGGCCTTTGTGACTTCCAATTTTGATTTCTGTATCCCTTCCTCAGGACCCTAGTGCCCTCATTCAGTCCTAAGGTCCCACCCTATCCTCCAAGCTTCAAACCTCCCTCACTAAACACACTCACAAGATTCCCCTTTCTCAATGTGAATATTCTTAACAAGATATTTGGAAAATACCAGTCTAAGAGAGCCTAATCATTCTGTGGCAATCACAGTCTCAAAATGCTGAAGTCTATCATTCTCTACTTAGGGGAATTCCAACCTATCTAACAAAATGAAGCAAAAAAAAAAAAATTAAGGCAATGTTTTGAAGGAAGGCGCCTTTCTTGGGGGTCACCCCCTCTGCTGAGCTCCACTAAGCAGTTCCTGGGGTGCACTGGTCTCTCCATTTCTGATCTGACATTTCTCCACCTGCCCCCAGTAGCAAGGACCTAGCCTCTAGTCGGCCCTCAAGGCTCGTTTCTGGACTGAATCAAGTAGGTTTTTTGGCTCTTTTTATTTTGTTTTTACCATGGATGGGCATGGGCAGAGCAGAGGGGGCCGGCAGAATGGGGGCTGGGGGTGAAGTGAAGTTGAGGATAGGAATACCCATGACCTTGTTCACAGATTCCTTGTTGAAATGATCCATAATGTGCCCAAGGTCCCAAAGGTTGGACACAGCTACAATGTTAGTAAATGAATGTGACAACATAGCTTTTGTTGCTTAGAACTGGGAAGGTTTTAAAGTAGGAAAAGTAGGGGAAGTTGCTGGCCATGCTGGCAGAGTTTGCAATACTGTATGATTTTAAGGATGACTCCCTGTTGAAAAGTGCCATGTCTAAGAAGGAGATATACATACAGGTTTGCCAGCCTTGGTGTAACAACATGGGCTTCTCTCTGGATTCTCTCTCCCCACCATCGTGGATGAGTAAACTCTGCTCTGGGGAGGGATGCTTGGCCTCGGTGCTGATGCGAAGCCTCTTCAGACCGCAAATAGCCAGGTACTCAGTGGGGAGAACGTTGGCACTGCACAGAGAAAGCTTCAGGTCCCGGACCAGCGTGAAGTTCAACAGGGGTCCCAGTGCAGATGTGTCTGTGAACCAGATGGTCAGATGGTCATTGTAGCTGGTTTGCTCGACTGCAAAAGGCAGGACGGTTTTACAGCTGCACATCAGGTTGGCCAAACTGTAGTCACAGTCCCGGATGTCTGCAGAGCAGCTGCACTTCCGAATGGTGTTTTCCTTCGTGAAAATTAGCGTGCCGTTCTTCTGAGCTCTCGCGAAGCAGCCAAGTGCAAAGACGCCCAGTGCACCGAGCACAAGGAGGCTGCACCCAGAGGGTGGTACCATTCTTGTCTCAGGGTGGGCCAGCGAGCTTCCCCTTCATGAGCCGATTCACTGGAACTCACCTGAAAGAAAATGTGCAGCTCTGCGATCACAGCCTCTCATTAGAAACGTGCAGCTTCCGGAAAAGGAGCCCCCTACATAACCCGTCTTAAACTTTCTCTCTTGCAGTTTCTAGCAAAGGCAGGCAATGCTAGGAGCCCAAGTGCAGGCAACGCTCTTTTCTCAGAACCTCCTGGGAGGCCTCAGCCAATCCCATGAACTCTGCTCACCTGAGGGGTAAAACTCCCCGTGATGTCTGTTGGTAGTGAGACCAACATGCCAACAAGTAAGCAAGAGCAGATGCCGGACAGGAGACCTACCGCAGCCTGTCTGTGGGCAGGGATTTGGAGTGATCTAAGTGCGTACTTCCAAACTTCCTCCAAACTTCCCGTTGCCAGTACTGAATACCTGTCTACTCTCTAAACAGGCACATATCCCCACCCCCCCTCAATATCTGACTTCCTGGAATTCAGGAGACAAACAGTTCCTTGTCGGAATCAGCTACCCACGTGCTACCTGTTAACACAGCATGAATACCGGTGAAACATTTAGTTAATGGTAAACTTCAATTTCTAACTAGACAAACATGCTCCCCTCGATCATATTAATCTGTTTGTAGGACCATTCATACTTTTCCTGGTCTCCTAGTCCAGAATTAGAATCCACTTTAACTGTGTTACTCGACAATGAAAAGATTAATCACACACCAGTTAATCGCAATGATCCTGATTTATCTACTCCTTTCCCCGAACAAATTTTATAAATTGACTTTATTAAATAACTTACTATAGGGCTCCAAAAGGAAGCAATGTATAAGCACTGTTAAATGACCTAAATAAGGTAGGAATGCTTGTTTAATTTAAAGAGCAACCCTGATGTCCAATTTGGGGGGAAATGCCCTACAGTGCCTGGCGTATAATAGACCTATGGTCTTCTTTTATGGTGTGATTGGAATAAGACATTACGAAATAGGGCACCAGATTTCAGTTTTGCAAAACTAAGGAAATTTCTCCTGAGTTAGCTGATGACTGAACAGACAGACCAAACAATACAGTTCAGTGCATCTATACCTATGGTGGTAGGCATGACAAGATGCTGGGGATAAGACCTCTGAATAGGAGAGTCCAGAGCTAGTGATGGCCCCCTGCAGGAAGCGTGGCAAGGAAGGATTGATGGAAGGTCACTCCAGGGAGTTACACATGTGTCCAAAGAGGATGGTGACAGCAGGAAAGAAGCTAGGCAGACCTGCATCCCTCAGGGAGTAAGATGAGGCTACAAGATGGCAGAGTAAGTCAATGTGAAATCTAAGGTGGGGGGCAGAGCTAAAAACGCTGGGGTCAGGTACACAGGCAGGCAGCACAAGTCCATCAACAGGTTGGTGGCGTGAGTGCTGGGAGATTAAAAATCAGCTCAGTCAAGTAAACTTGAATGGATGGTAAGACATTGGTTCACAGCAATCCTAATACATCCATTCATTCAACAAATGCCCATTGGGAGTTTACTAGGTGGCAGGTACTTTGCTAGCCCAGGGGATACAGCCCAGAATAAGACAATGAGCTTATGTTCTAAAGGACTTGATTCTGCTTCCAGAGCCCAAGGTGGGTCAGGCCTACGTGTGAGGACCAGAGGCTATGAGAGTAGGGAAGGGAAAGGAGGCAAAGGCAGGAGTCAGGTAAGGCCAAGCAGAAGAAACAAAAATGGGCAAGAGCCGGACCCTGCCCCAAGGGCTCGTCTGCAAAAGAGGAAGACCAGGAAGGCTGAACCGAGAAAGCTCTCCTGAATGTACACACAAATATAGGATCATAGGAGAGAGGTAGGCTAAAATCCAGTCGGGAGACTGGATAAGGCGTCTGATAGTGTTTGTGTTTATCTTGAAGTTGGCACAGGGTTTTCTTCTTTTTTTTTTTAAGTATAAGTAGTGTTTTTATTCTTTCTAAAAATGGATTTTTCAAATAGGTTTTTTAATTAATTTTTATTGGAGTATAGTTGATTTACAATGTTGTGTTAGTTTCAGGTGTACAGCAAAGTGAATCAGTTATACATATACATAGATCCACTCTTTTTGAGAGTCTATTCCCATATAGGTCATTACAGAGTACTGAGTAGAGTTCCCTGCGCTATGCAGTAGGTTCTTATTAGTTATCTATTTTACATATAGTAGTGTGTATATGTCAATCCCAATCTCCCACTTTATCCCTCCCCCACCTTTCCCCTTGGTAACTGTAAGTTTGTTTTCTACATCCGTAACTCTATTTCTGTTTTGTAAATAGGTTTATTTGTACCATTTTTTAGATTCCACATATGAGCGATATCATATGATATTTGTCTTTCTGTGTCTGACTTACTTCACTCAGTATGACAATCTCTAGGTCCATGGCACAGGGTTTTCTTAAAGGATTTATTCATTAGTTCATTTTGTAGTAAAAGAAAGGGCTTTGAGAAACATGTAGATCCAGAATTCTCCCTGAACGAGAGGCTTAACAGTTTTAAATTGTGTTAGAATGTGGTGGCAAATACCCCACTTAGTAAGGAACAGTGCATAATTTACTAAATACAGATAATTTTAGATGATCACCTGTCCCAGATTCCACAGGAGGTTTCTAGGACTTCATGTCCCAGTAACCCCAGCATCCCAGAACTAGGAATGCTGTCATCGTATCAATGGCCTGCTCTGACCCCAGCCTTAGAGGGAAAGGGAGGGATGGGCATCTATACATCAGCTGGAACCTGGTGACCAAAGTGTCTACCTCATTCTTTTAGGTGCTGTTACCATTCAGAGGCGTGCATGGAAGAAGACAAGCGGTAAGAAGGGAAAAAGATATGGATTTCCTGGAGCTCTCCAGTGGAGCTGGAGATCCCCAAAGGGATTTGTGAGCAACTTCCTAGCAGTCAAGGCCCTGGCTGGGCCTCAGCAGTGAGGGCGCTGCCTTCCGGACATCAGGGAACTTGAAGGCCAGAACAAGGAGGCCAGATGACTGAAGCCTCATGAAGGGTTACAGAGGGGGACAAGTATCCCTGGTAACCAATTGATGGGGTTTCCACAGAGATGCTAGTTGGACATTTTTCTCCTTCAGTTTTTTTTTTTTAATTTTTATTGGAGTATAGTTGATTTACAATGTTGTGTTAGTTTCAGGTATACAGCAAACTGAATCAGCTATACATATACATATATCCACTCTTTTTTTAGATTCTTTTCCCATATAGACCATTACAGAGTATTGAGTAGAGTTCCCTGTGCTATACAGTAGCTTCTTATTAGTTATCTATTTTATATATAGTAGTGTGTATATGTCAATCCCAAACTTCCAATTTATCCCCCCCCCCGCTTATCCCCTGGTAACCGTAAGTTTATTTTCTATATCTGTGACTCTACTTCTCTTTTATAAATAAGTTCATTTGTACCCTTTTTTTTAGATTCCACATATAAGTGATATCATATGATATTTGTCTTTGTCTGACTTACTTCACTCAGTATGACAATCTCTAGGTCCATCCATATTCCTGCAAATGGCATTACTTTGTTCTTTTTTATGGCTGAGTAATGTTCCATTGTATACATGTACCACACCTTCTTTATCCACTCCTCTGTCAATGGACGTTTAGGTTACTTCCATGTCCTGGCTATTGTAAATAGTGATGCAGTGAACATTGGGGTGCATGTATCTTTTCGAATTATGGTTTTCTCCAGATATATGCCTAGGAGTGGGATTGCTGGATCACACGGTAGCTTTAGTTTTAGTTTTTTAAGGATCTCCTTCAGCTTTATCATGGATTTCTTTCTTTAGGTTTGTTGAACGTAGATTATGAACACCCTACTTTCACTATGTATCTCTTCATCTGTGGGCAAATTCCAGCCTGGCATAAGCAGAGTGGGCACAGATACATCACATTGCCCCCGCCCCTTGACCTGCTCCTGCCCATGGTAGGGGGGCACTGTTGGGAAAGACACTCTTTTCTCTGGGGGTTGCTCAGCTTGTAGAAGGGAAATACGAATCTATTGGTAACTGCCTTGTGTCCAGAATGGGTGAGCTTGAGAATGAAGCCAACACAGAGGAAAACAGAGACAAGAAGTAGAGAGACATTCCTAACAGTCTTTTTCTCAGCGCCCAGATCAAGCCACGCCTGACATACTTCCTTGATTTTTTTTTTTGGTTTTTTTTTATTTCTTCCTTGATTTTTTAAAAATATATGAGCCAAGTTGTTTTCCCTACTCAAGCCAATCTGAACTGGGATATCTATAAGAAGCGATTAAAAGTGTCTTGGTACACTGACATTTGGCGAACTATGCTTTTTTCAGTCACTCGGTAAACAATTGTTGAGCGCTTGCTTTGTGCTAGGCACTGTGCTAGAAGATAAAGCTAGTAGGAGCTTCGTCAAGGGCTTATACCCCAGTCAAAGACACACTGGAACCAATGATCACAGAGTAATGTGGTAATAATTCTAATAACAATTTGTATGGGATATTAAGTCTGTACCTAGGACTGCCTGGGAGTGGCTAAGTTCATAATATCTGCTTAGAGAAATATTTCTTGAGTGAGAAACATAAAAGGAAAATTACCTACGTAATTAGCATAGAGTGACCAGAATTTTTCAAATCAAAAGTAGGATAGAGAGATTGACAGGATTGAGGTTGGCAGGGGTGGCAGTGGGAAGGGGCAGTCGAGGGGTCCTGTGGGGCTGGAATCCTCTGACTTCCTCTGACAGATCATTTCTCAGCATCCCAGTTTTTTGTGGGCTCCATCATTGAGATTTGCAGACTGTGTCCTAATATAAGCCCCCTCCACACCCCTAGGGTTGGGGCATAGGGAGGGCCAGGGGCATAGGGAGGGGCAGGGGGCGTGGGTTTTATGTGTGGCCATTCTGCTTATGCCATGCTGGAGTCTGCCCACTAATGAACAAATGCACAGTGAAACTAGGGCAAAGGTTCATTCCTCCCTTACATACAGCCTAATGCCATTAAAGGGGGATGGAGGTAGGGAGGGTGTGCTCCGCTCCACGGTCATTCAGCGACTCAGGCTTTATTTATTTATTTATTTATTTATTTAGGCCAATTTCTAGGGCCCTCAGCTCCTCCACAGTATTTTTTTTCTTTTTTTTTTGGCCGCACTGCGCGGCATGCGGGATCTTAGTTTCCTGACCAGGGATCGAACCTGCGCACTCTGCAGGGGAAGCGGGGAGTCTTAACCACTGCACCGGCAGGGGAGTCCCCTCCACAGTATTTTCTGCCCACATTTCATGGGCCGGAACTCAGCCACATGGCACCACGTGGCTGCAAGCAGCTTGGAAATGAAGCCCAGCACTTTGCCAGGAGAGGAGAGGAGAATGTGGGTATTGGTGGGCACTAGAAGTTTCTGACGTACCTAGGTTGTGAGATACAATGAACAGCTTTATGCAACCATGACAAAAGAAGCTCAGGTGGTGTGAGTCCACCTAAACTTTTCAGGCAAGATGCTGAAAACCATGTATGGCCGTTAAATCTTTGATCATTGAATCACTGAACATGTTTAGAAACCAGAGCTCCTATTCAGACTCATTTGAAATACTTTTATATCTCAGTTGGAGAAATCCTGAGAGCAATTAATACTAGCAGCTAGCTGCATGAAAGCAAAGACTCCTGAATTGAGCAGATACAGACATCAGTTACTTCAAAACAAATTCCACACAGATTCCTTCTCAATCTAGGATTACACCCCAAATGTAGATAATGTTTATACTTGGCTCCAAAAGGAATGTTTCAAACTGGACTAGTTTTGTTTATAAGAAGGTATTACTAGTAAGGAGATATTGTGTCAGCGGGAGGATAGCATTTGGACCATTTGCCTGAAACAGATTTGAAATGTCATGAAGAATGATGCTTTGAATTCGATAGTCTTAACACAAAAGACAAGACATAACGATTGTGGGAAAATAGAGTGACACTCTCCAAATCCTTACAGCAATCAAAAATTGAATGATTTCAAATTTTAATTCAGATGTAAGTTGAATTTGGAATAGAAGTGATTTGTTTTTAAGTGCAAAGACAATTAAGGGAAAGACTCAATTGAAGAAACTGGAGAAGAGAAGCAGATGCTGATGAGATGCTCCAGCAAGAAGCAGACAGTCTGAAATATAAATCTGAACGCAGCACGGGGAAGAAAGGGAGAAGAAATCCAGCGTCTGGGCATCCCAAGAAACCCACTTTGAAGCAGGACTTGCGGAGCTAAGTGAGGATGTCTCTCGCAAATGTAATCCCCAGAGTGTGTCCCTGCAAAAATCCTTGAAGATTTGGAGGTGCTGAAAATGAGAGGAATTCCTGAAAAGGAGACAATTTGGAATCTTAGGTGTACCCACAAAGTGAGACGTGTACCCATACTCTTGGAGTGTATTTTGTCAAAAGGGCACACACTGGGGCTTCCCTGGTGGCGCAGTGGTTGAGAGTCAGCCTGCCGATGCAGGGGATGCGGGTTCGTGCCCCGGTCCGGGAAGATCCCACATGCCGCGGAGCGGCTGGGCCCGTGAGCCATGGCCGCTGAGCCTGCGCATCTAGAGCCTGTGCTCCACAGCAGGAGAGGCCACAGCGGTGAGAGGCCCGCGTACAGCAAACAAAAAAAAAAAGGGCACACACTGCCTGCTGACATGGACAGCAGTTAAGATGGCCTCGCTCACTGCTGGAGTCTAATGGGTTGCTCAAGGAACATCGCATGTACTCTGGGAACAAACAACTGGGCAACTAACTCTAAGGTGATGTGCATGGTGAGTGCTTATTAAAGACACAGACCAAGTGTTGGGCAGGGAGAAATGGGAGAGACTCCCAGAGCTGGTGCTGTGTGGACTGAGAAGAGAGGGGACGGGGTGAGGAAAGCTGAGGTGCTGCATATAGAGGACTTGCTTGAGCAAAATCTCAGACTAGAGTACTTGGCATGTCTTGGGGCCATGAGGCTGGGACTGCCAGCCAAGCTAAGCAGATGATCTCCAAACGCTTCTGATCTTCACCCCACCAATAAAACCCCTCCCCAGTAGATATAATTTTTAATTTATAAAGGTATTAGAAATACCATAATTATACTGTACACGAAGAGTAGAATTTTAAATACTTCAGATGAAAAATAAAAATGGAAGTTTGAGTATTGTCAGCTCTACCCCACTGGCTCGTGTACCCCCTTTGATGTACACCCCCCCTTTGGAGGCCCCTGCTAGAGGCAAAAGTGAGGCGCTGAAGGTTTGTAAGCAGGGGAGACCCGTGTAGATCTGTGCTTAAGGAAGTTCATGCAGGTGCCAGGTGGAGATTGAATTAGAGGGGCAGAGACCAGAAAACAATGAGTTCTAAGTGAGAAAATGCTTTTCTTTTGTATTTTCTTTGAACGTTTATCTCTCTCCACTTGCTGACTCCTTCTAACTCCAGGCTCTCCAGATAAATTTATTTCACTATCTGGAATCCTTGAGGGGGTAGAGGGCACAAGAGGGTGGGATTGAGGAGGTGGGAATGAGGTCGAGGCTCCTGCCCTGCTGTCCCCTTGCTGTGCCTTCCTCTTAATTCCTTGGTCATCCCCTCATCCACTCTTTTCAGATGCCTGGTGCTAAAAGCCCACTCATACAGGGGTCTAATATCACGTGGTTTAGCCTTAGTACAGACTTAGGTAAACACATTCTTGCCCAAGGGGATTGCGCTTTAAGCCTTATCCCTACCTTGCCCCTTGTTAGAGGGATAGCGAGGGTTAAATAGAAATACAGGAGAAGTGTGGGGTGAGACTCCTTTCTAGGACCGAGAATTGTGTGGCCACCTGTTCTCAGGCCCAGTTCCCACTCGTTTGTGGCTATGCAATCACCCTTCCCATGGAGGTCAGGGAGGAAATGTTGGCTACTCTGTTCTGTGGGTGAGAAGCTCGCAGAGATGCTGGATGAAGGCTTTAGGTGGAGGATCTTGAGAATGATTTTTTGAAAAAAAAAGATTTTTAGCATTTTCCTTTTCCTTGGCTCTGCTCCACAAGGGCACTGCAGGGGACAGTTTAGAGAGAAGCACTACATAAGATGATATTGGAAAGAGGAATAATGTTCTTATTGCTTAATATTTCAAAGTTTATAATGTTGAAAGCGAATTTGGGTTTCTCCCCCATGTTTTCTTACTAGGATAAGTGTTGTCTTTTCTTTCTTCTTCACATTCCACAACAGCACACTCCCCATCCCTGGTACGAGCCACTGAATTTTCACACACCCTTCCAAGTCATTCTGAAGTCACCGCCTTGTAAAGTCTCTGTTGACAAAAATCACTTCCCCTTCATCGAAGTTCACATGGTTCATCGTGAGAGGCAGGAAACGGGGTTCGCTGTGATTCTGATGGGATCAATTTCTCATTTGATTTATACAGTAAGACCTACACTATTTGCTATCATCTGATAGATTTCCTCATCTAGAAAAAGAGGAGATACAAGTTCATGTCTCCATAAGTTGGAATTTAAGCCAAATTAGTTTCAAGCATCCAATTCGGGTCTTCAGGGGACACAATTTAAAGCATTTTTGTGATTGTTAACCTCACTGAATATTTTGGGGCCAAAGAGTTTTTCTGAGTCATTTTTCTCAGTCTGGCATGGGTATGATAATACCTACCACACAAGGTTATAATAAGAGTAAAGCAAGGTGCATGTCATAATATATAGTCTATTAATGCTGTTCGTAAGTACTATTACTACTACTCATAAGCAACTATAATACACAGAGTACTATAGTACTATTCATAAACTATGGCATTTTGTAATGTCAGAATTATAGTGATAATAGGAATATATATATATTTGGGATATTAGAACATCCCAAAAGCCACCTTCCAAAAAAATCCAAAGTAATGCTTAATTTAATGCACTGCTTGCATTGAAAATTTGAACAGAGAACAGGCTCAGCATAAAACAAAAAGATCTTCCTGTATCATTTTTTCTTGAACCTCATTTACAAATGTCCTCCTGTAAATTCTGAGGAATGCGAGGCCTTGAAATTATTAGTAAGCAAGTCTGGTAAATGGAAATAACTGTCCAATTCCCATTTCTACTCATTTCAATGTGTGTAAAATGTTTACAGAGACAGCAAAAGCATGGGATATGATCAAAACACTTTCTTTCTGGTCTTCTTCTGTGCTTGCTGGATATTGTGGTGGCTGAATAACGGCCCCTAAAGATATCCATGTCCTTATCCTTAGAACCTGTGAATATTACCTTACAAAGCAAGGAGGATTTTACATATGTGATTAAGTTAAAGATCTTGAGATGGGGAAATTATCCTGAATTATCTGGGTAAGCCCAACGTAATCACAAAGGTCCTTCTAAGAGGGATACAGGAAGAGAGAGAGAAGAAAAAGTGACAACAGAAGCAGAGACTGGAGTGATGTGGCCATAAACCAAGGAATGCCAGCAGCCTCTAGAAGCTGGGAGAGGCAAGAAATGGATTCTCCTTTGGAGTCTCCAGAAGGATTAGCCCTGCCAGTACCTTGAATTTAGCGGAGTCAGACTGATTTTGGACCTCTGACCTCCAGAAATGTGAAAGAATAAATTTGTGTTGTTTTAAGCCACTAAGTTTGTGGGAATTTGTTAGAATGGTGATAGGAAAGGAATACGGAAATTATGGGGAAACAAAACCACCCAGTCAAACCACTTTTGGATCAAACACACTAGCTCCTCTTTATTCACAGCCCTGCAGTATTCATTAGTTGTGTCATGTGTCTTATTACTCTCACTAGACTGGATCATAAGCTCTTAGGGTAACAATGTCCTAAACTCCTTTCCATTCTTCTGTAGTACCAAGCTCGGAGCTGTCATAGAGTAGCCACCCTGTATTGGACCCAGCCCAGTCTGAACAGATGCATCTGGACACGTCTCATGAGTTCAGAGGGTGACCGTATCCAGGTGGTTATTTGTATATGTGGAATTGTTGAGAAAAAAGAAGGAAGAGTAAAGATGATGTGTGAGGGTCTGGGGCAGGAGTGGGTGGAGGGACGGGACAGCGCTTGCCTCTTCTTAACCCAGACTAATTAAAGCCTTGGGCTGAGTCCAGTGGAGTTGTAGGCAGATACTGTATGGACGGCTCTCAAGAACTCAGAGATTCGGGACACGGTGGACCCTGCCCAGGTGAGAAAGTGTGACACTGAGCAGGGGACAGAGTCATTCTCCCCACTTCTGCACTGAGGGCAGCCCAGCTCTGAAACAGCGAGGGATAAGGGGCAGATAGCATCATTTGGCCTCTCCTGGAGGACAGACTGGGATGTCCCCAGACACTGCTCTCTGGGCAACAAGTTAACAGGGAGCCCCATGGCAGTGGCATGGGGGGGCAGTCGACATCCAATGGTGGCTGGGGACAGAGGCACATGAAAGGACCGTTTGTGAATACAGGTGAGGCACTCCAGGGGACCCCAAGAAATGATTAGAGGAGACTCTATTGTGTAGACATGGGGGTGGGAAGGAGGCAAGGACCTGTATCAGGTAGATGGGAGCACAAACCAACCAGATACAAGCGATTAGTGTTAATTAAACCTTATTTGTGCCCACTGGTTGGTGAAGCCAGGATCTCTTCAAGTATCAATTGGATTACTGCTTTCAGATTAAACGTAGTTAATGATAGAAATGAACTAAAGTGCTCAAAAGCGTCTAGACTAAGATAATTAAGAACTAACTGGGGACTTTCCTGGTGGTCCAGTGGTAGAGAATCCGCCTTCCAATGCAGGGGACGCAGGTTCGATCCCTGGCTGGGGAACTAAGATCCCACATGCTGCAGGGCACCTAAGCCCTCGCGCCACAGCTACTGAGTTCGTGTGCCACAACTAGAGAGAAACCCGAGCACCGCAACAAAGATCCCGCGTGCCACAACTCAGACCTGATGCAGCCAAGAAAATAAATAAATAGTTTTAAAAAATAGCTTTATATATATATATATAAAGCTATTTTTTATAAGAACGAACTGAAAAGCAGACGTTTTATGTTTTGAAAGCATTTAGCTTAATTGAATGTTGATTTCGCCCACAAGTTTGTCTATTGGATGCTGGAACAATTGCTGCTGGTATGCTGTGTCAGTCAGATTTCTGATGTGACAGACCCCTGGTCTTCACGTTGACCATGGTTTCCCCTGTCCTTAGTGCCTGACTCATAGAGGCACTCCGTAAATATTTATATTATCCAAATAAATCCCCATATTAGCTAAGTCAGAGAGACATGTTATTGATCCTTTGCTTCCTCTTTCACCTTTTACCTCCTGGAATTGTGTAGTGTATCATATCAAATTAGCAAGCAAAATCCATCTTCTTCTTTAGCAGGAATTTCAGCATGTGGTTCAGCCATGACAGAGGAAGTATAAGGAGATTTTGTGTACTGGTGAGAGGGTGGCAATTTAAACTCAATATCTTACGCCTTGCTTGTGAGTCTCCTTGAAGGTCATTGAATGACATCTGGCAAAAGACCCATGAGGCATCCGCAACCTCTTGTGACTTTACCAGTGAGCATCGACTAAGTTTGCAGTTGCCTTGGAACTTTTCTGTGAATCTGATGGGGACAAAGGGTGAAACACCCTCACCTAGGATAGGGACCATGAGACCCGAGTCAGGACCCCAGATCACCGTCCTTCTACCTCACTCCACGTGGCTTCCCCAGGCTTCAGGGAGGCATGAGTTGAGTTAGTATATATTGGTCTCACAGATATTTGTGGGCATCAGAAGCCATTGCCTTAATTGCTCTCCGTTGAGGGATTATAATAACCCCTGCTGCAAACTTCCCCACAATCTAACATTTAAGCATCCAGTCTTGTGAAACTAATTCAGGGAGAGCTTTGCTCAAATTACTGGGCCTGTATTATATGAGTGTGAGGTTGCCAAGGAAAATAAGTCTGAGTAATCCCTTTGCTAGGAGATGAGAAACCAAAAAATGCTGGCAGACCTTTAATATTTTAATTACCTGCTTCCAGAACAATAAAAAGGGATTCAGGCCTTCCACTTACAGTTGTACATTATTACAGCCCATAAAATACCTTAAACTATTTCCTTTAGATGTAAGCCTTAAGCTTTTTCCTTTCATCTGTATTCAACCATTAGATTTTAGACAAGTAAGAGTTAAATTTTTCCTTTAGTGGTTTTAGTTACAAGTATTGGAACGAAAGGTAATTTGAACCTTGTTGCTTTCTTGGAAGATTTTTTAGGGTTTTTATGTGCCTACAACTAAAGGTAATATGGGATCCTGGAACAGAAAAAGGACGTTAGGTATCTAAGAAAATCTGAATAAAATATAGATATTAGTTAAAATAATAATAATGTATCAATATTGATTCATTAATTGTGACAAATGTATAATACAGTAATGTAAATTGTTAATAATAGGGGAGACTGGGTGCGGGGTATATGGGAACTCTCTGTGCTATCTTCACAACTTTTTTGTAAGTCTAAAACTATTCTAACATAAGAATTTTATTTGAAAAGAATGCCTCCTGACCTCATTGATGACTCATTGAAGGTTATTTTTGTGACAAGAGCAGAACTCTAGTGGATAATATGGGCAACACAATTTGGGCTAAACTGAATACCCATGAAATGGTGACTAGGCATGACTCCAAAGGAATCCTGTAAAGCTCCTGGACACAGAGAAGATCCTGGCTTCCTAATGACCCTGGAGCCCAGGCAGTTCAGAAATGCAAATGAGAAGGGATCATTTTATGGGAAATGGATCAAAACTGGAATGGAAAGGCATCAGGGAATATTGTTAGAATGAGTCCTGATGGATGTGTGTGTGTGTGTGTGTGTGTGTGTGTGTGTGTGTGTGTGTATTGTCTTCTTTTGTGTGTGTGTGATGCCTCCCTCATGCTGCTTATGTTGCCCCCTGTGTCAGGAGTGTTTTCTATTTCTCTTCTGCTAAGAAACCACCCTCATCTCTTAAACTGTCTTCACATCTTTCACGGATCTTGATTGGCTAGATTCATGGATGACAGTGCTTGCCTACCTCAGACCTCTCATAGGTCCACATCAGTTAACCATAAAAGAAATTTAAAACCAAGCTTTTGCAAGCAAATCTATAATTATACTGAGAGCCCAGTGCCTGTTTTATGTTAGATTTTTTAAACCACTCTAAGCCGGCTGTTCTTAGGGTCATTCCACTGGAATGATTGTTATCGGATTCCCAGTGACTCCCACCCCCCAAATGTGCCAAAACCAATGGTTAATGTCCTCGTCTCATTTTGCTTGACTTCTCACCAGCATTCAACATGGTTGCCAGCTCCCTCCTTCCTGAGCAAAGGCCTTTCTGTTCTTCCTTGACACCACATGCTCCTGTTTCTCTTGCCACCTCAATGCCAACTCCTTCTTAGTATCCGGCTGACGTCTGCTCGTCTTCCCTGAGTGTTGCATGCTCCTGGCTTGGCGCCTGGCTCTCTTCTCTGTGTATATCCATTCCCTTGGTGATTGCATGCTAACCCCTGGATTTCAGTATTATCTACATGCTGATGACTAACCGCTCCCACACCCTTCCCTGAGCTTCGTGCTCATGTATCCAACATCTCACTTGAATAGCTCTACCTGAATAGCTAACAGACACCTCAGACTTAACTCGTCAAATATACAACTCTTGACTCCCAAGAGAGTTCAGACCACTAGATAGAGAACAGATGTTATTGTACTAACATTTTACTACACACACCTTTATTGCCCCTCAGCCCTGTGTTCCCAGGGCTAAACTAGCTAAATATAGAAAATGGTCGTCGATAGGAGGCAACGTACTTTCACATAAGAAATGTGGGAGTTCCATGTGTATTGAAAAATGACTGAAATCAGGAACTACACATATTTTTCAAAGATGAATAATATTTAATAAGTGCTTCTTTTGTACCAGGTACTGTTTGAAGTATTTTACATGTTTTATTTCATTTAATCCTTACAATAATCGTAAAGGTAGATATTATGGCCCCATTTTCTTATCAGAAAATGAAGACACAGAGAGGTTAAATAGCTTGGTCAAAGTCACAGAGCCAGAAAGAAACAACTGAGATTTGAACCCAGACAGCCAAATATACTCTAAGGCATCATGGTGGAAATTACAGTTTCATTTCCTACCCCAGGGTCAAGTTCCTACTCACATGACGTTCCGTGCCTCGGATTCTATTACTAGAGTCCGTGGCCTCTAACCTCAAGTGTGCATAGAAACCTCACGCTACATGAACGGGAAATAAAAGGAATGAAGTGCGTTCTATCATGCACAAGCATCAGAACACTTTTTTTTTTTAAAAAAAGAAATGGCTTATACATTAGATTTTAAAATAAGGACAACATTGGTTGAATGCTGCTGCTGTTAACATAGTCATGGAATGTGGGACAAAGATTCTCAGAGAGCAAGCCAGTGGGAAGTCTTAACTAAAATATGTAGCTACTGCACCCTTCTACTCAACACAGGTTCTTGTGAGAGTTTATTAACCAATGGTTGCAAACCCTTCAAGCATTTCCTGTGAATGGCTTGCTATACGTTTAGCTAATTAGATCATTGGTGCTCCAACCCCCATCTCGGCAGGTCTGGCCCCCTTAATCACACACCCATGGAACTGTGTGCTTTGTCTCTTCTCTCCATTGACACAGAGACACGAGCCACTGGACCCTGAATTTTTTTTCTTTTTTTTTGGCTGCACTGTGTGGCTTATGAGATCTTAGTTCCCTGACCAGGGATCGAACCCGGGCCCCTGGCAGTGAGAGTGCCAAATCCTAACCACTGGACTGCCAGGGAATTCCATAGACCCTGAATTTTAAAAGTGGATCATACACTAGGTTCAAGCAATAAAAATATTGATGCGAAAAAGAAAATTGGGAAGTGTTATGTCAACTGTTGAAAAGTATTCATTTCCATAGATACTGTATTGAATCTGTTATTTTCAGAAAATGCCCAGTTTCTGTCAAAAAACATGATGAGAAATCTTTTTTTTCCTTTCAAGCATTATGTTTAAATAATGCATTACATTGAATTGTTTGGTATAAAAATAAAAGTAAAAAACTTGCGAAATATCATCCTTTTCATTAAAAAACATTTCAAGCAAATGAGGTCTGATATTTTTGGTAGTTTTTAAGGACAGGTTTTTATAAATATTATGCACAATTCTTTTGAAACATTTCCTTTCCTCAATATACACCAACACACTTATTGCTAAAAAACTGCCCCAAAACATATTTATTAAACAATGAATATATGCAGAACTGTGTAAGGATTACTGGTTTTGATTAAAACACCCCCATCACTGTTTTACTACAGTATTTATCGTGTTTGTTTCACTTTTGAATGCAAGAACCAAGTTTTTAAAAAGTTAACCAATCCAAATGTTGATGCTCATCTAAATTTGGTTTCTTCTTGTCTTCCTATGTTTTCTTATGAATAGTGTGTAAATAAACAGTAAATATAATACCATTAGATAAAATCAGAGTGAAGAAACAATAAAAGCCAATGTTTTGAGAGTTCCTAGTTTTGCTGGTGATCACGGTAAGGAAAAGAGATATGACACAAATCTCTTTCATTTAATTGTTATTTAGCATTAAAGACCAACAGGGTAATATAGCCGGATTTTTTGGTTTGTTTTCTTTTTTTAATTTTATTTTAGCCAGATTTAAAAATAGAAACAGGAAGCTCAGATTCCACGGCGATATTTGTTATATAATATTAACCTAAGTGAGTTTATCTATTTAGGGACTGAGAAGACCATTTCATTCTTTGCTTAATGTACTGAAAACATTTCCTTTTAAAGGCAGAATCTCAGTAAAGAGCAACTCATATGCCTGGAAGCTTAAAGGAGCGTTTCCCGGTGAAAGTGACTTATAAGTACGCGTTATATTCAGGAAATGCAAACACTACAAGAAGAAGGTGGTGCCGATGGTGATTCTTCAAACCGTCCCAGCACTTTCCTGCCATGCAGCAGAAATTGTGAAGCTATTAAAAACTGTTAAGCTAGACATGCTTTTCAGAAAAGAACAGAGAAATGACTTACATCTCAGGCTCCACTGCAAGGCTGGCTCCGCCACTCCCAGATCTCTGCCTGATGCTCCACTCTGGCTTGACAGCTGCTATAATCTGCAAGTCAGGACGGACGGAATGCCTGTTCTTGCACTTGCTGTTCTTTTCCGTTTTCAGAGAGCCAGTGGCCCTGGTCGTTTCCATGGCAACCAGAAGGAAGCTGCCCACCTACCGGTTTCATGAACCACACAGTGGGAGACAACCCACCTTGGAGACTGCTGGCTACTCTTTTGGGGGTTCCAAAGTGGAAAGTTTCCAGAAGGAATGAAGGAGACTGCTGCTCTATGCTGACCTGAAGGGCTAACAGTAATGCAAGAAATTCTACTGTAGCAGGAAATTGAATGAATTAAGTGTAGAGCATGGAGACTCCTTGATGCTTTCACTATCATGATTTGTTCCACTCATTTTGGTCCAATGAATTGTTACTTATGGCAAATGCCTGAACTAGTATAAAAATTGTCCTATTGTGGTTTTTCCAGAGAGAAAGTGAACTCATTTCAACTCCAAAGTTGTAGTCCTAGAGTTTATTACACTATGTGAAGTAAGTCAGACAGAGAAAGACAAAGATCATATGATATCACTTATCTGTGGAATCTAAAATATGATACAATTTTAGTATATGTGCTGCCAAAGCCAGCCCTAAAATATGATACAAATGAACTTATTTACAAAACAGAAACAGACTCACGCACACAGAAAATAAACTTATGGTTACCAGGGATTTCCCTGGTGGTCCAGTGATTAAGACTCCATGCTTCCAATGCAGGGGGCGCGGGTTCGATCCTAGGTTGGGAAACTAAGATCCCGCAACCCCCCCAACCCCCAGATAGCATCATACAACTATGGTTACCAAAGGGGAAAGGGGAGGGGGAGGGATAAATTAGGAGTTTGTGATTAGCAGATACAAACTACTATATTTAAAACAGATGAAGAACAAGGTCTTACTGTATAACACAGGGAGCTGTACCCAATATCTTGTAATAACATATAATGGAAAAGAATATAAAAGAACATACGTGTGTGTGTGTGTGTGTATGTGTGTGTGTGTGTGTGTGTGTATATAATTGAATCACTTTGCTCTACACCAGAAACTAATACAACATTGTAAATCAACTATACTTCAACAATAACGAACAACAAAGGTGTTGTCCTGTTCTCTCTTTTTTTAGTTCCTTTTATAAAAATGTTAAAATCAAATAAATATGTAAAAAACATTTTATGACATTAACTGATGAGGGCTCACTATGGAAGAAATCAGGTGAATGATGATGATGGAGAAAAATTTTTCTACTTAAAAACGTTAGAAAACTAGAGTAATTGATTTATAATTACCCAGATACAGATTATCCAATACATTAAAGCAGAGAGCACCTCCCTAGGGAAATTTATTCATTTCTTTATTATTCATCTGGTGAAACTTTCTACACTCCTGCATCGTGTCAGAAGTTTTAAAGGACAATAGAGATAAATGTCGTCATTCTTGTTTCCAAGGAAGTTATAATGTGAAAGGGGTGATTATATATGTTGAATGTGGGAAATGTTTGAAGGGAGGTACAAAGAAAACATGTAGGAGATTCGGAAAATGCAGGACTACATTTTGGCAGGGAGACTGGAGAAGTCTCTGTGGAAAGGTGCTTGATCTGGGCCTGAAAGGATGGCTGGATATGAGTAGTCGGATATGGGAGAAAAAGGGCAATAATGCCTCATGGGATGATTCTCTGGCCAATGGAGGATGTGAGCTGATGGATGTTTCCTCCTTTCTCACCTCATACAGTCCTGACACATACATCATCAAGCTTCTCAGGTGGTCCATGGGATCAAGCAACACAGGCAATTAAGAAACTTGCTGGAGCAAAGGTTTCGAGATGGGAGAGCACCCACGAGTATTCTTTGAAAGCCAGTGATTCATATTTAGAAGCAAGGGAATTAAGAATAGAGAGAATCCATTATTGTTGGTGTTTAGTTTCAGCAAAGCAAACATATTAATTTTACCACATGAGGATGGTGGAACATGGACTTCAGTTCAAATCTCGATTCTGCTACCTTCTAGAACATTATTAGCTTTTAATTTTTTATTTATTGCAGTTAGTTGATTTACAGTATTGCATTAGTTTCAGGGGTATAACATAGTGATCCAGTTATTATTTTTTGCAGATTATATTCCACTGAGGTTATGAAAGGATATTGAACATTATTATTTAAATTTTATAAGCCTCAGTTTCCTCATCTATAAAGTGGGGATAGCAATATGTCATTGAGAGGTTGAGGTGAGGATTAAATGAGATGATATGTGTGGCCGGGATGCCTAGGATGGAAGAAGGGAAGGATGACTGTCCATACACCAGCTTTCCCAACTTTCCAGAAAAATTGTGGCTAATACAATGGCTTGGTGCACTCAACCTCTGTGCCAACGCTTTTCTCTCTCGCTTGCCTCTGCTACAGAGAATGGAAAACCAAAATAGTCAATTTGCAGAGTCCTCAACTGCCATGGCAGCTGGGGCTCCACACGTGATTTAAGTTTTATTGATCCTTTATCCTTGAGTCGGAACTGAGTCACAAGGAGAGAAGACCATGAGCGTTTGTTTGGGAACTGAGTTCAGTGGAGAGCAAGAGAAGGGTTGTGAGCATCTCTGTTGCTGGCCTGGGTCTCGGCAGCACTGGCCTAGTCTGGGAGCTAGTGCTGTGGGGGGTGTTTTCTGATTGACTTGCTTCCAGGTTGTGGCAGATGCCTTGGAGCCGATGACTGTGGCACTGGCTTCCTGTAGGAGAAAACGGACTCTTAATTCAGCAACTGCCTGATGATGGAAGAGGCAGCAGCTCCCTTGATGACCCAATTCTACGGTGGCATTCTGAGTTCAACTAAAGTCTTTTCAGCCCTCCCCAATGATTTAAGAACTCTCTGTATATCTTAAGGAACTCTTTGTGTTTAAACCAGCTAAAGTGGACTCTGTTGTCTCTAATCGACATGATCCCTGAATGAAACACTAGTTCTGGCCAATACAAGGTAAGTTTGCTGGTACTGCCTCTTCTGCTGCTTCTTCCTGCTTGAACACAGACACAGATTGGGGGAGTAATTCCTATCACTGAGGACAGAGCAGGAACGTGAAGGAGCCTGGTACTCTGAGGACATTGCTGAATCCCTACAGCAGCTCTGTACCACCCAGTCTTCAAGATAGAGTTAATATAACCTGCTCACAGTTATTTTAATGACTAACTGGGATAAACTACACACAGTATTGAGCCTAAACTGTGCACAGAGGAGGCATTCAATCATGGTAGCTATTATAATCATTATTCTTTGTCACCATCTCTGTTTATGACATGGATGCTTTCCAGGACCTCTTGCCGAGTCAGGGGCTGGAATGAAGGCACAGAGAATGTAGGGGTGGGTTCCTCCCTGGAAACTTGAAGTCCAAAAAAAAAAAAAAAAAAGACAGCTGCCGATGAAATATGGCTGGATCTCTGTGTGTGGCATGTTAAACATTTACCACAGGTTATATATCTCTCCATCTTTCTGAAACACTCACTTCCATTTGCTCTTTGTGTTAATGGGGTCACATGGTTTAAGTTGATTTAGCAAAGATAAGTGTTCGGAAGACTAAAGAAACCATTCCACTGCCTGTTCTGTTCAGCTGCAGAGTCAAGGGGGTGGTGGAAAAGTATTTGTTCCCTGTGGGCTTGAATCCTACTTTTGTCGTTGACTAATTTTGCTTCTTTCATTTTTTTCTCATCACAAGAGCAATGCAGGCTCCTGCTAGCACATTCAAATGATACCCAGTGTATTAAGTAAGAGTGAAAATCTACACCTACCTCTCCAACACGTCCTGGAGAAATAGTGCTCGTGTAAGTCTTTATTGAAGCAAATCTTGCTTTGTCTTTAAACCTCAGCAGCTGCTTTGATTGTTCATTAACACGCTGGCTCCTTAAACTCTTTTATGATGAGGTCATACCCCACCGCTTCCAACAGGCTTTCTTCTAGTTATTATCATCTGAGGACTCTACTACCACTGGCTTAGCCACCTCCAAATCATCACCAGTATCATCTAATACTGTTTATTCTGTCCTGGACAACTTCAGGAACCATGTCAGTTTCCTTCTTTCCTTCCCAACTCCTTCTTGGCGATGTCAACAACCCTATTACTCAATTCACTGCAGGATACAGACACTTATGTCTTCACCTGGTAGCACTGAGTGTGCTGTAGACCTTGTCATCTGTGTACGGCTCTGTTCCACCTTCCAGATGCCACTGCTTCCTTTTTTATTCTTTCTCCCATGCTCCTGCTCTGCTCCTATTGTCACAGAAACCTCTATACATTGGGGCCTTGGTTTTACTTTGTCTGTTGTACCTACTCTTGATTCTCTGATCAGCTGCTTCCATGCTGCCCTCCCCACCACTCTGATGACCTTCCCACCCAACCATTGCTAGATGCCCCATACCACTCCACCCGACCCACAGAGTCTGCTTTCTCAGTTCCTACTCTTAGGGTGAAGGCACTCATGGAGAAAATGCAAAGAATTAAAAGTTCATGATGCTTGGCATCCGATGGACCCCTACCACTATCCCATCATCCTTTCAGTCTGCTCTTCCCGGTGGTTTGGACAACTCTTCTCTACTTATAGCGAATACTCATTCCTAACACAGCATCCTCATTCCTGTAAGAGCGCCTGGCATCTTTTTGCCCTGAGAGGAGCCAGGACCTGGTCTGAGTTTTCTTATCATCCTATTCACACCAACACACGTCTTCTTAAACCACAAACATCTTGGATCAGGCACCTCTCATGTACCACTTCAGATCCTCTCAGGCACACTTATCTTTTGTTCCAGCCACCCAACCAACTGCACAGGGAGGCATTCTGCCAGCACCTCCTGCCTCCCATCCTAGGACTTACCTGTTTTCACCGTGGCTTGGGACTCTGCAGGCACCCCTCGGTATCCTCATAGGTACAACCCAGAAGTGCTGGAGAGCTAATGCTTCCTGGAATGTTCTTTGACTAGTGAGGGATGCGAGCTGCTGGATAAATGCTCCCTCCTTTCTCATCCCAGACTGGCAGTCCTGAGACGACGTCATATGGCTTCTCAAGAGGTCCATGGGATCAAGCAACTCAGTAACATATCTTGTGCAGCTTCTCACTGCTTCACTCTCTTTTACTCTTTCTTGAGATCACATGCAGATACAATAAGGGACAGGCAGATACAATTTTTCTGAGGTCTGCTCTCTGGGGAAATAGTCTGAGACACATCCTTTATTCTTCTTTCCAAATTCTTCCTTCTCTGAGCTAAAAACCAGCCCTTCCCATTTCCTGAGAGAGCTTTCTTCTACAGTGATAGCCTCACCTCTTCCAGTAAGTAGAATCTTAATAATTTTAAGAGATGTGTCCTGAGAGCTTCAAAAATCGCACTGTGTTGAGTATCTCTCATGTATGATTCCCCCCAGAAAATGGAGAGAATATCTAAGACATCATGGTGATGTTTTCAGGCACTTCGGTGGCTTTGTAAAGTACAGTTCATCCTTAAACAACATGGTTTGAACAGTGTGGGTCCACTTACATGCGGATTCTTTTTCATTAGTAAATATTATAGCACTACACGATCCATGGTTGGTTGAATCTATGGGCGGAACTGTGGAGGAGGAACCGTGGATGGAAGATATGGAGGAACTGTGGATGCCGAGGGTCCACTTAAATTACATTAGGATTTTCTACTTCGAGGAGGGTCAGTGCCCCTAAACCCCACATTGGTCAAGCGTCACCTGGACTAAAGTAATTTGTCATAGTACATCACCATAATAGCAACATGATCCATGAGCTTGTCTGGATCTATGAAGAAGTAGAGTTCCTACCACTTCATGACAGTTACAGCCTATTCAGAGATTAGTAGAGAATAACAAAGCCATGATATGATACAGATGTTGGGCAGCTGGCTAGGCTCGCTCTCCAAAAAAGTGACTCACTCCTGCACAGCACTTTCGCAGCAGACATGATTCCAGTGTGTGCTTTGGCAACATTTAAAAATTACTACTTGCCTTGGATCGTGGGGTCATTGACAAACAGTAAGAACCATGAGTATCAAAGTTACAAATGCCAGGGTCTATTGTACTTTCTATCTCTAAATCTGTACTGTCTGGACTTTGAACTTCGGATGTGCACAACCTCTTCAACAGGAAAAAATAAACCTTCACTTGACTTTACAGTGTCACTCAATTATGACTCTATTGTCAAATAGATCTACTGGACCTTCACTCGCCGGGTTGTCCTATGACTTTATTTTTGAATCTAGTGACTCTTCTAAGCTTTACTAGAAAGTAAATCTTACTACTTTACTTTCTAAGCCTCTCTGTTGTATTTGACTATTAGCCAGCCTTTCCTTGGTCCTCCATTATCATCCATGGGTCTGTGATTTTTCTCTAGTGTTTACTTCGTCATTCGAATCATCTCTTTCTCTTCTTCTTTTTTTTTTTTTTTTTTGCGGTACGCGGGCCTCTCACTGTTGTGGCCTCTCCCACTGCGGAGCACAGGCTCCAGACGCGCAGGCTCAGTGGCCATGGCTCACGGGCCCAGCCGCTCTGCGGCACATGGGATCCTCCCAGACTGGGGCACGAACCCGTGTCCCCTGCATCGGCAGGCAGACTCTCAACCACTGCGCCACCAGGGAAGCCCTCTTTCTCTTCTTTTATCTCTTCTTTCTCCTTCCTTTGAGCACTACCCAAAGCCCATCCTTGACTCTGATCTTCTTTTACGTTTCTTCTTCATAAATTCCAGTTCCTTGTTTCAATTATACTAAGGCCATTTGGAGAACAAGCAGTCAGCACAGACGGTTAGAAATAGGAGGGCTGTCATCTTGATACTTGGTAATCCATCTTCATTTGAATGCCTCCGGAAATGAAGGGTTTACCTTCTCACACAACAGTTTTGGTTTTTTTTTTCATTTTTGGAGAGCTCTACTATGTAAAATGGTTTAGTATGTTTGGCCGAATCTATCTCCTCATAATTTTGAGACATTGACTGTTTTTCTGTCCTCCAAAGTAACATTGAAAACATTTCCCTCTTCTTTCTGATAGCCCTTAGCAATACTCTGTCGGCTTGTATTAAGGTCCTCTTAGTCACTCAGACCCCGAATCTCAGAAGCATTTTTGATTCTTCTTTTTCCTTTAGTTCATAGAGGAAACAAGTCACTAAGTACTCAAGACTTGTTCTGAAGTTTCTCCTGCAGAAATTGTATGTTTCAAGGTAGAAGACTTAAATATTGTAAAAATAATAACATCTCAAATTAACTTATAGAGCTAATGCAATAGTGATAAAATCCCGTTGGTTTTTTTTTCAAAGGAGTAAATACAAATTTTCTGAAGTTCAAACGACATAATAAACAAAGAATATTCCAAAAATGTAGAGTGATAAGGAACGATTAGTAACATGCATTATTAAAAAAAAGTTACAGTCTTTAAAATAATGTGGTATTGACTTGGACTGATCAATGGGACAGCATGAACAACTCAGAATTATAATTTATTAAATATAAAAATGTGATATATAAAAGAAGAGAATACATATCAAAGAGGAGATTAAAGATTACTCAGCAATGATTCTGGAATCACTGGTGAGGAATTTGGAGGAAAATCCAAACTTCACATCTACTGAATGCAGTCCATATGCGATTAGTGAATTTAAAATATAATATCATAGAAAAATAAGGAGAAAATTAATTGGATAGTGTGATTAAATCTCTGGAACACTGAGAAACTTTTTAGATACGAAGTAATTGATGGTGCAGCCACCTTGGAAAACAGTCTGAAAGTTCCTTGAAAGATAAAATGCAGAGTTACCATATGATCCAACAATTTCACTGTTAGGTGTGTACCAAAGAAAGATGAAAACACACATTCACACAAAAACTTGTACACAGAGGTTCACAGAAGCATTACTCATAATACCCCCAAAGTGAAGACAACCCACGTTGTCTTCATCCATCAACTGACAAATGGATAAATAAAATGTGGTGTATTTATACCATGGAGTATTATTTGGCAATAAAAGGAAGGAAGTACTGACACATGCTGCAATATGGGTAAACCTTACCTAAGTGAAAGAAGCCAGTCTGAAAATATTACATATGGTATGGTATTTATATAAATTTATATATGGTATTTATATGGTATTTATGCCATATTTATATATGGTATTTATATAAAATACCCAGAGTAGGCAAATCTATAGAGACATAAAGTAGATTGGTGGTTGCCTAGGGCTGGGGGCTTGAGGTTAAATAGGGATGAATGCTAATGCGTGTGGGTTTCTCTTTGGGGTGACGAAAAGTTTCTAAAATTGACTATGGTGATGGACGCACAGTTCTGTGAATATACCAAAACCATTGAATTTTGCACTTTAAACAAGGGTATTGTATACCATATGAATTATATTTCAATAAAGCTGTTAAAAAAGTAATTGAAAAAGTAAGAAAAGATCAACCTATTATACTACATTCCAAAAATATTAACTTTATCCTAAATCCTTTCTCAAATGAGATAGGAGTATATGGTATTCAAAAGGACAGAGAGATTAAATGAAGTAAGAGCTGAAAAGTTTTCATTGGATTTTTTTTCCCTCTTATTAATGGTGGTAAAAGTCATTAAAATGTTCTGTAACCAGATTTCACTGTAGCTTACTTCAATTCAGTCTTTGCATTTCTCTATGAAGTCTCCACCTCGTAACACATCCTCCCCAGAAATCATCGTTTACCAGGAGCACAAAGGAGAGCTCCCAAGATCAACCTCTTCATTTCTGAGGTGAACCCACTAGATGTTAATACTGTGCTGTAAGGAAAATGATCGCAACTCAAACTAATTGGAAAATAAATAACACTGCTGCAAAGGGCACTTTAATAAGTGCTTTTTGCTTATGGAAAGAAACCAGCAAGTCCTCTAAGTATAGTAAAGGAGAGTGTTTTACAGTTAAGCACGATTTGGAGTGAAGCATTCAGATGTTGCTGCTTTGCTGGTCCAGGCTGTTAATGCTCTGCTGGTCCTTCCCATGGGGCCCCTTCCTTAGGAATCACAAAGCTTCATCTGTGGTACAGAGATGCCACACTCCCAATACAGGGCAATCTTCTTCCTCATTCTCCTGGCAATCAGTTCAAAGTTCCTTAGCTTTCCAAAGTAGAAATCCTTTGCTTCTCCTACTTGTCAGCTGTGGCCTCCAAGGAGCTGTACTGCTGGTTTGTTCAAACCCTAACAACAGGGAAAATGCTCCTGATATATCTTGACCTTGTCTAGCAGCTACAGTAGGGTCATAGTCTTTTCCATCGTACTCGCATAAAAATTTTCTTGAACCACTGAGCAAATTAAAATAGACTTGAAACTTTCCTTTCAATGATTTGTCCACAAGAATTATTTTGTCAACATCCATTCTCTTAAAACCTGCTTGTAATATTTTAAAATTCTGGATATATTCATGATTTGGCTTAGTTTGGAATTTCCTTTTCTTCAAGGCAGTATAACCAGGGAACAGCATATCCATTAATTGACAGTCAGCAGCCCCCATGCATAACTGTTCCATCTTTTTTGCGGCCGATTGCAGGAATCATTCATTAAAACCAGTATCACCTCTTTTTACTGGAAGCGGACTTAAAATTGGAATATGATAATGGAAGGACACCCTTTATGCTGTGAACATAGAGATATTTTAGAGATGCCACAGAAGTGGATGGCTGGTCATTTAGAAGGTGATCATGGCTCAGGATCTAGTCCAATTTTGAGGCAACAGAAATTCCATTTTTTCAGTGAACTGGGAAGTGATCATGCTCTGAGGAACTGGCTCAAGCTACCTAAAGTCTTAGGAGACTGAAGTATAAACCTGGTGGGCATTTGACTGCCTGGGGCAGGGTACAGCTAAGGAGGGGCAGGGGAAGGAAGGGGAAGGGAATGGACACCTATTAGCTTTTTTATTAACTTTGTACAGAGAGCCCAGCTAGCAAAATCTACATCCATGAGGGAGGGGACTCTTAGGAGACCTAGGTTTAAACAGCCGGTGTAATGGTATCTGTAGGTTCATGTATCCCAGATGCGGGAACCTGCTGGGCCTAGTTCCTGAATCCCCACCAAGCCTGTGCCTTCAGCTAAGCTGGGGATCTACTGGCTGCCTGCTGAAGGGCAGGTGGCTGGAATCCACCGACAGCTAGACGGAGAGAGCCCTGGCCCAGAGGACCAGAGACTGGGGCTCCATCACCCGAGAGAGCACCTGTAGCACTCAAAGTGGAGGGCTGCTCCAGCTTAGTGGTGCTATCCTTCACTTACATCCTACACTTTCGGTTACTATTGTGCCTCAGTTATTAAATACCCACTTCCTGATATTTGCTAGTCTATCTGGGCCATGAGCATCTCTTCAGTTTCTGCTTCCAACGTTTGTAGCTGTCTGTAACCTCCATACATCCCCACAGCCTATGGATTTCTGACCAGGTACACCACCTACTGGTGACACTGGATTCTCACAGAATCAGCCCTTAAACCCTGCCATCCCAAAGGTTTACCAGCAACACTTACCCTAACAAACGCTCTGTTAGAGGAGGTGCTCGCACTCGCTGGATCTCATTTCTTCTAGAAGTGTCAAACTATTGACAAAAAGGTAATGTCTGTTAGAGATGCTATCCACGAAGCAATAAGAGATTCATTTAGTTATAAACCAGACACTGATATGATGAAACCAGAAACAAAAATCAGCTTCTTGTTTTGATGGGAGGGGGAGGGGGGCCCAGCTAGTCAAGAGGATGGGAAGAAAGGCCTACTGCACTAGTTATTCAACCTTGTACTAATTCTGATTGATTTCTCCTAATATGTAGCTCTCAAATGGTGATTTGGGTGTCTATTATAAACCCTTAAAGTTTATTGGGGAGGAATTAGTGAACACTGGATATTTCAGATCATAGAACTATCATTTGTGGGACTTGCACAAAATAATGTTTTTATAAACTCATGGAATCTGACTGGCTTTAGGTGACAAAGCAATGTTACTATTTGGTCAGTTAGAAATGAAATTAAGTGTTATGGTTCACAGAATTTAAAAAAAAATCAGTTTTTCAGTATTTTAAGTGTCACTTGCAAAAGCAGGAAATGCTGTGTTCAACTGGCTGATAAAATTAGGATGACGGTAATAAATCTTTTAATAAAAAGCATGGTATAACAGTAAAATTACTGCAGAAAAAACACACCCTTATAGCGGCAAAATCACAAAACGTTGTATCTGCGTAATGTCATTTGTTTGGGCAGGTGAGTCATAATTCTGTACATTGCAGTTTTTCTATGTTTTATGAACATGTAGTAAAAATACCGTGAAATTAAAGAACTATTTAAAACACTCTAGGTAGTCATAAATATTTACTTGTTATAATAGATGAGCATAAAAGACTTACTGCAAAGTCTACTGGACCTCCAAGACGATTCTGTTTTGCTATGTTTCTGATTTCTGCAGCAACTTACCAGAAAATGTGCCTCCAAATAGACAAAGAACACATTGTCCGGTTCGTGTTTGCACCATCAAGGTTGGAGATTCTGTCTCCTTGATCAAATGATTTTTATTGGATTTCCACGATGCACTGTGCATTTCAGAATGTGGAAGTAGACAGAAAGAAGACAAAAAATACACCCCCATGGAGCTTATTCTTGGTGGGGGCAGTTTGGGGGTAAGTAGCAGGGATGCACACAGATACAGATTAAATGAAATGATGACTAGAGTAATTCAATCCATTTACATATGTTTGGCTTTTGATAGGAGTGGATCAAAAATTCTTAATTTGTCCTTTCTTTATTATGTTTTTCTGTTGCTTTTCCATCTTCTTTACTACCCTCCACTATTGAATATCCTTTTCTTCCCTTAGTTACTAAAATTTCTGGACGTTGTTAGGCATAGATCTGCCAAGTTGAGAATGCCTGTCCCTTGTAACTGAGTGTAACTACTTCTACAGCAACAACAAATAATAATAATGACAAAAGCAAGAACCTATATACCACTTAATAAGTGTCGGGCAGTGTTTTCAACACTTTTTGCGTATTCCTCATGGAAACCTCTCAACAACTCTGTGTGGTGGGTGCTACAAATATCCTTACTTTTCAGATGTGGAAACTAAAGAACAGGGAGTAAATTGCCCAGGATCTCACAGCCAGTGAATCCTAGGGCTGGGATCCCTAGGGGCCCTTCCCTAATCTGAAGTTTTAAAGATATTTCTTAATATTTTCTTCTGAACATTTTAAAGTTTTGCTTTTCACATTTGAGTTATTAATCTATCTATAATGAATTTTGGGCATGATATGATGTAAGTATCCATTTTTATGTGAATAACTCATTTTCCCAGTTCCATTTATTGGTATGCAAACATAAAATTTCTATCTATGTCTGAGATTGTTTCTGCTTTCTATACTATTCTCCTGGCAAATTTGTGTATCCCTGTGCCGATAACAAATTGCCTTAATTGATTTAAATCCCAATAAATTCCTTATACCAATTTATTCCTCTTCTCCAGGAGTGTACTGTACTGGTTACTCTAGACCCATGCTCCTCTCTAAAAATTTTAGATCCAGCTTTTCACACTTCCCAGAAAACCCCCTAAGGATTTTTAAAAATCAGGCTTGCAATAAAGCTGTAGATAAATTTGTAGAGAATTTGAATTTTGTGATAGTGACGTTCCCTATCTGTGAATATGACATACACTTCCATTATTTGAATATTCTTTAATGTCTTTTAATAGAGTTTGAGACATTTCCATAGAGATCTTGCACATTGTTCGTTAGACTGATTAAGCAAATTTTTATTGGAATGAAACCTCTTTGCAACAGAGTTCACAGGTCTTAATTGTGCATAAGCTCCATGAATTCTCACAAATTGAATATGCTTTTGTCACCAGCACTCAGGTCAAGAAAGAGACCTTTACCAGACTCAGAAGTCCCCTTCCAGTCTTTCCGCCTCCCCCAGATAACCACTACTCTGACTTAGAACACCCTAGATTGATTTTATACCAGTTTTTGGACCTTATATATATGGAAACATTATTTTTGTATTTTGTTTGTTTCTTGCACTCCACGTGATGGTTATAAGATCTATTCATTTGACTCATTCTCACTGACTGCTTTATATTATTCCACTGTGTGAATATAACACAATATATTTACCCATTCCCTCTCTCTCTTTTTTTTTTTTTTTGCGGTGCTCGGGGCTCTCACTGCTGTGGCCTGTCCCATTGCGGGCATTTGGCTTATATGACGATTTCGGCTATTGCAAATAATGAGGCCATGAACATTCTTACGAATGTCTTCTGGTGACCATTTGTATACATCGCTGTTGAATACATGCCTAGGGGTGGAATTGCTGGGTCATAGAGTACACAAGTGTTTCAGCTTTAGTACATCTTGTGAAGCACTTTCCAAAGATGGTTGGACCATTTTACACTCCCACGAGGAGTATATGAAGGTTCCAGGTTTTCCTTATCCTATCCATACTTGGTAATGTCTTATTTATTTTTGTCATTCTAGTGGGTATATAGCGGTATAGAATTGTGGGCTTAGTTGACCTTTTTTCTTTCAAATTTAAAAAAAAAAACTTTTTATTTTATATTGGAGTATAGCCGATTGACAATGTTGTGATAGTTTCAGGTGCACAGCAAAGCAACTCAGCCATGCATATACATGTAGCCATTCTCCCCCAAACTGCCCCCCATCCAGGCTGCCACATATTAGTTGACCTTTTCTTGATAACTATTTGATGGATATCTTCTTTGTGAAATGAATAATTGTCCATAATTTTGCCCATTTTTCTATTGGGTTTTCTAGCTTCTAAAAAATCACTTTATAGGAGGTCTTTACTAATCTACATATAAGTCCTTTGTTAAGTACATGTATTTTAAATATATTTTCCCACACTGTGGCTTACCTCTTCACACTAAATGGTGTCTTTCTTTTTTTTTTTAATAAGTGTTTTGGACTAGCACTCAATGATCTTATTTATTTATTTATTTATTATTATTTTTTAAATTAATTTATTTTTGGCTGTGTTGGGTCTTTTTTGCTGTGTGTGCGTGGGTTTTCTCTAGTTGCAGCGAGAAGGGGCTACTCTTCGTTGCAGTGTGCAGGCTTCTCATTGCTGTGGCTTCTCCTTTTGTGGAGCATGGGCTCTAGGCACGCAGGCTTCAGTAGCTGTGGCACGCGGGCTCAGTAGTTGTGGCTCGTGGGCTCTAGAGCACAGGCTCAGTAGTTGTGGCTTACAGGCCTATTTGCTCCGCAGCATGTGGGATCTTCCCAGACCAGGGCTCGAACCCGTGTCCCCTGCACTGAGCCACCAGGGAAGCCCATAAATCTTAAGTCTTTACTCTGAGCTTTGGATCATCAGTTCATCTGTATTTTTAAAATTAATTTTTATTGGAGTATAGTTGCTTTACAATGTTGTGTTAGTTCATCTCTATTTTTTTTTTTTATGATCTCATTTATATATGGAATCTATTTATTTATTTATTTTTTATTTTTTTATTTTTTTTTTAACATCTTTATTGGGGTATAATTGCTTTACAATGGTATGTTAGCTTCTGCTTTATAACAAAGCGAATCAGTCATACATAAACATATGTTCCCATATGTCTTCCCTGTTGCGTCTCCCTCCCTCCCACCCTCCCTATCCCACCCCTCCAGGCTGTCACAAAGCACCGAGCCAATATCCCTGTGCCATGCGGCTGCTTCCCACTAGCTATCTACCTTACTACGTTTGTTAGTGTGTATATGCCCATGACTCTCTCTCGCCCTGTCACAGCTCACCCTTCCCCCTCCCCATAACCTCAAGTCCGTTCTCTAGGAGGTCTGCGTCTTTATTCCTGCTTTACCCCTAGGTTCTTCATGACATTTTTTTTCTTAAATTCCATATATATGTGTTAGCATACGGTATTTGTCTTTTTCTTTCTGACTTACTTCACTCTGTATGACAGACTCTAGGTCTATCCACCTCATTACAAATAGCTCAATTTCGTTTCTTTTTATGGCTGAGTAATATTCCATTGTATATATGTGCCACATCTTCTTTATCCATTCATCCGATGACGGGCACTTAGGTTGTTTCCATCTCTGGGCTATTGTAAATAGAGCTGCAATGAACATTTTGGTACATGACTCTTTTTGAATTTTGGTTTTCTCAGGGTATATGCCCAGTAGTGGGATTGCTGGGTCATATGGTAGTTCTATTTGTAGTTTTTTAAGGAACCTCCATACTGTTCTCCATAGTGGCTGAACCAATTCACATTCCCACCAGCAGTGCAAGAGGGTTCCCTTTTCTCCACACCCTCTCCAGCATTTATTGTTTCTAGATTTTTTGATGATGGCCATTCTGACCGGTGTGAGATGATATCTCATTGTAGTTTTGATTTGCATTTCTCTAATGATTAATGATGTTGAGCATTCTTTCATGTGTTTGTTGGCAGTCTGTATATCTTCTTTGGAGAAATGTCTGTTTAGGTCTTCTGCCCATTTTTGGATTGGGTTGTTTGTTTTCTTGTTACTGAGCTGCATGAGCTGCTTGTAAATTTTGGAGATTAATCCTTTGTCGGTTGCTTCATTTGCAAATATTTTCTCCCATTCTGAGGGTTGTCTTTTGGTCTTGTTTATGGTTTCCTTTGCTGTGCAAAAGCTTTGAAGTTTCATTAGGTCCCATTTGTTTATTTTTGTTTTTATTTCCATTACTCTAGGAGGTGGGTCAGAAAGGATCTTGCTGTGATTTATGTCATAGAGTGTTCTGCCTATGTTTTCCTCTAAGAGTTTGATAGTTTCTGGCCTTACATTTAGGTCTTTAATCCATTTTGAGCTTATTTTTGTGTATGGTGTTAGGGAGTGATCTAATCTCATACTTTTACATGTACCTGTCCAGTTTTCCCAGCACCACTTATTGAAGAGGCTGTCCTTTCTCCTCATCTCTATTTTGAAAGTCATTTCTTAATAGCATATTCCCAAAACGAGATTACCAAAGCAGACTATCACATCAGGAAGTTTTGCTGACATGAACACATATGTAATCTTGAGTCCATGGGACTGGGTTAGGTGAAGCTTTCGACAAAGAATCAAAATATGTACACAAACAAGCGAAAGTAGCAGTAATAATGAGGGAAACAGCAAATTAATCATGAACTAAAGATACCTTTATTCTCTCCTCATTCCCTTTCCTGTCTAGCTCAGGTTTCTGGTGATTTCTATAGGAAAGAATCACCCAATTACGTGTTTTTTCTTTCTTTGTAAATAAATTTATTTATTTAATTTTTGGCTGCGTTGGGTCTTCGTTGCTGCTACTCTTTGTTGCGGTGCGCGGGCTTCTCATTGCGGTGGCTTCTCCTGTTGTGGAGCACAGGCTCTAGGCACGTGGACTGCAGTAGCTGTGGCACGTGGGCTCAGTAGTTGTTGCTCGCGGGGTCTAGAGCGCAGGCTCAGTAGTTGTGGCCCATGGGCTTAGTTGCTCCGCGGCATGTGGGATCTTCCCGGACCAGGGCTCGAACCATTGTCCCCTGCATTGGCAGGCGGATTCTTAACCGCTGTGCCACCAGGGAAGTCCCCCGTGTTTTTTCAATTCACTGAAATATACGTTTTACGGTAGAAAGAAGTTCAGACATTTTCCTGGGAAAGCTTAAATGTGATTCAGCCTAAAAGTGAGATTGTGCTATAAATATTTTATCCACCATTAGCTCAAGAAAATGAATGGAAGCATTGCTTTTTCTTGCACTAGATGGCAGTGTTTCTCTGCAAACCAAACCAGATTGACAGGCTAGCCAGCTTCCTCTAGGAGGTGCCCAAGCTCTCTCAGTAGCTTTCCTGACTCAGGAAGTCAATTTAGAAGTGGTACAAGCTTCTATTTTTGAGGAAGGAGTGACACTAACAGTCCCCTGAGGACTGAGACTGAGTTAGAAGTAGGGAAGGGAAGAGAATGAGTGAAAGAGAAGAGAGGGTATACTTAATTACAGCAAACACTTCAGTGAAAACACAGCAGGAAGCAGATATTTTTCTGAGGAAGTGTCTTTGGACCTAACTCTGGATTTGAGAATGAATCTTGCTTTCCTTCTTTCTGATGTTCTATATTCACAAGCTTTCTTTATCCGATTGTCTTGGAAAGAACCTGAATAATAGGCAGTGCAGCTTTAGGTCTTAATATGACTCAGCTAGAATCAATTCACCTTATAAGATGCTTACTTTATGTTATTGTGCCTATTAATTAAAAAAAAATTTTTTTTCCAGAACATTTCTTTTAGTATTGCCACTTTTCATCAATAGACATTTATGGAGATAATTCTATGTTCAAAATATCGTGCTAGCCAGGGAACTATATTCAATATCCTGTAATAAACCATAATGGACAAGAATATGAAAAAGTATATATATCTGAATCACTTTGCTGTACACCAGAAACTAACATAATATTTTACATCAACTATACTTCAATAAAAAATAAATTTACAAAATTTAAAAAAAGAGAGATAAGGGAAAGTAATAAAAAACAACTGCGCTAGCACTTTGGTATATACAAAGAAGTACTTGGTAGGTACTGAAAAAGTGCTATTATCTTGCTGTATAAGCATATTGGGTTGTCAAAAATGCCACAGCCAGCCACCTCTCTATGAAGGGGCTGTATTTTCAAATTTTTTGGAACTCAAAATATACTTTCTAATTAAAATGTTCCTACTGCATGGCTGTCAGTTTTCTGAGTTAACCCATAATATTAATACTTCATATTTTTTATCATTTTCCTTTATCATCAGAGTAATCTATGATTATTTTTAAAAATATAAATATAAATAAAAATATTGTAATCATCCCAAATTCCATCCCCAGAGATAACCGCTGCTAACATTTTGATGTCAATATGTTTCTCTGTTCATTACAAAAAAATTGTCATAATTTTTAATTATCAGGAGCATTTCGCTTCATCAATTAAAATTCTTCAAACGCGCGCTCTGGAGAGAGACTGCCTGATTTGATTTCTGGAGCTAACACTGAGTTTGATCTCTTTATCTGTAAAGTGGAAGTAATGAGAATCCCTCCAACATAGGAGTATCTATAAATGAGATAATACAGGGAAAGTGCCTGGCATGTAAGAAATGCCCAATAAACGTTAGCTTTTATGTTGTTATTACCATTATTACATAAAATTTTCTCCTATTATAAAATCGATTTAAAGTTTAGAAAAGTCAATGGAGTATAAATAAGAACATAAAAATCACGTATAGTCTCACTACACAGAGATGATCATTGTTAATCTTCCAATTCTTTTTTAACGGTTTTCTTAAAAAAAAATTCCAAATAGGGATCCAACTGTATGGTTTTGTTTGCTGCTATTTGACTTATTATTATCTCACCAAAAAGAAATCCTGATTTTATTGGCTGCAAGATAGTCTATTGTACGGAAGTATTGTAATGTAATTAACTATTTCCCTATTACTGGATGTTTGAGTGGCTTCCAGGGTTTTGCTATTATAAACAATGATGTGATGAATAGTTTAGATAAAGCTTTGTTTGCATTTGGCTTATTTATCTAGATTAATGTCATAGAACTGGAATTATTAAGTTGATGTATATGAACTGGTTTTTTTTTTGTTTGTTTTTTTATTCTTTGGCTGCGTTGGGTCTTGGTTGCTGGGCGCGGGCTTTCTCTAGTTGCGGCAAGCGGGGGCTACTCTTCATTGTGGTGCGTGGGCTTCTCACTGCGGTGGCTTCTCTTGTTGCGGAGCACGGGCCCTAGGAGCGCAGGCTCAGTAGTTGTGGCGCACAGGCTTAGTTGCTCCGCAGTATGTGGGATCTTCCCAGACCAGGGCTTGAACCCGTGTCCTCTGCATTGGTAGGCGGATTCTTAACCACTGCGCCACCAGGGAAGTCCTATGAACTGTTTTTCAATTCTTGATGTACACTGGCTAAATTCTTTTTAGAGCATTTCAACTGATTTATATTTCCTCCAGCCTCAGTGAGAGTGCCTGTTACTTTAAGTACTCTCCCGTTTCAAATTTTGGCTAATTTGAAAAGTAAAAAGTGCAATCTCGTTTCACTTGGCATGACTGATGAAGGATGCGGCAAGATTTTTTTTTTCCTATTATCATATGTTCTGTGAAATATCTTTTTCCTTTGTCCATTTTCCTATTGTGATCTTATTTTTTAAAAGTCAATTTGTGTCAGTTTTTTATATAATACATATGCTAACTCATTACCATATTCATAGTAGTTATTCTTTGAAATTTGAAGATTACTTTTTCTTAGGCTTACAGTGGAATTTTCTTGAGGGAAAGAAAATTTGAATTTGTGTGCAATCAGACCTGTTTAATTTGTATGTGTGTCGGTGGGGGGGGTGGATTTCGTCTTTTGTTTTTATGCTTGAAAACATCCTTCCTCACCCAGAGATCAGGTTAAATTTTCTTCCACAATTAAAAAGTAATCTGTGGGGTGAAGCTTTGAGACTGTGTGACTCTCTTGTTCCCCCAAAAAACTCTCACTACTTGCTTTTTAAATCCATTGATAGCTCTTGCTTGAATCAATTATTTCATTGATGATTGCAATATATAATTAATTCTTAAAAATGTAACAATTTTAATCCATCTGGACTTTGGTTTGAATACAGTATGAGAGGAAAAGTTAAACTGACTTTATTCTTTCCAAGTGTGCATATTTACTTTTTATTAATTAGTTTTTTTTTAACTGAAAAAGTAACACCGTGTGATAAAAATGCAAACAGTAAAAAAGGAAATACAATAAAAGTAAGTTCTCCTCTTACAGTCTTGGTGGGAATGTAAATTGGTGGAACCTCTATGGAGAACAGTATGGAGGTTCCTTAAAAAACTTAAAATAGAGTTACCATATGATCCAGCAGTCCTACTCCTGGGCATATATCTGGAGAAAACCATAATTCGAAAAGATATATACATCCAGTGTTCATTGCAGCACTGTTTACAATAGCCAAGACATGGAAGCAACCTAAATGTCCATCAACAGATAAATGGATAAAGAAGATGAGGTGTATATATATTTATTTATTTATTTATTTATATTTATATTACTCAGCCATAAAAAAGAAAGAAATGATGCCATTTGCAGCAACACGGATGGACCTAAAGATTATCATACTAAGTGAAGTAAGTCAGACAGAGAAAGACAAATATCATATGATAATCACATATATGGAATCTAAAGTATGATACAAATGAACTTATTTACAAAATGGAAACAGACTCACAGACATAGAGAACAAACTTATGGTTACCAAAGGGGATAGCTGGGGTGGGAGGATAAATTAGGGGTTTGGGATTAGCAGATCCAGACTCATATATAAAATAGATAAACAACAAGGTCCTACTGTATAGCACAGGGAACTATATTCGATATCTTGTAATAAACTATAATGGAAAAGAATAGATATATACATATAACTGAATCACTTTGCTGTACACCTGAAACTAACACATTGTAAGTCAACTATACTCCAATTTAAAAAAAGTTAAGTTCTCTTCTCACCCTGGTCCTTCAGTTCCCCTCTTCAGAGTCAGTGTTGCCTGTTTCTTGTATATCTTTCCAGAATTATTCTAATACACAAGTTCGTGTGTGTGTAAGTCCAAGTGTGTGTGTATGTTCGCCCATTTTTACACAATGGAAGCATACTACACACACTGTTGTGTCCCTGGATTCTTTCTTAACATTTCTGAAATTCATGTCTTTTTTTTTTTTTTTGCGGTACGCGGGCCTCTCACTGTTGTGGCCTCTCCCGTTGCGGAGCAACAGGCTCCTGACGCGCAGGCTCAGCGGCCATGGCTCACGGGCCCAGCCGCTCCGCGGCATGTGGGATCTTCCCGGACCAGGGCATGAACCCGTGTCCCCTGCATCGGCAGGCAGACTCTCAACCACTGCGCCACCAGGGAAGTCCTGAAATTCATTTCTTATTAGTTCATAAAGGGCTACCTTAGTCTTTTTTTTTTTTTGATGACTGCAAGAGAGTTGTATTTGAAAGATGTATGGTTTATTTGACCCATTTCTAACTTCAAAATAGACTTTCATGAGCTGGACTGGGAATGTGCCTTATTTTGACTTTTCTGTGGGAATAGATGTACTGTCACCAGTGGCCCCTGGAGCATTTGCAACCCCTACTAGTAGGTAAGCTCACTGAGGGCACTGGGTTTCTTCTTCTCTGCTGTGCCCCCAGTGTCTGTCGCTGGGGTGGGTGTAAGTTAGCTCCCTGTGCTCCCCTAACCTTCTGTTTTACAGGCTTCATCCTCACCGTGTAGCCCTGAATCGACGAGCCCTTTGACAAATCTCCTCTCCCTTGCCCCGCTGGAGGCTACTAAGTACTGAATAGTGAATGTGGTAACTTGGAGGTGCCGGAACAACTGGGACAATTCGAAAATTGTTAACAACTAGCCTCTGAGAGACTGATCATAAGTGCAACTTAAAGTGCCAGTTGAAGAGCAAACCACTGGATGTGACCCCTTGTCATGACTGCCTCTCCTGCTCATCTCAGTCTCCCACTATGACCACTTATCTTTGGAACTCCCAACTCCCCCAAGTTTTGACCCAACTTGGACCTGTAATCCATTGTTGCTATCGATTTGACACTACACTTTTTTTTTTTTTTTTTTTACCTGCGCTGTGCAGCATGTGGGATCTTAGCTCCCCAATCAGGGATCAAACCCGCATGCCCTGCAGTGGAAACGAGCTCGGAGTCCTAACCACTGGACTGCCAGTGAAGTCCCTGTCACTACTTCTTATCACTATCACATCCTCATGTCTTTCCTTGCCCAGCTGAACTCTCAATAGTTCCATCATGATATTCAGAGAAAGGGGAGAACAGGATAGACAAGAGCAGTCAGAGAATGTGGGACTCAAACAGATCCTTTGATGAGTGGGTGATACTGATGTGTGAGTTCTGGGGCTGTATAACAAAGTACCAGAGACTGGTGGGCATCAACATCAGATATTATTTCCTTACAATTCTGGAGACTAGGTCTTGGAGCTCCAAGATCAAGGTATCAGCAAAATGGTTGTCTTCTGAGGCCTCTCTCCTTGGCTTGTAGGTGGCTGTCTTCTCCTCATATCCTCACATGCTCTCCCCTCCGTGCACATCTGTGTCCTCTTCTCCTTTCTTATGAAGACACCCGTCATATTGGATTAGCCCCACCCATATGACCTCATTTTAACTTAATTATTCCTTTAAAACACAATCTCCAAGTAGAGTCAGATTCTGAGGTTCTGGGGTTAGGACTTCGGCATATGAATTTCGAAGGAACAGTTAAGCCCATAACACTTGGAAGGGTTGGGGAAGAAGAAGGATTTCTCAGGAAAAGAAACAATGTGAACAAACAGCTGATCAAGAGTGAGCAGGGTGTAGTGAGCTAGAGAGTGGAGTCCTGGAGGAGAGGGTTGATTGACATCAGGGAGGCAATAAGGAGTACAAGTGGGCAGGGGCGTAGGCCAGAACATGGGGAGGGGTGGTGCTCTGTGGATCAGAGCAGTGACGTGATGGAAGTGACATTTTAGGCAGGGAAATCTCGTCTCACATTAAGCACCTAAGAGTGGCTCAGATGTGTGGGGGAGGTGATAGGATGCGTGTGCAATAATATAACTGGAAGGAGAAGCTAAAGACTTGAGAAACAATTTGAAGAAGGAAATAATAAGACTTGGAGATAAGGGGCATACGGGCTGGAGGTGGGGGTGGGGGATGGGGTGGGGAAGCAGAGAATTTTCTAGCTAAGAAATTGGAATGTAGGAGGTACCAGGGAGCAGGAAGCTAGATGGTGTTCTTGATTTAAAAGCAGGAAAAGACAACCCTCAGACTGGGAGAAAGTAGTTGCAAATGAAGCAACTGACAAAGGATTAATCTCCAAAACATACAAGCAACTCATGCAGCTCAATATCCAAAAAACAAACAACCGAATCCAAAAATGGGCAGAAGACCTAAATAGACATTTCTCCAAAGAAGATATACAGACTGCCAACAAACACATGAGAGAATGCTCAACATCATTAATCATCAGAGAAATGCAAATCAAAACTACAATGAGGTATCATCTCACACTGGTCAGAATGGCCATCATCAAAAAATCTACAAACAATAAATGCTGGAGAGGGTGTGGAGAAAAGGGAACACTCTTGCACTGCTGGTGGGAATGTAAATTGATGCAGCCACTATGGAGAACAGTATGGAGGTTCCTTAAAAACTACAAACAGAACTACCGTATGACCCAGCAATCCCACTACTGGGCATATATCCTGAGAAAACCATAATTCAAAAGAGTTATGTACCAAAATGTTCATTGCAGCTCTATTTACAATAGCCAGGACATGGAAGCAACTTAAGTGTCCATCATTGGATGAATGGATAAAGAAGATGTGGCACATATATACAATGGAATATTACTCAGCCATAAAAAGGAACGAAACTGGGTTATTTGTAGTGAGGTGGATGGACCTAGAGACTGTCATACAGAGTGAAGGAAGTCAGAAAGAGAAAAACAAATACCGTATGCTAACACACATATATGGAATCCAAAAAAAAAGAAGAAAACAAAGAAAAATAAATGGTCAGAAGAAACTAGGGGTAAGACAGGAATAAAGATGCAGACCTACTAGAGAATGGACTTGAGGATATGGGGTGGGGAAGGGTAAGCTGGGACAAAGCGAGAGAGTGGCATGGACATAGATACACTACCAAACGTAAAATAGATAGCTAGTGGGAGGCAGCCGCATAGCACAGGGAGATCAGCTCGGTGCTTTGTGACCACCTGGAGGGGTGGGATAGGGAGGGAGGGAGGGAGGGAGATGCAAGAGGGAGGAGATATGGGGACATATGTATATGTATAACTGATTCACTTTGTTATACAGCAGAAACTAACACACCATTGTAAAGCAATTATACTCCAATAAAGATGTTAAAAAAATTAAAAAAATAAAAGCAGTCTTTGCCATAGAGAACAGACTTGGGGTTGCCAAGTGGAGGGGGGCAAGGAGAGGGTTGGACTGGGAGTTTGGGGTTAACAGAGGCAAACTATTACATATAGAATGGATAAACAGCAAGGTCCTACTGTATAGCACAGGGAACTATATTCAACCTCCTGTGATAAACCATAATGGAAAAGAATATTAAAAAAAAGAATGTCTGCATGTGTGTAACTGAGTCACTTTGCTGTACAGCAGAGACTGGCGCAACATTGTAAATCAACTACACTTTAATAAAAAAGAAAAAAAACAGCCTTTGCCCTAATTGTTTTGAGTCTCAGAACTGGAGGGCTCAGAAGGACCTGAGAAGTCGTTTAATCCATGCTCTTCATTTTGTCTACAAGGGCCTGGCCTGTTTGATTACAGCCTGTATGTAATCACCTGCTATTTCACTGTTTCCTCTCAGTGCCGCCATGGAAATTCTAGTCTTCACGAAACCCACAGAAAGTAAGTGCTGTGTAGCTCATTACAGGGAGGAGCTCACTCCACCAGGGGGTGGGGCCGGTGTCGGGGGTGCTGGCATTGCCCCAGCGCTACTGCCCTGGTGGACTGACAAACCTAGGCAGTCACCAGGCCCATCACCTTACCTGCCTCAAGGCTGAAAGCTGAAGGCCCAACCAGATGGCCCCTGGAGGCCTTTGCAGCTTTGAGACCTGGGACGTTAGCAGGCTTGGTCACCAGGGCCCATGGCTCTGCTACCCCATCTGTGTTCTCACAGTTTCATGAGTGAACTTTAACTTCAACCCCCTCTGTCTATTTAAGAGATGAGTTTTCAGATTTAAATAGAAGAAGCAACCCAACTACTTAAAATGACAGGGGGGCATAAATGTGGATATCAGATCTTTAACCAAGAGCTGGGACTAAGAAGGGGTGCAAAGGATGAGAAAAGAGGCCATGGGCATTCAAGATAAACGGGAGAACTCACCCATGTTTGCCTGCTGCACGTGGTCTTTCAGCCCTGTGTTCCCAGCTCTGGAGCTGAACCATGAAAGGTGGGCAAAGCCAAGTCCCCCCTGGCAGATGGGTGAAGGGCTCCAGGCCGAGGTTCCTAATGAACCTGGCAGAGCTGGGGCCTGGCGCTGGGAAATTACCCTTCCTCGGGCTCTGATTTCTCCCCAGAGGGTTGCATAGCGCTCTTGTATTTTAATTATGTCACCAGCGTTATGCTCTAATGCTGTCAATGTGGTTACAGGTAGCAAACAATCACAAATCATTACTCACTTTATTTTTCCTCCAGAACATACTCATCAGCCACACATGCGCACCATAAACTGAGCCCAGCCAGTTAAATCTGACTGTAAAGTTTTTAAAAACGGTGTTCATACAAAAACCACACTTCTTTGCAGAATATTGTTATTATTCTCTTTGTAATTTCACGGCTGTTGAAATATGGGAAAAATATTTTGAAACTCAGGAAATCAATTGTTTCAAAAATCTAAAATATTTCTGTGCTTGTTCAATGGATTTGCAAGGGTGCTAACTAAAACTTACAAAGGCCCACAGTTTGCAGCTCCAGAGACCACAGTCCTATCCTCTGTGATTCATACAAATCCTCGCCTGCTTGTAGTTGAAAATGCAGGAAATCTGTTTTAAAATCGTGCCTTTAACATGTTTTTCCCAGGGCAAACTTAATTCTGTAAACTGTTCTCCACCACATTCAACATACGCTAATCATCTACAGTTCAAGGTCAAACTGTGTTCTGTAACTTGCTCTATTAATGAAACCATGAAACACATTTTTGTTTCAATTTATTTCAAAATCATCTCTGGTTTTAACAGACTTTAAAAAAAATTTTTTTTTGCATAAAATTCAACTAATGATAGACATGGAGAAATAGCACAATTAAAAAGAATTTCATCAAAGTATAGTTGATTCACCATGTTGTGTTAGTTGCAGGTGTACAGCAATGGCATAATTTTTTTTTTAACATCTTTATTGGAGTATAATTGCTTTACAATGGTGTGTTCGTTTCTGCTTTATAACAAAGTGAAACAGTTATACATGTACATATGTTCCCCTATCTCTTCCCTCTTGCATCTCCCTCCCTCCCACCCTCCCTACCCCACCCCTCTAGGTGGTCACAAAGCACCGAGCTGATCTCCCTGTGCTACGCAGCTGCCTCCCACTAGCTATCTACCTTACGTTTGGTAGTGTATATATGTCCATGCCTCTCTCTTGCTTTGTCCCAGCTTACCCTTCCCCCTCCCCATATCCTCAAGTCAACTCTCTAGTAGGTCTGCATCTTTATTCCCATCTTGCCCCTAGGTTCTTCATGACAATTTTTTTTTTTTTAGATTCCATACATATGTGTTAGCATACGGTATTTGTTTTTCTTTTTTTGACTTACTTCACTCAACATGACAGTCTCTTAAGTCCAGCCACCTCACTACAAATAACTCAGTTTTGCTCATTTTTATGGCTGAGTAATATTCCATTGTATATATGTGCCACATCTTTATCCATTCATCTGTTGATGGACACTTAGGTTGCTTCCATGTCCTGGCTATTGTAAATAGAGCTGCAGTGAACATTGTGGTACGTGACCCTTTTTGAATTATGGTTTTCTCAGGGTATATGCCCAGTAGTGGGATTGCTGGGTCATATGGTAGCTCTATTTTTAGTTTTTTAAGGAACATCCATACTGTTCTCCATAGTGGCTGTATCAATTTACATTCCCACCAACTCTGCAAGAGGGTTCCCTTTTCTCCATACCCTCTCCAGCACTTATTGTTTGTAGATTTTTTGATGATGGCCATTTTGACTGGTGTGAGATGATATCTCATTGTAGTTTTGATTTGCATTTCTCTGATGATTAATGATGTTGAGCGTTCTTTCATGTGTCTGTTGGCGGCATAATTTTTTAAAGCCATCAAATTGTAAATAAAATGAAAACTGATAATATAAATAGATTTCAAGTTAATTTGCTATAATATGATATTAATTTAATATGAATTCCATTTCCCTTTGTAACTATTATATTTTAATAGCATCTGTTTTAATATGGGAGGACTAACAGTTTAGCTGTATTTTTTAAAAAAGAAACCTTATGAAAAGATTTTGTTTTTAAAATATTAAATGTTTACCTACAGTCATTTGCAATGATCATAACTCAAGCATGGCCTTTCTAATATTTGTACTGGATGCTAAGGAATGAAATGAAAATCAATAAGGCATATTATATTTAATTCATATGATTAATACAATCACAATGTTGTTACATCTCCTGAAAAAGGAAGGAATGCAAATTAACATGGAATTTTGTGAGAATAATACAAAAATCCTCCTTAATAAACCACACGGGTTTTTTTATTAAAAAAATTTTTTTTAAATAAATTTATTTATTGGCTGCGTTGGGTCTCCATTTCTGCGCATGGGCTTTCTCTAGTTGCAGCGAGTGGGGGCTACTCTTCATTGCGGTGCACGGGCTTCTCACTGCGGTGGCTTCTCTTGTTGCGGAGCACAGGCTCTAGACATGCAGGCTTCAGTAGTTGTGGCATGCAGGCTCAGTAGTTGTGGCATAAGGGCTCAGTAGTTGTGGCACATTGGCTTAGTTGCTCAGTGGCATGTGGGATCTTCCCTGACCAGGGATCGTACCCGTGTCCCCTGCATTAGGCAGGTGGATTCTTAACCACTGCGCCACCAGGGAAGTCCTAAACCACACACTTTAAAAAGCAGAACCCTAAACCTGAAGAATAAATTTTCTCTATTTAAATGAGGTGAGAAGAACATTTTCATTTTTACTCGAGAACTTTTTACTCCGTTAATTGTTACTTTACTTTGTTGGAGTTTTACAAAGTACACCATAATCAGAAGGCAAAAACCAAAGAAATAGAAACTTGCATTAAACCTATTTAACAACAAGCTAATAATGATAGTGTACTGTTTATTTGTGTGTGTCTTAAGGTTTAGGAAAAGAAAGAGATTCGTTACCTTGAGCGAGCAAACAGTCTGTTTTCAGTGATTAGCTCAAATGGCAAAGGATTGTTTGCTCACGTTTCATCTTCTTTGTCCATCCCAAATGAAATAATAAGTAGCGGGATTTTGGCTTCGTTTTCAGTGATGTGCTATGAAGATGGGAGCACACATGTGAGAACCAACCTTTTGGTTGGTTGAGCTATAGATAAAAGCTGTTGGCCTCTGTGGTCCCCAACCCACTCAGCGTTTCTGCAGAAAGTCACAGTGCCCCTGCCTCATGTGGGTCCAGCAGCCTCCTGACTCTCTCCCCCAGCCAAGATGCATCATCTCCCGGGGAGGCTGGATGTGCCGTGGAATAAGCACAGCCTTTGGAGTCAGATAGACCACAGCTCAACCTGCTCTGCCATCAACTCCCTGGGCGATTACATCTCCCTGAGCCTCAGTGTCATTCTATGGGCCAGGGCTAAGTAGGACTGACCACTCATCTGGAGAGGCTGGAGGGTTGCACGAGACAACGTAAGTAAATATAAGCTTGCCACATACTTAGGAGATACAAAATAAAATACCATTTGATGTAGATGTCTAGGCCTGGGTTTAATCTGGCTCCTGTAGCCTTAGGCAATTCACATGACTTCTCTGAACCTCCGTGTTTTCATCTGTAAAATGAGTCCATAAGGTTCAATCAAGACAGGGTCATGAGAGTGCTTTGTAAATGGTAAAGCATTAAATAATATTACAAATGCATCTTTCAACACACATTTTTCTCATGTTACCTTGAGAAAAAATATCTTCCCACAGTTGAGGAAATTGAAGCTCAAGTACATTAACGTGAAGTCCTCCAGCTAGGATATAGCCCAAATATTATAATTGTAATGCTATTCTTAAACATTATACTCAAATGTTATAATATTAATATTACACTCAAATACTAATACGCAAATGTTATAAGATTAATACCATACTCAAAGAATATACTATAGGACCAGTATTCACATATTATAATGCCATACTCAGATACTATTCTAATATACTAATACTCAAATATTGTAATTATAACACTATACTTAAATATTATACCATTATATTTACACTCACATATTGTGATTATTATACTATCATTTGAGTTTTCTTATAGTTATCTCTTTGTTTTGTGTTTTGCCATTTATTTCCAAGTTTTGACTCTGTGAACACCCATCTCCTGGATGGAGTGGAAGTTCCCCATAGACAGGATAGCGGAGCACTAAATGCTTTAGGTGGACCAGCTCCTCACATCTGTGTTTTGCCGTTGTTGATCCAAGGCAGGGCAATTTTGCCTCCTCTCTCAAGATTTTCCAGTTTGTTCCTTAAAAAACTAAAAATAGAATTACCATATGACCCAGGAATCTCACTACTGGGCATATACCCTGAGAAAACCATAACTCAAAAAGAGTCATGTACCACAATGTTCATTGCAGCTCTATTTACAATAGCCAGGACATGGAAGCAACCTAAGTGTCCATCGACAGATGAATGGATAAAGAAGATGTGGCACATATACAATGGAATATTACTCAGCCATAAAAAGAAAAGAAATTGAATTATTTGTAGTGAGGTGGATGGACCTAGAGACTGTCATACAGAAAAAAATTGGTCAGAAGAACCTAGGGGCCAGACGGGAATAAAGATGCAGGCCTACTAGAGAATGGACTTGAGGACACGGGGAGGGGGAAGGGTAAGCTGGGACAAAGTGAGAGAGTGGCATGGACATATATACACTACCAAATGTAAAATAGATAGCTAGCGGGAAGCAGCCGCATAGCACAGGGAGATCAGCCTGGTGCTTTGTGACCACCTGGAGGGGTGGGATAGGGAGGGTGGGAGGGAGATGCAAGAGGGAGGAGATATGGGGATATATGTATATGTATAGCTGATTCACTCTGTTATAAAGCAGAAACTAACACACCATTGTAAAGCAATTATACTCCAATAAAGATGTTAAAAAAAAAAAAAAAGACTTTCCCACTCAATCCAGGCTGCATGGTCTCCCAGTTTCCTGATCTCCTGGGATGCACAGAGGCAACACCATTTGATTACACCACACTGCAGAAAAGGACCAAAGATTCAGGGTCAGGCATCAGATGTGGATAAACCATAGTGGAGGGAGGCATTTCAAGAAAAATTTGAGACTTGGATTCTTGGTTTTTGAGAGCTCATTGACTACAGAATCCTGCAAGTATGTATATAAGTGATGTTTTAAAGCTCAAGTTGGTTTCTCTACATGCTGTAGTCTCTTTCTTGCTACCTTGGGGAATTTGCGTTCCTTAAAAAATGGTCTTAATACTGTATAAAAGCTCACTTAGTGGCAAATAGATAAGCAATCACACACAAAAGGAATTCTTTTTCATAAAGGAAGACATGAAAAATATTCAGACTTCACCAGTACTCCAGCAATGGAAATGGCAGCAACTTATGTGATTAGCCAACATGTTTTAGGATGAAAATTTGCTGTGTCCGTGAGGTCTTGGCAAAAGGCTACATAGCCAGTTACCATGTAAATTGGTTCAAAGCATTTGAAAATCAGGCAGCAATTCGGATCTAAGATCTAATAACATGAAATACACGTTCGTAATATTTGATCCAATAATCAGACTTCTTGGAATCTGTCTTAGGCAAAGAATTCAAAAGAAGTTGAATACTATGTGTTTGAAAATGTTCACTATAACCTTTACTGTTAAGGTTGAACATTTGGAAACAAGCTAATAATAACTACCACTTGTATGGGCTCTGCAGCTCAGAAACAGCTCTCATGCACATCATCTCTGATTTTATGGTGGCCCTGGGAGGTACAGTGCTGTTACCCTCACTTCATAGACGAAGAAACTCATGTTCAGAGTGGTTAAGGTACACAGATCACACTGTTGGAAAAAGGCAGCCCAGGGCTGAAGCTGTCTCGCCTATAGTATAACATCCCTTTATATATATATATATATATATATATATATATATATATATATATATATATATATATATATATATCCAGCAGTAGGGTACAGGTTAACTATATGAACTTGATGAAATAAATATCTAGACACTAAAACAATCGTTACAAAAGCAGCATAGCAATATTCAACAACACATGCTGAAAAAACGCAAAATACAAAAATCCCATCTTTGCTGCAATTATATAGAATTACATAGCCATAGCAGTTAAGGACTTAGAAGGGAAAGGAAGAGATTAAAATCACTGAGAAGTTTCCTTTTATTTTAGTGCCACCGGGTTTATAATTTCATATTGCTATGAACCACCTGGCACCCTTAACTCTTCAGTGGAATTGTAATTTTCTTAGGAAAAATAATGTATGTCGAAAATAACTCCACTGGGTTGTACTTGCTTTGAGAACTTTAAATATAAATGTGACTGGAAATCAAAATAAAGCTTTTCAGGGAATTATGGATCCATAGAGTAACAAAGGCCTGTGAAGGATGGGCTGGGGCTGGTCGCAGAGGCTGGGCCCCGCAGTCCTAAGTCCCATGGACTGGCTCTTTCATCTCAATGACACTTGTGAAGCGAATCTTGTGTGGAGCGTGGGGAGGTGGGGCCTCCTTGGGAGGCTGACGAAAGAGGGCTGGTCTTGCCAAATGGAATTGGACTCTGGGAGGCTGGAGGAGCCTCCATTGTCCTCAGCTCCAGTGATTAAATGCCGGATTAAAGAGGAAGCACTCCTTCCAACCCTCCCTGCCCCCCAACCTCGGCTCATCAGGCCCATTCACAAGGCTCCTTCCAAAAAATATTGACAGGGTTGCCTTCTATTCATCGCCCTCACAGCTGACATTGCCACCCAGACAAAGGGGCTTCAGGAGGTTAATTAAAACCAGGTAATAGAAGGTATCAAGGACCAACACTTCAAAAATGCCACAGGGGCTCTGGGGCAGGGGAAAAGACATATGGTGTGAAAGCCACCTCCTGGCCACGGCTCCACGCTCAAGCTTTGTTTGGAACTTGCACTCAGTGATTTTCCTGTGCTGATGGATGTGAGGACGTACTTTCTCCCGACTAAGCACGCTGTGTCTACGGCACATCTTAGCCTAGCTAGTTTTCTACCTTTTCCAGACAAGACGTGTTGTGTCTGGCAGCATCACCTGCAGCCTCTTTATCAAACTGATATTTGATGACATTTGGTATTTAGTTCTCCCTTGTCACCATGGGCACCCACACAGGATCTGCCAGGATGCCATCAGACTAAGCTAGTATCTTGAGCTAAACTTAGTATTCCCTCAGTCTACATACTGGGTCTCAGTAGGCGGGACAGAAATATTAAAAGGTTGGGGAGAAAGATTTATGGAAATACTGCCTGGACTAAAGGGATATAGATATTAGATTCATTACATAGGCCTAAATATTCATTTGCTTATTTAAAGGCAAATGTATTGTGCAGTGCCTTCAAAATAGTAGGCACTCAGTAAGTACATGTTACAGTTGAATAAATGAGTGACTTAGGGAATCAAAGCATAAACTTTCATGGTAAATTGCCTGGACTTTGTCACTTACTACCTGTGTGACGTTGGACATGTTACTTAAGCTCAGTTTCCTCATCTGAAAAACAAAGATGATGATGATGATGATGATGATAGTACTTTCTTTACAGGCTGCTCTGAGGATTGAAGGTATTAATACATGCAAAGCTGTTAGATTAGCATCTGTCACAGAATACATGCTGTATAAGTGTGAACTACAATTATTATTATTATTTGCTTTCAGCAAAAATTTCTAGAGGTGAATTAACAGCATCCCCCTTCCTACAGTGCCAAAGAGAATAGAAACATCAGTGTGGAGAAGGATAATACTATTTCTTTATTGTATATCCTTAGGTGCAATTCTAAAAGAAAATATTAGCATATAAGATTCAGGAGTGTATTAAAATGCAGAAGTCGGGCTTCCCTGGTGGTGCAGTGGTTGAGAGTCCACCTGCCGATGCAGGGGACGTGGGTTCGTGCCCCGGTCCGGGAAGATCCCACATGCCGCGGAGCAGCTGGGCCCGTGAGCTATGGCCACTGAGCCTGCGCGTCTGGAGCCTGTGCTCCACAACGGGAGAGGCCCACGTACCGCAAAAAAAAAATAAAAATGCAAAAGTCATAGGAATGAAAGGATAGTTTGACAGTATGAAATCTGATATCAAAATTCACTATATTAATAGGTCACAGGGCAAAAACCCCATAAGTATATTTTTGGTGGCCAAAAGAATTTTTTATCAAAATTTAACAGCCATTTTTTATTTAAAAAGTTTTAATTAGGAATAGATCCTAGACACAATGGGAAAAAACATGTTCCTATTATCAAAGATAAGACAATATTGACCACTATGAAAACTATTATTTAATATTATTCTGGAAGTACTAGCCAATGCAATAAGAAAAGAGAAGACAAAAGAGAAGAGAAACAAACAAACAAAAAACTCCTGTACATATGGGGTTAGGAATTATTTGCAGATGATATTATTATATATTTCTAAAATTCATAAAAGTCTATTGAAAAGCTGTTAGAAATAAGATAATTAACTAAAGTGCCTGGTTACAAAGTTAGTTATACATAAGTTAATAGGTTTTTCTATAAGTAGGTAAACTGGGATGAAATTGAACACTTCCAAGTCTGATAGGCTATATTATTATTTGCCTGAGCAAACCAGGCTTCATTCTGCCTCTGAGCAGTGGGCTGTGACATGATGAATTTCTGTTGGATAAACTGAAGTGGTGCCTTGGACAACAAGGCAATTCCTCATCAAGAGACACTTTTTGTTGCCTCTGATTACCTGCTGGCAGGAACTAAGTTTGTCTGTTATATGTGTGCCATGTGTTTTAAATCAGAGTCTTTGAAGTTGTTCATATAAAGAGGATTAGTCATAGTTCTAGGGAGATATAAAGACTAAGCCAAAAGAAGCAGAGTTCATATGGCTTCATGCATCTGTTAACCTGGCTTTGACACATTTCCTTGTTGTAGTATGGGTATTTCATGCACTGTTTGCCTTGAAATGGTCACAGATTTAATCAATTCTTTATGGTACTAGACCTCTTGTATCCACAAAGAAAGAAGATGTTCCATCAGTATCTTAATAGCACATCTAAAACAGAGTGGCAGTGCAATCCAATGAGAAAGTTATTTCTCAGACCATTACATTTGTACAGAAACTCCAAACACCATATATTGCTTTTAAGCTTACTTTCTGATCTCCTGCCATCAAACCTGACTTATTGCTTTATTATGATTAACTCTGTGTAAGAGTTTACTTTTTCCTCTAAAATGTGTTTTAAGGGCTGAGGCTATTTTAATAACATGTTTGAAGTTATGTGATTTATTCTTATTTACTTGACACTGTCACATATACATTTCAAAGATATGTTATCATTTTCAAATGCTAACTATTTAGGGACCATAGAACTTGGTAAGTGATATAAAGCTTCATTCATAAATCCCAAACCCTAATTTTGCATACCCACTTCATCCACAGTATCAGAGGAAACCTACATATAACATATATGCTGAAAAAACAGAAGTGCTTGTATATGTTTGTAGAAATTTCTAATTTTAAAAATGTTAATCATTTAGAAAAGATCTAAAGATTTACTTTAAAAATCAGCTTGAAAAATTCGGTTTATTTATTATTGTTTTGACAGTAGATACTTGATAAATATGCAAAAGGCAAACATAATTATAAAATATCACACCATTCATCTTTGTGCTCCCTATGTATATATCACCATATAAACAAAGGGAAGTGAGGCTTAACTTTACCATAAAATTTCGTTTCTTTGTTTCATTATATGATCCCCACACACATAAAAAAATTGAGTCATTTAAATAGCAATCTCCTTTAGTATAACTAAAATAGTTAATTTACAAAAATTAAAAATACACACATTTATTTAAGAGCCCATCCAATAATTTTTTGAGTAAAATTTTTCTGGCAGATATATTTTTGCTTCCCTAATTTCTGCTTCCTCCTCTGTTGAGCTTGTAATCAACTTTGAATATGCTATAAAATAAAAATGTATAGCAAAAGTATTTAACTTTTCTATATGTCTAATTTTGAATTTCTTTCATTCATTCAACAAAGATGTACTGAAAACCTACTATGTGCCAGGTATATATGTTATAGCAGTGAACAAAATTCTTGTCCTCATTGAGTTTATATTCTGGTTCTGGTAGAGATAAGAAACTGATGACATAAAAATTTTTTTAAGTCTATCAGATACTGAGTTTCTCAGAAAAGAAAAGAAGAGAAAAGAAATGAAAGCTCAGGTCAATACGTGTATCTTGCTAAGCTAAATCCTTCTTGGAAGTAGCAAGGTACTTATCCCTCAGTTATCAACCATTTGGGCATTCTGTGATGATTGGGTTACCTCTGTGATTGCAGTGAACAAACAGAAAAAAGTTCTTTTCCAACAGTCGTTCCTATTTGATGAGTCGTTTGGTGGGAGCAATGGGCTGTTGGAATTTCCCTGCAGTTTCGTACCAGTTAAGTGTCATTCTGGGGAGGATATTTACTTTGATGTCAAAACAGCCCACCTTCAAATCTCCCCTCTTACTATGACATTAGGCTAATTATTTGATTTCTCTGAATCCAATTTTTCATCTGGTAAATGGATAGATTAATCCTCCCTCAAAGGACTATCGTTCAGATTCTGAAATAATCTGTGGAGAGTGCTTGACAGGTGGGAATTATCTTATCCAAGGTCCCCATTTAGTGGCAGAACTGGGATTAGAACCCACCTTCCTTTGAGCCTGTCCCTTGTTTTGGTGCCATATTTGCGTTTAGTAATCTCTGATGATTTTACCCACGTGACAAGACAGTAGATCTATTCATCCTTTATTAAAAAGACCTGAGCCCCATGCTGTGCTGCTCATGGACCCCACTGGGCCTCGGTTTCCCCTTATATAAGATGGAGTTGGATGAGATTGTCTTTGGGGTTCCTGTCCACTATGCACTTCTGTGACTCCAGGAAGGTGACCAGTTGTCCTGGTCTGGGGCTGAGAGGTTTCCCTGGGCACTGGACTTCTAGTGCTGAAACTGGCAGAGTTTCAGCTGAAACTGACAAACAGGGATGAGTTCACCCCAAATTCAGGCGTCCTCTCCCCTTGGTTTCCACCATCACCTTTCCCCATATTCCACTGCACACCTAAAATTGAACCTAATCCTACAAAAGAACTCAAGCATAAAGTTAGCAAACCAACCATGCTGCAGCCATGCGGCCTCTCCGCCTCTTCACTCATCCTTTCTTCTCCCTTAGCAGTTTCCTAGCTGAAAGCTGGTTTGCAAACCTGTTTTTCATCATCTTCAGCTGTGGCTTTAGTTTTGGTAGTTAGTAGCTCTAAAGCGGCTGACCGGTTATCTCAGCTGACTAAGGAACACTCCAAGAGACTTTCTACTCTGCTAGGCTGATGTCCCCATTTACCTTGGGGGCAAGAAACCAGTATTTCCAAAATCCCACCACCTGACCTCATCAGAAATGTTCCCTAGTGAGTGTAAATGCAAGCTTTGTCTCCTGCTCTTCCCCTTCTTCTTTCTTTTTATTCTCCTCAGTATTACTATCATTATTACCAAAAGGCAGTCACCTCTATGGGAACCACACCAGAAAGGGAGCGCTCAGAGCACGATGTTTTGATTCTGTACAGAGGCTGCACACCTTTCTGCTCTTCCCTGGTAGGGACGCTGGCTCTGCCAGCCCCAGCTGAGATATCACGTAACAGTGAGAGCCTTCAGGGGCCGGGTCCACTCAACATGTTTACAAGACGTGTAGCTATTAGCAACATCTTAGAGCTCACGCTAATTAATGGGGAGAGCGGCTGATGCAGCCCGGCTCTAAAGAGGCCAAATTGCATCAGTGTTTGGGCTTTAAACTGATACCAAAAAATAACTCATCACAGGTGTGTTTTTTTCCACAGGTGTGTTTTGAGTAGCGCCTTCTCCCAGCAGGTTGGTTGCTTGCTACGCTTCAGCTACAGCAGATCCCAAAGTGGCCAGAACACCAGGGTTACGAGTTTATTAAGGTCATTTAAATTGGTTAAGACTATCTATTATTTCAGCTGAGTGACAAAGGCTCTACATGCACACCAACCCCCATGAATCCCACACCAGGAGCAGCCTGGTCGTTAGGTCCTGCCCCTGTCGTGGTTGCGGGCATAGATCTGTGTTATGTTCTGAGCCTTGTAACGGAGGGGCCACGCTCCACTCTAAGACACACACGCCCCTGTTATTCCAGCAGGAACACAATGTTTCCCTCACATTTATAACGATATCTCTCCACGCTGAATTTTCTTAATAGACCAGTAGATGAGTTTTATTTCTTATTAAAATCATCCTTTTACTTTACGAATAGCTTCTTTGGCAGATAACGACCTTGATGATTGTTTATTCAACTTCTGCCTATTTAAATGTTTAAAGCTTTCATTGGGTTAAGGAAAGCAACTTGGAATTTTGAGGTCACTAAAACTGCCACTGTCCTGGATTTTATCATCCTGGATACCTAGTTATTTATTGCTTCTTGCCCTGTGGTAAGAAGGTGGTGAGTTTTATCACGTCCATTTTATGAAGAGCAAAATAACATCCCTATGATCCTACCAGAGTTAAAAAAAATCAATCAAGATAAAAATCAGTATCTCCCAACTTCCAGTGTAAAAGGCTATGTTATTTGTGAGATATTCTCACCAGGGTGAAGTTACAGGGACATTTTCGCTCATTCTCAGCATCATAGAGGAGATTCCGATAACCATTGGGAAAGTGATGAGGCACCATCTAAGATCCCTTTCAGAATAGCTAACATACCCAGTAACAGTGGTGTCCTTAGGCAGAAGGGAGAGGGGTGATCAGAGCGGATGGTCAGTTGACAAAACTTTCACTTTTTATTTTATCCTCTACAGCATATTTAAACAATTTAGAAAACAATCATATCTTCTTTTTCAACAATACAAAAAAAAAAGTTTTTTTTTTTCAGGCTGTGATTCAAAGATCCCCTACCTGCTTGGTTGTGTTTGCCTCTGCATAGACACAGAAGGGGCTATGGACCTAGGGCTGCCCCCTAAGCGTGGTGGCAACTGTTCCATAACATGTGACACAGTGTTACACACAAACCAGAAGGTAGGAGGTACCTCATGGTAAAATCTTTTTTCTCCCCCAGTTTTATTGAGATATAATTGACATACAGCTCCGTATAAATTTAAGGTGTACCGCAGAATGACTTGCCATACACCGTGGCGATCTAAATCCCACACCCAGTTTGGTCAAGCCCTCTTATTTTGGGGGTGCTTTGAGGGGAAAGTGGGGAAAAAAGTTACAACCAGAAGAAAGGAAGATGGCTTTGATGCCATCCCACACTGGGCTCACAGGGGCTCTGTGGGGATTGCTGTTTGGTAATTATACTTTGGTGAGGAAAGGTCAGATACATAAATGCAAAATAACAACCAAACATTACTCCTAATATTGCCTAATGACTTTTCTCTTGAAATTCAGTCTTGGGCTGGTCTCACCTTTCAATGGCGTATAAAATGCCTCTTATAAACTCTGAAGCTTCCACTGGGCCCAGCAGAAGCTGACAAGGCTGCCTTGAGCCTGGCTCTTCCACAGAACACTGTCCTCTCTCTCTCCTGATCATTAAAGAAAATCTTCTCCCTTTCAGCAAGTCTTTTAATTGCATGTAATTATTCATATCTTGATTCTAAAACCTACGTCCTGTCTGCTATGCCTAATAGAGAGGGTAAAAAAATAGTCTGAGGGCTTCCCTGGTGGCGCAGTGGTTGAGAGTCCGCCTGCCGATGCAGGGGACACGGGTTCGTGCCCCGGTCCGGGAAGATCCCACATGCTGCGGAGCAGCTGGGCCCGTGAGCCATGGCCGCTGAGCCTGCGCGTCCGGAGCCTGTGCTCCGCAGCGGGAGAGGCCACAGCAGTGAGAGGCCCGCGTACCGCAAAAAAAAAAAAAAAAAAAAAAAAAAGTCTGAGAGCTCCACATCCATCCAAGTGGCAGTTCTGAGAACAGACATCTTTTCTCCTATGATTGCTGCCGCCATGATGGTCTCCCAGGAAAAGATGAACAGTTGATTTCCCCCTCCTAACCTGATTCCCTCTGCTCTCCTTCACATCTCATATCCTAGCTGTGCTTCTGACAACAGCAACCGTGCAATTAGAAGCAACTACTTTTATGAGACATTGTTTTGCAAAAGCAAATACCCTCAATGCATTGATTTAGAAGGTTTCAGGGAAGCCACGACGAGGCCACTTGTGCAATGTCAGGCTAACTACTTTTGAAAGAGGACCATATGTTGCCTTTACAACATCCCTCTGGTGTTTAATTTGATGAAACAATGTGCCATGATAAGCCGTGAGGACAGCAGTGGTGAGTGATGGAGAGAGACTCACGTGGTACAGCTCTGATTTCAGTATCACCACACTAATCCCATTAATCGCTTGAGTTGGCTTGTTTTGGGCTACCTTAAAAAAAGTTATTTCTTTAATGGTCAAATTACCTTGACGTCTGGAAGATTCAATGTCTCATAAAACACATTAAATAACCGCCTGGCAACCCCTACTGCTGGGTAGTGTTCTGGTGTATGGGGGATCCTAGTCGAAAACTCTAGCCTTCATTTATACACCACCCAGCCAAAGCCTCAAGGGATAAGTTGAGAGTGTAGAGAAAAGTGTATTCTAAGCCGGCGTTTCTCACACTTTAACATGTGTATGAATCACAGGAGTGTCTTATTAAAAAAGGATTCTGATTCCGCAGGTGGAACGGGGCCTGAGATTCTGCATTCCTAAGAAGGTCGTGTGGATACTGCTGGTCCAAGGACCTCAATTAGAAGAGCAGGGCACTGGAGGAGCTTGAGAATATCCAACATCACCCCCCCTTATAGATGAAGAAACCACGCACAACCTAGTTTAATAACTTAAACAAGGTGCGGCCACTGTGGAAAACAGCATGGAGGCTCCTCAAAAAAATAAAAATAGAACCACCGTACGATCCAGCAATTCCACTCCTGGGCATATACCCAGAAAAAAACAAAAGCACTAATTTGAAAAGATTCATGCACCCCAATGTTCATAGCAGGGCTCTTTACAATAGACAAGACAGGGAAGCAACCCAAGTGCCCCTCAACAGGTGATTGGATTAAGAAGATGCGTTACATATACACAATGGAACATTACTCAGCCATACAAAAATAAAATAAAATTTTGCCATTTGCAGCAACGTGGATGGACCTAAAGAGTATTATGCTTAGTGAAATCAGACAAAGACAAATGTACGATATCACTTATATGTGAAATCTAAAAATTAATACAAATGAATGTATAGGCAAAAGAGAAACAGACTCACAGACATAGAAAACAAACTTGTGGTTAACAGAGGGAGAGGGAGGGGCAAATTAGGGGTATGGGATTAATAAGAGATACAATCTACTAAGTACAAAATAGATAAGCAATAGGGATATACTATGTAGCACAGGGAATTATAGTCATTATCTTGTAGTAACCGACAATGGAGTATTATCTGCAAAAATACTGAACACTATGCTGTATACCTGAAATTAATAAAATATTGTAAATCAACTACACTTCGACAAAAAATTAACTAAAAAAAAGTCTATACATGCAGAAAAAAATAACCAAGGTCAGATAGCTTTTGAGTAGTTGAAATAAAATTCAAAGCCTTGTCCTCTGACTGCACAGCCTCTTTGTTTTTTGTTTTGGTTTTCAACCTCCTACACCATATTCCTTCTCACACGGGATTGAATATCCAGGTCCCATCTTTAGTTAAACAGTGGTGGCTCTCGTATGCATCTTCTGTGAGCTGGTACTGGGAGAATGGATGAAATTCATCTTGGGGGCTCTAGCTTTCTCTTTCTGTACCCCTTTCTCTAAAAGATAATCTCTGCCGAACTGGTGTGCTGATAATACTTGAATTTTACAAGGAATCTGTTGAATCGATGCAATATGTAGTCCAAGCGATGAGCTGCTAATATTCTAACCTGAGCCCCGAGGGGTAGTTTTAGCTTCTGTCCCTTCTTGTTGAATTGGTGCTTGTGGTGAAGTTGGTCTGACAGCCAACCCAGAAAGGGAATGGAAAGGAGAAAACAAAAACCTTTTAGAGGTTTCTAGGGGAGCTGAGGGCATCTTAGAAAACCTGTGTAAGGTGAAGCAAGTACATTTCTCATAAAACCTGTTTTAATTGGCATTCCTGTTTGCCATTCATTTTTCCCTTGGGCCCAGGTTTAGGTACAGTTTCTCAAATCAATAATTCTTTTATGTGAAAAATGTATTTTCAGTGTTAAATGTTTAAAAGATGTTAAGAAAAAAGAATAGATGTGTTAGTTTGGTTTATTTGACTTCGCAAGTAACAAGACAATAACCATCACCTCAGCATTTACCTGGAAAGATTAGACACTGTAATTAACTTCTAAAAATAGCTCTTACAGATCTGCAAACACACTCAGAAGGCAAAAAGTGGCCAAAGAGTGTCAATTAGAAAACGCACTGAGCTCACCCAAATGTCCCTTTTTATACAAATAAAATGAGAATTAAGTACCCGAAAGATAAACCAGTTTACAGAATTTACAGTATTTCCTTTAAAATGAATGTGCTGAAGACATTATTAGACTGGGGGTTAGACGACCTGAGGTTTAACCCCATGTGAATTTGAACCTCGGTTTCCTCATCTGTGAAATGAGGGAGGCAGACATCCAGACCTGACATTTGATAAATTAAGTCTTACCTGGTAGTCTAGCACCAGAGTGGGGATTACCAGTCAGGTTAGCTTATTAGGCTAACACCATGGCCCTGTGTTTTCCGTTGGGTTTTTTGGATGCCTCAGAAGACACTAGTACTTTTCTGCTTTGGATAGATACCGATCTAGATATAGATACTGATTTTATATATATTTTTAATTGCTGGACCAGGCGAGCAGACATAGTGTTACACATAAATTATTCATCACAACAACAGTAGGAAATACTATTCTTCCCATGTTGCAGGGACAGGGTAGCTCTTAGAAGGGTCACTTTGCCACCCTGGAAGACTGTACATGTAGGTCAATGGTACTTCCTTCCACAGAGACCTGCATACAATGCCCATCCCCTACCCTGCTAATTATGCCATTTTCTTTAGCACCAGGTCTCCTTTTTTGAGCAGAAAAGCTTTGTATTTTAGTCTACAACTTGCTATTAAAAATGGCTTCCACCAGCAACTTGCGTACCTCATCAGTACTAAGGCAAAGAGGCAGCTCTAAGAATTTATTCATTTTTCTTCAATCTTTGCATGGAACTTGGATCAGCTTTGGTCTTACTCATCCCTGGGTTCTTTTTAATCCTAGTGGATTGTAAGGAGAAGCCTGCCCCGAACAGGTGACTGATTACTGAAGCCCTTGAGTTTTCCAACAGCTTTCCATGGTAAAGGAGTCATTCCATGGCAAAATTCATGGGGAAGTGCCATTTTTCTAAGCGTAATTCTCTAAAAAGATTTCACTAAACATATGCGTTTTCTCAGCCCAAAGTTCTTCACAAGTCATGGCATCTGTCTTTGAAATGCCTTAAAATGTCATGATGAAGTAGGAAAAAGTCTTAGGTTTGCTGAAAAAAGAATGGCCATTGCAGGGAAATATTGGCAAAGTTTTGGAGGAGAGATGGAAAATAGAAAGAGACCCCCCCGGGGATGGTTTTTGTGCAGCCCTAGTGTACAGTTCTTTGTTGAGTTGCTTGAAACTTTCTTTCCTACTCGTGCCCCCAGATTTAAAGGACCACTGTTGACATCAGGGCTCATGTGTGCAGTATATACTTGAACAATATCATAGAAAATGATTCAACCACATCAGGGATGGAGGCTGTCCCTCCTACCCTCTAGCAGCCTAATGTTTTTGCTCTATTCAGATTTCCAACAGCCAAATATCACTGACCTTGCACGTTTATGAGTTAAGATTAGACTTATTGTTTGGAACTCTTAATGTTGCAAAATAACAGTACAGGATTTAGACACTGATAAGGGTAAAGGTTTTAAGGGATGTTTGAACTAATTCATAATGGCTGCTTGCAAAGTTGCCAGAAGATCTGGTTTTTTAAAATTGTCTTTAGGGTACACAGAAACATGATAACGAACTTACTAAAATATGAAGTGCTAACTCGTAGTATTACAGGGAGTTTGGCCTTCCTGGGGCTGTATCTGATCAAGAAGGAAAGAGTTCTTAAGTCAAAAATGTTAGTTAGATCAAGCTTGAATTTGAAAAAAATCTTAGTCTGTTACCTTTGTTTGTTTCTCCTATAAAGTGATAGAAATATGTGATATTAATTTTGTCTGCTAGTCTCCTGCATTTATAATAAATCAAAGAGTTATACTTAAGCCAATCCAGACTAAAAATTATCACCAAACTGACGATAAATCACATGGTAAAAATATTCACTTTATTACCTGTAAAGCATTCTGCCTCAATAAATTAGTTTAATGTACTCACAAAACAATTGAAACGCCATAGAAAAATAAAATGGGTTTTATCTAATTTACACATAATTGCCTATGAGAAAGGTTCAGAAATCTAAATGACTCATTTTAAAAGACCAATGCAATTAAAAGGAAGGGGAGTATTGTGACTACTTTTAAGCAACAGGTACTAAAATGAATAGAAATGAAAGTTTTTGATCTCCTCCCCACCATCTTTTAAAATCACGCCTCTTAAATTAATTCCATTAGATCTTCAGCTGCTTTCTGGGAAGCAGGGTGCCCGAACAGAACAAAATGTTTCCTGCCAAACAATGATCCTGCTTAATTTGATGTCTTAAGCAAAAACCCAACAATATTCCATGAGACCATTACACACTATTTTATCCTTTTCTTTTTTCTTTTAATGTTTCACTTGCAGGAGCGGGGAGGTTGGGGAAAGGCTAACACAAACTAATTTTTGGTCATTTTATTCCTTTTGCCAACAGTTTGAAGACTAACCAATTTGTACTTACAAATCTGGGGCATTAGCAGGCGGGGACCCTAAATCCGCATGCATACAAGCAGTAACTGTTTGTATGCCAAGCTGTTTGTAAGCCTGATTTGACAGGAGAGAGCTATTCATTCTTTTGTCAACTGTCAGTCTAAAAACCTTAACCTGCCCGGGGCCCGGGGTATGGGAGCTCTAAATCTTCCGTCCTACAACTGTATAATGAACAGACTGTTTCATTAGTGGGACAATTCCCTCGACAAATCCAGCCCAAACAACTTATTTCACAATTTGTGAGCAGAATTAAATTTAGGGGGAGCCGCGCGAGGGGGGAGGCAGGGGAGGCAGGGGAGTAGGTGAGCGGCTCACAATGTACCCAGGGAGCTGCATGTTGGGACAAGTGTTGTAGGCAGTTTGGCCGGCAGTTGGGGGCTGCGGCTTGCGAAGCCACGGCATGCAGATCAGCGGATTAGGGGGGCCAAAGCATTAGGTCAAGTGTCTCGAGGGGGGCTGATAAACACCCCAAACCTAACAACAGATTTTCCTTTCTTCCTGCACCACTTGTTAAGTGTCAGAGCAAATCTTTTGAATGGCAGTCGAGTTCACTTAGAGGCCCTTTCTTTAAGAAGACACTCTATCCATTTTCTGAAGCCCATTCCAGGCTGCCTCGGGAATAAATTTGCCCCGCATCTCGCACACAAAAAAACGTCTTTTTCACATCTTGACTATGAGCCTTTGTCTCAAGGTGTGTGAACCAGAACAAAAATCCACATGGAGAGCCCCGAAGGTTTCAGAGCCTCTGGATTTAGCTCTAATACAAATTAAACACTTTGAAGATTATACAATCAAATACTTTTTTTTTTCTTTTTTGGTCTCACAAAAAAACTCATTTTTAACATTAGCCATGTATGGATTCTGCTAAATGGGAAAAATTTGAAGCGGTGAACAGCCAGAGAATACGTTGATCTCAATAATATCCTATAAATACATTGCTATTAATTCAAACCAAGTAAATAGGCAGCATGCTATATTTCTCATATCTTAAGAATTCCCAGTGGGAGAAGCCATGCTTCTTGTATTAGGTCGTATCTCTGTGTTAACTCAAAGTGCATGATAGAAAATCTGTGTTGTAACATCAAATATTTTCTAACTAGGTTTGAGCAGAGACGTTTTTCACTTTGAGATGTTCTAAAATGTTTAAAGAGGCTCAAATGTTTGAAGATTCTTTGTTGCAGCTTGGTTTTACTTTATGGTTTTATCTTTTATTTCTTTTGGCAGTTAAGTTTGAAAAGGATCAAATAGGAAAGCCCTCTGAAAATTAGGATGTCATTTTCCCAGACATTTAAATTGGAACTCTTTGGGATAATAATTTTGGAGATATTTTCCTTTTAAATAAGTATTTTGGGTATATCTTTAGGACACGTTTGTGAATTTAGGTAATGGAAAATGTGTTATTGAAGATTCTTTGAAAAGTGAACACTTTTAATTTCTGTTGCTAGCTCTACCCACTCTATAAGGAATCTCCCGTCAGGCAAACTAGTAACCAGGCCCAAAATGCTTCTCATTTACCCACCCAGAGAATTTCGCCCATTAGAGCTCTTACACTTCTAGTAGATAACTATGAACATCTTTGGTTTATGCGTATTTCAAACCTAAATATAATAGTTACAGGATATTCTATAATCACTGTTGGATTCCTGTCATAGTAAGAAATACATCCTTTGATCTCTTTTTTCATCCTTTTTTAGGAAAGAAAAAGTATATCTCATAGTGATGAATGCAACTGCCATTCAAGATAGTTTTGAGCCTACCTGTGGACCCTGATGACTTAGTATGTTCCCTGGAACAATTTCTCCTCCATCTCAAAAGATGGTGGTATTTCTTGAGAAAGTTAACTTGGTATTTGTTTTTCCTGCACAGGCCCTAAGCTAACTGAGGAAATCTCGGTTAGCCAGGCTGTTCCAGTGGCCCACCGAGTCCTCTGACAGCAGGAATTCTATGAATAATAATGGGGACACGCAATCCCATGCAGACTCAAAGAGAATTCAGTCTAATCACCCGGAAATTCTGCTTCGTCACAGTCCTTCCTCTTGCCATAAACTGCCTTGGCTTTCTCTTTGCTTCCACATCATTTAAGCCTTTCTGCCTACCCTCCAATCTATCCACGGGGCCTCCCACTGGTATCCCGGGGTTTCCCGGGACTTTCCAAGAGGCTCCAGCAGTGGTCCTTTCCCCGTCCTTTCAGGACTAGATGATAAAATCCACATGCACTCTTTTAGAAGGTTGGAACAACACAGGACAGAATAAGAAACAAAGTAAAGGTTTTCCTAAATTCTCCACCTAGAGATGTCCACTGCCAATTGACTGGAGACCATTCTTCCAAAAGTCTCTCTATCATTTGTACATCTCGTTGAATAAAAATGACACTATACCATGCATGTCATTTTATAAACTGCTTGTTTTTGCTCAACAATATGTCATGGAGATATTTTTCATATCACTGATTTTATGCCTGTGTATTTCCTTTTAAAGGCAGCGTGAGTCCCTCATGTAGCCCTTTTGTGGGACATTGAGGGCATGTCCATTTTTTTCATATTATAAAGAATGCTGAAATGAGCATCTTCTATGCAGACATTTTTTTTTTTTTTTTTTTTTTTTTGCGGTACGCGGGCCTCTCACCGCTGCGGCCTCTCTCGTTGCGGAGCACAGGCTCCAGACGCGCAGGCTCAGCGGCCATGGTTCACGGGCCCAGCCGCTCCGCGGCATGGGGGATCTTCCCGGACCGGGGCACGAACCCGCGTCCCCTGCATCGGCAGGCGGACTCCCAACCACTGCGCCACCAGGGAAGCCCTATGCAGACATTTTTGTGTACTTCTCCGATTAGCTCTTAAAGACTTAAAAAAGGAATTATTGGGTTGAAGGATATACATGTTTTTATATATGTAGTCAAGCTGTCCTCTGGGAATTTATTATATGATACAAGTCCTGCCAGCTGACTTTTGTGGGCCAGAGCGCACGGTGGCTGGGAAGCCATATTTGCCTCTATTGATTCAGCCTCGTGCAGCCTGCAGCTCAGAACTGTGGCTTGTTCTGTGTCCTCTCTAGGTTCTCATCAGAGAGATTTACGATGCAGCTCGACTGCCTTCCCCCTCTTTCTTTTTCTTACCTTAATAGCCTATGACATTTTAGGGACCAATTTCCTAATGCTTACAAAAGTCCCTTGAATTATTTGAATGAATAGGTGATGTAAGAGAAAAAACTTAACCCTTGTATATCCCATGTTCCGTGACTTGGTTGACCTGTGGATAATCCCTCCATTGCTTTCTATGGCTTCGTCACCTTCCTTTGTCACTTTATGTGAAAGGGGGAAACTTAGCACATGCCTCTTCTAGCTGTAGTGGAGATTCACTCCATTTTATTTTTAGTAAACATTTATTGAAATTGTAAAACTAACATGGTCAAATTCCACAAAGATTGAAAAACAGAGAAACAAAGCGTATCACCATTTCTCCAAATTGTGAAACTGTCACCTAGAAGGTTGCATAGTCTTTGACCCATTAGTGAATTTAGCCGCTCCTTTGTGCCTGGAATGTGGTATTTTCACTTAAACCAAAGAACTACAGGGTTGTATGAACTTTCAGAATATCAGCTTCTCAAAATAAAAATGTTTTTTTCTTTATAAGATAGGATCCACACTTGGCTTTTAAGAATAACGATTTCTTTTGGTGCAGTAAATATGAGATTTCTTTAAAAAAGAAAAAAAAAAACACAAAAAGAAAAAAGGGAGCCCTGCCTAAGTTTTCCTGATGTCATCATTGAGTAAATAAATGCACCTTGTACAGAATGAAGTAACAGCCACAGGCCTTGTATCCTATTAAAATGGATTTCCGAATGTCTGAGATAGTTTTCCATGACGGTACAGGAGACATGAACACAGGCCAGGTTCTGGTTGTGACATTAAGATTGGTTGGTCTTCTACATGGTCCAGGACCTCTCATTCCTGCGTCTCCTCGTGAGCTCCATCTATCGTCCACTTCGACGCTGGGCGCGCCCCGGAGATTTGCTTCTTTGATGTGTGTGCATGGATTCTTACTTTTGCGTGTTTTGACATCCTTCATTTCCAACAGCTGTGGGATAAACACTTGCAGGCAGTGAGTGGTTTCATCCTGCAAACTGCCAAGATGCTTGCCAAAAGTTTCATGTTTTCTTACCCTCCACGGAAAGCCTTTAAAAATGCTTAGTTTTCTTTTCTCTTATTTCTAACAGTCTTTCCCTCTGTTTTAGGAGATGTGGCTGGTGAATCTGGATGTCATATTGGAACATTGTTTTTTCATGGGGTTTAATTTCTCCTTTAAAAAATTGAACGTGCACTGCTTTCTTGTCTCTTTGTAATCAATAGAGTTGACTCATTTTTGTAATTCCTACACTCATCAAATTATGTCAGTGGAGCATTTCGTTCATCATCTTTGATTCTAATCAGGTGGTTCCTGAGAACTGTTAAAATAGTCACCTTAGAATAGAAAATAGAATCAGGAATTTAAATTTTATTGAATCCCTGGAATTTGAACTCCGTGAAGATGTGCTGTTTTTTGTCTGTTTTGTTCACTGCTATATCCTCAGCAGTGCCGGGCATGTACTCAGTAAATATTTGTGGAATGAATGAATGAGGGGATCCAATAAAAAAGAATTATATACGTTGAACAATTCAATGAAGTGGTGGTTCAAATCCCTTTTCTCATTCTCTCATTGATTTTTAAGTGAATGAAAGCTCTGTGACTTTGTCAACTGTCTTAAATTTTCTGGATCTCAGCTTTCTCATCCATAAAATAAAGACTTGATAAACTGTAAAGTCCCTTCCAAGCCTAAACCTTTATCATGGCAGGTGATACACATGTATCAGTGATGGGCGAACTTGTACACCTCCTGCCAAGCAGGACCGCCACAGAAAAGATAGTTCCAAATGGAAATTTTCCCAAAATAATTGCGGATGGAGTTACTGAAGAATAAATGCATAATCTCCAGGGAACACTCTTGAATGATAATACTAATTTGATTGCATAGATTCCCTCCTTCCTTGCTTTCATCAGTCTCATTGCTACATCAGGCTCTTAACTGATGGGTACTCTGAATAAAATGAATTTGAAAATGACCCAAACAAAGAAAGAAGGCATTTCCCGTTTTCCCATACTTAAAGCACAATCCTTTGTGCTTTCATACCCAGGAAAACGATGTATGGCGTCAGTGGTGTAGAGCTTTGTTGGTCAATACCATTTTACTTATATTATTAATGCAGTGCTCTGCAAAATACATTTTAAGACAGTATATTGAATATAATCACATTTCATAGGTAGCTGGGTATGTTCTAGAATGAATTTATTTTGTCTATCTTAAATCGACTTAAAAGTGCTAGAAATTGTATTGCTTTTCTCAGGTTACTCTCTATTTTAACAATTATCAACTTTAAATGTTTCCTGTTTGCTTGGATATTTCCATGTCATTATATTTTTCTCACTAGTTCTTTCTTAATTCATTAAAGGAAAATGTTTCAGCAGTAAATCTCTTGACATCATGATACAATTTCTTTACAGTCACTTAATCCTATATGTGAAAGATCTAGCTATTTGTCTAGTTGCCTTTCTTAGGTATATGCCTAGTTCCAGTACATTAGCTTGGTTGGTATTATTGCACCGAAATGTAGGGGAGATTGTAAGATCCAACCACATAATATAAATGGATACATCCTTGAGAAGGAAAGGAAGGTGGAAGGAGGAAACTCCCTGTGACTCTCTGTAAAAAGTGATAAAAATGTCTTGTGTGCCCAACACAGATGTTTCATTTTAAAATTTAAGGATAATTGAATGCTTTGATGCTGGTTCTATTTAATAATTTACTTCTGTTTTATGGAGATTTAAAAAAAGGAATAAGGAAATAGGAAGGTAGACATACAAAGAGAAAGGAAGGAAGGGAGGGAGGAAAGAAGGGAGGAAAGAAGTTAGCCATTGCTAAGGCCAAGGCCCTTGCTTATTTGAGTGGAGAATGTTACAGAGATGAAAGTGGCAACTCGGAGGAGCCCCGCAATCCCTTCCTTCCTTCCAATCTTCTCCCAGTTTCACCTGCCTTCCTTCCGTCCAACTTTTTCTTCCCCTCTCAACTTCCTTCCTCCCACTTTTCCCTGAATATTTGCCCACCATTGCCGATGATACGCCTGTTTGTCGCTGGGGACACCTTAGTGACAACACAGACATGATCCCTCCCACGTGGAGCTGAGCCTCTCCTTGGGGAGGACAGAGACAAAGCAGCAAGTCACACCGACTGATGGGATTATCCATTCTGATAAAGGCTGTGACAAAGGTGACAGGGGAGATGGTGATGGTGGGGCAAACTTAGACTAACGGGTCAGCAAAGAACTTGCTGAGAAAGTAAGATGTTTACACTGAGACTTGAAGGATGAGCTGAAGTTATCTAGGAGTAAGGGTGTGTGTGTGTGTATCTGTCTGTCTGTCTGAGGGGAGAGGGGAAGGTGTGAGCCCAGGCAGAATGAAAAGCAGGTGCAAAGGCCTTGGGATGAAAAAGACTGAATGTTAGAGGAGCTGGAAGGTGGTCAGACTGGCCAGAGTGGTCACTAGCATGGGGACAGGGCTGGAAATGACTGTGGGGTAACATAGGCAGAGCCTTGTGGGCTGTGTCCGTTATTTTGGGTGCTCTCTAGAACAACCACGGGAATCCACTGAAGGGCGCTGAGTGGAGGTTAATATGATTTGAGTCTTAAGGAGATTTTAATAGTTTAAAGATTTTTCTGACCACCCTCTAGGGAACGGATTGCAGTTATCTGAACTAAGGAGTGCCACAGTGCACCTAGCCAAAGTGTACCTACACAGCATAATGTAAGAGCCAACTGTTCAGGTTCAAATCCCAGTTGCTAGCCTTGAGCAAGGGAATTAAATTTTCTGTGCCTCTGTTTCTGTATTTGTAAAAGGAGGGTGATAACAGTATCAAGCTGAGGGCTGTTGTGTAGATTACAACAGCGTAATAATGTCTGGCATATAATAAGTACTCAATAAACATCTGCCTTTGTGACGACCTATTCCTGAACTTTGCTGTGTAACACACAGGCTGTCAAAAGGTAATAGTAAAAGACATTTAAAATGTTTTCTAGGAAAAGTAGCCCATGAGGAATCCTTTAATAAAACAAGCAAGGAAACAAACAAAAAGACCCTGTATCTTTCTAGCTGGAAAAATCTTTTCATGTATGAGGTTGCTTAGCATGGGGGACAGTCATGCTGCCTAAGGAGTCCTCTGAGGGCAGTGAACCAGCCCCGTCTTCCTACTTTAATTCATCCAGCAGACTTCAGAGTATCTCCTGTCTGCAAGGTACTGGTGTTGGTTAAGGTGGTTTTGGAGGCAAGAGACAGAAAACTACTCAGCCAGCTTAAACCATGAAGCACTCTATTATTTTATATGGTGAGGGATCCAAAGGCAGCGTGGCTCTGGCTCTTTCTCTGTCTTTCTGGATTCCTTTGCCTCTGCCCCTTTCTGGTGCTGGCTTAACCCTCAGACTGGTGTCAAGAGAGCGGCTTTCATCCCCTGTGTCTCATTTGGGCGGATGACATCCCTCCTAGGCAGAGGAACAATCTCTTCCTTGTGTCTTCTTTTAAAAGCAAGGAAATTGAGATATGTTCAGTAGATGGGCTTTGTGCCCATGGATCTGCTGAGTAAGCATCGTTGACATCTCCCCCCTCCGCTGCCGTCATGTCCAAGTCAGAGTGTCCCAAAGAGCCCGAACAGCTGTGGAAGCTCTTCATTGGAGGTTTGAGCTTTGAAACAACCCATGAGTGTCTGAGGAGCCATTTTGAGCAGTGGGGGGCGCTCACAGATTGTGTGGTAATGAGGGATCCGAGCACCAAGCACTGCAGAGGCTTTGGGGTTGTCACGTACGCCACTGTGGAGGAGGTGAATGCGGCCATGAATGTGAGGCCACGCGAGGTGTATGGAAGAGGGGTGGAACCAGAGAGGGCCGTCTCAAGAGAAGATGCTCAAAGACCTGGTGCCCATTTACCTGTGAAAAAGATTTTTGGTGGTGACATTAAAGAAGACACTGAAGAACATCACCTAAGAGATTATTTTGAACCGTACGGGAAAATCGAAGTGACTGAATTCATGACTGACCGAGGCAGTGGCAAAAGGAGAGGCGTTGCTTTCCTAACTTTTGATGACCATGACTCCATAGACAAGATTGTCATTCAGAAATACCACACTGTGGGGCTTCCCTGGTGGCACAGTGGTTAAGAATCCACCTGCCAATACAGGGGATACGGGTTCGAGCCCTGGTCTGGGAAGATCCCACATGCCGTGGAGCAGCTAAGCCCGTGCGCCACAACTACCGAGCTTGTGCTCTAGAGCCCGCGAGCCACAACTACTGAGCCTGTGTGCTGCAACTACTGAAGCCCGCGTGCCTGGAGCCCGTGCTCCACAGCAAGAGAAGCCGCCGCGATGAGAAGCCCGCGCACCGCAAGGAAGAGTAGTCCCCACTCGCTGCAGCTAGAGAAAATCTGTGCACAGCAACAAAGACCCAATGCAGCCAAAAATAAATAAATAAAATAAATAAATTAAAAAAAAAGAACACAGGTTTAAAAAAACAAAAACAAAACAAAACAAACAAAAAAGAAATACCACACTGTGAATGGCCACAATTGTGAAGAAACGAAAGCCCTACCTAAGCAAGAGATGACAGTGTTTCATCCAGCCAAAGAGGTTGAAGTGGTTCTGGAAACTTTGGTGGTGGTCTTGGAGGGGGTTTTGGTGGGAATGACAGCTTTGGTCGTGGAGGAGACTTCAGTGGCCGAGGTGGCTTTGGTGGCAGCCGTGGTAGCGGTGGATATGGTGGCTGTGGCGATGGCTATAATGGGTTTGGTAACGACGGAAGCCATTTTGGAGGTGGCAGAAGCTACAATGATTTGGGCAGTTATGACAATCAATCTTCAAATGTTGGACCCATGAAAGGAGGAAATTTTGGAGGCAGAAGTGCCGGCCCCTGTGGTGGTGGAGGCCAATACTTTGCCGAACCAGGAAACCAAGGTGGCTGTGGTGGTTCTAGCAGCAGCAGGAGCTATGGTGGGGGCAGAAGATTTTAATTACTGCCGGGAAACAAAGCTTAGCAGGAGAGGAGAGCCAGAGAAGTGACGGGGAAGCTCCAGGCTACAACAGATCGGTGAACGCAGCCAAGCACGGTGGTGGCAGGGCCTGGCTGCTACAAAGAAGACATATTTTAGACAACACTCATGTGCATGGGCAAAAAAAACTGGAAGACTGTATTTGTGACCAATTGTATAACAGATTATTTTAGTTTCTGTTCTGTGGAAAGTATTCCAACAAAGGGTTTTAATGTAGTTTTTTTTTTTTTTGCACCCATGCTGCTGATTGCTAAATGTAATAGTCTAATCATGAAGTTGAATAAATATGTCTTTAAAAAAAAAAAAAAAGCAAGGAAATCTTTTCCTGAAGCTCCTCAGCAGAGCCCCCTCCTATCTCGTTGACCACAAAATTGGCCCCTGACTATGTTGGAACCAGTCACTGACAAGGGGAATGGCGTCATCATGATTGACTTGGACTCCTCATGGCCCACGCAGTAAGGGCCCAGCCTCCTCTGAAGCATGTGGACAGATCGGAGAAGGGGCGACACCAGAGTAAAATGGGGATTGTGTCAGGAAGGAGACAAGAAATGCCTGAGGGTTCAGTCTCCAGCAGCATCTACCAAATAGCTGTAGGGGCAAATCATCGCCTTCAAAACCTCACATTCGAGAGAGTGAGGTGGAGACACACAGAATCTGAACGTTGATGAGAATACAATAATTACTGAAATAGAGTTTTGATCAGAGGACATGGGAGTGTGGAAGAAAAATTGATTAATCCTTCTTCGGCTGGTGTCAGGACTGGTGACAGCTGACCAGCCCATGGAAGAATTGAATAAGAGTCAGCTGAAATATGGCTTTCTTGGTAGAAAAAGGATTTTTTTATGATGTTTCTAAAACAAAGATTTTTTTCCAATTTATTAAAAACATTAAAAAAATGTGTGGTAAAATGCCCATAACATAAAATTTACCATCTTAACCATATTTAAGTGTGTAGTTCAGTACTGTCGAGTCTATTCACGTTGTCATGCAACCAATCCCCAGAACTTTTTCATTTTGCAAAACCAAAACTCTGTATCCATTAAACAACTCCCCATTTCCTCTTTCCTCCAGCCCCTGGCAACCACCATTCTTTCTGTTTCTGTGAGTTTGACTATTCTAGATACTTCATCTAAGTGGAATCATACAATATGTGTCCTTTGGTGTCTGGCTTATTTCACTTAGAATAACATCCTCAAGGTTCTTTCATGTTGCAGCCTGTCCCAGAATTTCCTTCCTTTTTAAGACTGAGTAACATTCCATTCCATTTATATATCACATTCTGTTTATCAGGTCATCCAGGGATGGACACTTGGGTTGCTTCCTTGTCTTGGTTATTGTGAATAATGCTACTGTGAACATGGGTGTACGTAAATTTCTTCAAGGCTCTGCTTTCAATTCTTTTGGTTATACCAGAGTGGAATTGTCAAGCTTGGTCCTTAAATCTCCTAATGTGTGTTCTTATTGTAAGGATAATAGTTGAAGGTGGATGTATGATTTATGTTTTAGAGCCTTGCTGCCCACTGTGGTACCTGGTCTCGTAGGAACATCAGTTACACCTGGGAGATGGTTAGGTATCTTGCCCAGCTCTACTTACTGAACCAGATCTGCAAGTCCTAGGGAATCCCCAGGTGCCTCTAAGGCACATTAAAGTTTGAGCAGCCCTGCTCTGAGTATACACTGTTTCCCTTCCGAGAGTTTACGATCAAGTGTATCTTTTCTCTTCGGTTTTACCTTCATTCAAAAATTTGCTCTTCCCTCCCCTTTGTGCTACATACAAATCATTTGCTTTCAGAGACTCGATATTTAACATTGCAGCTGCAGAGATCTTTTCTTTTTTTTCTTTTTCCCGTTTACTGTTTCATCTGCCTCTAAAAGAGGCAGGAATTAGATCAACTGGAATTAGAAAAGAAGACCCGCTGCAGAGGTGACTGCTAATGAAGTCCCATCTAGAAGATTATTAGTTTAATACAGCAACAAAGCAAACAAACAAAAAGAGAGCATATTTTAGTTTTGGTTGAGAAGGGTAGGAGCCAGGAAAACAGAAGTATGTGAAAAGAATTGCTAAGTGACTGATAAATAGGCTTAAGTTATTTAAACTAGCACCAAGCACGGCTTAAACAGTATGTTTTGCATCATCTAAATTTCTAAATACCTGGAGTATATTTGTAAACATGGCAATCTAACATGTTATTGAACGGCACATTCACATTCAAATGAGCATAAATGAGGATTTAACAGCTGATTGCACAGTGTGAATGATAGTAACTAATTGTCAAGTCGGAAAGTTGCGCAGATAATAGTACTAATGCGATCGGCACGCAGCCGCAGTGATATGACTTACAGTAGCAAATCCGTGAATTTTCAGCTGGCTGCCCAAGTCCCCGTACATAAAAGAACGAGTCTGGATTAGGGCAACATGGGCCAAATGGGCAGTCAGAAGGGAAATGAAGGGCGAGGAGGAAGAATCGGAGCTAGGTTTGAGGGGCGGTGTGAAACTTTTCTTTCCCTCTAGGCCGGCCTTTACCTCTTTCATAACAGTCATCAATGGGGCTCCCTGGCCATTCAGCGCTGTCCCTCTTCTAGGAAGCAATTGTTCAGAGGTGTGGCTCATTTCAGGCATTAATCTCCACTGAATGGCGGCTGTGTTACACATTCTGTCTCTACCCGGAGCCTGCAGGCAGCTGGTCAGTGGAAAGTAACAATGACCACAGGAGGAGAATGGGGCAAATGCTCTGCTGCAGATGCTGCATCCCCAACCTTGACCTTGGTCATTTCCCTCCCAGGGTGGCTTGGCCCTTCGCAGCGGGAGCCTGGCTTTGCGAGGCTGCCATGGCGGGCAAGGTGGCCGCTACCTGCGGATTTGTTCCCTCCTAATAACCCTTAGACCGACAGGCAGTCACCATGAGCACTGGAGACGGAGGCCAATGTGGAGGCTGCTAAGGCAAAACATGAAAACAAACCCCCTAACTTTTCAGGCAGGGGCTTTTCCAGCAGGGACGAGCGGCTCCAGTTCCCAGCGGGTCTGGCCGGTGATCCAAGCCTGTGTGTTGGGCATTGGTCAGGGGAAGTGGCTATTCTTTCAGGCCAGCGCTTGCCTCCTGCATCCTGTCACCCAGTCTCCAGCCTGTGCAGAAAGCTGGGAGGGGGAGAAATGTAACAAATAATCCTGTCTTCTGTCCACCCCTAGTGCCTTCTATACCTCCACCCCCCAGGGGGAAAAACATATCGCTATCCTCATCCCTACCCCATCTTCAGCCCATCTCCATTCTCATCCAGTCTCCTTCTCCATCTTTCTCTACCTCCGCCTTTCTCTCTCTCATCTAGCTCTCATCTATTATCTATCAATCGATCGATCATCTATGTATCTATTATCTATCAATTATCAATCATCTAGGTATCTATCTAAGTATCTAGCAATCTATCATCTATGTATCTATTATCTATCTCTATCTATCTATCATCTAATACAGAAATGCAGATTCGATGGAGTACTGCTTATCACTTCCTTGATTAAACCATGAAAGACTGCCCACTGACAACGAAAAGTGCAAACTTTTTACTAGAACCCTGCAAGTCTTTCATAACCTGAACCACCTTGGTTTTCCAACTTCTTCCCCTTCCCTTCCTCCCTCCTCACTTCCTCTCTCCTTTCCTTCCTCTGAGGCCACAGACATGGTACCAGGCACAGGACATCCTGACACTCCCTCCCACCCACTTCCTGACGACTGCCTTTCATCACACCCTGCCTCTGCCCCCATCTCCATCACCTCCAGGGTTTGGTCTCAGAGCCACGCGGGACCTCTTGTCTTCCCCCCAGGCTCCCTGCTCCTTCCCCTCTCCCAGCCTGTGTCTTTGAGGTTTCCTCTCTAGCATGCTTGTTCCTGAACCCACATTCTGGCCATAAATGGTTCCTTTTTTAGCGCTCTCTTTGTCGAGAGCAAGCACAGCTGTACCTCTTACCAGACTGAGGGTTCCTTTCTCATTTTATCCCAGTGCCTAGAAGGGTTTCCAGCTTAATAATATGTGCATGTGAGGTAGAAGGGGGAAGAAGCCTGGACTGCCACTTCTACCTGGATGGAAGTCAAGAACTCGGACCCTGGAGCCAGGCTTCCCGCTCAGACCCACCTCGGCCATTCACCGGCTGTGCATCCTTGGGTTGGTCTCCTCATCTCTCTGAGCCTCGTTTCGTCAAGTGTACAGTGCAGCTTGTTACAGTACCTACCTCATAGGGTTGCTCTGAGGATTGAATGAAAGAGTGCATGTGAATTGCTTAGCTGACTGTAGATGCTCAGTAGATAGAATTCAAACTCCCTGAGGACTGGGACCCTTGTTTGATTGACTGATAGGTTTTCAGCACCTAGGACTCTGCGTGGCATGAGAATGAATAGAGGGAGCTATAGTAGTAATCATACGTGAAAGCTGCAGTTGGTGGGTCTTGCTGGCATTTGCATCCATATGGGTTGGAATAAGCATTGAGTGACCCTCAAACCTCTCTTTACTCTGCATTTGGAAGGACTGTGCTTAGGACTTCGTTATTTGGTTACTGTTGCCCCAATTCACCTGGAACACATATCTTTCATGCTGCCCTTCAGGTGTCATTCAGGGGACCAGCACTCTCCAGCCACACTGCATGGTTTGAAGCTGTGTTTTCAAGGACACCCTCCTCCAGCTCTCCACTCTGAAGATGTTTCCCCCACCCTTGCACGCTGGTTGGGTCACCTTGGCCATGAGATCCTGATTTTCCATCCCATTCTAATTTGGTAAGTCCTCCTGCTTTGCTGTGCCCTGTTTCATGCAGGGCTCTCGTGACACTTCCATTTCCCACACCTGTTGGCTTCCCCGACCCAGTCAAGCTTATTTTGGTTGCAAGTGCCCAAAACCAGCTCAAGGACAGTAAGGAAAACCAAAGGGGCATGAGTGATGGAGGTTTATTGGAAGGAATCAGGAATATCTCAGAACTGATGGTCAGGAAAGGCTGTTGGAACCAGCAGTGGGGACGGCTCAGCCACGGAGGCCACTCTCTCCACCCACAGAACCTGTGGGCAAGCATGCCAGAGGGCTTGGCTGGAGGGGTATGGGGCCATGGGCTTTGGACATAGGTTACCTGAGAGCAGGTGCCACTCCAGGTCAAGCCGGAGGAGAGGAGAGGTTTTGGTTGCAGAACCAAAGCATCCTATCCCAGCACCTCCTGCTCAGTCAGTTTGGAAAAGTTAGTTTCCTGAGGCAGGTTACTTTGGGACTGAGTGAGAAGGTACCTTTACCTAATTCTCCTCCTGATGCAAACCTAGGGGAAGGGCATGCTGGGCAAAGAGACTCTGAGGGGATGGTTGTTAGGGCCTGGTGCAGCTGGGATCCCCTGACGTGGGATATGGGACATGGGACCCCACTTTAGCTCAGAAAAAAGACCTGAGCTGAGTCCACCTTTGCACACAGCAGGTCACTGTGTTAACTCAGAGACCAAAGGACTTGGGTGGGGCTGGAAATAGGATGGGAATTAGGAGTGATGAGATGCCAGTGATGTGAGACAGGGATTCTTCTTTCCTCTTTTCCTCAAATTCATGTCACACATTTCATAGATAATTTTGGTTCCCAGGTTATAAAAGGACAATTCTTAATCCCAGTATTAAAAATGTTCATTTTAGATCTACGCGTGGAACAACTCCTACGGAACACCTACTGAACGCTGGCAGAAGACCTCAGACCTCCCAAAAGGCAAGGAACCCCCCACGTACCTGGTTAGGGCAAAAGAAAAAACTAAACAGAGACAAAAGGATAGGGACGGGTCCTGCACCAGCGGGAGAGAGCTGTGAAGGAGGAAAAGTGTCCACACACTAGGAAGCCCCTTCGCGGGTGGAGACTTCGGGAGGCGGAATGGGGGAGCTTGGGAGCCGCGGAGGAGAGCACAGCAACAGGGGTGCGGAGGGCAAAGCGGACAGATTCCAGCGCAGAGGATCGGGCCGACCGGCACTCACCAGCGAGAGGCTTGTCTGCTCGCCCGCCGGGGCGGGTGGGGCTGGGAGCTGAGGCTCCGGCTTTTGTCGGAGCGCCGGGACAGGACTGAAGTTGGCGGCGTGAACACAGCCTGCAGGGCGTTGGTGCGCCGCGGCTAGCCGGGAGAGAGTCCGGGGAGGGGTCTGGACCTGCCGAAGAGGCAAGAGACTTTTACGTCCCTCTTTGTTTCCTGGTGCACGAGGAGAGGGGATTAAGAACCCTGCTTGAGAGAGCTCCAGGGACGGGCGCGAGCCGCGGCTAAGAGTGCGGAGCCCAGAGACGGACATGGGACGCTGAGGCCGCTGCTGCTGCCGCCAGGAGGCCTGTGTGCGAGCACAGGTCACTAGCCACACGCCCTTCCGGGGAGCCTGTGCAGCCCGCCACTGCCAGGGTCCCGGGATCCAGTGACAACTCCCCCGGGAGAACGCACGGCGCGCCTCAGCCTGCAGCGTCACGCCGGCCTCTGCCGCTGCAGGCCCGCCCCGCACTCCGTGACCCTCCCTACCCCCCGGCCTGGGTGAGCCAGAGCCTCCGAATCAGCGGCTCCTTTAACCGCGTCCTGTCTGAGCAAAGAACAGACGCCCTCCGGCGACCTACACGCACAGGCGGGGCCAAATCCAAAGCTGAGCCCCTGGGAACTGTGAGAACAAAGAAGAGAAAGGGAAATCTCTCCCAGCAGCCTCAGAAGCAGCGGATTAAAGCTCCACAATCAACTTGATATACCCTGCATCTGTGGAATACCTGAATAGACAACGAATCATCCCAAATTAAGGAGCCCTGTGGATGAAAGGCTCTTGGTGCTGCAGCCAGGAGTCAGTGCTGTGCCTCTGAGGTGGGAGAGCCAACTTCAGGACACTGCTCCACAAGAGGCCTCCCAGCTGCACATAATATCAAACAGCAAAAATCTCCGAGAGATCTCCATCTTAACGCCAGCACCCAGCTTCACTCAACGACCAGCAAGCTACAGTGCTGGACATCCTATGCCAAACAACTAGCAAGACAGGAACACAACCCCACCCATTAGCAGAGAGGCTGCCCAAAATCATAATAAGTCTATAGACACCCCAAAACACACCACCAGACGTGGACCTGCCCACCAGAAAGACAAGATCCAGCCTCATCCACCAGAACACAGGCACTAGTACCCTCCACCAGGAAGCCTACACAACCCACCGAACCAACCTTAGCCACTGGGGACAGACACAAAAAACAACAGGAACTACGAACCTTCAGCCTGCAAAAAAGGAGACCCCAAACACAGTAAGATAAGCAAAATGAAAAGACAGAAAAACACACAGCAGATGAAGGAGCAAGATAAAAACCCACCAGACCTAACAAATGAAGAGGAAATAGGCAGTCTACCTGAAAAAGAATTCAGAATAATGATAGTAAGGTTGATCCGAAATCTTGGAGATAGAATGGACAATAGAATGGACAAATTGCAAGAATCAGTTAACAAGGACCTAGAAGAACTAAAGATGAAACAAGCAACGATGAACAACACAATAAATGAAATTAAAAGTACTCTAGATGGGATCAATAGCAGAATAACTGAGGCAGAAGAACGGATAAGTGACCTGGAAGATAAAACAGTGGAAATAACTACTGCAGAGCAGAATAAAGAAAAAAGAATGAAAAGAACTGAGGACAGTCTCAGAGACCTCTGGGACAACATTAAACGCACCAACATTCGAATTATAGGGGTTCCAGAAGAAGAAGAGAAAAAGAAAGGGACTGAGAAAATATTTGAAGAGATTATAGTTGAAAACTTCCCTAATATGGGAAAGGAAATAGTTAATCAAGTCCAGGAAGCACAGAGAGTCCCATACAGGATAAATCCAAGGAGAAATACGCCAAGACACATATTAATCAAAGTGTCAAAAATTAAATACAAAGAAAACATATTAAAAGCAGCAAGGGAAAAACAACAAATAACACACAAGGGAATCCCCATAAGGTTAACAGCTGATCTTTCAGCAGAAACTCTGCAAGCCAGAAGGGAGTGGCAGGACATATTGAAAGTGTTGAAGGAGAAAAACCTGCAACCAAGATTACTCTACCCAGCAAGGATCTCATTCAGATTTGATGGAGAAATTAAAACCTTTACAGACAAGCAAAAGCTGAGAGAGTTCAGCACCACCAAACCAGCTCTACAACAACTGCTAAAGGAACTTCTCTAGGCAAGAAACACAAAAGAAGGAAAGGACCTACAATAACGAACCCAAAACAATTAAGAAAATGGGAATAGGAACACACATATCGATAATTACCTTAAATGTAAATGGACTAAATGCTCCCACCAAAAGACACAGATTGGCTGAATGGATACAAAAACAAGACCCATATATTTGCTGTCTACAAGAGACCCACTTCAGACCTAGAGACACATACAGACTGAAAGTAAGGGGATGGAAAAAGGTATTTCATGCAAATGGAAACCAAAAGAAAGCTGGAGTAGCAATTCTCATATCAGACAAAATAGACTTTAAAACAAAGACCATTACAAGAGACAAAGAAGGACACTACATAATGATCAAGGGATCGATCCAAGAGGAAGATATAACAATTGTAAATATTTAAGCACCCAACTTAGGTGCACCTCAATACATAAGGCAAATACTGACAACCATAAAAGGGGAAATCGACAGTAACACATTCATAGTAGGGGACTTTAACACCCCACTTTCACCAATGGACAGATCATCCAAAATGAAAATAAATAAGGAAACACAAGCTTTAAATGATACATTAAATGAGATGGAGTTAATTGATATTTATAGGACATTCCATCCAAAAACAACAGAATACACATTTTTCTCAAGTGCTCATGGAACATTCTCCAGGATAGATCATATCTTGGGTCACAAATCAAGCCTTGGTAAATCTAAGAAAATTGAAATTGTATCAAGTATCTTTTCTGACCACAACACCATGAGACTAGATATCAATTACAGGAAAAGATCTGTAAAAAATACAAACACATGGAGGCTAAACAATACACTACTTAATAATGAAGTGATCACTGAAGAAATCAAAGAGGAAATCAAAAAATACCTAGAAACAAATGACAATGGAGACACAACGACCCAAAACCTGTGGGATGCAGCAAAAGCAGTTCTAAGGGGGAAGTTTATAGCAATACAAGCCCACCTTAAGAAGCAGGAAACATCTCGAATAAACAACCTAACCTTGCACCTCAAGCAATTAGAGAAAGAAGAACAAAAAAACCCCAAAGCTAGCAGAAGGAAAGAAATCATAAAAATCAGATCACAAATAAATGAAAAAGAAATGAAGGAAACAATAGCAAAGATCAATAAAACTAAAAGCTGGTTCTTTGAGAAGATAAACAAAATAGATAAACCACTAGCCAGACTCATCAAGAAAAAAAGGGAGAAGACTCAAATCAATAGAATTAGAAATGAAAAAGGAGAGGTAACAACTGACACTGCAGAAATAAAAGAGATCATGAGAGATTACTACAAGCAACTCTATGCCAATAAAATGGACAATCTGGAAGAAATGGACAAATTCTTAGAAATGCACAACCTGCCAAGACTGAATCAGGAAGAAATAGAAAATATGAACAGACCAATCACAAGCACTGAAATTGAAACTGTGATTAAAAATCTTCCAACAAAGAAAAGCCCAGGACCAGATGGCTTCACAGGCGAATTCTATCAAACATTTAGAGAAGAGCTAACACCTATCCTTCTCAAACTCTTCCAAAATATAGCAGAGGGAGGAACACTCCCAAACTCCTTCTACGAGGCCACCATCACCTTGATACCAAAACCAGACAAGGATGTCACAAAGAAAGAAAACTACAGGCCAATATCACTGATGAACATAGATGCAAAAATCCTCAACAAAATACTAGCAAACAGAATCCAACAGCACATTAAAAGGATCATACACCATGATCAAGTGGGGTTTATTCCAGGAATGCAAGGATTCTTCAATATACGCAAATCTATCAATGTGATAAACCATATTAACAAACTGAAGGAGAAAAACCATATGATCATCTCAATAGATGCAGAGAAAGCTTTTGACAAAATTCAACACCCATTTATGATAAAAACCCTTCAGAAAGTAGGCATAGAGGGAACTTTCCTCAACATAATAAAGGCCATATATGACAAGCCCACAGCAAACATTATCCTCAATGGTGAAAAACTGAAAGCATTTCCACTAAGATCAGGAACAAGACAAGGTTGCCCACTCTCACCACTCTTATTCAACATAGTTTTGGAAGTTTTAGCCACAGCAATTAGAGAAGAAAAGGAAATAAAAGGAATCCAAATCAGAAAAGAAGAAGTAAAGCTGTCACTGTTTGCAGATGACATGATCCTATACATAGAGAACCCTAAAGATGCTACCAGAAAACTACTAGAGCTAATCAATGAATTTGGTAAAGTGGCAGGATACAAAATTAATGCACAGAAATCTCTGGCATTCCTATATACTAATGATGAAAAATCTGAAAGTGAAATCAAGAAAACACTCCCATTTACCATTGCAACAAAAAGAATAAAATATCTAGGAATAAACCTACCTAAGGAGACAAAAAATCTGTATGCAGAAAATTATAAGACACTGATGAAAGAAATTAAAGATGATACAAATAGATGGAGAGATATACCATGTTCTTGGATTGGAAGAATCAACATTGTGAAAATGACTCTACTACCCAAAGCAATCTATAGATTCAATGCAATCCCTATCAAACTACCACTGGCATTTTTCACAGAACTAGAACAAAAAATTTTGCAATTTGTATGGAAATACAAAAGACCCTGAATAGCCAAAGCAATCTTGAGAACGAAAGAAGGAACTGGAGGAATCAGGCTCCCAGACTTCAGACTATACTACAAAGCTACAGTTATCAAGACGGTATGGTACTGGCACAAAAACAGAAAGATAGATCAATGGAACAGGATAGAAAGCCCAGAGATAAACCCACGCACCTATGGTCACCTTATCTTTGACAAAGGAGGCAGAAATGTACAGTGGAGAAAGGACAGCCTATTCAATAAGTGGTGCTGGGAAAACTGGACAGGTACATGTAAAAGTATGAGATTAGATCACTCCCTAACACCATACACAAAAATAAGCTCAAAATGGATTAAAGACCTAAACGTAAGGCCAGAAACTATCAAACTCTTAGAGGAAAACATAGGCAGAACACTCTATGACATAAATCACAGCAAGGTCCTTTTTGACCCACCTCCTAGAGAAATGGAAATAAAAACAAAAGTAAACAAATGGGACCTAATGAAACTTAAAAGCTTTTGCGCAGCAAAGGAAACCATAAAGAAGACCAAAAGACAACCCTCAGAATGGGAGAAAATATTTGCAAATGAAGCAACTGACAAAGGATTAATCTCCAAAATTTATAAGCAGCTCATGCAGCTTAATAACAAAAAAACAAACAACCCAATCCAAAAATGGGCAGAAGACCTAAATAGACATTTCTCCAAAGAAGATATACAGAGTGCCAACAAACACATGAAAGAATGCTCAACATCACTAATCATTAGAGAAATGCAAATCAAAACTACAATGAGATATCATCTCACACCAGTCAGAATGGCCATCATCAAAAAATCTAGAAACAATAAATGCTGGAGAGGGTGTGGAGAAAAGGGAACCCTCTTACACTGTTGGTGGGAATGTAAATTGATACAGCCACTGTGGAGAACAGTATGGAGGTTCCTTAAAAAGCTACAAATAGAACTACCATATGACCCAGCAATCCCACTACTGGGCATATACCCTGAGAAAACCATAATTCAAAAAGAGTCATGTACCAAAATGTTCATTGCAGCTCTATTTACAATAGCCCAGAGATGGAAACAACCTAAGTGTCCATCATCGGATGAATGGATAAAGAAGATGTGGCACATATATACAATGGAATATTACTCAGCCATAAAAAGAGACGAAATTGAACTATTTGTAATGAGGTGGATAGACCTAGAGTCTGTCATACAGAGTGAAGTAAGTCAGAAAGAGAGAGACAAATACCGTATGCTAACACATATATATGGAATTAAAAAAAAATGTCATGAAAAACCTAGGGGTGAAACAGGAATAAAGACATAGACTTACTAGAGAATGGACTTGAGGCTATGGGGAGGGGGAAGGGTAAACGGTGACAAAGCGATAAAGAGGCATGGACATATATACACTACCAAACGTAAGGTAGTTAGCTAGTGGGAAGCAGCCGCATAGCACAGGGAGATCAGCTCGGTGCTTTGTGACCGCCTGGAGGGGTGGGATAGGGAGGGTGGGAGGGAGGGAGACGCAAGCGGGAAGAGATATGGGAATATATGTATATATATAAGTGATTCATTTTGTTGTGAAGCTGAAACTAACATACCATTGTAAAGCAATTATACTCCAATAAAGATGTTAAAAAAAATGTTCATTTTAGGATTTTTGTATTGATAATAAATTGATGAAGACAAGCATCATTGCAAGGAATAGAGAGCCAGGCTCCTTAATATTCAGTCAGTTACAGTGATTATAGGATTTGGTTTTGCTCTTACTTTTCTATATCAAATAGAGTTGTTTTTCTGTTTGTTTTTGACATTTCTATTTTTTTCTTAACCTTTATTTTTTAGAGCATTCTTACATTCACAGAAATAGAATTGTTTTTTGTTATAGCTTTTATATGATTTCGATTTCACAGAAAGTTTCTACAATCTACACATTTGTATTTGTGCCATGGTAAATTTCATTCAGTTCTACTTTTTAACTTTTCATACAGAAGAATAAAAATAAGAAATTTAAAAAAATCACTGATTCATGAAACACTTGTTTGGCAACAGTACAGCTATTGGGTTGGGACTGTGGCGACCTTCATTTTGACAGAATGAGGACAGATTATTGTTCAGATTAGAGTAGTTTATGAAATTAACCAAAACCACAAACAAAATATTAGCAAATAGAATACAGCAATGTATTAAAAGAAGAATATATCTTGACAAAGTGAGGTTTATCCAAAGTGGAATATTTGTTGAACATTAAAAAATCAATGTCATAAAGAACAAAAACCTTGTGACTGTACTAATAAATGCTGAGGAAACATTTGATAAAATTCAACACCCATTCTGTATTAAAAAAAAAAGAAAACAACAACAGAAACAAAAAGCTCTCAGCAAAGTAGAAAATCAAGGAAAGAAACCTCCTCTCTAATAAGGGGTATCTATTGAACACTTAGAACTAACATCACACTTAATGGTAAAATATTAGATGCTTTCCCTCTACAGTCAAGGCAAGGATATTCACTTTTATCACTTCTATTCTACAATTCAGTAGAGGGCCTCGCCAGTGCAATAAGTCACGGACAGAAATAAAAGGCACAAAGATGAGAAAGAAAGAAGGAAAGCTATCTTTATTTGCAGTTGACGTCACTGTGTACATGAAACATCCAAAGGAATCTACAAACTACTAGAATTTTTTAGTGAATTTAGTAAAGTTGCAGGGTAAAAGACCAATGTATAAAGATTAAATTGTATTTCTCTATACAGGCAACAAATGATGGGAAAATAAAATTAAAATACACTACTGAAAGTCACCTAAGAATCAAATACTAAGAATAAATTTAATTTTAATGAAAGATATGCAAGGTCTCTACACAGAAATTTATAAAATATTGCTGAGAAAAATTAGAGAAGTCTTAAATAAATGCAGAGTTATACCATGTTCATGAATTGGAAGATTTAGTATGTTAAGATGTCAGCTTTCCTCAAATTTATCTATCCAGTTAATGCAATCCCTACCTAAATCCCAGCAGAGAGTTTTGTAGAAATGAATAAGCTGATTTCTAAAATATTTATGCAAAGTATCTTAAATGGCCAGAACAATCATGAAAAAGAAGAACAAAGGTGGAGGAGTTATGCTAGCTGATTTCAAGACTTACTAAAAAGCTATAGTAATCAAGATAGTGTACTATTGGTATAAGGTAAAAAATAGATCAATAGAACAGAATAAAGAGTCCAGAAATAGATCTACCGTGGTTATTGGGCAACATATAGATGCATGGTCAATTGCTTTTTGTCAAAAATGTCAAAGCAATTCAATGTAGAAAGGCAAATAAGTCACATGTCAGTAAATATCAGGGAAAAATGGTGGAAAAACTAGATATTGGCACAGGAAAAAAATTAACCTTGACTCCTACCTCACACTATACATATAAATTAATTTGAAGTGGAAAACATATCTTCACTATTTGGGACAGGGAAAGATATCTTAGAAAGTCATAAAAGACACTACCAATAAAGGCAAACATTCATACATTGGACTTTATCAAAATTAAATACTTCTCATTAAAAGAAACATCATCAAGAAAATGAAAAGTCAAGCTACAGATTGAGATGAAATATTCAAGAAGCGTATATTTGAAAAAGACTTCATCTAGAATATATAAAGAATTCCTACAAATCAATAATAAAAACCTCAATTAATAAAAAATGGACAAAAATCTTTAAGAAGCACTTTCAAAGGAAGATACCTGAATAGCCAAGAAATTTCAATATATGAAAAGGTGTCCAACATTATAAGGCAATAGGGGAATGCAAATTAAAACCACAATGAAATACTGCAACACACTCATCATAATGTCTAAAATTACAAGACTGATAATACCAAGTGTTGGCAACCATACATTGTTGGTGAAAACATAAAATAGTAAAATTTTAGTTCAACATGTTATCTAACTTATGAGCAGAAAATCCACTTCTAGGTACATACCCAAGCGAAATGAAAACATATTCCTCGAAAAGATGTGTCCAAAACGTTCATGATAGCTTTATTCATAATAACTGGGAACATCAGCAAGAGAATAGATAAACAAATTATGGTATATTTTTACAATGGAATACTACTCATCAATCAAAAGAAACAAACTCTTGATGAAGGCAACATCATGGATGAATCAAAAACATTATATTGAAAATGCTGGAGAGGGTGTGGAGAAAAGGGAACACTCTTGCACTGCTTGTGGGAATGTGAATTGGTACAGCCACTATGGAGAACAGTATGGAGGTTCCTTAAAAAACTAAAAATAGAACTACCATACGACCCAGCAATCCCACTACTGGGCATATACCCTGAGAAAACCATAATTCAAAAAGAGTCATGTACCAAAATGTTCATTGCAGCTCTATTTACAATAGCCTGGAGATGGAAACAACCTAAGTGCCCATCTTCTGATGAATGGATAAAGAAGATGTGGCACATATATACAATGGAATATTACTCAGCCAGAAAAAGAAACGAAATTGAGTTATTTGTAGTGAGGTGGATGGACCTAGAGTCTGTCATACAGAGTGAAGTAAGTCAGAAAGAGAAAAACAAATACCGTACGCTAACACATATATATGGAATTTAAGAGAAAAAGATGTCATGAAGAACATAGGGGTAAGACAGGAATAAAGACACAGACCTACTAGAGAACGGACTTGAGGATATGGGGAGGGGGAAGGGTGAGCTGTGACAAAGCGAGAGAGAGGCATGGACATATATACACTACGAAATGTAAGGTAGATAGCTAGTGGGAAGCAGCCGCATAGCACAGGGAGATCAGCTCGGTGCTTTGTGACCACCTGGAGGGGTGGGATGGGGAGGGTGGGAGGGGGGAGACGCGGGAGGGAGGAGATATGGGAGCATGTGTATATGTATAACTGATTCACTTTGTTATAAAGCAGAAACTAACACACCATTGTAAAGCAATTATACCCCAATAAAGATGTTAAAAATAAAAACATTATATTGAGCACAAGAAGCCAAACACAAAAGAATACATACTTTATGATTCTATTAATATGAAATTCAAGAACAGGCAAAACTAACTTATGGTGATAGAAATTAGAACAGTGCTGGGTGACTGGAGAGAGGCACAGAGGAATTTTCTGGAATGATGGAAAGGTCCTCTATCTTGTATTGCGGGTAGTTATATGTGTTCCCATTTGTCAAAATTCAAAGAGCAATAGACTTAAGATGTGGGCATTTGACATTATCAAGGAGTACTGTCAGTATAGAAGAAAGAGAGAGAGGACAATAAAGAAAGAGAGAGAAGTGTATTCTAGGAGGATTGCCTCTTACATTAGTCAAGTCCTAGAAAATGAAAACAGCCCTTTCCTGCCCTTAGGTTATAAGCATTAAAAATAAACCGTGAAGCCTCTGTCCTATGACTTTTGGTTCCTGGATGGCTTAAACTTTCTTTTTAAAAGTAAACTAGGGACTAATGATTCTCATTGGGGTAAGAACTCATTGAACTTATTTCTAAATTCAAGCCCAGGCAAGAGTTTCCAGCCTTCGGGACGGCCTCCCCACACTCCGGGTCCCTAGTGGGTCTCTAAATAAGTTGGCAGTTCTGCAAGGAGACATTTGCTACAATCAGCTTCCTTAACTTGAAAGCCCCAGTGGCTGAAGTTAATTGTGTCTGGCCTTGGCCCCCTTGGCCTCCCCACCTTTGATGGGTTTCTCTTCTGTTCTAGCTATGCCACGAGAGGCATTTTACTGGGCCCTTCCCAGCAAGGAATAAAATTGCAAACATATTGGAGGTGTCCTTTTGTTTTGTTTTGTTTCTAAGGAAGGACTGCTTAAGGCTGAACCCTGTGATAACCACGAGTATTAAATTGCAGTTGCTTATGTGGCTACAGGGGGGAAGTAAGTGGGTTGGGTAATCTCTTCAGAGAAATTGACATCAGATTTGGGTAAAATGTTGGGTGACTCCAGGCAATGTGTAAATCAACAGTTCTTAGTATTAATCCCGGAAGCCTGGTATTTCTTTGCAAAAGAGGAGAAAGGGAAAACTGCAATCCTCAGCAGCTCTCTGTACCCACCCAGGTAGAGACCAAGTCCATATTAATCCATGTAAACAAAATCGATACTTCTGGAAAAGTCAAGGTTTGGGGAGCAGGCACACACATACCTGCAGGGCCTCAGGCATCTTGTGACTTAAGGATGAAGGCCACACGATGAGGATGGTTGGTCAGGGTGACAGAAGAGCCTCCCTCCCTCTTTGATGACATTGTTGGTCTGCCTGCCTCTGGTCTTCTTGTTGCATGAGAAAAATTAACATTTTACTTTTTAAGTCATAGTCAAGATTTCTGTCACTCAATGCAAAACCCATTGCTTATTGAAAAAGATTCTTTCATAAACAGAGAGGTAGATATTGCATGTTAATTATTTTTTTTTAAGTGTCAAAGGTGGAAGATGGCAATCTTATTTTCAATTCTTCCCCCCTCCACATACCCATGCCCTTTGCCATGCCACCTGGCCATTCCTCTCACTTGTGGCAGCACCGAGTATTGTAGTTTCCCAACTTATTGGTACAAGGCTTGGCCGTGGACTTGCTGCGGTCATGGAATGCTGGTGGATGTAAATGAGCAGAGGCTTTAAATTTGGTTATAGGTGGGGCTTGTTCCACTCTGAGAATGTGCCCCTGGGAGCTGCTGTCCTGGAGGGATGAGAGACAACGAAAATAGGCCTGACCCCACCTGCAGCTGGGAGCCCATTCCGCTGCCCCAGCCTGAAGAAGAGCCACCCAGCAGAGCCCAGCCCCGATCAGCCTAACCTCAGACAACCTGCCCACTGTGAGCATGAGAGTAACTGTCTGTGGTAAGCCACTGAGTTCTGGGATATTTTGTTTTGCATTAATATTGTGGCTAATGAAGTAATACTAAACCTGCAGTTTTGTAGCTTAGTTTTTCAGTTAGCAATATACCATAAACACAAATATGCTTCTACAACTTGAGTTTTAAAGGATGCATAATATTCCATAGTATAGAATATCCTAATTCTTTCCTTCAGTTACCTAGGATTGGACACTTGGGTCCAATTATTTTATTAGGGTTTTGCTAATAAATCTGCCACAAAATCCTTGTATAAGTCTCTATGCATGTTCTTAGGTTCCCTAAAATAAATCTTTAAAGAACAAATTTCTAGAAGTGGAATTGCTAAGTCAGAGCAGATACACATTTTAAGGCTTTTCATACATATTACCACATGGCCGTTCAGAAAGACTGGAATAATTCATGTTTCTACCAGCAAGGAATGAAAGTACTCATTTCCCCAGATCTTTCCAGGTTTAAATATCATCATGCTTATCATTTTTGTACAAAATCTCGATGGTTGGATGATAGTGACCATTTTTTCTTATTATAAAAGAAATGCAGGTTAAATATGGAAATATAAGTACGTGAAAAGAATAAAATACGAATCACCCAAAACGCCATTTCCAAATGATACCCAATGCCAACATTTTGTACAAATCCTCAAGTGGTTTATATTTGAACTGTATACACTTAGATATTTACATGTTTTTGCAGGTCACACACGTAGATGTGAACAGAGAAACTTAGTTCACCTCTCTATGATGGAAATAAACTTGATCTTGAGCCCCTAATCCAACTGCGTAGAAAAAAGCACTTAAATTTGCTACCTGTTATGGACTGACTTTTTGTGTCCCTCTCCACCCTCTCTCCATCACCCCTGCCCACCCCTCGCCCAGCCCAGTTCATATGTCAAAGCCTTGACCTCCAGGGTGACTGTATTTGGACTAAGAAAGTATTAAGGTTAAGTGAAGTCATAAGGATCGCACCGTGATCTGATTGGACTGATGTCCTTATAGGAAGAGACACCAGACAGCTTCTCTGTCCCCTCAAACGCACAAGGAGGTCATGTGAGCACATAGCGAGATGGCGCCGTCTGTATGCGAAGAGAAGAGGCCTCAGAATGAAACTTAACCTTGCCAGCGCTTTGGTCTTGGATTTCCCAGCCTCCAGAACAGTGAGACAATAAATTTCTGTTGCGTAAGCCACCCAGTCTCTGGTTATTTGTTACGGCAGCTCGAGCTAATACAATAACTTGAATTATCTTTTGATAATTTCAGGTTTAAACGGCTTCTTTTGACTACTTAGTGTCTTTCAGGTAACTAATCGGATTACTTTAGGATTCTCCCTACTTCAGGATTTCTCCCTACTTCCCTTTTCCTCCTCCTTTTCCAAAGCGGTAACTGATGGTCAGAGATGGCTTCCGGTCTCACGGCAGAGGGCGGGTGGCATCTGCTCTTTGGCCTTCTCTAAGTCCCAGATCACCCCTCCTGCTCATGGGCATTTCGGCCGAGTCTACAGAGCTGTGTCTATTACCACCTTGTGTGCCTGCTGGCTGGCTCTTGCTGCTAAAGTCTATGGTCCGTGGGAACGTCCCCACTTCAAAGATTCCTACAAGCCAAAGCCTCCCTGTCCTGGTCTCAACTCTCTTTTTTCCCATAGATACTCTTGGCACTTCCGCAAGCCCAAAGGGGTACGTGCAGCTTCTGAATGTCTTCCTCACGTGCCACGCTCAGGGGTGGGTGTGAAGGATTAGCTCAGGTCCTCACTTTTGCACCTCCTTCCTCAGACCCTGCTAATCTCCTGCCCGGGAATCATGTTGCCCCCAGACTCTCCTTTCTCCCAAGGTGCCCAGGTTCCACTGGGTCTGTCCAGGTGCTCCTGCCATTGCCTGTCCCTTGGCTGCCCAGAACTCAGCAGGGTATGTGTGCCAAGGGCTTCTCGAGGCTCCTTCTCTCATCCCCGCGGAATTCTTTCCAGGTTCCTCCCCAGGGCCCTGGAAGGGCCTGTCTTCTTCCTATGGGCTGCGAGCTCCCCTCATGTCATAGCCTACACACTGTGACCTACTCTGTGGCCTTTCCTCAAAGCTTTAGTTCTTTTTTTTTTTTTAACTTGGCTGTTTTCTTTTTTTCTGCAGCTTTATTTTTTTTGGCTGCACCAAGCGGCATGTGGGATCTTAGTTCCCTGACCAGGGATCGAGCCCATGCCCCCTGCATTGGAAGTGCAGAGTCTTAACCACTGGACGGCCAGGGAAGTCCTCAAAGCTTTAGTTCTTGATATATAAATTGCAACTTTGGAAATTCTAAGAAGTCCTTTTTCTTTCTCTTTTGAAAACTTGGCTTTCGAGTCTACTGCCTTCCTTTTCCCCCAACTACTCACCAAGGACCTTGAAAAATTTAGTTTGAAGCATCCAACAGATTGATGAATTCTCCCCTGAGCTGTATCCATTCTCTTCGCAAAGCGGTGAATCTTTCAGCTTCAATAAGCTGATAGTCACCCAGTCAGTAGGAACAAATCGTGTCTTAATATTTTAAAAATATGATCCCTGGGCTTCCCCGGTGGCGCAGTGGTTGAGAGTCCGCCTGCCGATGCAGGGGACACGGGTTCGTGCCCCGGTCCGGGAAGGTCCCACATGCCGCGGAGGGGCTGGGCCCGTGAGCCATGGCTGCTGAGCCTGCGCGTCCGGAGCCTGTGCTCCGCAACGGGAGAGGCCACAACAGTGAGAGCCCCGCATACCAAAAAAAAAAAAAAATATGTATATATAATCCCTGCTACCTATGATATATACATATGTACACCACTGACCTTTTTAAAGGCTGCGTCTTCTTCAGGATGTTCAATATTCCATAATGAATTCAAACAAGCTTGTTTCTCTGCGTTGCTTTTCTCTGACTGTAATTCCGAATCCATGTCCTGCGATGCATGGGTAAGGGACTACTCCCCAAACTGGGAGATCTTAGGTCAGGGTTGATTCAGGGGTGTTGTACCCAATATTGTCTGGGAAGCAGAGTATGAGTTGAAAGTGGTGGGTTAGTGTACCAGAATCAGGGAATAACATAAAGTGAAAAGGTGGCCTTCGGTGACAGACGAGGCATGAGAGTGGGGCAGGATACAAGGTGAAGTGGAGGTGGCAGAAATGGCTAATACGTCTTCTCTTTTTCCAGAGCAGTGATTCTTAACTGGGGGTGATTTTGGCCCCTAGGGGACAGTAGGCGATGGCTGGAGACATTTTTGTTCATCACACATAGGGGGCTGCTACTGGCCTCTAGAAGGTAGAGGCAAGGGATGCTGCTAAATGCTCCACAGTGCACAGGGTAGCTTCTGCACCTAAGACTCACCAGGCCCAGCAGTTGTGCCAAGGTTCAACAGCCCTGTCCTATCTTACTGGAATCGCTGATTTTTAGGTCACATGGCTGCCAACACTGAAGACTATATTTCCCAGCCTGTTTTGTAGTTTGGTGTGACCATGTGACTAAGTTCTGGCTAACGAGACTTAGGCTAACGTAGCAACTTCTGGGAACGGTCCTTGAAGAAAGAAAGCATGCTCTTCTCCTTCCCTTGTGTCCTTCCTCATGGCTGGAATGCGATTGTGTTGGCTGGAGCTCTGGCAGCCATCTTAGAACAATAGGATGTCTTTGAGCCCATCTGAAGTGGAGCAAGAAGGAAAAAAGGGTTCCTGATACTGTGAAGCATCTTTCTGCTCTCAAATGTCCTCCCTTAAACTCCTTCAAACTAAACAGAAACACTCTACCTTGCTTAGTCTTCTATTATTTCATGGGTTTTTTTCCTGTTACTTACAGCTGAACTTAATTCTAATTAGTACAGTGTACTATTTGCACCTTCCTTCTGCACTCTGGAATGTTCTAGTTATTGAGATCTGCCATGCCATGATGGGTTAGGGCTACATTCTGGAAGGAGCTGAACTTGGCAAGGAGCAGAGCAGGTCTGGGTGGATTGTGGGCAACAACACAAGAAGTCAACGTGGAAATGGGCTAAGAGAAAAAAAGGGGTTGGATTTAAGCTTCATCTTTTTCTGCAGGCTTGCTTACGTTTGTCCTGGAGTCGGACCAGTGTCCACAACCAGACTCTTCATATGTTTTACGCACCAGCACTCTGTTGCAAAGATGTCCCCAGCATCCTGGTGGCTAAGGTTGGATCCACCTACCTGACCAGGCCTGGCAGCCCTGATAAGCTCAGCCCTGTGAACAAGCCATAGAGGTAACGAAATGTGGGCATGGCTCTTGTTCACGGTTAATGGTCGTGGGTGAAATGAGCTAAGATAATCTGGTAGATTGTGCTACTAGGTATAATCAGTTTTGAAACCCCATAATTAACTGCAAATTCAAATTTGGATAAAACCACAGTTAGCCTCAGCAAACTGTGATGTAGGGAGAGCTTATCTTCAACACCTTCCTGACCTTCAGTTTAGAATCTGTCCTCAACTCGCTAAGGTTTCTGGTGCTCTTAGGTTAGCCCTCGGGTTTCCATAGCCGTTGTGGCAACGCGGCCTCTGATATGCCCTTTGCTTGCAACACCCTTTCCTCTGGAACTTCCAAGCTTTCCCACTTTGACACATTTTCTATTCCTTTAAAATGCTGTTCTTTGCCAGGTGATAGTAGCTAAGGCACTCATACTTTCTACTCAGTTGAAGTGTTGGTGTATTCATTTCCTGGGGCTGACATAACAAAGTATCATAAATGGGGTGACTTAAACAACAAATTTATTCTCTCATATTTCTGGAGGCTGGAAGTCTGAGATCAAGGTGTCTGTGGGGTTGGTTCCTTCTGGAGACTCTGAGAGAAGGATTTTCTCCAGTCTGCTCTCCCAGATTCTGATGGTTTGCCATCAGTCTTTGGTGTTCTTAGACTTGTAGACTCATCACTCCAATCCTCCACCTTCACACACATTCTCCCTGTGTCTCTTTCCTCTGTGTGTGTTTGTGTGTGTGCGTATGTGTGTCTAAATTCCCCCTTTTTATAAGGACGTCGGTCATATTGGATGAGGGCTTGCCCTAATGACTCCATTTTAACTTGATTACCTTTATAAAGATGCTGTTTCCAAGTAAGGTCACATCCTAAGTCCTGGGGGTTAAGATGTCAACATATCTTTTTGGAGGCACACAATTCAACCCATAAAAGTTGGTCAGCTGAGTGGCACAGTTACATTTTAACAGAGGCTTCTGCATATCCACTTGTAGGAGTATCTGAGCTATTTAATAAGGAGGGAGTCCATTCTCCCCTCCCCATTCTGAGCCCAGGGCGCATGCCCCTCAGTCACCTGTCACGGGAGCTGTTTTCTCGGTGTATCACAGGACAAGGCCAGACCTCAAAGCTCCATTGACATTCAGAGATTCATACTCCCTCGTCTCTACAGAAACCTCATGGGACCAGTGTTGAATTATTGCTTTTTAAGAAGTATAGTCTGAAGCAGGACAAGTATGTCTAAGGAGAAGGCTGTGGACCTGAAACCAGTGGGCAGTGACGGTTGTTTTCAACCAGAAAAGAAGCTGGTGATAAATATTAACAACATAGAAAATGTTCCGGAAATCAGGCCAGCAAACCTTAGGCAGGAGAGTCAGGTACAGCTTCTTATAAATGCTTCTTGTTGTCATTAATCCCAGTTTTAATTTCTAGTCTTATTAAAGACTTAAGGCTTTATCTCCATGTCTTCCCCCTGGAAAACCAGATGCATGTAATGATCTTTATCTCTGTAATTTTCCCAGTGGTCACAGTGTCTGTGCTGCTTAATCTTTTACATGTGGATTAATGAGCGCTGGGAAACTCCGTCTTTGTCCCCCTGATGAGTCCCAGCGACAAGATCTGTGGATTCAGCATTGTTTCTCGGAGCTAGATTTTTACCATGAAAACAAATATTGCAGGGAAGGGGGCCAAATACCCATTTGCTGACCTGGGTCACAACAGAATCCAGTGTCACCACTTCTATGTCTCCTTATGAATGTGTTTACATTCCACCCATGGACCTTGTCTGGACACCTGTCCCGATTACAAATGTCCACAGTATCACAGAATAAGAGGGAAAGGACCGTGATCATAGAAGTAGAGTCTTAAAGCCAAAATTGACCTCAGAGATGATTTAATCCAGACTGCCTCAAATAAAACAAAACAGAACAGAACAGAACACCAGAGAGGTTGTGTGATTTTCCGAAGGACACACAAGGAGTTTCTGAAAGAGACGATTCAGCCTTAATCTAATACCCCGTTGACTGTAGCCTAATGACCTATTTGCAACCTAGGGTGAATATTTGTTTTGCATCTGCTTTAAGAACCTGTGAAAAATTAGGGGATTAAAATGTCAGATATCTGCCAGGGACACGTTCTTATGTTATGAGAAGAGCAGAAATCTTGATAAATATGTGCTTTAATATATACTTTGCAGGGAGGAAGGCTTAACATCAATATTCTTCTTCTTCCCTAATGCAATATTGTATATCAACTATACTTGAATGAAACAAAAGAAAAAAATATTATTGCTCTTCCCCATCAAAAAAAAAATCTATTTGAGGACATTCCAAAGAATGTAAATAATAGGTGACCTATTTTTTAGAGAGGATGTCATGCATTTGAACAGGGAAGTAGCAAAAAATAACTTTTAAAGTACACCATTACACTACGATATATAAAATAGATAACTAATAAGGACCTACTGTATAGTATAGGGAACTCTACTCAGTACTCTGTAATGACCTATATGGGAAAAGATTCTAAAAAAGAGTGGATATATGTATATGTATAACTGATTCACTTTGCTGTACACCTGAAACTAACACAACATTGTAAATCAACTATGCTCGAATAAAAATAAAGTACGTGATTAGTAAAAGTCAGGGTATATGCATGCTTTTGGAATTAAAAGAAATAAGAATGTTTTAAGAGCTTTATTCTGGTTATTCATGATGCATTGGCCACAATTAAAAGTATCTGGGATTCAGATGAAGCCCCTACCTTTCTGGCTCCCCTAAACTACTGAGGGTTGGGGGTATTGTCATGGGTACTACGAAGTTTCTAGAAGAAAGTTGGTTCTCACCTGTGCATGGAGCTGATGATAGCTACAGGGAATTTCTCTAAGGACAAAAAGGATGGTGGTGATAAGGCAGGTGGAATTTTACCAATAGGAAAAGAACGTGATACAGAAAGTACAAATTAGGATGTAGGATTATGAATAGTGCATTTTATAAATAGGAAAGAGTTTGGTTCAAAGAGGACAACTTGGAGGCCAGGCTCTCACTGGTTGGTTTGTCTTTCTTGAGTCAGAGTAAGAAGGCTGAACACTGGGGTGAAAAAGAGTGGCAGAAGTGAGTGGGTGGGACCTTGGTTTGGACGGCTGTAGAAGCAGCAGTGCTGAAGGCTTATGTAGATTGTGTGTTTGAAGGCGTGATGACTTTGGCCTCCCCAGTCTTCATTTTGAGTTGACTGTTTTATACAGCTGCAGCCTGGTGGCCAGAAACATGAGCCTCACCTTCAGATAAACCTGGTTCAAATCATGCCCCACTCTATTCGCATGTGGCGTTGGATGAGTCACTTAACTTCTCTAAGCCTCAGTTTTCTCAGCTATGAAATGGGGCTAATCATATGCACCTCATAGAGCTGTAAGAGTTCGTGGGATAATGGATGTGAAGCACTTTGTACTGCGCCTGGCACATAATAATTGCCCAGTAATTGGTGGCAATTATGAGTATTATTACTAATAAGAAAAAATGTTCTTTAAAATTCTTTAAAGTGAATGGAATAATTGTCACAATATTTGTTTGTTTCAAAAATTGTTATTATGGGGCTTCCCTGGTGATGCAGTGGTTGAGAGTCCACCTGCCGATGCAGGGGACACGGGTTCGTGCCCCGGTCCGGGAAGATCCCACGTGCCGCAGAGCGGCTGGGCCCGTGAGCCATGGTCGCTGAGCCTGCGCGTCCGGAGCCTGTGCTCCGCAACGGGAGAGGCCACAACAGTGAGAGGCCCGCGTACCGCAAAACAAACAAACAAACAAACAAAACAAAACAAATTGTCATTATGGATTTTATTGGTTGGCTATTTGCCCTGCTTAGGGAATCAGGGGCATTTCCTGCCTCCTTAAGCAGATAAAATAAGACTTGCCCCCCAAGTTGCCATGGGGCACTGCATCCCTGGTCTTTTGTTCTCCCTACCTACCCAAGGGACTTCCATTCCAGGCTCCTTCTCCCTAAATGACAGATTCACACATACAGCAATCCATTTCTTGGAACTTTCTGGAAGCTTACCATCATACTTTTCCTATACAGAGCAGGCTGTTGTGATTTCTTAAGTCAAATATCATGTGATTCAAAGGAAACAATGGAAGTCAACAAACAATATCAAGAAAAAGGGCAGCAATGGCCCTACTCTCATCTGTGTAGCCAGATAGGGACTGTGGCATGACATCCAACTCTGAGGCACCCACGTGACAGGGGATGCAAAAGACATGGAACACGTGCAAAGGAGAAGAGCTGGTGTGCTCAGGGGGAGCAGAATCTGTGTTATAAGAGAGACTTTTTTTTGGTTAAAATGGTAAATTTTATGTTGTGTATATTTCACCACACACACAAAAACAAACAATGACAGCCTGGCTGATATGGAAAACATCAAAAACTGCCGCTGTGAATAGGCCTCCTTGACTTTAAGTGCCTGGAGATTAAGGGTCCAGGAACTAGACTTCAGTAACTCACTGTAACTCAGTAACTCAGCCGAAAGGAACGGGATGGAAAATTGAGGGAAGAAAAGACACAAGGACACACAATAGTACCTCCTAGTAGTTGAAAGCTGTCATGGGGAAGGTAGATTGGATAAGGACGACCTCACAAGGAGCATATGCAGTCAGTAGGTGTAAGCTCTAAAGAGAGAGATTTTGGGTTTGTTACAAAAAAGAGCTGTCCAAAGATGGAATCAGTTGCTTCAGAAGAGTGGATATATGTATAGGTATAACTGATTCACTTTGTTGTACACCTGAGACTAACACAACATTGTAAATCAACTACGCTCCAATAAAAATTTTTAAAAATATATGTACTCAAAAAATAAAAGAAGTGTAATAGTTAGGATTCTCCAGAGAAACAGAAACAATAGGCTCTTTCTATATCATCTATATCTACCTGTATAATGAGATTTATTATAAGCAGTTAGCTTATGCAATTATGGAGACTGAGAAATCCCACAATTGTCATCTGCAAGTTGGAGACCCAGGGGAGCTGGTGGTATAAATTCCAGTCACATGCTAAGGTCTGAGAACCAGGAAGGCTGATGGTGTAAGTTCCAGTCCCAGGGAAGGCAGAGAGAGAGAATTCAAACTTCCTCAGCCTTTTTGTTCTACTTGGGCCCTCAAAGGGTTGGATGACGCCCACCCACAATGCGAGGGCAATCAGCTTTACTCGGTCTGTCAACTCCAAAGCTAATCTCTTCTGGGAACACCCTCACAGGCACACTCAGAAATAGTGTGTAACCAGATATCTGAGCATCCTATCATCCGAGCAAGATGACACATTGAATTAATCATCACAAGAGGGCTGTGGAGTGATTTTCCTGTTCCTGGAAGTATGTAAGTCTCGACGACATGGTTTCTTGACTGGACCGAGAGGGAGGGGACGAAGGCATTAGATGGGAGGTCTAGATGGTCCAAGAGGCCTTTTCTAACCCACCACCATATTCCCCACTCTGTATGGAAACCCAAGCCACCTCTCTATGAGTTCTGTGAGGCTGCCAAAAAAAAGGACTAAAAGCCACAGAAATGTATTACCCTACAGCTCTGGAGGCCAAAAGTCTGAGATCAGTTTTTGATAAAAGTCTTCATATAAATAGACCCGTACAGTTCAAACCCGTGTTGTTCCAGGGTCAACTGAACAATACAGTATTGTTAACTATAGTCACCATGCTGTTCATTACAGTCCCAGAATTTATTTATCTTATATCAATAACTAGACCTTTGTACCTTTTGACCCCCTTCACCCCCCATCTCTGGCAACTATATCTGTATCTATATCCATCTATATCTATACCTATATATATCTCCACATCTTCTTTTATCCATTTAGCTGTCAATGGACACTTAGGTTGTCTCCATTGGCTGTTGTAACTAATGCCACGATAAACAGAGGGCAGGGGGATGCAGATACCGCTTCAAGACAGTTATTTCATTTTCTTTGGATATATATCCAGAAGTGGAATTGCTGGATCATATGGTAGTTCACTTTTTTTTTTTTTTTTTTTTGCGGTACGCGGGCCTCTCACTGTTGTGGCCTCTCCCGCTGCGGTGCACAGGCTCCGGACGCGCAGGCTCAGCGGCCATGGCTCACGGGCCCAGCCGCTCCGCGGCATGTGGGATCTTCCCGAACCGGGGCACAAGCCCGTCACCCCTGCATCGGCAGGCGGACTCTCAACCACTGCGCCACCAGGGAAGCCGGGTAGTTCACTTTTTAACTTTCTGAGGGACTTCTATGCTGTTTTCCATAGGACTGAACCATGAGTAACATTTTTTAAAATTGATTTAATTTCATGGGTTTTTAAAGGATGCTCCATTGTTTCTGACTTTAGGATAGGCTCGTTTTTTTTCTATAAAGAGCCAGATAGTAAATATTTTACAGTTTGGGGGCTCTGTCACAACTACTCAATTCTGTCTTTGTAGCACGAAAGGAGCTGTAGCAATTTGTACACAAAGGAGTATGTCTGTGTCCCAATAAAACTTTATTTGGATTTCATATAATTCCCACATGTCGCAAAATATTTTATTCATTTGATATTTTTCAACCATTAAAAAGATGTAAATTCTTACCTTGTGGACCATGCAAAACTAGGCAGCAGGCCCTGGAAGGGCTTATAGAATCTGTGGAATCATTGCCCAGCCAAGATGCAGAAAGGAAGGACAGAGCTCGGCTTCAGGAGCAACTGCCACCTCCAGGGACCCTAGAAGTCCCAAGAACTTCCCCCTGCTTCTTGTCTCTGCTTCTTTCTTCTCTCATGTAGGAAACTCGATCACTGATGGCTTCTGAGCCTCACGTCTCATAGCTGTGGCTGTGGAGACTTGCTGAGTTGTCCCAGATCTATACATTTTGGAGCAGGGAGGCGCTGGTCTACTTGGGTCGAGAGCCAGTCGAGAACAGATATCTGAGGCTGGCGGGTAGGGGGGTGGTAGGAACATGGTAGATCCCATGGGACTCCTAGAGGTGTGAAGGACAGTTCCCAGACAAGTGGGAGTTTGGGTTGGACTAAGCAATTGTTGACTTGCCTAATGGCTCATAAAACAGGGTGTGTGTGTGTGTGTGCATGTGGTGGGTGAGATAAAACACCCATACATTATTACAGATTCCCAGAGTGTGTTCTAATAGGGTCTCTAGAACATGTGCTGGCTCAATAATTGCATACACCAGCTTTTAAGCACTTGTAACTGAGCAGGAGCCTATGCAGCCTTCCCAGAACCGGACCCCTGCCCCTACTGTCCTCCACCTGCCTCTTGTCTGTAGAAAACCCTTAGCCTCCCAGGCCTCCTCTAAGCTCCAAAGAGCAAATTTAATCAGAGAAGTGAGAAAATGCAGAAAGAAAGGAAAACAGTCAAGCAAGAAAAAATAATAATAGCTTGGCCATTAAACAAAGTCAAGTCCCTTTAGTTCCTCCTCAAGGGCCAAAGATAATATCCTGAGCCATATCTTTGAGCTGTTTTGCAGATACTGAAACCCCCGCCAGGTGGAAGAAGTTAACTGTATGCTGCCCACAAGCACGCAGACCCCAGACAGGTTGGAACCAGAAGGCTGATGATGTTGACTCCTGATTACCTCACCACCAACCAATCAGAAGAATGTCCACGAGCTGATCACGCACCCCACACCCCTCTCCTTCACCCTGTCTTTAAAAACCTTTCCCTGAAAGCCATCAGGGAGTTCAGGTCTTCTGAGCATGAGTTGCCCATACTCCCTGCTTGGCCTTGCAATAAGCCTGCACCTTCCTTCGCCACGACCTGGTGTCAGTAGATTGACTTTACTCCATGCAGGCAACTGGACCCACGTTTGGTTCGGTAACAGAGGACTGATTAACAACGCTCCCAGAAAAAGAGGCTGCTGGAGCCGTGCTGGGAAGATATGTTGACACCAGGTATTCTTTCATTTGCAACTTTAAATATTCCTCCTTGTTTGGGCCCAGGATTTGATAAGCATCTTTCATAGAAAAACTTTTTCTGTGTCTGTACCCAACATTTGCTCTCATTTCAGAGAGAAAATTTTAACGACTCTGCTCTTCTCACAGGGAAGTGGCTGCTCTTTTTGCAGAAGTTTAACTAATGGCTTCTCAGTAAGATCAGAGCAGACAGGTCACTACAATCTTCCAGAGGTCTCGCTCTCAGATATAAGCCAAAGGGGTGACAACACAGGGGAGGACGAGTGCGGTCAGGCGGCCAGCTGGCTGTGTGCCTGTTACCAGCCTGTTTGCTTGTTAGTCCCTGGAAAAGCGTGGCGTTTCACAGTCTGATCAGAGGAACAAACCCACATGTACAAAACACTCTGCAAAACACCCTGCAAAAGGCCAAGGGTGGGTTGTGAGGCAGTTTGCGCTAATCAGACTTTCTAAATTTACACTTTTCCTCTTTTTTTTTTTTTTTTTTTTTTGCGGTACGTGGGCCTCTCACTGTTGTGGCCTCTCCCGTTGCAGAGCACAGGCTCCGGACGCGCAGGCTCAGCGGCCATGGCTCACGGGCCCAGCTGCTCCGCGGCATGTGGGACCTTCCCGGACCGTGGCACGAACCCTCGTCCCCTGCATCAGCAGGCGGACTCTCAACCACTGCGCCACCAGGGAAGCCCTACACTTTTCCTCTTCATCCTTGACAGTAAAAGTGGAATGCTGCCTCAGGTTTTGGTTGAACAGCGCGCAGAAAGCAAGAACATGAAGCACTCATGGGCCCATCACAGTGAGGTCTGTCTCTACAAAAATTATCTGCAGCCACTTGGGAGTAGGAATTGCGGTAAAGGGGAAAACTAAGATATTAACCAGACCAATCCATTCCAAAGCTATTGCGTGCCAATGGAAGAGAGTTGAGACCCATGTGAAGAGGGAGCAAAGTGCCTTTATGCCCACGTAATACCAAGGCAAATGCAACACACAACACACCTAGCATCCTCATTCACTCACCAAACGTTAACTGAGGACCTAATATATGCCAAAGACTGTTGGAGGGGGAGCTGGGGTGGGTAGAAAGGATAAAATGATTAAGTGAAGTTCCCACCCTCAGGAGATAATCACACACGTGAGCCGATAATTAGGATATGGTAGGATAAATAGTAAAAGAAGGGAAACCAATCAGGATGGGCTTCAGAGAGGAGGTGACATTTGACAGAGGTCCTGAGGGATGAATGCACTTTGCCAGGTGCAGAAGAAGAAAGGCTATTTCAGGCATAGCGTGTAGCAAGAGGTGAGAAAGAATCATGAGTTTTAACGGGTGGAGAATTGGTGAGTAATTCAGTGAAATGAGACTTGATGGTACCTGACATGTACCTGAGGATACATGAGGGAAGTCTGGATGGTTGGATTGGAGTCAGGCTGTACAGGGCCCTGGGCACATATTAGGCATTCAATTAATATTTGCTCAAAGTTGAAAGATAGAAGAATAGCAAGCATGCAATAGTAAAAATGATAATGACAATAAAAGTAATAGCTATTTACTGAGGGCCTACCCATTGTTTTACAGATTTACAAGGTATCGGGAGAGAAATAAAGAATTACAGAAATTCAACTACTTATTACATTACACTACATCATATCTATCTATCTATCTATCTATCTATCTATCTATCTATCTATCATCTATCTATCAATTATCTATTTATTATCTATCTGTCTATCTACCTATGAATGAAAGAGATAGTAAAAGAGAAAAAGACAGTAGAAGAGAACAGTGGGCTTCTCTGATCTTGAGTCCTGTGATGGGATGGCAGTGGGTAAAAGGACAATGTCAGACCATCTGCCCTTCCTGTCCCAGCGTCTGTTCTGGGCAGTGGTCCCTCTGAAGATGGGAACAGGCCCCTGTGCGATGCTGAGGCCAGTATCTTAGGGGAAAGCTTCCCTCCCAGGGGTCTGGATCATGCCCATTCATGGAAGCCTTCCTGCAGGGTAAGAGCATGACCTCAGACAGAGTTCACCGAGCTGGCCAGGTCTGAACCTTGACTCTTGGGTAAGGAGGGCATCGAGTTACCTGGCAAAGCATAGTTCTTTTTTCAGAACAAGGGCTGAGTTAAGAGTAAATATGTTAACATGGAGACCGGCAAAGTTTTTCAGGGATGAGCAGCAGAAGCGGGCATCTATACGGATTTTCTGAGACTATCTTTTCACCTGTTCCGAGGTTCAGGTCACCGCTCAGGGCGCTGTCATCTGGCAGGTCAGTGGGAGGGAGCTGCTCTTGACAGCGCAAGGAAAAGTGTGTAATGGATCCTCCATATCTCAGAAACTCTATCTCTGGAGTAACCGGAGAAGATACACAAGGACTCAACACTAAGGAAGGAGGCGTCACTCACATGCTTCGTGTAGGAGGTGGTTAGCACGCATGAGAGTAAAGCACAAACCTGCCTCATCCTTCTCGACATAGAAACTCCTGTCCGCCGTCATCCCGGGAAGCTCAACACGCATCTACTCCACTGGCACTGCCACTGTGCAAGCCTTTTTTGGAGCTCCCCAAACTTCAGAGCCTGTTTATGAGTCATAAAAGAAATTTGTCTCAGTGAATCATGTCTCATTTTGGACCCAAATTAATATGGCTCAGATCGATCCCTACCTTATTCCCCAGACAAGTTCAACCACCACAATGTAATAGCTGACATCTATGAAGCTCTTATACATGCCTGGCCCTGTGCTAAGTGCTCTGCATCATTTAATGCTCTCGGGAATGCTAAGAAGTATAAATGATTGTTATATCCATTTGACGGATGAGGGAACTGAAGTACAAATTTGTAACCACTGATTATAAACAAAAGAATGTGCCTCTGGCTCTGAAGAGAATTCAGAAACAGGAGCCCCACCCACTTTAAGTCCTTTTGCCACCGCTTGTTGAAATAAGCATATGAAAAGCGTCTCCTGTTTATCACTTTGGAGCAGCACCCATTCTGAACTTTAATTTGCACGCGGCAGGTGCATATACCTGGATTAAGTGCTCTGAGTCTGCATCTGATGTTGGAATATTGTGATGAGAAAGAGAGAGGCTGCGTGACAACTCATGCCAGTGTCATTCAGCCAATACATCATTCATCTTTCAGCGTTCATCAGGGCCCTGGAGCTCTCAATATTGCAATCTTTCCTTTTCTGTTTTTAGGTGAGAAGATCAGCGTCCACAGTCATAGGTATAAGCAGCAGAAATTTTCCCAGACACTAGAAGCAGAATCAGAAGGAAGTGGATTCGAGTTCTGGCCCTGCATTTACTAGCTGTGTTTATGGAGAGTTGCCACATTTTCTAGCTTCCCAGCGCCCTTTAATACATCTCTTGTTATGACTTGGGACTTTCTTCTCCCTAAGGTAGAAGCAACCTTCACAGCCTTCTTGTTGGTAGGGCTTAGGCTGGGCTTGTGGGTGCACCTGTGGGAGGCCCCAGTTTGGAGGAAAGCAGCATGAGGAAACAGCTCTCACTGCAGAGAACTCTGTCTCTGGCAAGTGTGGCGGTGAAGACATCCGGCTGTGCACTGACAGCCATCCTGGGTCCAGTCCCCCTGTGGCAAGCGCCGTGTCTGTGCACAGTGGGTCAGGGGTGAGATCTTTGTTCTGGGGTGTGGTTGGGTTTCCCAGCTCTGGGGCTGATCTTCTGGCCCTCCTAGAAACTCTGAACTACCTAAGGAACACTTTGAAGAGCAACTTCTCTCCTTAAGCTCCCCAGAGTGGCTTCTGCTGTCTGCTGCTAAGAAGCCACCGGAATCTCTGTGATCCTACTTTCCTGCCTACCCTTGATTTCCTCCTGTGCAAAATGGAGATTGAAGTAACACTCATCTTGCAGCATTTCCATTAGGATTTTATGAGATTTTTAAAGGAAAGATGGCTTTGAAAATTCTAAGTAATTGTATCAACATCAGTTATTTGAATTTAAAAAGAAGCAATATGACACAGCCACTGTGGAAGGCAGTTTGGCGAGTCCTCCAAAAGTTGAACAGAGAATGACCTTAAGATACAGGAATTCCACTTCAAAAGAATTGAAAGCAGGGACTTAAATAGATATTTGTACACCCATGTTCATAGCAGCATCATTCACAATAGCCAAAAGATGGAAGCAACCCAAGTGTCCATCAGTGAATGAATGGATGAACAAAACGTGGTCTATCCATACAGTGGAATATTATTCAGCCTTAATAACAAATGAAATTGTGCTACATGCTATGACGTGGATGAAACTTGAACACATACTAAGTGAAAGAAGCCAAACACAAAAGGACAAATACTGTAGGATTCCACTTATGTGAGATACCTAGAATAGACAAATTCATAGACACAGAAAGTAGAATGGTGGTTGCCAGGGGCTGGCGGGGACAGAGGAATGGGACTCACTGTTTAATGGGTACAATTTCAGTTTGAGATGATGACAAAATGCTGGAGATGGATGGTGGTGATGATGGTACAATAATGTGAATGTATTTAAAGCTAAAGCTACTGAACTGTATCCTTAAAAATGGTTACCATGGTAAATTTTATGTTATGTGTATTTTAGCATAGTAAAAAACGTCCAGGGGAAGGAGCGAGAGGGTAGAGGGTGAAAGGGAAGAGGAATTATCCCAGTGACACACTTGATTTTCAGAAACTTTGGTATCAGCCCTTCTTCATTTAGCAGATTGGAAAAAAAAATCCATGAATTTGGTAATTCTCTGTTACGCAGACTGGGAGGAGACAAGGCACTCTTAAATAAGTCTGAGGATGTGAATGGGTACAGCCCTAACAGAGGGCAGTTGGGCAGTACTATTAAACTAGCAAATGTATATATATATCCTTTGGCCCAGCAGCTTGTGTAACTTAGCCTGACTAATACTATCCCTGCCTGCTCATACCTGGTCTCTGCTCTCTCCATCCTCAGTGCTACCTCTGCATTTTAGCGGGAAAGAAATTTCAAAGAGTGGGAATGACCGTGTGCACTTGGCCCTCCATATCCGCGAGTTCTGCATCCATGGAAGTGGGATCTGCGGATGCAGGGTGGGAGGTGCGGGGAAACAACTGTACTATGCCTTTTTATAAAGGGACTTGAGCCTCTGTGGATTTGGGTATCTGCTAGAGGTCCTGGGACAAATGCCCCACAGATACTGAGGGATGACTGCATGTGAAAGTTGACATTTCTTCTTCTGGAATAGCTGAATGAGAGGAGATGTTTGTTTAGAAAAGTTTTCACAAATCCTTCATCAGGAAGATTTTCAGGAAAGGTGATGGTGAACCTTGTTAAGGTGACTTTTTACACACCAATTAAATGTCTTGATTCAAGGGCTTCAGGGCATGAAGGGGGCTGGCAGCTGCCTTGGGTGTTCTGATCTGAGCCGCTCATCAGCACCTAATAGCCCCTTTGCTACATGTGGATACAAATGACCAAACTCAGGCTTTTTCACCCCCCTCTCGCCTAGATTTTCTTTCCCTAAGGAGATATGAAAATGTCACCGGTTGCTGCCTCTACGTCCTATAAGTTTCTGTCTCTATTTTATGTTTCAGAGGGAGAAGAAGCTCACAGTCAGAGAGAAAAGTAATTTTTCTTGTTGCTAATAAGCTAGGTATGTGCAAAAGGTTAGTTTCTGAATTCATTTCAAAGATTCTCTGACTCAAAGTAAGAGATTTGGTAAACTCTAATGGATAATTGTGAGAAATGAGAAATTAAAGGGAGTTTGAAGTCTTCTACGTATTTCTAGTTTAAAAACAATTCGGTCTCTGCATCATTAAAACTAAACTTTCACCTTCTGCAAATTTCCTTCTTTGTTCCAAAAGCTATTGTTCATTTGAACAGAGAGGAAAGGAAGCTGGCGGAGGCCTTTTACACAGTGCAAATGAGAGCAAAAATCAGCCGGACCACAAATGTTAATGAGAGAATGGCTGCTGATCAAGAGGGTGGATTGGGACACAGAAACTTTTTCTTGGGTCTTAGAAGTTTTTCAGTGGGTGATTGCGGGTCACAGTAAAATGAATTACTTTTCGAAAGTAAATATGAAGTGATTCAAGATATTTGAAATTATTACGACCACACTTTGTAGATCTTGTGTTATGACTTATACCTCACATTTAAGCAATCAACCTACACTCAGAATTTTTAGATCTTATGTATTACTGCACATATATATTAGAAATATATACATAAATATATAGCATTTAAGTCAGTGCATATAAAAATACATCTCTTTCAAAAGACAGGTGAATACTATAGTTTCTTCCCCTATGGACTCACCAAAGTATGCTTTTTAATTCTCTTTTTATGGATTTAACATTTCATATATCAATCTCTCAAATGTTTTTTCCATCCAATAATGTCTCGTTTTACCTTCAGAACAACTCTGTAGGTCAGGGATTATTATCCCTATTTTATAGATGAGGAAACTGAGGCTCAGAGAATGACACTGACTTACTGCTGGGACACAAGTTCAAACCAGGCAGACACACGGGAAGATGAAGAGTCTCTGAGGAGGGCAAATAAATGAAAATGAACAGGTGAATTCTTGTGAATACTGTGAACTAATTTTAAAAGATGAGAAATGTCTCTCTCTCACTGGAATGGGAAAGCAATATCAGTGCAAGATACTGACATGCAGAAAGGCATTTAATCTAGGGAATTATGCTTACATAAGTGTTAGAAGGTCCGGAGCAGCAGAGGCAGAAGGCATTCGCTGGCCTTTGAGGTCACATCACAACTGTGTCCAAGGAGGAGGAACTCTCCATCATCATCATCAGAACACCCTGGTTGGCAAAGCCAGGTGCCAGAGGGGAGCAGGAAATCTGGCTGGTGTGATGCTAGCGTCTGTTGGAGCCTACCCATCAGACACCTCTCTCACTGGAAGAACAGCTCTGCCTTACCACTGACTTCCAAATGGTGCACAAGTGCATCTGATTGGCAGAGCCTAAACTGTGTCCAGAACCCTTGTGGGAGAGAGTCTGGGGATTGGAGTTTAAGGCTTCAAATTTCTGAATACAGGAGGGGACAGAAAAAGGGGATAGGAGTCAGGGTAGTCTGAACTATGGTAACAAATAGACTCCACACATTCAGCATCTTTAAGAGTAAAAAGTTATTACTCAGTTAATAGTCCAAGGCAGGGGTCAGGGCAACGGCAACCCTGCTCCATGCAGTCATTCAGGGACTCAGGTTGATGATGGCTTTGCTATTTTCAACATGGTGCTTCCAAGGCTGTCCTAGGTGTTCATCCTCTCAGTCAGCTAGAAGAGGGACAGGGCACGGAGGAACATGTGTGAGAAGCTTTTGTGGGTGGTCCTGAAAGTGGCAGCATCATTTCCGTCTGTATCCCATTATAAAGAATGTGGTCTTGTGCCACATTTACCTGCAAGAGAGGCTGGAAAACATCCATCTGTAGCTGGACAAATATATGCCTGATGCCTCCACTAAAATGGAACAATAAAAATATGGATTTAAGACAGCCGGCAGTCTCTTATAATGGATGGAAAGAGTACCAGTATCCAATAGATGATATCCAGCACAGGGAAAGAGAGTCTCTCTTGCCAATCTTCATTTCTATAATTTGCAGGTATAATTTGGAGGGAAGTTAGCCCGGAAAATCTACATGTCTCATTATAAGGGGACCTGTGCATTTTCTCTCTTGTTCCTCACAAAGTTAAAATGCACTTTCTGTAACTGAGAATTAATATTGGTTGGCCAAAAAGTTCGTTTGGATTTTTCATAAGAGGGTACGGAAAATCCGAACGAACTTTTTGGCCAGCCCAATACATTCTACTCAAGCTGTGTTTCTACTTATGGTCAGTTGTGATAATACTGCAATTAATTTCTCTTGTTGGAATAAAAATCCCCTGTGCTGATCTATGCTGTTATATGTTTTGGTCTGTAAATTCACTACTGGAATATTTCTCTTCACCCTTCACACACCCTCCAACACAGACACAGACACACTTCATTTTGTTTTGCCTGCAATTAGAGGTGCTGCCAGCAGGTGATATAGTACACTACTCAGGCAGATGTTCTGAACTGAGAGCACAGGGTCTTAGAAGTAAAACATGGATTTTAAACTGATTTTTAGAAAATAAATAAGAAAAAAGAAATTCCTTAACAAAATAGTCATCCTTAAAGAGTATTACTCAACCCTATACTTTAAAACCTACCCTCCTCAGATATATACATACACACCCTGGAAGTCAGATTAAACTTACTAAAGCACAGGTTATATCTCCTGGGACTCTGTTAAATTCATGATCTCCTCTCTAGTTTAATCCCCAATTATTCCTATTCACTTAACTGTGTCCTCTGTTCAAACTCCACAGTGTTCAGTTTCCTAAATCCTAGCCTTTGCTCAAGACATGACTCCTGCCTGAGAATCCTTCCCTATTCTCATTTTCCAAGGACCAGTTCAAATATTGCCTCCTCCACGATGCTTCCCACCACACCATGGTATAAGGGAGCTCCCTTTCTCTAGCCTTTTACCTCTCTCAGGTACGAAGACCATTACTCTCCCCATTGTGGTCAAGTTATTTGTCAAAGTCTGATATTTTCCATTAGATTATGAGTTCCCTGAGGCAAGAGCCATATCTTACTTATCTTCAGGCTGTCAAACAACCCATCTCCCCTTTCTATTTTTCTAACAACTAAAATCAGAGCTGTTAACAAATGAATAAAAGGGTAAATCAAAACAATGCTTAAGGTACAAAATTTAATACATTTACCTTTGAGACTCAATTCTTTTTTCCCCCATAGCTTTTAATTTTATTTATTTATTTATTTGCTGCACCCCGCGGCATGCGGGATCTTAGTTCCCCAACCAGGGATCGAACCCATGCCCTCTGTATTGGAAGTGCAAAGTCTTAACCACTGGACTGCCAGGGAAGTTCAGGACTCAATTCTTATCAGCCATCAGCCATGACTCAGTCTAACCCTTATCATTAGAATTAGTTTGCAGTGATTCTGATTGCTGCTATCAGCAACTGTCTTTGGTTAGAGAAATTTTGGTGATCTTTAATTTTTGGCTTACCTTATTTCTACATTTTTGTCCTTTTTTGTGGTAAACTATGCATGACAAAAAGCACCATTTTAACCATTTTAAATGTACAGTTCAATGACATTAAATACATTCACACTGTCGTGAAAGTATCACCACCATCCATCTCCTAAACTAAAAACTCTGTACCCATCAAACACTAATTCTCCATTCCCACCTACCCCCAGACTCTGTTAAACTCTCTTCTACTTTCTGTCTCTATGAATTTGACTATTTTAGATACCTAATATAAGGGTAATGATACAGTATTTGTCCTTTTCGGTCTGATTTATTTCATTTAACAAGGTTTTCAAGGTTCATCCATGTTGTAGCATGTGTCAGAATTTCCTCCTTTTAAGGCTGCATAATATTCCATTTATGCAATATCTATCTATTTATATTTATGTATGTGTACATATATATACTATCCATTCATCCATTGATAGACACTTGGGTTGCTTCCATCTTTTGGTTATTGTGAATAATGCTGCTGTGAACATTGGTGAATAAATATCTGTTCAAGTTCCTGTTTTCAGTTTTTTGGGGTATATACCTAGAAGTGCAATTGCTGGATCATATGGTGATTCTTCCTTTAATTTTTTGAGGACCCACCATACTTTTTTCCACAGCAGCTGCACCATTTTACATTCCTACTAGCAAGGCAGAAGGCTTCCAATTTCTCCACATTCTTGCTACTACTGGTCATTTTCTGGTTTTTGACAATAGCCATCCTAATGGGTATAAGGCTATATATTATTGTGGTTATTTTATATTTAAATAATGAAAACACACTAATTTAGCTTTTTGAAAAATTAAAGGGAGAAATGTTCCTATTGCTCTCTCATCACCAGTTAATTGGCAGGCGAACTCTTCTCAGGGCTTGTGGAAGCTTCTGTAGCTTCATGCTGAGCAAGCTATACCGTACCAAACTATACTATTCTATACTGTACTGTACTATACTATGCTAACTATATTATAGCTTGCACCTAACTCATCACACACTCATTCTCGCTCTTCTGTGAAATGAGATGATGTGATTAATGGGGAGAGTTTCACCTCAAATTGTTTGATCAGTCAAGGGACATGAAAGTGTGAGCAGGGGGACTTCCCTGGTGGTGCAATGGTTAAGAATCCGCCTGCCAATGCAGGGGACATGGGTTTGAGCCCTGGTCCAAGAAGATCCCACATGCCGTGGAGCAACTAAGCCCATGCGCCACAACTACTGAGCCTGCGCACCTAGAGCCTGTGCCTCAGCAAGAGAAGCCACGGCAATGAGACGTCCGCGCACCGCAATGAAGAGTAGCCCCCCACTCACCGCAACTAGAGAAAGCCTGCGTGCAGCAACAAAGACTCAACACAGCCAAAAATAAATAAATAAATTTATTTTAAAAAAAAAGTGTGAGCAGGAAGTGCTTTAAGACAGCCTCTCCAGGGACCCATGTGGGCTGTGATAACCAATAATGGTTGCACTGTGTTTGAGAATGTGACTGAGGGGCTGTGCTTGTGTGTTTCTTTTTTTTTTTTAAACAGCTTTATTGATGCATAATTCACATACTGTATAATTCACCCATTTAAAGTGTATAATACAAATGGGACCTAATGAAACTTAAAAGCTTTTGCACAGCAAAGAAACCATAAACAAGACGAAAAGACAACTCTCAGAATAGGAGAAAATATTTGCAAATGAAGCAACTGACAAAGGATTAATCTCCAAAATTTACAAGCAGCTCGTGCAGGTCAATATCAAAAAAACAAACAACCCAATCCAAAAATGGGCAGAAAACCTAAACAGACATTTCTTCAAAGAAGATATACAGATTGCCAACCAACACATGAAAGGATGCTCAACATCACTAATCATGAGAGAAATGCAAATCAAAACTACAATGAGATATCATCTCACACCCGTCAGAATGGCCATCATCAAAAAATCTAGAAACAATAAATGCTGGAGAGGGTGTGGAGAAAAGGGAACACTCTTGCACTGTTGGTGGGAATGTAAATGGATACAGCCACTATGGAGAACAGTATGGAAGTTCCCTAAAAAACTAAAAATAGAACTACCATATGACCCAGCAATCCCACTACTGGGCATATACCCTGAAAAAACCATAATTCAAAAAGAGTCATGTACCAGAATGTTCATTGCAGCTCTATTTACAATAGCCAGGTCATGGAAGCAACCTAAGTTGCTTTATCCATCCATCATTGGATGAATGGATAAAGAAGATGTGGCACATATATACAATGGAATATTACTCAGCCATAAAAAGAAACGAAATTGAGATATTTGTAGTGAGGTGGATGGACATAGAGTCTGTCATACAGAGTGAAGGAAGTCAGAAAGAGAAAAACAAATACTGTATGTTAACACATATATATGGAATCTAAAAAAAAAAAGGTTCTGAAAAACCTAGGGTCAGGATAGGAATAAAGATGCAGACGTAGAGAATGGACTTGAGGACGTGGGGAGGGGGAAGGGTAAGCTGGGACGAAGTGAGAGAGTGGCATGGACATATATACACTACCAAATGTAAAATAGATAGCTAGTGGGAAGCAGCCACATAGCACAGGGAGATCAGCTCGGTGCTTTGTGACCGCCTGGAGGGGTGGGATAGGGAGGGTAAGAGGGAGACGCAAGAGGGAGGAGATATGGGAACATATGTATATGTATAGCTGATTCAGTTTGTTATACAGCAGAAACTAACACACCATTGTAAAGCAATTATACTCCAATAAAGATGTTAAAAAAAATAAAGTGTATAATACAATGTTTTTTGTATATTACATTATTAATTTAAAAAATTATCTATATCATAAAATTTGTCATTTTAACCATTTTTAAAGTGTACAATTCAGTGACACTGATTACATTCATAATGTGCGACCATCACCACTATCTAGTTCCAAAATTTTTCATCATCCTAAACAGAAACTCTGTCATCATTAACCAGTAACTGCCTATTACCCCTCCTTCCAGCCCCTGGTAAACTTGAATCTACCTTATGTCCCTAGGAACTTGCCTATTCTAGACATATATAAGCAAAATCATACAGTCATACAGTATTTGTCCTTTTATTTCTCGCTTATTTCACTTGGCAGAATGTTTTCAAGTCTCTTCCATGTCGTGGCGTGTATCAGAACTCCATTCCTTTCAATGTCTGGATAACATCCCATTGTATCGATATACCACCTTTTGTTTATCCATTTCACCTGTTGATGGACACTTGGGTTGTTTCCATGTGGTTACCTTTCGATCTGACCTGTACTGTCCTCAGTCCCAATTCCCCTCCTACTGCAAAGCTGCTCAGCCAGACGTTTGGGCAACACTTGGCCACACCAACTTGTCTAAGGCTGTCCTGGCCTCCATTCAGATGGGGCACACTGTCCCGCACGGCTGCATAGATAACCCAACTGTTATTGTTTTGAGAGATCATCTTTCTTGCCATGGGGCACCCACTGTAAATCCACACGTGCTGTATCCTTTTGACAGACACCATCATTTTAAATTTGGAGGTGTGCCAGTTATTCTTGTCTTCCAGTTCCAAACTCACCCTTCTAAAGTCTTCTCTATGCTGTTCGATCGGGACTGGGGCTTTGCAAACCACATTTCTACTTTCCCTGCTGGCTCCATGTTAAGTTTGGCCAATGAGGTGAACTGGAGAGAAACTAAAGGGATGGAGTGCATAAAAGGGACTTGCTCCTTCCCGTTTGCTTCCTGTCCCTCAGGACACCACCCAAGAGGCTTCTTCACCCCAGCAGCAGAAGTTCCTTCCCACAGAAGGTGTTGCATCCAGTGTGCAGTTTTCTGAACCGCTACAGAATCAGCTTCATTCCACACCCCCGTCTCCCCGCTTCAGAACCAGCACCAGTTGGCTGGAGCTCCCTCCTCCAAGGTCTGCATTCCAGCCCCACAGTTTCCCCCTCACAAGCCCAGAGGCACCAGCACCAGCAGAGCGGGGCCCTTTCTTCTGAGATCTGAGTTTTTCTCCTCAGGGTCCCTCAATTCTAGGTTTTAAAAATACATCTTCCCTTTGTTCCCACCAGCCTTAGGGGTGGAGCTGCTTCTTATAGTTGCTACCTCCATCTCTCTGAATTTTCAATGACTTTTTAAACAATCTTATTCCTAATTAACAGCTATTTGTATTAAATTCCCATTTCAAATTCTGGATATGAGATGGCTTCTCACCCAGCCTCTCTCAACCCACACACACACAGCATGGACACCATACACACACGCCGCATGAGTGTAATGGAGTTAGGGTACCATCTTTCCAGTCAAGACAGTGAATATCCTGGGGTGAGCTCTAGAGTTGGGCCAGACCCCGTGGATCTGGGGATGTAGGAGTTCCTCCAGATCAGGAAGTTTTTCTCTCCCTCCTGAGAATGTAATATTGAGGGGTCGAGTAGCCGTGGTCCAGGTGAGGCGGTCCAGGTGATGGAGGAAAAGAGGCTTCTGATGAATTCATCAGACATTCATCTCATATTTCTTCTGTGATGCCCACAAGTAAAGATTGGCTTAAACATACCATACCTGAAGCATAATCCATACCTGAATCAAGTGTTAAAAGGGAGCAGTGATTCCCTCCCCTAGGGGTGAGTGGCAGCTCTAATTCATAAGAACTCTTCACTGGGGAATGTGAGTTCCCCCAAGACTGACCTGATGGCAGACTTGGGGCTTAAGACAAGAATTATCGATAGATGCTAAGATTATTGGATGAAAGTTTGAAAAGAAACAAAGTATTCCATAGTCTAAAAGTATTTCGCTACAGATTGTTTATTAATTACAATGGGAATCAGAGTAATTACAGTGGAGAAACATGGCAGACACCACCCTATCCAGGTGATCTAAGCTGACATCACTAGTCATGGGAGGAACTGACATCGTGTATCCCCTGATGTGTTGCACTGAGAAGGACACACATCCCTTATGTGCTCCTGCCAGAAATGCAGAACCCAACCTTACTCAGCTCAAACCCAAATTGTGGAATATTCTACGAAGCAACTGACCTGCACTCTTCAAGAATATCAGTGTCATGAAAGCCATAGGAAGACTGAGGAACTTTTCCAGATTAACAGACACAATACATGATCAGGATCGAAGTCTGGATTGGGGGAAATTTGCCATTAAGAACATTTTTAGGATGATTAGTAAAATTTGAATATAGACTATATATTAGATCATAGAATTATGTCAATGTTAAAATTTTAGAATTTCATAGTTACTGTATTCACGTCAGATAATCTCCATGTTCTTGGGAATACACACTGAAGTGTCTGGGGGTAAAAGTGTTGATGTGTGCTCTATGTCAAATAGTTTAGGAAAAAAAGTGGGGAAGGGAATCTCAGGTGACAGGTGAGCGAGGGGAGAGAAGAAAGAATGAATGATAAAGGAAATGTGAGTTTGTGTACTATTCTTTTAATTTTTTTGTAAATTCAGAATTATTTCAAAGCAAACAATATAAAAAAAAAGAACAGGCTGAAATATGCAAGCAGCCTACAGCCTATACACCCTAAGACATTTCCCATCCCCTACGGCCTCCTCCCTCCCAATGCTGCTACTACTCTGGACAAAACAGAAACTGAATACTGAGAAGGAGGTAGAGGTGGAGAGGAATAAAAGCACAAGGTGGAGAAAGAAAAAAGAAGACAGCCAAGTCCATCTGGCTACTGCGGCTTCCAGCCTGAAGCAGGGCCGAGCCGGGGGTGAGAACAAGGGTTAACACTACAGCTGGAATCGTGATCAGTATGTGACACGGACATTCTAACGTCTGAAGCGAGACAGTGTTTGTCGCTTAAGGTGACTGTCAAACTCCTGGGGCCTGCAGGGACTTTTATCCAAGGGTAGAGGACGATTATTACCACCGAATACTCATTCAATGAGAGGCCAGGAAGAAAGTTTCATCATGTCCCGTAAGTTAAGTTCTTTCTGACTGCTGGCCCAGGAGAAGGAGGTTGTTTTAGAGGGCGGGCGCTGTCTCTTTATACTCACCACAAAATGACTTCTAGAAGCCCACATTTAAGAGAGTTCTCTTACCCATTGTAAACTGCTTTGGTAATACGTTAGAAAAATCCTTTAACTCCTCAGTTACCAGAGACATCTGACAGGGGTTCCTAAGAATGGGGCACTTGAGCCACAGCTGGTGGGGACGGAGGAAGGAGGGGACGAAGTGGAGGACCGAGGAGGGGACAGGTGATGGACAAGCTCCACCCCGTCATCGTCCAGGCTGGGCCTGAGTGGCTGGGCCCCCAAAGCGGCCTCACCCCGACATGGATGGCTGATTTATATAGTATTATTCCCTTGGTGGTTTGATGCTCTTTGGAAAGCCAGTATTTCCCCCCAATCTCTCATCCTGTTATTGGATTTCACCTTTGTGGTTATATCCTAACACCCAGTACAGCCTGAGGGTCATTCTCAGAGACAGAGGCAGATGGAAGGAGGGGGCAGGAGATCTGGGATGGGCCGCTGCCCTGCCTCTGCTTGGCCAAAGGACCTTGGATTTATTACTTCACCACGATGGGCCTCAGTTTGTCTCATCTGCGAAAGCAATGCTGTCTCAATGGCATCTACAGTCCTTCCCAGTTCCGCGAGTCTTTGATAAGCTCTGGAGAAATCCTCAGAGACTTAAAGAAGCCCAAGTGGTCCTACAGTATTCAGGGCACAAGCAAGAAACAGTGTGTTACACACACATTGTGGTATCTGAGGAAAGTTTCATAAAGGGACCATTTACAAAGGTGTGGGCTGGGAGAAGGGCAACGGCAAGGAATAGTGTGGCATTTCGGGGCTAATAAATCATGGACAATGCTGTTACCACCCTCAGGCCTGAGAGCCCGGGAGCTTGAGACAGAGAAGGCTGGGTGGGGGGGTGAAGACACCTGACCCTGGCCGCCTTTGGAGGGACTCGGCCAGCCTGCAGCGACCCCTAGAGAGGGATCAAGAGAACACAGGGCCTGGCCTCACGTCTCAAGCACCCTCTTGACTGAGGATCACGGGAAGTTGGGGAGCCCAGAAGCCTTTCCGTGCCATCCTCCCACCTCAGCCTCCTGGGCACAAAACAGCAGAGAGGGATGGGGAGCAGACCTGGGGGTGCCAACGGAAGATATTCGGCACAGGTCACCCCTCTACCCCCCAGTTTTTCCTCTTGTCTTTTGTCCAGTTGAAAAATGGGCATCCCCAGCACGGGGTGGAGGGTGCAGAGCACATAAAGTCCCGTCAGTGACTGTATCATTGTGGGGTGACACCACTTCAGTCAAACTCCTACCTGAAACTGAAAAAATTAGCTGCTTCCTTCCATCATCCTCCTGTGTCCCCCCCTTATCTCATGCCAGCCACGGTTAGGCTGAGCTCTTTACCTAGAGGCATCACCTGAGCCTTCATTCTGCAAGGATCTAGACCTTGACGATCGTTTTTCCACTGTCCCAGACTATTGGACACGGAAGTACTCAGAAGTACCCCAGTGAATCTCCTGGGTCCACACATAAGACCTCCATTCCCCTATTATGTCATTTGCCCCTTGGGTTTTGGGATCAACCGCCCTGGTCAACACACTGATCCCTCCTCTGACTGTTGGTTAGGCAGCATGAAGTTCTCCCAAAAACAGTCATGACTCATCTCCTTGGGCAAGTCCTCTTCCCCCGGACACTATATCAGCCAGGGTTCCACCAGAAAAAATGAACTATTTTTTTGCAAAGAATTGGCTTACCTGATTGTGGAGATTGGCTAGGTGAGTCTGAAATCCTCAGGGCGGGCCGTCAGGAAGGACAGGCTGGAACTCTCGGCAGGAGCTGAAGCTGCAGTTCACAGAGGATGTTTCTTCTTCTGCAGGGAAACCTCAGTTCTGCTCTCAAGACCTTTCAACTGATTAGACCAGGCCCACCCAGGTTGTCAAGGATAGTCTCTCCTTTACTCAAAGTGGATTGAGTGTAGGTGTTAATTGCATCTACAGACTACCTTCCAGCAACACTTAGACTTATGTTTGGTTGAATAACTGGGGGCCAAGCCTAGCCAAGTTGACCCATCAAACTGACCACTACTGGCACTAACGACAGCTCCAAACCCTCCGAGTCCACAGCACCAGGGATGGGAAACAAGCATCACTTCAGAGGGTGACACAGTGCAGTAGTGAGAGGGACAGTCTCCTTTGCACCCCCTTGCTTCCCAGGCCCCTGTATTCTGGCCAAGGGGAAAATGGTCCGTACATTAGCTCTTTTTAAAGGCATGTGGGAGAGGTGTGACGGCATTCTGACCCCTAGCTTATCATTTCTCCATTAGTACTGCACTTGAGCCTTCAGCCGGCTCTTACCCTCTTCCATTAAGCCAGCAGCTTCTGAGTAATGTGCTATTTGGGCATTAGCTCATTGCCACTCTTTCTTTACCCTAAAGTGGAGGTGAACAAAAGGGGGACATTTTGGTAAGGGATGTGCTGGTCTCTTACAGGGTAGACCTGATTTTTATCATAGATTACCAATAATCATGGTTTCTACAGTACATCAAATGACACAGAGCAACAAAAAAAATGTCTCCCTAGCTCTTAGGTATTTCTGTTCGAAAAATAAAGCTTCAAATCATCTTCTTGATTTCTATGAAGAGTATAGTGAAACTGCAGAAAAAATAAAATGAAAGATTATTGATACCTTGTCCAAATAAACCCTAGACTTTTGTTAATCTACTCACACATTTGCCTGATGGAGCAAACGTAAATTCTGGCCAACTCCTTTCAGACTGGAAACTTCTTACCAAAGAAAATGAAAAGATCTTACCTGCTAATGGTCCTGCATTTGGGGAGCGTAACTTGCTTATTTGGGATACAGTAAGTTCCCTACATACAAATGAGTTCCATTCCGAGTGCCCGTTTGTTAAGTCCACTTTGTTCGTAAGTCCAACAAAGTTAGTCTAGGTACCCAACTAACGCAATCGGCTATATAGTACTGTACTGGAATAGGTTTATAATACTTTTCACACAAATAATACATTAAAAGCAAACAAACACAAAAATTAAGGAAAACATTCTTCATTTAAAGTACAATACCTTGAAAGGTATGCTAGTACCAGCTACATCACCGCTGCTTTTATGCATGCTTCCGACATCCTGGGCTTGAAATAAAGATACTGTACTACTGTACTCTATACAGTCCTGTACAGTAAAGTACACAAAAGCACAACCACTTGTAGAGGATTCATACACATGACAGTGTATGCCAGACACGTGAACAAACTTAACGTGATTGGACATGCGAACACACGTTCGCATCTTCGAAAGTTCACAACTTGAAGGTTCGTATGTAGGGAACTTACTGTATTGGTGCTTTCATAATGAAAGTTTTTGGTCACCTTGTAGCTTTCCTAAAACATGCAGAAGCACTTAGTGAGACTTTTGACTTTATAGAAATGGAAGGATATAGCCTCCCTTGCCGTGTGCCTAGGAGATGGCTCTCGTTATCTCCTGCCATAGAAGGGATGTTGACTAGTTACAAAGTCATATTTTCAAAGTTTGGGAAAAGAAGAGTGCCCTTCTCTAATTTGGAAAGAACACTGAGGATAAGAATGGAGAAAAGGATTACAGCAAAGCAGAATTAATCTGCTCTTTCTCCAACTGTTTGATGATCTTTGAAGAGGCCATCAGGAGCCTAGCAAAGGATGAATCGACTGAACCTGGGTTGTTTTATGTTATGTGGAGGTTATGACAAAAACTCACTTACAAAAAAGACTTTTTAAAAAATAAGACTGTTTAAAAACTAAAACCAAACCAACCAAAAAACAAACCAAATCACCAGAAAAGGGCAACAGGATTTTCTCAATTTCTTTACTAATTTTGGACATGAATACCCATACGGTGAATTTCTAGATGCAAAGGGCCTGACTGAGAAACAGCTGGTCAACCTAGACAAGCCCATAGATACAGAGTGGCTGGGCATTTTTGGAGCGCTGGAAATGAACTCTTGCAAGTCTAAAAATGTTCTGTTTATCATGTATTAGTCAGGGTTCTCCAGAGAAATAGAGACAGAGAGACAAAGAGACAGAGACAGAGAGATTTTAAGGAACTGGCTCATTTGACTGTGGAGGCTGGTGAACCCGGAATCTCTAGGGTGGGCGGGCAAGCTGGAGACTCAGGTAACAGCTGATGTTTCAGTCTTGAGTCCAAAATTCATGAGACAGGCCAGCAGGCTGAAAACATAGGCAGGATTTCTATGCTGCAGTCTTAAGGCAGAATTCCTTCTTTCTCAGGAAACCTCAGTCTTCACTCTTATGGTCTTCAACTGATTGGATGAGGCCCACGTACATTATGGAAAGTGATCCACTTCACTCAGTGGCAACTGATTGAAATGTTAATCTCATCTAAAACATACCTTCACATCAACGTCTAAACTGTTGTTTGACCAGACACCTGGGCTCCATGGCCCAGCCAAGGTGACACATAAAATTAACCTTCAGAGCCAATAAAAAGTATCCCTTGTTCAAACACTTTTGTTGAGAGGCTGTTCAGCTCAATGTCATCACCTTGGACTGGTATCAGGCATCAGCATAATGTGGGCTTCATAAGAGGAGAGCTATAAGTCAAAGTGAATTTTATTTGGGGCTATGTTCAGTTTTATCACTACACAGATGAAAAAGGCAGTTCAGAGAAGTATTACTAGAGGAGGAAACAAAAAGAATAAAAATATCTTATTATAACACTGCATAGGAAGAAACATATTATTGCTTTTTTTTTATTAAATATAGGCGATATCTACTTAATTAGGCCTGTTGTGTTTGTTTTCCTTTCCTTTAAAAGTTTTACATTTATATACCTTAATATAGCCTACAAGATTTAAATATCCAATAAAGAGCTGAAATATATTGCTCTATCAGAGGACCGAAAGAAACATTACAAAATAGTTTTATTTTCTCACATATATTATTTGTTTAATTAGTGCACCTACTAATTACAGTCAGCCCTCCACATCTGTGAGTTCTGCAGCTGCGGATTCAACCAACAGTGCAGACTGAAAATATTTTTTTTAAAATTCCAGAAAGTTTCAAAAAGCAAAACCTGAATTTGCTGCACTCAGGCAACTATTCACATAGCATTTACATTACATAGCATTTACATTGTATTAGGTATAATAAGTAATCTAGAGATGACTTAAAGTAGACAGGAGGAGGGAATTCCCTAGCGATCCAGTGGTTAGGACTCGGTGCTTTCACTGCCGTGGCCTGGGTTCAATCCCTGGCTGAGGAACTAAGATCCCACGGGGTCGGCCAAAGAAAATAAATAAATTAATTAATTAAATTAAATTAAAATAAAATAAAGTCACAAGAGGATATGTGTAGGTTATATCCAAATACGACACCATTTTATATAAGGGGCTTGAACATCAGAGCATTTTGGTAAGGGGGCGGGGGTCCCCCCATGTATATCAAGGGACAACTATGCTACTAATTTCCATTGTTAACTAGTCCTAGTGCTGTTTTGTTTAAATAATAGCATTTACATAACAGAGAAGTAAGTGATATAGAATAATATGTCATTTTGGATAAATATCTATTTTTCATATTTTCCTGTTAAAGGAATAAAACACATGTATCTGAGTATTGATTATATACTATATTACTATAGGTAGTGCTGGTTGTTTTTCAGTCTTATATGGCCATGTCTCAGGTCGACTTTCAAAAACGTTGGTCACCCTGCCCATTGACCAAACACTGCCAGGACCCAGAGGGCAGGGGGGCCTGTGGATGTAACCCCACCAATCCAGGGCCCAGAGCAGAGTAGAGGTGATTGAGGGGTGGATTTGGAGGAGGAAACAGATGCCCTCCCAGTTTCCCGCCGTGTATTTTTGGGGTACATGATGCTGGGGTACTCTCAAGTGCCCAAGCCCTCCAACAGCATAGCTACGTTGACAGCCGTGTAACGACTAGGAAATGGACAATGCTGATTTCCATGAAGGAACCAGGGTTTTCTTAGGGCCGCTTCCTAATCTCTTTTCAAGAAATGATGGCACTACTGGTGCCCCAGAGCATCAGCTGAGTGTGACTTTTCATTTATGTGCCTATGGTCAGTCAGAAGCGTACAGCAATCCCGTGGTTCAATTTTCTCATCCCTAAAATGGGAAAAACAAAGCACAGATTTGTCTTGGGACAATGGTTAATAGATAGGAAAGCACCTTGACAAATTTAGTGATTCAATCATTTCTTGGCGTTTAGCTCTTCTGCCTTTCAGGCCACTGGAGCTTTTCAAAAAATAATAATTCACTGAAGTTGGATATCTGATTCAGACTAAGGAGTAATAACCACCATAATAATAGCAGACATTTACTGAGGGCTGACTGCATGCCAGAATCTGTGGGAAGTGCTTTTACACAGATTATCTTATTTAATCCTCATAACATCCTTAGGAAGTTGGATTACTGATGTATTTCACAGAAGAGGCTTAAAGCATTAAACAACTTGGCCCAAGTTTCCAAAACTAGTAAGTAGTAGATTTAGGGTTTGAACCCAGGCAGTCTGACTCAGCCCCTACTGTTTTTTTTTTTTTTTTTTTTTTTTTGGTACGCGGGCCTCTCACCGCTGTGGCCTCTCCCGTTGCGGAGCACAGGCTCCGGACGCGCAGGCTCCGCAGCCATGGCTCACGGACCCAGCCGCTCCGCGGCATGTGGGATCTTCCCGGACCGGGGCACGAACCCGTGTCCCCTGCATCGGCAGGCGGACTCTCAACCACTGCACCACCAGGGAAGCCCCTCAGCCCCTACTTTTGACTACTAATACAGTGCTTTGTAAAGCCAAGATAACAACCAGGAACTATTCCCTGTAGAGAGATTTTTGATAAAATATTGCAGAATGGTGATGAGATGTGTGTACTGCAGAGAGTATTAAACTCCATCAGGATTCAGGCTTTGAGCCTTCCATCAGCACCAACACAGAGTAATGATAGATTTAAAAAAATTGCCATGCTCAAAAAAACATAACATCTTCATCAGCCAGCAAACCTAAAGTGAAAGCAGGACTGAAGCTACCAGCCTCCTGGACTGTGGGCCTGGAAGCAGTTAAAGGAAGCAGGGAGCTTGTTTCCTACACAGTGGTTGAGACTACAAATGGCTCATACGAGGCAGGGAACAGCGCCAAGGATGGGGTGCAGCTCCCTCCTTATAAAGAGGATAAAAATGCTTCTATCAACCACTGCCGAGACTCAAGATACATACCTATTAAGATGAGGAAAAGCCTTGACTTGAAGCCAAGAAAGATCTGGTCAACTTATCAAATGGCTCAGTGGCTGGGACTGCAATATTCCCAGTTACCTCCTTAGGATGAACACTCTGAAAACCCACTCTAAGATGTGGTTCTGAACTGGAGACTCTAAGGGGCCTGATAGAGACCAAAAAAACCCCAGAAAGGGAGTGGTGAGTACAGAGCCATGCAACTACAACAAAATGAAACAAAACAAAAATAAATTAATTCTTTTTTTTTTTTGGAATACTTACATCTGAAAATGTTTTCTTTTAAAAAAATTTATTTATTTATTTGGTTACGCCAGGTCTTAGCTGTGGTACGTGAGCTCCTTAGTTGCGGCACATGGCACGTGAACACTTAGTTGCAGCATGCATGTGGGATCTAGTTCCCTGACCCTGACCAGGGATTGAACCTGGGCCCCCTGCCTTGGGAGCATGGAGTCTTAACCACTGCACCACCAAGGAAATCCCAAAATAAACTAACTCTTGATGAACTCACACTAAATCAACAAAATCAGCAATCAGAAGATGAAATCACTTTAGAGAAAAATTTACTATGCTGAGTATCTTCTAAGAGTTAAAGGCAGGAGTAACAGAGATTAAAAAACAAAAGAGCAAAAAAAACACAACTAAGGAGCTGAACCAGGTGGAGATGAAAAAAAGAAGAGATGGGTATGAAAAAGAACCACTTAGAAATCCTGGAGATAAAGCAGCTTATCACTAAAATTTACAAAGCTTGATAGAATTGATCAAAGTTTAAATTGGAAGGCTAAAGAGAGAATTGATGGACTGGAAGGTCATTAGGGAGGAATTCATCTAGAATGTAGCACAGAGTGATAAGTTATCCAAATGACCAACAGCATGAGCAAGTATTTGACATCAATATTCTCAGATTGCATTTTTAAAAATAGTTAGATATTGGTTACAAGTCCTAAAACAAAATGAAGCAGAAATGTTGAAAATATGAGACATAAAAATTTACCATGTGTAAAAGCTAAACGAACTGCTATATTAGTCAGGATTCTCCAGAGAAACAGAACCAGTAGGATGTAAATGTACAAAGAGATTTATTATAAGGAGTGAGCTCACATGATTATGGAGGCTGACAGGTCTCAAGATCTGCAGAGTGGGTTGGCAAATTGGAGACACAGGAGAGCCAGCAGTATTGTTCCAATCTGAAGGTTTGTGCAATCTGAAAATGAGACCCAGGAAGAGCCATTGTTTCAGTTTGAGTCCAAAGATAGGAAAAAGCCAAAGTCCCAGTTCCAAGGCCATCAGGCAGGAAGAATCCTCTCTTACTTGGAGGAGGCTCAGCTTTTTATTCTATTCATACCTTCAACTGACTGGGTGAGGCCCACCCACATTAGCGAGGGCAATCTGCTTTACTCAGTCTACAGAGTCAAATGTTAATCTCATCCAGAAACACCTGCACAGACATACCCAGAATAACGTTTGACCAAATATCTAGGCATTCTGTTGCCCAGTCATGTTGACCTATAAAATGAACCATCACATGTGCCCGTGGGAAACTTACCAGGCACAGCACCCTGGTCAGCCAGGGAAATAAAGGGAGGAATTGCCCCTTCTTTTTGGAAAGAGAGGTGAATGGATCATAAGGTTGGGGATCTCTGGGTGCAGATGTCTGGGATCCTGGGTACTATCATAGAAAACACATGTACTTTGAAACTAGAGAGACCTGGGTGAGACTCTTTTCCCCCCCCACTAGCTGTGTGACCTCGGACATGTTACTTAACTCCTCTGAGCCTCATTTTCCTCATCTCTTAAAAGAGAGCAATAATAGTACCTACCTCAAAGGGATATTGAGAAGATTTTGCAAGATGATATGTAAAACCCTTAGCAAAATATTTCAATCTACAATAGCTCTGCCATGGTCAGCACTGGGGATGTGGACAGCAGACCCACCTCTGGTCACGGCCAGATCCATCCTTATCGTGACCAGGGAGGACTGTGCAAAGGAATGAGATCTGATGGACTTGCGTCTAAATCCCGCTCTGCCTGTTCTGTACTATCTGCAAGAGTTTGAGTTCTCCCTTCACGCTCTGAGTGTTTGCTTCTCATCTACAAACTGAGGGTGGCACACCTGCCTCTAGAGCAGTGTTTCTGAACTGGGAACCACTTTTCCCCCAGGAGACATTTTGGACTCTCACAGTTGGGTAGGGGTTGCTATGGGAATCTAGGGTTGCTGCTCAACAATCCTACAATGCACAGGACAGGCCCCCCACCCATCTGATCTGGCCCCAGATGTCAACTGTGTGGAAGCTGAAAAACCCTAGGAGAGAAAACTTAAGTGAGATCATCTTTATAAAAGGCTTGACTTAAGAAATACAGATAAAGGCTGTCATCATCATCATTACCATGATCATCATCACATGAAGTGGGCAGATAGACAGTGGGTAGGTTTCTGCTCTTCTTGCCCTCCCTCCCCCAGCCCTCCCCTATGGCTGGGGGCACTGACGAGGAGAGGAAGTGTGACTGCTCAGCTGGCAGCATTCCCCCTGCTCAGCACCTACTTGTGACCTCCCATAGAGAAAGCCTGCCGGCTGCAGGTCCTACGTGCCAAGTTCTGGAATGCGGCTTCCGGGCAGCCGCATCTGCAATGCTTTCTGGCTCACTCTGCAGACCTCCAGCCTCCTGCAGCTCCTCAGCTGACTCAGGGGGAACCTCAGGCTAGGCAGGACCCTGAAGCTCACCCCAGCCCCTAGATGGGCCTCTTCTCCAAGGGCTCCCACACACCTCCCAGCTGCTTTGGGGGATTTAGTTCACTCTGCGCAACCCTTAGCTGTGATCCTTTCCTGAAATCTTAAAGAAGCCTTTTCTTTATGATCCTGTTTGTGCTTGTTTTATGTGCAGGCATCGAAGGAAGAGACAGCTAGGGAGAAAAGCAGAGGGGACAGGAGAGCGATGTCCAGCCCGTCTGCAGGAGCGCCGTGCCCATGCTCCAGACTCAGTCCCCTGAAATTTCCCAGAACAGAAGTTCTTCCTCCCGCCTCTGCAAGGGAGGCCAGGGGGAAAGACCCAACCCCGCACTCCCAGACGAAAAACACAAACAAAAGCAGCGACCCCCTGCCAACGTGCATATGAGAGCTCTGGCCATCCCTCCGAGCCTTCCCAGGGAGCCCAGCATCCCCAGGTCTGTCCTCAGCTGGCTTCAAAAGGCGGGGACAACAGACCACACTCAAATCCCTCCAGTGAAGCATTGCTGCTTCTCATCTGTTTAGCCACAGTCGAGAAAAGTCTAGTCGCAAAACCTTCCCCCCAGGCTGCAGAAGATTTCTCCTTTGAGGTAGTTCCCAACGATAACGCTGTAATCGAAACAAAGCCTGCTCTCCTGGAGAACCACAACTGGGGTTACAAGGAGAGAGCAAGCCTTCCTCCCCAGAACATGCTTTCCTGGCCTGCGATGGGTCCAACTTTTTTTTCTTTTTCCACAAGAGAGCCATAAACACAGAGATACCAAAGAGTTAATTTGCGTTTTTTAAACCTCCTTCCCAATGCCCGCTCTCATTCCTGCATAAAATCCTCATGTCCAGACATCAAATCAGTAAGCCCTGTTGCCTGTCAGAGAATACAATGTCAGGCCATTAGTATGTTAATAAGTCCGGAGGGCGACAGGTGGCCTACTAGACAGCTCAATTAAGCTGCTCATTAAACACACGCTAACGAACAGCCCAGGCAGGGCCTGAACAGCACCATTCTGTAATGACATGATGTCAGAGTGAACAAATGAGGAAAAATAACAAAAACATTACAGCAGGGACAGACGCCACTAATAAGGACCCCTCGCACTACATCAGCCCGCAAATCAATGAGCCACAGGGATCAAAAAACTCGACCCAACATTCTCAGGAGACTGAATGCAGCAAGATTCTTTTTGGTCAGTACTGAAAAAAAAAATCCAACCCCCCGGCTGAAAATTATCGCAGAATATCCCAAATTAGCTGCTAAAAAAAAATTAAAAAGAGCAAAAGTTTGACACGGAGCTAATCACAAAGTCTGAGAAATTTGTATTGTTGAGTTTGAATGAAAATCATTATTTAATGGGATCATCATTTACATTTGATTGGCATCTTTTTTTTTTTTTTAAAGACCACAGGTTCGAATCATTTGCCTGTTCTCCTCGGCCAGCATAAGGGCGCAGCGGAATGTAAAAGACCAAGCAGCCAAGTTTCTCAGGTGAAGATCTCGCTTGTAATTATTTGAGAAGAAGAGATTTCCAGAGGTTGCTAGAGGTTTTTCTCATTTTCAAGTAAGGGGTTTCCTGAATAATAAAAAAAATCAAATCTCCACCAGGCATGGCTCTGACGTTGGACATACATATTGCTAAACTAATAGGCTGGTTCACCATTAGAAGGTCATGACCTTGGCTCTTATCTTTGTCAAGTTAGCAGCTGACGCCTCCTCTGTGAGTAGCTTTCTTCAGGCCTCAGGGAGGTGCTGCACCCCTCGAGGGCGAGGATGGTAAGCTGAAGACAGGCAGAAAACTCCTAACCGTGGCTGTCGGGTTTGCTTTTGTGAGCTGGAGCAGGGATCTTGGAAGCACAGTCCTTTCCACGTTTGTTGAACTTCCTCTGCGCAAATTTATGGTCCAAATCTATGACGAGGGCTGGCAAGGCTCTCGCCTAGGAGTAGGTCACTTTACCTCCCTGACTCTATCTCCCCTATTTATAAAATGCAATTAGATTGGGTGTTCTCTCTGCCCTTCCGGTCTAAGAGGGTCTTTAGTACAAAATAACTGTAAGATGCTCATGGAATTGACCATTTGGTTGGAAAGACAAAGCTAGTACAGTAACTGAAAATAATCCAAATTCAAGAACAAAGTGCAGTGTGTTCCCTGAAGATACACTAAGAATTCAAAACTGGAAGACACCAGCAGTTTGTAAGGCTCTATGTCAATTCCTTGAAAATCAGCTGGGCCTGAGTAGACTGAGAGGATGCAGCGGGTAGGGCTTCTGCTCACTCCTCAGACACAAGCAGGACCAGAAAGTGGAAGGGCAGGAGGTATTCCAGGGCAATGCCTTTTTCACACATACTCCTATCAATAAAAATAAGTTAGAGTACACCTCAAATATGTGTATTTAATTTATAAATAAGCATCTATTACTATACTAATATATTATTAAAATATTAAAACATACAGCAGAACAAGATAGTTTTTCTTTTTTTGGCCACACCACGTGGCTTGTAGGGTCTTAGCTCCCTGACCAGGGATTGAACCCAGGGCCCCACCAGTGAGGGTGCCAAGCCCTAACCCCTGGACCACCAGGGAATTCCCCAAACAAGACAATTTTAAATGATGAGATTTAAAAAAAAAACCCAAACAGGGAATTCCCTGGTGGTCCAGTGGTTAGGACTTTGCACTTTCACTGCCAAAGGCGCGGGTGCCCAACATTGAGGCAGGACGACATATTTGCATATTAGATAAAATATGCATATTTGCATATTAGATAAAATTTGCATTTTATCTAATAGTTGCATATTAGATATACATATTAGATAAAACCCCCAAACAGAAGTCCAAACATTTTCTCTCTATACTCCAGAAGATCATAGTGGGCAACTCCTGGGGATGAACACACCCCAATTTTGAGACCACTCTACCATGTGCGAGGAGGGAGGGGAAAGGATGTCAAAGAACACCATGGAGGGCATGCATGTGTGTGCGTGTGTCTGTGTGTGTGAGTGTGTCTGTGTGTGTGTGTAAGGTGTGTAGGGGTGATGGTGACCAGACCTCATGGGGAAGCAACGAGAAAGTAGGTGGGATGTGGCAAAGCCTCAGGAGACATTATGTGTGAGGACAGAGGTGAGGGGGAGTCTGGTGAGTTTGGGGAGCACAGCAGTCCAGCTTTTTGTCTTAGTGGGTGCTAAGTCCATCCTCAGGCTGACAGTGCCCAGAGCATGCAAGAATCCAGCAAACATTTACTAAGGTTCCTCCTCTGCTCAAGGAACTGTGGGGAACACAAAAATGGGAACATTTCATTCCTGCCCTCAGGAAGTTTATAATCAAGCCACTCATTCAACTACCATTTATTCAGGAACTTCGCTTTGCCTGTTTCTACTCTGGGGGTTGGGAATAATAGCAGATGGCACAAGCTTGGTCCCAGCCCTCATGAGCTTATTATGGTCAAGTGGGAGAGACAGGCGTATTATCTAACTAACTCCATTTCGAGTCGGATTGTAGTAGATGTGGCGGCAGAGGTGGGAACAAAGACTTGTAGGAACATGGGTGAGGTTGTGGTAGATTCTGTGAGAATCGTCCAGGTACCAGTAGGAGCTCTGGGTCAGTGCTGTCCAATAGAACTTTCTGGAACAATGGAAATGTTTTCCATCTGTGCTGTCTGATATGGTAGTCACATGTGGCTATCAAGCGCCTGAAATGTGGCTAGAGTGACTGAGAAACTGAATTTCTAATTTTAATAGATTGACCTTTAAACACTCACACATGGCTAGTGGCTACCACATGGGACAGCACAGCTGCAGAAGATCGTGGGGTGAAATGACTGGAGGTGAGTTTCATGTGGATGACATGTCTTCTTTCTTAAAACCTGTACTTTCCCTTTGTACAGGGTAGAGACAGCCTAGAAGTCAAGAAAATAGTTTTCCCACCATAATGCTAAATCCCCAGTGATGGTTACAAGGCCACAGACAGTGGGGGTACTGATTGATGCTGGTCTGGACACACTGACTGATAAGAAATGAAAAAGAAGTTTAAATTTAGAACATATTTCCCCCTCTTCTCTTCTGATCTGAGTTCAAATCTCACCTCCTCTGACAGTAGTATCTTGACCTCACATCATCATCTTGGAAAGCATGGAGAGAGCCTGAAAAGCAGTACCAGCTTGTCCACCAGGAGGCAGTGCATGTGCCTCAAGATCACACAGATCAAGATCTCCTGGACCTTTAGACAATTGTTTTCCAGAAAATGGGGAGAACTACTTAAGTCCACTTTTAGATTTTTTTTTCTCTCTTCTCTATTGTGTTAGGTGCTCTAACAAGCACAAGTGGAGAAGTAGAGAAACAAACTTCTGTTCATATGTTAAAGCAAAGTTAATCAGATGGCAATGGATACTGGAACGGGCTTTTGTTTCCTTACTTGATTGGTGCTATGATAAAGACAGGAAAGGTTCCAAAGCCAAGGCCACTGAGAGGAGATTGGGGGAACCTCTATTCAAAGATGGCAAGTTGAATGCAAGGGTTATTCTCCAGTCCCTCCTGAAACCCCACTACAGCAACAGCAGAGGAGGTATTTTGGAGAACACACAAACCTACAGGATGAAGAGAACAAGAGTGCGATAATAGCAATAAACTTTGGAAGCTGGAAAGTAAATGTATGTTCGGTAACTGATGTAACAGAACCGAGAAAGCTGAATCACAGCCACCAAGTGGGGAAGCCAAAAGCAACCCAACTGCTCAGGAGTTGGTGGCATTAGGGATGAATGCAGGTGGGAATAAAGGTGACTCTACAAGCAGGATGACTGATTAACAGTCCTTTTGAGAAGTGGTTACATCTCCTACCTTCCTTTCCTATTCTGCAAAACCAGGCCAGACAAATGTTCACATTCTGAATGTTGACATCTCCAGCCAGTTTCTCCATCTTGTTTCCAGAAAAATACTAGTAAGGACTATAGCTTCCACATGAGAGATAGTAAGAGCTTTCACTACAGTTCTTCTAAAAATGCAAGAGAAAAGACTTAAAAATAGTGATACCCAGGGTTCCCCAGGAAAATGACCCAAGAAGATCACCCTACTGAATCCCATAGTTGCCAACCCTAGGCACGTGCACAGAACTTACCATCAGCTCTTAGCGTCCCATTTGTAAATATAGAGAGACACTTAAGGATCAACTGACATTTGAGAATGGGCTCTAACAGAAAAGGCAGAACCAAAGAGGAGGGGGAGTCATTTGGAGGCAACAAAAGCTATAGAAGTTATATAGGGAGAAGAAAAAGTTTTAAAGTCATTATTAATATTCTCAGAGAGCAAGAAGAAAATGTTGTATTCATGAAATAAGAATAAGATTCTATTATGCTATATACCTTAAACTTATATAGTGATGTATATCAATTCAATCTCAATAAAACTAGAAAAAAATAGGATTCTAATTTTTTTTTTTTTTGCAATACACGGGCATCTCCCGTTGTGGAGCACAGGTTCCGGACGCGCAGGCTCAGCGGCCATGGCTCACGGGCCCAGCTGCTCCACGGCATGTGGGATCTTCCCAGACCGGGGCACGAACCCGTGTCCCCTGCATCAGCAGGCGGACTCTCAACCACTGCACCACCAGGGAAGCCCCTAGGATTCTACTTTTAAAAAAAATTCAGAGAAAAAACAAAAGCGCTTGGAAAGAGCAGAAATGAAAAAGGCAAGGATAGCAATCAGAATGCGTAGCAAAAACACAAAGAAAAAATAGAGAGAAGTAATGCAATTATAGGACGACTCCAGAATGTCTAAACCCAAATTTGGAAAGCAGATCCAGAGACAATGAGAGAAAATTCCCAAAGAAATAATTCATGAAAACTTCCCAGACATCAAGAGCCTAAATTTCCCAATTATACCCAGCAGCATGGATGAAAACTGATTCACCAAGACATATCATCATGCAATTTCATCACACTGGGACAGAGAGAAGATACTAAGCGTTTCCAGGAAGAAAAAAGAAAACATGTTTTATGCAAAGTGTCAAGAATCAGAATGGCTTTGGACTTCTCAACAACAATATTATAGAAAACAATGGATAAATGTTTCAACATCCTGAAGAAAAGTATTTCCAAAGGTAGAATTCTATACCCAGCAAAACTATTAATTAAAAATGAGGGTATAATAAATATGTTTTCAGATATGCAAGGCCTTATTGAGGAAGCTGCTGGAGATATTTTTACTTTAAATGGATTAAAATTTTTAAAAATTTAAAAAAAGGAAGATGTGGAGTCTGGGAAACGGGTGTTCCATCACAAAAGAGAGGTAAAGTTACCTCTAATACAACAGCTGCTAGTAGACGTAGAGGGTAACCAATCCAGAAGTTTCTGGAAGAGACGTAGAGAGTAACTAATCCAGAAGGTTCTGGAAGAGACGTAGAGGGTAACCAATCCAGAAGGTTCTGGAGGAGACTTCTTCAAAAAGACAGAATTAGTGTGTGAACACATTGAAAAGAGTTTCGTGATAAATTATTAAAACTGATCAAAAATATAAGACAATTGTTAACTTCAGGAAAAGCATAAGTTGTTGAGGAATACAAAAAGAAACATAATATTTAGGGTTCCACTATTCACAGCATTTACAGAATTATAATAATGTAAACGCTTAGTATCAGTCTCCAAAATTTCAGTGAAACTGTAGAGGGAGAATGGAGGAAAGGCACCTGTGTGTGTGTGTGCACGTGTGCACGTGTGTGCATGTGTGTGTACGTGTGCTCTATGTGAAAGAGTAAAATCCTTTTCTTCTGTAGAGGAAGTTAGTAGGCAATGCTTAAAACCAAAAAACCAAGAAATAGCAATAAAATCATGTTATTACAGATATATAGGATGTAAATATCAAAAGAATCTATTAAAATGAAAGTGATTGCCTCGGTTTAGGAAATGGTAGAGGGGAAATGGAGAGTTGAGGAACTCCATTTTATTATAAGCTTTTCAAACCTACCTGACTCTCTAAATTCTGTGAATTTATAACTTTGATTTTAAAAAACCAAATTACAATAAATTTGAAATAAAAGGAAGAGATAAAAGGCCCAGAGCAGGGAACAGGGCAGGTTTCTCTGGAGACTCCTCAGTCTGGATCAACACACTGGTGCTGGGAGATCACACCCACCTCCATGCTGCCAGGCTGCTCGAGTGGGGTACAAGGGAGCAACTCTGGTGCTGCACTGCCTGCGTTTAAATCTCCATGCTGTGACATCACAGCTGTGTAACCTTGGGCAAGTCCCTTAACCTCTCTGTGCCTTGGTGTCCTCATTCATAAAATAGGTAGAATGATAATCGTACCTAGTTCTCAGGGCAATATTTGGAACACCCTTGTCTAAAAAATTATTCATTGTCCAAAATTCAAATTTAACCGAGCTTCCTGTATTTATCTGGTACTTCCCCAAGGGAAGGTAGACCCTTGAAGAACCCAGCTCAGGGACTGTTGTCTGTGCCGGCACCAAGTTTGCCTGGGTCAGCTCATTCCACGTGGTTCCTCCGGTCCTGGGCTCCGAGGCAGTATCGGGGGATGCAATGGCCTCTGGGTTCCAGGTGGGCACAGACATGCTTGCCTTGATCACCAGGGTGCCCAAGCGCTCTGCGTAGAGTAGCACACAGACCAGGCGCTCTATAAAGAATTGACAAATACGCAATTAATTAATCTAGCTAGACTCTTAGAAAAATAAACTGGAAAGAAAAAAGTCAAGTATTTTCTCGGGTATAAGCCTTTCTTAGAGGGTGTTTTCCTAAAATCCTATTTTAGAAACTGTCCTAGAAAAATTAATTTCACCCAGAAATGATTGTAAATTGTCAGGAATTTAATTGCAAGAGGAAATTTGGGGTAGACTCGTTTCATTAGGCAATGTTCCCCCAGGGAGTTGTTGGGGATCAACTCTGTGCCGGATGAATCTGAGATCTCTTATATGTGGAATCTAACAAAACAGGAACAGACTCACAGACATAGAAAACTTACAGTTACCAAAGGGAAAAGCGGCAGGGGAGGGATAATTTAGGAATTTGGGATTGTCAGATACAAACTACTATATATAAAACAGGTAAACAACAAGGTCCTACTGTGTAGTACAGGGAACTATATTCAATATCTTGTAATAACCTATAATGGAAAAGAACCTGAAAAAGAATAGACATACATATGTATGTATAACTGAATCACCTTGCTGTACACCTGAAACATTATAAATCAACTATGTTTCAATTAGAAAAAAAGTGACTGTACCCTTTCACACCCAATGCTTGATTCTACCTGGGCTGAACAAGAAAAGTAAAGTCTAGTTGGTCTGGGTGTAGGTGGAACCATAAAACATTAGAGCTGGAAGAGTATTAGAGGTAACTGATCCAACCAGATGAAGAACCAGAGACCTGGAGACGGAATGTTCCTTCCCCAGATCGCCAACCTCACACCCAGGTTCCATCCCATCCACCCATCTCTCAGGGCAGCATTCTGTTAAAGGAGACTCCAGGCCCTGTGGCACGGGCTGTGGACGAGAGGGTGCTGTTCATTCCACCGGAGGTGACCACGCTCAAGGTGCTTGTGTTTGTGGTTGTAGCATTTCGCTTTTGCCTGCTTTGGGGACTCCCCAGATCCCACTTCCTTTCACCTTCACACCCTTATCAGTAATAAAGAAGTGAAGGGACTCATGGTCTGCCCAGCTTCTGCAGCACTGGGCCTTGGGAATGCTAGGTTTCCTCATGGTGTCCGGTGGGCTGAACCCTTGCCGTGACCTCTCAGACCTCTCAGTACCAGCCCACAGCAGGTACTCGTGCAGGCTCTGTGGCCCCTCTTCTTTGCCCCAGTCAGGTGATCCCATGTGTGGGTTTGCTGGCCTTGCTTCTAGTCTCCAGCCTTGCGAGGAAATGGGTGAGGATGGTGTAAAAATCCAGACCCCTTTGCAGGCCCACAGGGAGAACTCTGTGGCTACGTGAACGCACCTGCTTCCTTCTGAAAAAGGATTAGGTGCGACAAAGTGCTTGAGCCCTCAGCTCTTTTGAAAAGAAACTCAGTCTTAAGTGCTAAGCTCAGATTCCGGGAAACCAGGCCTGTGGCCTCTGCAGCTGCTCGGATTCCAGCGCCACCGGCTCCCGCATGGGGGGATTTGCACCAGCTCTTGAAGGGGGTGGGGTGGGGCAGACCAGATGTTTTAAGGGGATTATTGCCTGAAAGAAAAGTCCACACTTCCTGTATGTCACCCACTTCTTAAAGGCACTTTTTCCACTTAGTGCCACCAAAGTTGGAGGGAATGGAAAGTAAGGGTTTGCAACTTCTGATCTCATCCAACACCCTAAGCGTCACGTGTCTCATCTTATTAATCCTCACGGTGACCATATTACCTCCATTAAGGGCTGAATTGTGGGCCTCCCCAAATTCCTCTGTTGAAGTCCTAAACCCCCGGGACCTCAGAATGGGCCTGTATTTGGACATAGGGCCTTTAAAGAGGTAATTAAGTTAAAATAAGATTATTGGGGTGGGCCCTAATCCAATATGACTAGTTTCCTCATAGGAAAAGGAAACTAGGACACAGACACATGCACAGGGGAGACCATGAGGACACAGGGAGAAGGCAGGTAGCTATAATCCAAGGCGGGAGGCCTCAGCAGAAACTAACCCTGCCGACACCTTGATCTTGGACTCCTGGCTTCCAGGACTGTCGGAAAATAAATTTCTGCAGTTTAAGTCATTCAGTCTGCGGTATTTTATTATGGCAACCTTAGCAAACTAATAGAGCCCCCATTTTACAGAAGGGGAAAGCAAGGCTTAGCCAGGTTCAGTAAGTGGCCCAAAGGTAGATAGCTCCTAAGTAGCCCATCTTGGGCCCAGATTTGGTTTCCAAACTTGTTTTCAAATAAGCAGCCACACCACTGAGATGGGCTGGCTGAGAGATTTTGCCATCAGGCGGTACAGACGGTCAAGGGATGATGGTGCAGCTGTCAAAGGCTGTGCTCTGTGGCGAATGGTCCTGGCCCAGCTGTGAAGAGTCTTCCTCCATTTTGCAATCACCATGTGTGACTGAGTCTTGTTTGCACCTGGGTAGCATCCAGGAGTGCAGTGGTTCTCTGAAAGAAGCAACCAGACATTGCAGAATAGACACAGTGTGTCTATCTTGTATCCGGTTCCCAGAAAAATTAAAAATACACAAGCATGTACCCCCAATGTACATTCGACAATACCTGGAAACGTCTTTGGTCATCACACGTTGGGGAGGAAATGCTAGTGGCATTTAGTGGGTGGAGGCCAGGGGTGCTGCTATACAGCGACAAGATACAGGACACCTCCACAGCAAGGATGACCAGGACCAAATGTCACCAGGGCCAAGGTTCAGAAGCTGCCTTAGAGACTAACCCAACTCTCCCAATGGGCCCAAGACGGTGGAGTCAGAGTCACATTCGTTTTTCTTGGCATGGCTTGATGTGAGGGTGGGGGAAAAGTTAGTGCAACTTGGACAGTCTTCGTACATCCGGTAGCAACATTCGAGGCTAGAAGGAGCGCTGGGAACAGTAAGAAAGTAAACTAAGATCTGAGTTCAGAATTGCTACCTCTGTTGTCCTTGGAGAGTTGGAAGATGCTAAACTCAGCAAATGAGTTCCCCCAAAGAACTCCTCCAGCTTTCTAAACGAAGAAACTGCGAGTGACTGCAGACCCCTTTGGACTCGGTGAAGGAGTTCTGTTGTCATTACCTCAGAACACCAGAGGGCGCTCAAGAGAGGAAGAGGTGATCAGGTGCCCGCCAAGGTGCTCCCGTGTGTCTTTAGATGGAGAATCCCAGGTGCTGGGGAAGAAGCTAGAGATTCAGCCCTGCCCCTTTCATCTCAGTCACCTCACTGACCAACATTGGGTCCTCCCATTCTTCTGCCCAAAGCGGCTCAGCAAAACTTCCTGACATCAAAGCTAAAGAAACCACAGTGAAACCTGCTGGCTGAGGGGCTGAATCTCGGGCACTTTCATATTCTCAGCCCCTTGGTGCTAGAGAGGGAGATTTTAATTTAAAAAGAAGCCTTGGAAAGTGATGTTACAATGATCTCTCAATGCAAGGACTAGGATTATTTCCCTGACAGTGAGATTGACGGTACAGTAATGGAAAGATCACTGACTGCACCTCAGGATCTAAGAAGGCTCAATTTTACCCTTACTGCTTATTTCTATGGGACCCTTGGGACTCAGAGGCTCATCTGTAGACGTGGGTGGATTGGACGGTGGACTAATTTCCCAGGGTTGCTGTAACAAAGTACCCCAGACTGGGTGGTTTAAACAACAGAAATGTATTCTCTCACAATTCTGGAGGCTAGAAGTCCAAGATCAAGATGTTAGCAGGGGTGGCTCCTTCTGAGGCTGTGAGAGAGAAGCTGTCCCCAGCCTCTCCTCTAGCTTCTGGTGGTTTTCTGGCAATCTTGTAGGAGCCTCACCTTGGTATCTGCCATCATCCTCACACTGACGTTCTCTCTGTATGCGTCTGTCCTGTATCCACATGTCCCCTTTTTATAAGGACACTACTCACCTCGAACCTCATCTTAACTTGATCATCTGCAAAGACCCTATTTCCAAGTAAGGTCACATTCCCAGGTACTGGGGGTTACCCCTCAGCATCCTTTGGAGGGACATAATTCAATCTACAACAGATGGCTTCCGAAGTCTCTGCCGGCTTCTTGCCGTTACAGCTATGGAGTCCTGAGAATAGGACCGACTCCATGCTGTGCTAACCATGTGTCCAGTGAATGCTTCCCAAGAGGAAGGGGTAATGGCTCCAGGCAGGGAAAACCGATTCCAGCTAGGCAGCGGCTGGAATGTTCAAGTTGATTGGTGACGATCCTTCCCAAGGGGCGGTTACCACTGTTTGTTGCCACCCTCAGTGTTTCAGAATCACTTTGTTGCCAGTTGGAATAAATGGAAAACGTGTTTAACTTAAAAAGCGAAGCGTACAATGCTATTGTATTGCACAAGCAAACGTGCAGCGGGCCAGGGGCAACTGCCGTTTCAAGATGATTGAAGAATTTGATCCAGTGTCTGGCTACACAACTGCATCCTTTGAAAGGCACCTCACAGATGGGTTTCATAATCGAGAAATGCATTTGTTCTTTGTTCGCGTATAAAAATAACGTGATTCAAAGCTTAGGGTCGGATGTCTTTCTGAAAGTGATTTCCTTCTATCATGCACACAAGTACTAGTATGTTTTCACGGAAATGACAGGCAGGTGGAAAGGTAGGGTTATTACTGCACTCTTTAGGAAAGCGTGCATGTCCATCAAAAACAAAGTCAAAGGGTTTGTAAGCAGACAGTGCAAAAGGAAAATGATAGCCAAATAGAGCGTCTCGCAAGCCTTGCTTTGTGTTTAGAACGCTAGTCGCAGAAAATTAAAGGCATGGCGTACTTTTGGTGCCAAGTGCTTCACAGAGGGTGGGAAGTCACAGGCTTGATAAATTTTCAGGTTCTGAGACATACAATATAGAGCAACCTTCTCCGGTAATTAATTATTCCCTACTCAGCATTTTCCAAAGCCCACGGTACCTGACCAGCTTCACATAATCTTTCAGTCTCTCCATCAGTCAGTGAAAACAAATGATTTACTTTAAAAAGGAAGAAGCCTGTCCAAGAATCACACAATTAGAACTTCCTACCGGTACCTGGAAAGTGGGACATTTTCCGAAGCCCGATGACTCTGATTCCATCCTGTTTGGCTGGTTTTGGACCCCAAGACATCACAGGGCTATTCAGTGTTCCCAGGATTACTGACTTTTTTGTAGAACAAAAAGGAAACCTGTCTGATGTTTTCTTTCTTGAAAGACCTACATACAAGAAGACTCTGAGGGTTTTTCTGGAGTGGGAAACACATGGGTTCTGGTTTTCAAACACCTTCATTTGGTCTGAGCAAGTTCCTCAAATCATAATTTGTGAATCGATGTGTTCATAATGGGCCCTGCCTGAACCCTTTTCAATTCGAGACACAGGACCCACTTGGTTACTGACTCACAGCGGGATACAGAGAACTGAAAGGGCACTGCTGATTCAATTACCCACAGCAGAGGTTCTCCAAAGCCAGTGAGCTGGAGAATCATGGCAGGGCTTATGAAAGCACAGACTGCCTCCGCGGGTTTCCCATCCCACCCTGGGAGCGAGGCTAGCGTGCGGGATGCAGGAAAGTGACCCGGTGACAGCTACCATACCTGCATGACCTAAAACCAGACACAGTCACCCCTGGTTAATTGCAAGCTGGCTCGGCATCTGACTAGGAGAGCGTAACAGAGACAGACCCTCCAGGAGGGACCGTGGCCTGCGCGTCAGACGTCATCAGAGGGTGGGACGTGAGATGGGGACGTCTCTGGCTGAGTCAGCTCACCTGCTGCAGGCTGAACAGTGGTTGCAGGGAGGGGAGTTCCCAAACCCCTCCTTGAAAAGGGGATTTCAAAGGCTGTTTGAACAGCAGACTTATTTAAAAATATACAAAACATGGAGACAGAGCTTCTCTGGTTGAAGTGGGAAGCGAGTGAGTGAGGAGTCTGGAGGCAGGAGAGGGTGGGGAGAAGGACCCCCCCCCCCCGGCATCTCCCTTCTCTTGATCCCACAGTGCTGGACCTTGTAGTACCTCCAGGGAACCCCCCACCCAAGTTCCTCGGAACACAGTTTGGAAACCACTTAGTGGTTCTTTCCCTTCTCCTTCACCCATACATCCTCCAAAAGCTTTCCAAGCTCCTCTGTAGGAGGGAGTTTGAGGTGCTATGAGACACACAGATGCCCACAGCATCCTTTCCACCTTCAACAAAGTAGAGACTGTCTAGAAAAGATAGGACAGAGTTTTGTTGGAGAATTGCTGGATAATACAATAAAATGGGTATGTCTGGGGGCATCAGCAGGTAAGAGTTGTTCTGTGTGGGTTTGCCTAGTAACGGCAGCGCTATCAGAGACCGAGAAGCTTAACCAGAGAGGAGTAATCCCAGGTCCTGGTAGAAACCCGCATAAGTGAGTGTGTATGTGTGCTCGCGCACGGTAATGGGGGTCCTTTTGGACAACTGGACTTCTGCACGTAGCAGGCCCTCAGGGGATAAGGCTGGGACTGCTCGTTGTGCCTACTCATAAGACCACTCCATCCTTTACATTATGGGGAGGTGGGATAGCCTCACAGTTAAGAACAGAGACTCCCGAGCCACACTAACCAAGTTCAAACCCCAGCTCCACCGCTTTCTGCCTGGGTGAACTTGGGCAAGTTACTTAATGTCTCTGACCTTGTTACTTCATTTGTAAAAATGGGGATGATGGTGATGACAGAGCGTGCTCCACAGGGTTGTTGAGAAGATTAAATGAATTAATATATTTCACACCTTAGTGTTGACAAGGACTATACAATTGTTTGATATTTTTATTTTATTACAAGAGGTTTTCTGTGCTTACATATTAAACTCTCAATAAATATTTTATTTTTAGGGGGCAGGGCTGGGAAAGCATTGGAAGCTGGATTCTTAGAGGACTAAATCCTCCAACTTCTCCTCTCAAGCCTTAAAAATCTGTTTTAATGGCACGTGGCACCTTCAAGGCCAGATGTGAACATTTTTGCATGATGGGAGCAGGGATTATCTGATATAAGAGCTGGGTAGCTCTTAAGAGAAGCAAAAGGGGGTGGGACCCAAGATTGACCCCGATCTCTAGTTTTTTGTTCTCCCCACCTCTTTCTCGTAATTCAAGAATTAGTGCTAAAACTGAGGGGCGAGTAGGAGAAGAGAAGTGTATCCTTCAGAAGCTTTGGTCACTAGAACAGCAAAGCTCATAACAGGGGCTGTTTAATGAGCACATACTACGTACGTGCTCTGGGCTGTGTTCAGTGCTTGACATATGTTCTGGCCTAGGCTAGGTTTCCCAGGAGATCCAGAAACAAAGGTTCACGTGTAAGTGATTTATCAAGGATAAAAATCCTTGATAGGGCTTCCCTGGTGGCGCAGTGGTTGAGAGTCCGCCTGCCGATGCAGGGGACACGGGTTCGTGCCCCGGTCCGGGAAGATCCCACGTGCCGCGGAGCGGCTGGGCCCGTGAGCCATGGCCGCTGAGCCTGCGTCCAGAGCCTGTGCTCCGCAACGGGAGAGGCCACAACAGTGAGAGGCCCACGTACCACAAAACAAAAACAAAAATCCTTGATAAATGAAGGAAAATCCTTGATAAATCAAGGAAATCAGTAAGGAGGTGAGGAAGTTAAGGGAGGAAACCAAGCAGAGATGTCATCTCAGGCAAAATTGTTCAGAGGCAGTTTCCACCTGCTTCTGCAGGAGACTGTGGAGTGTCAGTTACACCTCAGCGTCAGTTACACCCAGTAGAGGCAGGGAAGCTGGGGCTTAGTCACACATCACCAGTTAGACAATAAACGCCACGTTGGGGGGATATAAACGCCCAGGCACTTCAGCTCTACATCTTCGAACAAGGTGGGGCTCCAGTAGCCAAGGGAGGCCACAGGCGCAGACCAGGGGAAGCAAAGCAATTGCCGGGGGAAGAGTGGAAAAATGAGAAAAAGGGATTCTAGGAGATCCCCAAGGGGAAGGACCTGAGGAGTCCAGTGCTTCTGCAGCAGTGTGACGTTGTCCCAGGAGACAAGACCTAGAGGTCATGATCTTGGCTTCCATCCACCGACTGTCAGCAGGTACCAGCTGAGGTAAAGTGGTACATGGTTGTCTCTTGAGTTTGATTCGAATCCTTCTTCTCTGCCTGTGTGAACTTGGTCATCTCTTGGACCTCATTTTCCATATCTGTCCAATCGAGGTAATAATAGAATACATGACAGCTATAACTCTGTGGATGCAGAGTAGTTCCATCCGGAATAGACACAGTGAGAGAGGGGTTGGCCGGGAAACAGCGGGGTCAGGCACTAGCTAAGCAGACGGGGGCTGACAGAGTGTGCAGACTGGGTAGGACGTGAGTCAGAGTCCATGGAGGTCCAGTCCAGGCAGGAAGGCTCGGGCACCGAGTGCAGACGGCCGGCAGGCTCTTTGGATGCACACCCGGGAGCTGAGGCAGTTAGCAACAAGAGCCCTGGAGAAAAACCCAGGTCGTGGGTGAAGACTCTTTGCTCTCGGGCCCATTTCATTTTGGTTGCTGGGTCAACCCTACTTCCCTTTTTCAAAAACATCTTTATGTTTTTACCAAAAGTATTTTAATTAATTTATTTTATAAATTTTTGATCGTTGAATTAAAAGGAAATAACATAATACTGAAAATATTTTGGTAATGAAAACTCACAAATAAATATCACATGTCAGCTAAACGCCAAACAAGAAACATCTTTATTGAGACAATAATTTGCACGCTATAAAACTCCCTTATTTAGGGGGCTTCCCTGGTGGCGCAATGGTTGAGAGTCCGCCTGCTGATGCAGGGGACACGGGTTTGTGCCCCGGTCCGGGAAGATCCCACGTGCCACGGAGCGGCTGGGCCCGTGAGCCATGGCCGCTGAGCCTGCGCATCCGGAGCCTGTGCTCCGCGGCGGGAGAGGCCACAGCGGTGAGAGGCCCGCGTACCGCAAAAAAACAAAAAAAAACATAATTTTTTAAAAAAAACCTCCTTCATTTAAAGTAGACAATTCAATGGTTTTACTATAGTCACAGAATTGGATAACCATCACTTCAAACTAAGTTTAGAATATTTGCATCACCCCCCAAAGAAATCCCATATCCCTTGGCAGTCACTCCCCATTCCCACTTCCCACCAACACCTGGCAACCACTAATCTATTTCCTTGCCTATTCTGAACATCTCATAAAAATGGAATCATACAAGGTGTGGCCTGTTGTGACTGGCTTCTTACATTTAGCATAATGGTTTCAAGATTCTCCGTGCTGGAGTATGTATCAGTACCCTGTTCCTTTTTATTGCTGAATAATATTCTGTTGTATGTATATGCTACTTTTATTTACTCCTTCTTTAGTTGATGAACATTTTGGTTGTCTCCACTTCTTAGCTAATATGAACGATGCTGCCGTGAACTTTCATGTATATGTTTTTGTTTGCATGTTATGTTTCGTTTTTCTTAGATACCAAGAAGTGGAATTATTGGCTCATCTAGACCGCTATCCTTAAGCTTTGGAGGAAAGCACCTGTAATTACATAGCTTTTTTATTCTAGCACATCCTAGTGGGTATGAGGCAGAATCTCACTGTAGTTTTTTTTTTTTTTTTGCGGTACGCGGGCCTCTCACCACTGCGGCCTCTCCCGCCGCGGAGCACAGGCTCCGGACGCGCAGGCCCAGCGGCCACGGCCCGCGGGCCCAGCCGCTCCGCGGCACGTGGGATCCTCCCGGACCGGGGCACGAACCCGCGTCCCCTGCATCGGCAGGCGGACTCCCAACCACTGCGCCACCAGGAAAGCCCTCACTGTAGTTTTGATTTGCATTTCCTTCGCGGACAATAATATTGAGCATCCTTTTTTGTGCTTATTGGCCATTTGTATATATTCTTTGGAGAAACGCCTATTCAAATCCTTTGTCCTCTTTTAATTGGGTCTTTTATTATTGAGTTATAAGAGTTCTTTATGCATTCGGATACTTCCCTTATCAGATATATGATTTGCAAATATTTTCTCCCCATCTGTGTGTTGTCTTTTCACTTTCTTGAAGGCATTATCCGTAGCATGAAACTTTAAAATTTTGATGTAGTCCAACATACCTATTTTTTCCTCTGGTTGTTTGTGCTTTTGGTGTCATGTCTGAGAAGTCATTGTCTAATCCGAGGTCCCAAAGATTTACTCCAATATTTTCTTCCAAGAGTTTTACAGTTTAACTCTTATATTTAGATTTGTAATCCATTTTGAATTAAATTTTGTGTATGGTGTGAGGTAAGAGTCCAGTTTCATTCTTTTACATGTGGATGTCCATTGTTGTTTTTCCATGTGGAAGTTCTCATTGATTCAGTGGTTTATACGTGTTCTTTTCACCAGTGCAGGCCTTGCATTAATTGTGGTAGAAAACATGAAATTGGAAGCAAAACTCTTAAATGTATATCCTTTCCATTTCACAAAAGAAAATGAGTGAAGCTGAAAATGTTCACCATTCAGCATTTACTTTTGGAGACCTCTAGCCTCTATTATTTATTATTTACTTACTTCTTTTTCTCCAAATATATTTGAAGTATCTCTCTTCCTAGTATCTCTAGGGCCTGTGTAGCCAGTTGAAGAAGCCACACAGAGCTACAAAAACCAGCAGAAAATAAAAAACAGTTGAGAATCAGTTTTCTTTATCTCTACTACAATCCACCTGAGAGAACAGAATTCCTCAGTGATTTGGCTTCCTGTAGGGGCAGCCTTGACTCACAGAGCTTTCTGACCCAGCCAGCTTGTCACCTGGGACTGGGTTCCCTCAGTTTTATCTTTTCATTTTGCCTTTCCAGAGACTCAGATTGAAATGCACGTTGTAGAACTTTGATCTGGACTTGGCAGGACTGAGAATCCCCTGAGTGCCTGCATGTGTTAGAATTAGGTTCATCTGTCTGAAACCAAGGCCCTAAATAAAAGTGGCTTGAAAAAGACCCGAGATTATTTCTCTCTCATGTGTCCAGAGCTGGTGGGATGGCTCTGCTCCCTCGGTCATAGGGGGCTGCTTTGCCTCCTTAGCACAAATTCATAGCGTGTGAGGCATCCAGCCGTCCCGTCTGCATTCCAGTCAGCAGGAAAAAAGGAGAGCAAAGAAGGGAATGCCCCTTCCCTTTAAGGACACTTTCCAGAAGTTATACACCATTTCTACCTTCAGCCTTTGGCTAGAGCTTAGTTACAACATCATACTTGGCTGTGAGCAATTCTGTTAAATATGGTTTTGTTTGTCTGGGCTGACACGTGCCAGGCTACGAATCGGGGTCTCCATTGCAAAGGAACCAGAACAGAACGGACATTGCAGGAGGTCTGGACTTCCCTACCAGAGCCCAAGGGCGCTCTTTCCCAAGACTCAGGGAATCTGCTTCCAATTGCAATTCTGCAAATGATTTGTCAGGCCCTTTGGGGAGCTGGCTGGGGCAGTGTGTGCTGACGCTGTCTTGCATGATTTAACACTTCTTCATTCCTCCATTTTCATTTCATATATTTGGATTTAGTACAGAGCGGGAGACTAGAGTTCTAGACACCGAAGGAAAGGAAACCCCCAAGTGGCTCAGAGTGCAGTGGTTTCGCTGCTTGAAATACGGTTGTACTCTCCACTTTCAAATGAAAATTCTGACATTGTTTTTCAGAACAATTGCACCACCCAGACTAAGGGACCCACAAAAGTGTCAATTCACCACATGTTAGCTTTTTTTTTTTTTTTATAACTAATTGTAACAAGTGGTTGCTGTGAAAATGGCAGGCTCCCTAAGGCTGCCCTTTCAATGACCCATACCCTGACCTGGACAGACCACCTTCTGTCCAAGAGAGGAAAAGTTTTGTTCCTAGATCAGATGAAACCCTGGCTTTACCCCTGGTGACCAGTAGGATTAATCAGACACCAGTAAAACAGCTGACAGAGACACTAAACCAACGGACAATAATTAGCACGCACACCAGGCAACATCCGTCCGAGGGGTTCAACTTGTCCCTTTCTTTGCCCTAAGACGCAATACCTGCTCTGTGGCTTGGCTCTCCGTGCTCCATAAAGGGAGCACTTGTAAGCTAAGAAGCTGCACGTTTTTAGGATCAATATGGTATTCACCCGAGCTGGTTAGGAAACACAATGCCAGGGACAGAGCTTGCTGTGGGAGCTTGTGTGGGATTAGGCTATTTCCCCAGGATTTACCGCCCAGCGCACAGCCGGCGCTGAAACCTGCGTGGACAGCCCTGTGGTTTAAGATGAGCCGAAAGGCGTTCTCTTCAGTTTTTGGCTTTTTCAAAGTAAAATCTTCCCAACATGCAAAAAGCAACCACTAAAACTGAACCACATTCAGATGCAGAGAAAGAGTGAAAGTCAGCAAAAGGAAAACACATTTCTGAAATTTTACTTGGGAGGTTCCTGTAAGAGTCTTTCTTGGAGAAACCATCAGGCTTGATACCTCTGCAGCAGTGTAAGTGTCAGAACTTAACTTTCCAATGCAAATTTCTTCTTCACCTTACTACCTACAGAGCCACTTTCTTCACTCAGTAATTGTTTGGTTTCTGTTTTACTTTTTTCTCTCATTCTGTTTTCAAGGGCAAAGCAGAGAGGAGATAAAAAGTTTCACTCATGCGAAGAACTTAATATCAAATTGACTTTATTTCCAACTGATTTCCCTCCAATTTTATTTTAAAACATGTTTGAGAAGAAAGCAAACTTAGATTTTATTTCTGGTCCTAAATACGGCTATCTCAGAATTGTTATGGAAACCCTGGGGGTGGCATAGAGGGATGAGCGTGATGCTTAAAAAAAAAAGGTGACTAACAGACACAGAAAGACAAATATCATATGATATCGCTTATATGTGGAATCTAAAAAGATGGTACAAATGAATTTATTTACAAAACAGAAATCGAGTCACAAATGTAGAGAACAAACTTATGGTTATGGGGGGAAAAGTGGGGGAGGGATAAATTGGGAGATTGGGATTGACATATACACACTACTGTATAGATTAAGGACCTACTGTATAGCACAGGGAACTCTACTCAATACTCTGTAATGACCTGTATGGGAAAAGAATCTAAAAAAGAGTGGATATATGTACATGTATAACTGATTCACTTTGCTGTACAGCAGAAACGTACACAACATTGTAAATCAACTATACTCCAATTAAGAAAAATAAGGAGATGAAATTCTCCAGATCAAGAAAGACAAAGTCAAAAAAAAAAAAAAAAAGGTGACTTAGAAGGGAGGGCAAAGTATCACCAGTGACTGTTTTTGAAAGTGTTACACTGAGGACAGGAGCAACAGTAAGAACCAGCCGTATTTGAGACATAAAGACTAGACGCGGGGAAACGCGGTTATATGGGGGAACGGATTTAGCGAATTTAAATCAGATGCCCCAAAAAAATCTTTCTTGGGGAATAAAATAAATAAATAAATAAATATGGGCTTAGGAGGAAGCATTTCAAAGCAAGACAATCTCTGTTTCCACAAGCCTTCTGGAGGCTCTCCCCCAAGGACGCAACACCAGTGCTATTAATCTTGACTCAGTGAATGAAAGTATTACACAGATTTCAATCCAGACCTTCAAGCCTTAAAGAGCTCTGAAGAGCACGGATAAAGCGACCCGTTTTTCACTTTGGCGATTCCACAGGGGTAACTCACTTTAATTTCCCTTTCATCTCTTTGGGAGGGACTCGAAACTTGAAAAGCAAACAGGTTTCCTTTTCTAATTCCTGGAGAGAAGTCTTCTGTTGCTTTCTTACGTGGCAAGGCTGAAGGTGGGTGACTCATCTTCATTTGTTACCTTGGAAGACGTAGAGAAGCAGAAGTAAGTCCGAAATAATAGGCAAACGGGAGATTCCTCCCTTGTTCGAGAAAAGCTATTGCCCTTCCAAATGCCAGTTTGTTTTTTGATTTTCCACGGTCCAGCCCTGTATTTAGCACAGAAAGCCACGACACTGATAATAACCCCAAATATACACAAGGACAAAGTAAGAAGCCCTGGCCATTTTGTTCTGTCAGGCAAATTATGATCTAAGTTTTCCGCCAACACCACTTTTCTCGGATTGTTTAATGGCAACACCAGCCTGTTTGCTGAGATTCTAAAATGCAGCTAAATTTTCTGGGATTAAAAAAAAAAAAGAGTGCGTGCTTATTATGTAGATGTAAACTGTTTCGAATGCAAACACTTCCCACTGTGAAAAAAGGAAAAGCGTTGTGGAAAAGGATACCAGGTTATCCAGACTGAAGGAAAGATGTTATGCCTCGCTGTGCTGCTTTCCAGGGACCCGAGAGGAAAGGGTACACCTGGAATCATATGAAAATAAATGACTAAACCAGGAAGCAGGGACAGCAGCCTCTGCTAGGTTTAGTCCAGCTTGTGCTGAAATGATAAGCTCCCACCCGCCGTTACTTTCCAACCAAGAGCCCAGGAGGAAAATAGCTCTGGGAGGGTTAAGTTTCACATCAAATAAGAAGACAGGACAAACACCAGCATTTTTCCCCCTAAGGCATTACTAAAAGGCACCAACTTGTCTAAAAATGGTATGAAAATGGAATGATGTTTTAATTGATGGCATATGTTTTATTCTTCCATGTGTCCAAATCGTGGGCTAGGCTAAGAAAAATAGAACTTGGAGCCTCAAAAAATTTTTCTTTTTTTCTTTGCACAATAGTTGTCACATGTGTGTGAGGAGATTGTAGGAATGGGAAAAAATGGGGGAAAATGACATTTTTAGTTATGGAAAAGAAACTTTTAAACTGTTAATGTTTCTATGAGAGTAATATAAACCTGACGGCTACATCACTAAATACAGATCACGTCTTGGGTAAACATTAAAATGAAGTCATTTAAATTAAAAGAGGGAGAAAGAAGGATACTACTTCTCCTTGGTTAATTGTGGCTTGGCCATGTGCATATTTTTTTTTACTCAAGTAAAGGAACTTCTCAAATGTTTGGACCACAATTATACAAGGGAATACAAAAATAGAGAGATTATGCAACAACGTGAAAAGGTAGCTTTTGTCTGATTTTGTTAAACTCTACAAGGCTTATTTTTGATGCGAATGAGTCAAACGGGTCTAAGGTGCTCTCTTTCCACCCACCGAAAATATCTGTGAATTAAATTAGGTAAACAGGGTCCTCAAAAGCTGAATTGTCACTCCGCTCCCTCTCACACATGAATAGTCACATATGAGTTTCCACAGGAGTCTGCGGTGTGCATTTTCGCAGTGAGCAGAGCCTTCTCTGGACTGACTCAGAAAGCAGCCCCTTTCCAGTGGCTTCTGAGATGATGTGCCAGAGACCAACACATCTGACCAAGAGGTCTCTGAAGTTGTAGCCTTTTGTATTTACACTTTTGAAATATCTCTATTGTGATGCTAATCTTGATTTTCAATCAAAATTGGCTGGAAGAAAAATTCTTTCTCTGGAAACTGTGGTAGGAAGTAAGTAAGCCTAAATCTCAAATTTCTCTCTCTTGGATTCCTATTAAGCCAGAAAACAATGATACTAAACACAAGCATCTTTTGCAAATGCTGATGGAAAACTCCACTGTGTCAACCAGGACTTCAACTGACTAGTGTTAGTCTCCAAAAGCATCAAGTTTATCCATTTTTTTAAAAGTTTATCCATTTTAAATGACAAGTTTGGGTTTTTTTTTCTTCTTTTGGTAATCTGGGTGCCGATGTGAAAAGCATCTAAGAACAGTGGCTTTTGTTGAGTGTTCAAAATCAAATCCATTTTAGAGAGTTTGCCCTTCTGGGCATGGATCCTTTCTTTAAGTCTAAACAAATAAAATAAAATGGAAACAAAAGGAAAGCGTCATCAATGGCACGAAGGCTTCCCACTTTTAATTTATTTTAAAAGCTGCGTGTTGAAATAGGGAATCCTCTGAACCTCCACAGCAAGTCTGAAGACTTTTAGGGCTGAGGACCTGGGCTCCTCGCAGAAGCCTTTCTTTCATCCGCTCAGGTTAAAGAGGTTTGTGTGTGTCCGTGTGTGCGCGCCTGTGTCTCTTACGGTACCCTTCGAGATGGAGTTCTGAGGGAGCGTTTCTCCTACCAAAATACACACAGCCTGGGATTAAAAGGGCTGAAACCTACCAGCAAGTTCTTAACGCCCTCCCACAATCATTAGACCAAATCCACCATCATTCTAGATTCATTTTTCCCTTATTCATCTGTCCAACTAATTCCTGCCGCATTCACCAGGCTTATATCTTAATCTTTTCTGTTACATAGAGAATACATAATGAAAAGCTGCATTTTCTGGGTACATGCACACATTTGGAGCGGATGAACCATATGTGAAGTGACATACAATGCTGAATGCGGGCTGAATGGTGTCCAGTGCGAAAAACGCTGCGAAGGGAGGAACAAAAAACAGCGAACAAGAGCCAGTGCAGGGCTGGTCTCCGCTGCAACACCAGGGGATTCGCCGCTAAAACATGGGTATAATTTCACTGTTTTCACTCACACAAGCTGTGGGAAAGGAGTCACCATCTGATGTTTGATTGTGTGGGATATGTTTTTGGCAGTGGCCTTGTATTCCGCATTGACAAAAAAGAAAAAGAAAAAAGAAAGAAAGGAAAAAGGATAAAAGGAGGCGGGGGGAGGACGATAAAAAAAGAATAGAGGTACATTTGCTGTTTTTAATTTGCCGTCTGGGGGACTGGTACAGCCGACGGAGTTCTGACCAGTGGCCACCTGAAAAGTAGGGCCGGGGCCTGGCTAGTGGCCCCTCTTATGCTGATGCTACCGCAAGGGGACTTTTATCTGTCCAACCCTGTTGTCTGGTTAACTTATTACTTAGCAGTGGGCTTGACGTTTGCCTGATTTAATAAAGCCTTTTGTCCAAGATAGTGGCTGGGGAAACATGCCCAGGGAAGCAGGGTTCTGCCCGCATTGACACCGACGTGGCACTGAGGTAGCCCTGAGGTAACACCAAGGCAGAGAGGGCCACGCTTCACAAGGAGGCATTTCCTGGAGCCTCAAAGGGCCCCTGGGAAGTGCATCTGCGTTGCCAGCCCAACTGCCAGGGGGCTACAGGTGTCTCGCAGGAGGACCCCAGCTTGAAGATTTCTCCTGTGGTTTGTGGCTGCAAGCAGGCAGGGTCCCCACACCAAACAGAGATTTTAGAAAGAAATGCATTGACTTGTGTCCTGTTCTCCATCCTCCCCTCATCCAGGAATGCCAGGTGGAGCAAATAAAGAAGGATGCCCAAGTTAAATTTGGATTGCAGGTAAACAACAAATACTAAAATGCGATGTGAGGTTTACCTGCAATCCACATGTAACCGGATGTCCTGTATTTTATCTGGCAACCCTATCCCTACCCCTCTGGGCCCCCTGGGCTGCCCACTTCCCCCTCTCCCCAACCTCCTGCCTCTCACCTGTCAGGGCGGCAGCCTCCTCTGTCTGCATCTCAGAGTGTTAAGAGGATAATGAGAATATAGATGGGTAGCTGCTTTCCAGAAAGATCGCTAATTAGCCTGGCTGGTTAACATGTGGTTCCCATGCCCCAGGTGTGCTAAAAGACATTCCTCTTAACTTCAGCTTCAACTAGGAGACATCACCAGTGCTGTTGGACAGAGAGAGTTTGGTGTCCTCACCTTCTGCTCCCCATGGCCTCTCCTCCAATGGTTTTGCATCATTTTATTTGGACCACGTTTTTTTGCGGGACACGGGCCTCTCCCGTTGCGGAGCACAGGCTCCGGATGCACAGGCTCAGTGGCCATGGCTCACGGGCCTAACCGCTCCGCGGCATGTGGGATCTTCCCGGACCGGGGCACGAACCCGCGTCCCCTGCATCAGCAGGCGGACTCTCAACCACTGCGCCACCAGGGAAGCCCTGGACCACGTTTTTAAGCCAAACCAGACTCCCCAGAGGCAGATACTGTGCTTAATGGAAGGTTTGGCGATAGAGCCACCTGTTCCCCAAGTGAGTATGTGCATACGCTTCAACTACCCTGATCCCACCATGTGCCCTGCCCCACCCCAGCCAAGTCCCCCACCTTCAGTGGCAATTGTGGTTGCAGCTCCTGTTCGTTGGGATAGTGCATTGCTAGTTTGGATCACTGGTGTTGTTCACAAGCTGATCCAGGATTCGTCCTGAGTGAGCGCACTGCTCTGAGTTGCCCATTTGTAGGCCTATGACGCATATCTGATTAAGGGTAGCAGGAAAGAAGGAGCTTTCCCCTGCGAGCGGCGGGTGGACAGGGTAGGGAGGGCAAATCTTGTGGCCAGCCGGTGCTGGGGTCCACGCTGTCCTTTGTCTGCAGGTGGGCAGGTGGAAGTGGGCAGAGGCTTAAAAGCTGGTGACTCTGCAGTAACCTGTCCCGAGCTCTGATCCTCAGAAGTGCAGCTGAAAAGGAGATTTCCACAGGAGCACTGCTGTTTTGAATGCTTCCATGATTGGAGACAGTAGCGGCTGCATGTATTGGCCGGGACTGGAAGTGTGGTTTTCTCCACGTGGCGGAATTGCTCTCATTTCCAAACATGATACGGGGGCATAATGGCCGTTGGTAATGACCACATTAGCGTCATATGGAGCAATATATCTACAATAAATTAAGGCCGCATTGCAATTAGTACCGGTGATCACAGCTGTGGAGACAAATGGCATATGTGCTAATTAAATAATTTGTCACTTGACTGCTAAACAAACAATTCAGCCTCTTTACATCTCCAGAGCGCCACCATGGGCCGTTAACCCCAGGAAGGAACGGCGTGCTGTGCCCACGTGGCTGGGGAGCTGGGTCCCGATAGCAGGATAAAACGGACAGAGGAAATCTCATTCGGATTAAAAATCCGCTCATCCGATTGGTGCGAATCAACAAACACGGTGTCACATCGTGTCTCGACTTAGTCTTGTGTCTTCGGCCACAACATCCTCCCCATCGGCAACACCTTTTTTATGGTTTCTCTCTTTTTTTTTTTCCCCCACCAGCCCTCCTTCCCCCACCTCCACCCCAAATGCTAATCCATAAAGCTGAATTGTGGAATATGCCTTTAACGGGGGCCCCTGCTAGCCCATATGATGGCTTTGTGTGAACTAAGGGGGACTCAGCCCTGTGCAGAGTGCAGGTAAGCAAGGTGCAGGCTGGATTTCAGTCTCTGCTCACCTCCTTGGTCCAGGGCTCTTGTGCAGTGAACAACCCGCCCAACCATACGGGCAGTCCTGTTCTCAGCTGCTTCTGAAAGCAAGAGAGGTTTGGGTAATTTCCAGCCCCAGAAAATCCCAAAACCAATTGTCCTTTCTTCCTTGCTCTTTTATCAGAGTTGTTAACTAAGGGGACTTGATTTCGCCTTCTTATTCCTACCCTTGCTCATGTTCAAGCAGCACTTCGGTCAGACGAGAGGAGAAAGGCAAAGCAATGAGGATTTTGTGTCATTATCCATTGATCAAATCTCTCCTCGGGTGCCACATTTCCAAGGAGCTTTCAGCACTGGTGTGGTGCTGAGTGTAAGGCATCATGTGATGTAACCGTTCAGGGCAAAATACTCCAGCGTGTAAGTTTCATGCAAAGTGATTCTATTGCAGTAAATTTCCAAAAGGCTGGAAGAAAACTCAAAGCTGGAATGTTGAGTCTTCTGTAGGAAACTGAATCCCTGGATAATTTCAGATTAGGCTTTAATAACTACTTTTGGGTGGACTATGGGAACAGAAAGGAACCCAAACCGTGTTTTATCTTTTTGAGAACCTGACTGTTTGGACATAAAAGTCTGTAAGGGAGGCAAGTTTGTCAGCAGGATGATGCCTTATGCACCAAAAAGCCATTCTGTTTCTTTAATAAGGTGAAATCTAGCTTTATCCCAGAAGGATTGGGCACAGAGAATCTCAGCTAGCATCACATAGGAGAGAGCTGGGCGTGTGGAAAGTGCTCAATGAAAACCAGCTCTTGTTATTATTATTAATATTATTACTGTTCCCATTTATAACTGAATTTTGTATCATTGAGTGTCTTCTTCAGCACTTGTTAATGTTGCCTATCAGCATGCAGAGTGGGAGAAGCAGATTACTATGAAGCAATGTTTTGCTTTGTTTTTTCACATCTTTATTGGAGTATAATTGCTTTACAATGGTGCGTTCGTTTCTGCTGTATAACAAAGTGGATCAGCTATATGTATACATATATCCCCATATCTCTCCCTCTTGAGCCTCCCTGCCACCCTCCCTATCCCACCCCTCTAGGTCGTCACAAGGCATCAAGTTGATCTCCTTGTGCTATACAGCAGTTTCCCACTAGCCGTCCATTTTACATTTGGTAGTGTATATATGTCAGTGCTACTATCTCACTTCGAGCCAGTTTCCCTTTCCCCTGCTGTGTCCTCAAGTCCGTTCTCTAAGTCTGCATCTTTATTCCTGCCCTGCCACTAGGTTCATCAGTACCACTTTTTTAGATTCCATTTATATGCGTTAACTTACAGTATTTGTTTTTCTTTCTGACTTACTTCACTGTTTTTATTTCTATTTATTTTTTTCACGTCTTTATTGGAGTATAATTGCTTTACAGTGGTGTGTTAGTTTCTGCTGTATAACAAAGTGAATCAGCTATACATATACATATGTCCCCATATCTCTTCCCTCTTGCGTCTCCCTCCCACCCTCCCTATCCCACCCCTCTAGGTGGTCACAAAGCACCGAGCTGCTCTCCCTGTGCTATGCGGCTGCTTCCCACTAGCTATCTATTTTACATTTGGTAGTGTATATATGTCCGTGCCACTCTCTCACTTCGTCCCAGCTTACCCTCCCCTCCCCATATCCTCAAGTCCATTCTCTACATCTGTGTCTTTATTTCCGTCCTACCCCTAGGATCTTCAGAACCTTTTTTTTTTTTTAAGATTCCATATATATGTGTTAGCATACGGTATTTGTCTTCCTCTTTCTACTTCACTGTTTTTAAAAGCACTTTTTCCTGAAGGCTGTTCACACATCAGGAAATACAGGGGAGTTCAGGGGAAGTCAAGAGGCCTTTGAAGCTCTACCAGGACACAAGATGTTTTGCTAGAGTCACAAGATGCATTATTGTCTTTTCTGTTTTCTTGGCAGCCTCCCACCTTCTGGGACTGACTTTCATCTGCCCAAATGGGACTGAGATGCGAGTTGGGAAGCACCCAGACCAGCCATCACCCTGCAAGTGGTGGCAAATCCCTAAAGCTTCAAGGCAACCCAGAGACCCTACTCATCCAGCCTCTGTGTTCACCAGAGAGAAGAAATGGAAGTAAGTGTGAGAAAACAATGTCCCTAAATCATGCTGTTCACATCCTTCTCTCTGTGTGTGGTGTGCCCTCTCCACCCACTCCCGCTCTATTTGCTGATATAAGATGAAGAGGTCCAAAGAGTGTCCTTTCCTCTTGTTGTTAATCAGAACGCAGAGATTCCACCAGCCATTTTCTTCTTTCTGGTATAAGGTATTTTTGACCATGTAATCTTTTTGCCTCTTAAAGTAGATGTGTGGTGAGAAACCTGTCTGGGCACGGTCTTGTGTAGCCCCAGTGAGAACAATGCTGGAGTCTGAAAAGGTCATTAGGAAATAAAAGCTTAGATTCTCGAATAGCTTCTTGACCATTGTCCAAGGGCGTGCAATCTGGGACACAGGGGATACCAGCTAGCCCCTCACCCACTGGCCAACCCAGGTAGATCACACCCTGTCTTTTAGGAAAATTCACTAAGTTTTGTACCATTCTAGGTTCTCATTCACTTTGAGAATCAAGTTAAGAATTTTAATCTTCAGTGTCATTTATTTATACTAAGTCCCTAAATCATATACAATAAGTGTATGTTTAACTTAGGTTATATTAAATTTTTTTGTCATACCTTTTTAGAATCTTAAAAAATATTGCCAGCACTTTAAAAAGATAACTTATTTTTACCAATATATATTCTCTCATTTGAAAATCAAATAGTACTTAAATGGATTATAAGGAATAAACCCAATACTCTGTTCCACTTCTGGAATCTCACTTTCATGCCCTTGCAAGGAATTTCAACTATTTGATCTGAGTATTTTATTTTTTTCTCAAATTTACCTCCACATTTCTAGATGGTATGCTTCTAGGAGATTTCCTTGATTATATTTTCCAACACTTCATTATATTTTATTTTTAATTCTGTTATTCCATTTTAATTTTCAAGAACTCTGGTTCTCTGACTGATCCAGTTTTATATCTTCCTGTTCTTGTTTCATGAATGAATATCCTCTTTTGTATTTCTGAAAAAGTCAGTTTTATTTTTTAAAAAGTCTACTTGGTTAGAAAAGTTTACTGAATTGTCTCTATTTCCTCTGAGTTTATCTTTGTTCATTTTTGTCTTCATCTTTCCCTGTGGAGCTTTCCTTGGACATAAGAGGGAGGCAGTAAGCAGCTCACTGGATCTCTGGGTACGTGATGAGGTGGAAGCCAGATTTTATATCAAGAGCAGTTGTTAAATCTTTCTAGCACTGGATCAACACCTGAGAGAGCTACATAATTATTTCTTTGTTGTGCAGCTCATCCTGGTCTTGTGTAAGTGCCATGAGAACAAAGGTTGGTTTGTGTGTGAACTACTGCAGTCCCAGTGCCTAGGACAGTGCCTGGCACATAATAAATGCTCAAAAAATACTTGTTGGATGAATGGAGAGATGTGAAAAAATGCTGTACAGAGCACAAAGTGAATGAGACACTAGGAGAGGGAGAAATTCATTTTGCCCTAGAGCATGAGAGAGGCTTTTTGGAAGACAAGGGATTTGACCAGAAACCTGAAGAATGGGTAGATCAACGTCAGGCAGGGCTAAGTGGGGAGAGGAGAGAAAATGGCCTGAAAGGAGGCACAGAGCACTTGACTTCCCAGGACCTTAAAGATCATCCATGCAGTGCTCTTCCAACTTACCTCTCATAGATCATGAGATCAATTTAGTGGGTCTTGACTAGCATTTTAAAAAATGGAAATATCAGACTGCATCATAGATAGCTTGGTGAGTTTGGTGAAATTTATTTCAGAAGTGAATGTATATATGTGTGACTCTAAATCTAATCTAATCTAAAACTTTTTTCAAAAAAGTTTGAAAAACACTGCTCTAGAATGATCTTCCCTTCAAATATAGGCCCTTCCTCTCTGGGGAATATACATCCCTGCCACATAGTCACCAGCCCCCTCTTCTCCAGGACTACTGATGAACGCTCGCTGCCTCACAGGGAGCCTACTGGCAGCACCAACTGCTAGAATCCACCCTGTGTCCTTTGTTCAGTCCAAGAAATTATGTAAATCAGCCCACTGTGTCTTTTTTTATTTTGATAATTTTAAAGACACAGAAAAGTCCACAGAATAACATATAATCACCCAGAATTCACAACAGTTAACATATTTTCAAATTGGCTTTCAGTGTTTTTTTTTTTAAAGGAAAAAAAACGTTCCTCTCCTCACTCCCATGTTTGTTGGTATCCTTCTTGTCCAGTTTTAATACTTTCATATGCATCCAGGAACATAAGGTATAATTATTTGGTTTTGGGCTTTGAGTTTATATCAATGTGTAGAAGTATCAGTCTGGGTCTTGCTTTCTTCACTGAGGCTTAAAGTCTTGAGATCACAGGGGAAGTTCTCAATCCAAAGGAACTAAACCCAGACTTCAAGGACATCATCTGCCCACAGGTTCTTAAGGGGACAATCTTCTATGTCTAAACTTGCAGATGAAACATCTGCTCTCTTGCACAGAATGAGATTTCCTTCTTATTCCCTGGAATTTCAAGGTTGCTCCCAGTCACCCAGGCAGGGAAAGGGACAGTTGAATTGCACTTGATATGCCCTGAGGGAACATGGGCATCCTCCCAGCCTGAGGGTTTGCACAGCTCCAGTCCTACTATAAGCATCTCAGTGGGAAAATCTGGGGTCTGGCCCTGAAAGACTAAAGACCAGTTTTGGCAAAGAAGGAAGTGTAGCTCTAGGCTGAGATAACATAAGTCTGAGTTTCTTTCACAACCTAGACTGAGAGCATTCCGATAGTGCCAAGACACCTGCCCAGGTGTTTTCCAGACGTTCTTTTATTCATGCCACCAACATCTGTTGAGCACCTACTATGTGCTCTGAAGCAATGTAGCCAGGTGGTTAGGGAATGGGGTTTGACACTGAGAGCTGAATTCTAGCTCTGGCTGTGTGTCTTTGGGCAAGTTACTTACCTCTCTGAGCTTTAGTTCCTTTACCTCTATAATGGTAGTTATCATAGTACTTACTTACAGGATTGCTTTAAGGATTAAACGAGTTGATGCCTGTAAAGAGAGCTAGGCACAGAGAAAGGACTCAACTGTTAGTTGTTTTGTTTTACTATTGTTGCTTTTAATCAGACATTGCACTAGGCTATGGAGACATAGCATTGGATAAAACCTGGTTCTGCCCTCAAAGTTTCATAGTTTAGTAGGCTGCCTCTAGATTCCTTTCTCCTTTTTAAAAAATATTTGTTTGTTTACTTCTTTATTTAATTTTCCTTATTTTTTTTTTGGCTGTGTTGGGTCTTAGTTGCAGCACATGGGATCTTTTTGTTGAGGCATGTGGGATCTTTTCATTATGGCATGCGGTCTGTTTGGGTTTATCTCTAGTTGTGGTGTGTGGGCTCCAGGTGTGTGGGCTCTGTAGTTTGCATCCCGGCAGCCTCTCTCTTTGAGGCGTGCGAGCTCAGTAGTTGTGGCGCAGGCTTAGTTGCCCCACAGCATGTGGGATCTTAGTTCCCTGACCAGGGATCGAACCTGTGTCCCTTGCATTGGAAGGCAGATTCCTTACCACTGGACCATCAGGGAAGTCCCTAGATTCCTTTCTTCCTTAATATCTCATGAAATTTTTTTAAAAATAGAAAGTACAAATTACCTCCATAGGCCAACAAAATGATTCTTAAAGGTTTGTTTGTTTGTTTTTCTTTTGAGGGGGATACCAAGGATTCATATTAAACTGGCTTACCATCACCTCAGGAGAAGGCAAAGACGGGCAGAGGTAGAGGAAAATAACAAGTCTACAGCCTTTTCCCCAGGGGCTCTGGCTGCGCTGGGGCTATAAATAGCAGAGACTTGCTCAGGATTAAGACAGCATTTCAATCACAAATCTGGGAAGTTGTGATTTTCCTCAGTGACAAACCCTATTGCTCCTGGTGGAAAAAGAAAAAAAAAAACAGACATTGCAACTTTCTCCTACATTTGATTAGAATTTTGGCAGAGTTGAGAAGAACACTTCATTTTCTCCAGACTCCTACTTGTTCCCACCCTGACCTTGTCTAAATAGTGCTTTATTATTCTGTAGAAGGATATTTTCAAAGATAGAATTGCTGACTTCAAAATTTACTAAAACGTCCATTTTCTTGGTTGTTCGGTTTCCTTGGTTGTTGTGGTAATAGCTACATTTTTAAACGCAGCCCATTTTCATTTGCATCTGTACCCAACCTCTATAAAATCTCTAGCATGTATATTCATCCAGGAAGGCAGCACAGAAATCACCAGACAAGGAGAATGGTAAAGGATCAATTAGAATTATTAGTTATAGAAATAAAATGTATAGTATTATGTCTTCTTTACGAGTTTTATAGTTAATTTTACAACTTACTATTTAAAATAGATCGGTGCCAGAATTTGCAAGTTGGGATGTCTGTTTTGTAAATGAAATGGGTCCAAATATTTATGTCAATGGTAGACAAACCAAATCAAACCAAAAAAGGTTCAGGTGTCGGGGGAACATCCTCCCCAAACTTTGAATCAAACCTTTGGCCCGGATCCCAGCTCCATGCACACTTTCCTTGGCAGTCAGACACCTTCCGGGGAAGGTACCGGCAGGGGAGGGATCTTTTACTGACACCCATGGGTCACTTTTAGATGAGATCAGGACCCAAGCACAGGAGGAAGGGGGAAAACCAAAAACGTTAGGATATTCTGATGGAAGCAACCACTAAATTCTTATTCCCAGTGTTATTTTTACTTGAAACGTTTTCACTTTTCAAAAGAAAACTTTAAAAAAATCATTGTTATAAAGCTGGAAAAAAGGGCTTCCCTGGTGGCGCAGTGGTTGAGAGTCCGCCTGCCGATGCAGGGGATGCGGGTTCGTGCCCCGGTCCGGGAAGATCCCACATGCCGCGGAGCGGCTGGGCCCGTGAGCCATGGTCGCTGGGCCTGCGCGTCCGGAGCCTGTGCTCCACAACGGGAGAGGCCACAACAGTGAGAGGTCCGCGTACCGTAAAAGAAAAAAAAAAGCTGGAAAATAGAGGGGGAGAAAATCACCCATTAAAACCCATTATAACATAACCGAAATACAACCATTTTAATGTTTCTATATTCCCTTTCGTTTGCTGGCCCACAAGCATTTATAATTTTACAGTTATAATTATATTGTGCATAACAGTTTATGATCTACTTTTCCCCTGAGCATTGCCAGGCAGCTCCAGAGTCTTCCAAGTAATTATTTTAATGGGTGCATAATATTTTATTGAGTGGATATATCATCATTTAACCACTTCCCTATTGATGGGCTTGTAAAAGAGGATAAATAATTTCCTTCTACCTTTCTGAGTTGTTAGCTGAGGCTTCTATAATAAAAGATAGATTAGCAAGAGAAAAACAAACAGAAGTTTATTCATGTGTCTACCTCATGATACATGGGAGGTACCAGGGAAAAATGAGTCACTCCTGAGGTGGCTTAGAATTCAGGATTAAATACCATCTTAATAAGGAAAGGGAAGGGGGGAGGCAGGCCTCTTAGGGGAGAGTAAATGGTTTTTAGGAAAGATGAAGGGACCCTTAGAAGACGAGATGGAAGGTATGATATTTGTGACAGTTTGTCTGGGTGTGGTCCTGACTTCTAGTCTCCTCTCCTGTGATAAGGGTCAGTCTTCCCTGGTTGATGAAAGGCCCCAGGAAGAGACTGATGTGTTGTGTTCCTTTTGGAGGATCTGTCTAGATAAAAGGAGTTCAGAGAAAGCCTCTTCCTGCATTTGCTGTTTTTCAAGTGCCTAGAAAACCAAGTCCCCTTCAAATAGAGTTCTCTCACTCAGGTTATGATTTATCTCTTGATCCAAAACTTTATTCCTTTTCTTGTCTGGTCTGACCTCAATTGTGTGCTAATTGAACACTGATCACCCAAAATCAGATGACTAAAATTGCTGTTGTTGATAACATGGTTAATGTACTAAAATTGCTAGTATAGGTATCATCACAAAGGTACAAACTCAGATTGTTTCTCCAGGACAAAATAGGCTCACAGACCTCCGAGTCATGGACCAGCTGACCTGAGAATCATAAACCAGAGACATCCTGACTCCTGAAACTACGATTAAAACATGTCACAAGACAATGATTAATCCCAGCCTCTTTGTTTTTCCCCTTTGAAAGAAACCTCAAAGACCAGGTGGGAGTGGATCTGAGGCTTGTCTCCCACTCCCTTGCTTGATGCCCTGCAATAAATGCTGTACTTTTCCTTCACCACAGCCCCGCGTCAGTAGATAGGCTTTGCTGTGCTTTGGGTGAGCAGAACTCAGTTCAGTTCAGTAATACCTACAGCTCAAAATAATCAGTATACCAAAGTGGCATATTTTGGGGTGACATGCCCTGAACTCCTAGTCACATTTTGGGGTGGCACATTCTGCTACCACTCAGCACTGAGATTGCTTCTAGTTTTCCCCCATTATAAATAAATATACTGAAGATTATATATATATATGTATACACACACACACACACACACACATACAGAAGTAGCCTAGACAGGTATGTGTATATACATATATTTGCACACATATATTTGCCTATCTTTGCATATATTTACATATATATATGTGTATACACACACACTTTTTAACTAAGATAGGAAATTTCTTAGCTTTCAATAGTCATCCTTCCACGATTAGCTCTTATATGGATTTGCTCATTTAATCTTGATAACAGCTGTAAAGATAGGTATAACTAATAGCCTCTTTTCACAGCTAAGAGGACAGAGACCCAGAGAGTTTAAATAATTCACTAGTGGTCGATAGCAGTGAAGCAATGCTTCAAACCCCAGTCTGACTGCTGAGCCCTTTCTCCTTGACCACAGCCTATGCTGCCTCTCACCCTCCATTATGTGAAATTCTATACTTAGTGCAGTCAAATAAAAATGTGGCAGAGAATTCACACCTTCCTCCTGTCTTCTCTACACACACACACATACACACACCCATCCACCACACATACACACACCCATCCACCCCACATACAGTGTTAATACTCACACCCCTGAATTTCTTCCCTACAACTGGGCTGTGACAGGACTTTAAAATCAACAGAATGCAGGGGGAGAAAGCTGGGTCTGTATTTTCATTTTTGTTCAAATCTGTGAATTAGGAGTCCCCATTTTCCCATCCTGGTCACGGAGTAGTCCCAAATGGTCCCTGAGTAGAAGAAGGGAGAGATTTATGGACTGAATCCCGGTCCATGTCAGAGAGAAAAGTATTCTTTAGAAAGACATTTTCTGATGATTATTTTGAGAGACTTTCTGGTAATCTCCAGCAAATCTGCATATTAATAGGAATCATTTACTCAAAGCAGGGGTCCAAGGAAATAGCTTTACATAATAACAGTAGCTTGACTTGATTACTTCAATTTGGTTCTTCTATTGAATTAAACGTAAAGCCAAGCTTTTGGAAGTTATACAGGATGATAAACAAAGCGGGAATAGTAAATTAAGACTAACTCTGGTTTCAACCTGCACATCTTTATTACTTCTAATGAGCAGGGAGATGTAAACAGGATCGGGGAGTAAAAACCATTGATAATCTCCTTAACATTCTGGATAATTTATTGGTTTCTTTCCCACACTGAGGGCTCTAAGCCTGCCTAACATTCATTAAGGCTTCTTGACAGTTTCTTCATAAAAGAAGCAATTGTCTTTCTTGTAAGCTCCATGTCGTTTTGTTCACTTGCTCCCCAAAATACTGATAGACATTTCCAATTGCACTTGGCCATTTTGAGTCACAACAGTATTTTTTTTTAAAGATATTTTTTGGTTTTGGTTGCACCGGGTCTTAGTTGCAGCAGGAAGGCTCCTTAGTTGCTGCTCGCTGGCTCCTTAGTTGTGGCATATGAATTCTTAGTTGTGGCATGCATGTGGGATCTAGTTCCCTGACCAGGGATCGAACCCGGATCCCCTGCATTGGGAGCACAGAGTCTTAACCACTGCGCCACCTGAGAAGTCCCTCAGAGCAGTTTCTTTTAAAAAAATAATGTTATACTTACAGAAGAGTTGCAAAAATAGCCCAGAGGGTCCTATATGCCTTTCACGCAGTTTCCCTTTCACATCTGACATAACCTTAGAGCATTTATCAAAATTAAGAAATTAACCTCTACATGATACTATTCACTAAAGTACAGAACTTATCACATGTCATCAGTTTTCCACTAAAGTCCTTCTTCTGTTCCAGGGTCTGATCCAGGGCACCGCATTGCATTTAGTCATCATGTCTTCTTAGCCTCCTCCAGTCTATGACAGTTCCATAGTCTTTCCTTGATTTCATGACCTTGGCCCTTTTGAAGAGTACTGGTCAGTTATTTTATAAAATGCCCCTGTATTAGCTTGGACTGCTGTAACAAAGTACCATAGACTGGGTGGCTTACACAACAAACATCTATTTCTCACAGTCCTGGAGGCTAGAAGTTCTTGGTGAGGACCCTCTTTTGGTTTACAGACACTCACCTTCCTCTTGTATCCTCATATGTGGAGAGAGGTATCATCTCTTTCTTAGCTCTTCTTATAAGGGCACGAATCTCATTCATGAGGGTACCACCCTCATGACCAAATCACCCCCAAAGGCCCCACCTCCAAATACCATCACACTGGGGACTAGGGCTTCAACATATGACCACTGGGGGGACATAAATATTCAATCCATAGCACGCCTCCATTTGGGTTTGTCTGATGTGTTCTCATGGTTAGATTGGGGTTATGCGTCATTGGGAGGGAAACTCAAGGTGACTGATGTGTCCTCAGCTTGCCATGTCCACCCTGATGACTTGGCCAAGGTGTTATCTGCTAGGTTGTAAACTTACTATTTTTTCCCTTCGTGATTATTAAATACTTTGAGACTATGTAAATACCCTATTTCTACTTAAACATTCACAGCACTATTTTGTGTCCTCCACAGCGACAGTTTAACCTCAGTTAAATGGCAAAATGACGGCAGTGGGGACTTTGGACTTTGTGGAGGGCACAGGAGCCTCACAGCCATTCACTCCTCCTAGAAACCCAATGTTCCAGGAAAGGGCTGACGGAGCTCCTGATTTCCTCCACCAGCTGTCTGATAGATGGATACTGTGACTTGGGATTTTCCGAGCCAGGAGTGGAACCTTGTTTCCTACTGTAGCATGACTTAGTTTTCTCCCCAGAATCACAGCCATGTTCCTGTGTGACTTAAGAATAACATACGATTGCTGAGGGAGGGAGAGACGTGGGCCTAAGTAATGAAATAAACTGTGATAAAAGACTGAGGGTGGGATGAACTGGGAGATTAGGATTGACATACATACACTACCATGTGTAAAATAGATAGCTAGTGGGAACCTGCTATATAGCACAGGGAGCTCAGCTCGGTGCTCTGAGATGATCTAGATGGGTGGGATGAGGTGGGGGATGGAAGGGGGGGTCCAAGAGGGAGGAGATATATGTATACATATAGCTGATTCACTTCACTGTATAGCAGAAACTAACACAACATTGTAGAGCAACTATACTCCAATTGAAAAAAAAAAAAGACTGACCGATTAATGCCACTCTTGGGCAGTCACAGATACTGATGTCTGCAGATGTTCTGAAGAATTTAATCGCAAAATAGAGCTGCAACTCAGAAAAGTGGTGGTTGGGGCTGTCTCCTTTGTGAGGATATCCTTCTCCTTTTTTGTTGTCTTTTTAAAAACAAGTATAGGGCTTCCCTGGTGGCGCAGTGGTTGAGAATCTGCCTGCTAATGCAGGGGACATGGGTTCGAGCCCTGGTCTGGGAAGATCCTACATGCCGCAGAGCAACTAGGCCCGTGAGCCACAACTACTGAGCCTGCGCGTCTGGAGCCTGTGCTCCGCAACAAGAGAAGCCACGATAGTGAGAGGCCCGCGCACCGCGATGAAGAGTGGCCCCCGCTTGCCACAACTGGAGGAAGCCCTCGCACAGAAACAAAGACCCAACACAGCAAAAATAAATAAATAAAATTAATTTAAAAAAAACAAAAAAACAAAAAAAGCAAGTATATTCGCAATGGATTAGAATTAGAAATGAAGGATGAGGAAAATTAAAACAAATGGGGAAAATGGGAGACCCAGTGCCCCCGTGGCTATGCAGCGGGGGGCTGATGGTGCCAGGCCTGGGAAGCTCCTTGTCTGAGATCCATATAACGAGAGAAGGAAATAGGGAAAATGCCTTTCCTCTCTCTCCCTCATTTTTGTTTCTATTTTGTGACAATACAGTTTTCAGGGTTCTGCAAAAACCGTTCTCAGGGTTCTGAAAAAGGAGGATACTAGTATTTTTTTGTTTAGCCTCAGAATTGACTCTTACATGTCTGCTTATATGGCTGTATCCTTATTTACCAGGGGTACACATCTAGAATCTGATGATGAGGTGAAGAAGGAAGAAGAAGAGAAAAAGAGGAAGAAGAGAAGGACCCAATCTAGAAAAATTAACAGATATTTGTACAGAAGGTAGCAATATATACATATGCATATACATATATATGTATACATATATACACATCATATCATATACATCATATATATGTGTGTATATATATCATATATACATCATATCTTGCTAAAACCTCTTTACATTTTCTCTGATCTCTGCCTTTTACTTGTACCCGAGCAGCAATACCACATATCAAGTATTTGTTTCTCTACTCAGAAATAAAACACGCAAACCAGAAGATGGGTGAGGCCCATGGTACTGAACAAGTGTTGCTAGTTGGCCACTCTGACCTATAGCTGACCTTCACGACCTGCAAGAATCTGAGCCATGGAGTCCAGCTATGACCTCCCAGCCAATCCATCGGGGTTGTGGGTGGGCAGGGAGCTAAATAAATATTCAACTTCTATGAGTTCTCTTCATGGTTAAGATCTCACATTATACCTAAGTCCTTGACTGGTGGGTTCAATCACTGGTGCCGCTTTTGAGTAAATAAAAATAAGTTTTTCTTCTGAAGATATGAAAGGATAGGTCCAGGTACTATAAGAAAGAATAGCTGATAATGAGAGAGGGCAGCATAAAATAGAAAAAAAAAATAGTAAAACTATAGCATAAAACCAAAATCTGGCCATTCACATATGAACAAATAAGTTTAAAATTCTAATGAAAAGCCATCAGGAGAAGTTGAATCTGTGTTTATAAAACTCTGATTAAGAAGGCAACGATGGGCCTCCCTGGTGGCGCAGTGGTTAAGAATCCACCTGCCAATGCAGAGGACACGGGTTCAAGCCCTGGTCCGGGAAGACCCCACATGCCGTGGAGCAACTAAGCCCGTGTGCCACAACTACTGAGCCTGCGCTCTAGAGCCCGCGAGCCACAACTACAGAGCCCACGCGCCACATCTACTGAAGCCTGCGCACTCTAGAGCCTGTGCTCTGCAACAAGAGAAGCCACTGCAGTGAGAAGCCCGCGCACCGCAATGAAGACCCAACACAGCCAAAAATAAATTAATTAATTAAAAAAGGGATGTGTACAAATGTTTTAGATTAGTTTTTGCCTAAAACTGTTAGTTTTAAAGCAATTTTTGGCACCATATGAAATAACTATTAGTAATTTAGAAATGTAATTAACGTGAAGCCCCATTTGCTTTTTTTTTTTCCCCTTTCCTTTCTTTTTTTTGGCTGTGCTGCATGTGGGATCTTAGTTCCCTGACCATGGATCCAACCCGTGCCCCCTGCAGTGGAAGCGCAGAGTCTTAACCACTGGACCGCCATGGAATTCCCAAACTCCTTTTGCTTTTATTATGCCAGATAATCAGGTATTATTTGGAGTTCCCCACAAAGTCCATGTAAATATTCCCACTGACGAAAAGGCAGTGAGCCCTCGCTACTTACCGGAGCAAAGTAGGGAAAATTTTTCCGCTGATAGGCTAGCTGGGAGCACACGGTTAGAAGAGGCTCCCAGCAGCATCTGGCCCCCGTCCCCCAACACACACACACATCTGTGCCCCCCACTTTGCAGGGACCGACGCAGACGTCTCCACAGCAGCTGGTGGGCTGGATCCAACCGGCCAGTGTGGAGCAAACAGAATGCGTGATTGATGAGGAACCCTCGGAGAACAGACCCTGGGTCTGGGAGGCAAGCGGTTCCTTGCACAGAGCAAAGGATAAGGGTGGCCAATCAGTCTGGGGGCAAGAAGCCCTATCCCACCGACATGCGATGCCTTTTCTTTCCCTACACAGTCCCGGTATTGTCTGTGTTATAAAGGTGTTCAGTGTCCTTCGCTGGGACATACAAGGCCTGGTCCTGTCCTTTGTGAGCAACTCAAATATGAATTTTGAGAGCAGTGGACGTCCTTCACCCACAGACTGAATAGATTCCCCATTCGATGTGCAGAGGAAGGAATAGAGAGTGATATGTTGATGCTTTTTGTTTGCTTGCTTTAAATTTGGTGGCTGGGTCTTCTTGCTCTTAAAGCAAGCTTGTTTGGGAATATTGAAAACCAGGACCCACAGTCCCTCTCCTGGGTGAAGGCCGCAAAGTCCAAGAAGTCACGCAGGTCAGGCTGCCAGGATGTGCCACGATCTGGGCGTAGAGGAAGCAGGGCTGGAGGGGGCATGGCTTTCACTCCCTTCATCCCGGTTTATGGTCCTGCAATATCAAGATGAGCTATTTTTACACATAGGCCAACCCTATTTTGTTCTGACTGGAGTCTCTTTATTAAAATAATCATTTAATTTCAAATTAGGAATCCAAGTTCCTTGACAAGGTATAAAGATGAACAGGTAGGTAGGTGAAGGGGGTAACAGAATGCTTAATACTGTGGCAGTGCTATAGAAGGTCTCTCCCAGATTAAAACTAATGTTTCTTCAAACTTATGGTTACTGGGGGTAAGGTGGGTAGAAGTGATAAACTGGGAGATTGGGATTGACATGTACACACTACTATATATAAAATAGATAACTAATAAGAACCTACTGTATAGCACAGGGAACTCTCCTCAATACTTTGTAATGGCCTGTGTCGGAAAAGAATCTAAAAAAAGAGTGGATATATGTATATGTATAACTAATTCACTTTGCTGTACACCTGAAACTAACAAAACATTGTAAATCAACTAAATTCCAATAAAAGCTAAAAAACTAAAAATAAAAACGATCCTATGTACGGTGGTTAAAAAAAACAAAGCTAATGTTTCTTGTTAGACAAAAGTGAAAACATAAAAAATGGCGACTTTCAATTTAAATGAATTTTTGCCCACATTTCTACTATCCTATATAACAACTACCTTCACTTCTCCATGTTTTCATTAGATTTTTACTTAACAAAAGTAATGTTTTAACAGCGCTTCAATAATTCTATAGATATGACATTGTGTTCCTTTCCATGGTCCTAAATACTTAGCAACTTTGTCATTTTTAGTAATAGGTAATATTCCATTATACGAATATTTCATAATTTGTTTATCCGTCACCTACTGCTAAACCTTTAGGTTATTTTCAGTTTTTCACTGTCAGAAATAACGCTGCTATAAATATAACAATACAAACACCATTTCTTCTTCTAAATTACTTCCTTGAGGTAAATTCCAGAGAAGGAGATTACAGGGTCAAAGAGTACAAGCATTTTTATGACCTTTGACCTACATTGATTGCCAAATGCCCTCAAAAGGCATTGTACCAGTTTCCAAAGAATGAAATATCTGCTTCCCTCATGGCCTCATCAGCATTGAGTTATAGGATTTGCCTGTATTTTTATTTCTCCAATCTCAATAGATTGAGATTAAATTATATGCCCACGGGAGTATTATTATAAGTAGCTGCATAACTCCCTGATTACTTAAAAACACTTAGGACATAAAGAAAGAAAGAAAAAGAAGACAGAAAAAACGAGCCGAATCACATACTTTCTTAGTAGTGCTAAATGCCTTTGTATATTGAATATCTGTGAACTCTCTAAGCTTCAGTACGAAGAACAAAGAAATTGGTCCTGAAAGAGCTAGAATCACTTGGGTACCCCAGAGTCAGATAACTCAGTTTTCATTTTATGAATACATTCACACACTCACAAAGCTCAAAACTTTGCTAAAAGATTAAGGGGAAAGAATGCTCACTTATTTTATCAATGCCTAAAGTACTAATTTTGAGCAGCAAAGATTTTACTCTCTGTGACCTCTTGCAAAGACTTCCAATTATTTCCCAGTGGCTTTTCTGTTTTTGTTTTGTTTTGTTTTTTTTCACTATGTCTCAAGAGATCTTGAATAGGGAGAGAAAAGATAAAGGGGTGAAAGTAAAGTAACAGGGACAAGAGTCTTTCATTCCTTTTGTAAATTTTGCATCAGGCCTGGCCCTGTTTTATGGAAATACTCTTGCAAACACAGAAATGGGTAACTCATTTGTCAATGCACTTTGCAGATGGAGTGGTTAAAAGAAAAATCCCTCAATATCTGATTCTTTGTGACCAGCCCAGCTCAAATACTGTTCCTTCTTAAAAATATGCCTTAGGATTTCCATGACACAGTGGCTCAGAGTAGACATACTATTAAATATATCATTGTTATTTGAGGCATAAATCTGCTTCAGATGAATGGTCAACCCTTCTTAGCCTCACTACATCACAGACAGGGTACTTGGTATTTGTAGCTAGGAGGGCAGGAGAAATAAGAAGATATAGATTCAGTACTTTCAGGCTCCATATTGGTAAGGGAAAAGTATAAAGCGGGAAGCACAGATGGTAACTCAGATCCATCCCTACCTTCCATCACTGCTACCCAGGACGAAGGGCTGGAACTGAGCCTGGAGGCATCGGAAGAGGAAGGGAGAGGCATTTGTATTCACTGTCAGATTCCAGGGCGGATGGACCAGCGGGACACTGCTGAACCCCGTGTGGCTGTGAATTGCCACCGTCTTGTTGTTGCTGGGCTGTTCCATTGGTGGGGTGACCCCCAGTCGGAGAAAGGCTGGGATCCAGCTGGCGGCCTTTCCAGGCACACCAGGGCTGGGTTAGGGGAGGAGTGGGAAGGTCAAGTACTGGGAAGGGTGAACTAGAGAAAGGCATGGTAATTTGCCACAGTGGACCCTTCAGTTGGAGTGAGGAATTGTGTGACTGAGGCCCCTCGGGCTGGTAAAGAGCTTGTTCAAGGAGAGGATCCATCAGTGTCAGTGGCCGATTCAGAACATGGCAACCCACTGATTTCCATCCTCCCCGTCTTCAACCCCTTCTCCCTCTGTCTCTTTCACTGCCCCCAAAACATTTTTGTAATAGGGAAGAAACTTCTGTATTCTATTACAAGTTAATCACGATGGGAATGTTGCCTATAAGCTTAAATTATACGTAATGGCCCGTCTCTGGGAACCCTGCCTCCCAGGTAATGAGCATTAAGCTAAAATACCTTTGTTTAGCTCACAGCAAACACCCTGACCAGGCCCACCTATGAATGACTGCAGGGAGGAAGAAATGAACACATCCCCTCCGGAGGCTGATGGGAACCAGGAAGTGTTTGACTTTACTCCCCGCCTTTTAGTATAAAAGGAGCCTGAATTCTAACTCAGGCAAGATGGTTCTTTGGGGCACAAGCCCACCATATTCTCGGTCTGCTGGCTTTCCGAATAGAGTCATTATGCCTTGCCCCAGCAAGTCGTCTCTCGATTATTAGCATGTCATGGGGCGAGGAGTATGAGCTTTTTCTTTGGTAACATGTTCATTCCCAGCCCTCCCCTAGCCCACCGTGAATAATAAAGTCCAGGAAAATGAATATGGAAGTGGCCTGGGCTATAGAGATCACCCCCTTGGCAAGCCAGACTGGATTTCCCTGTGGTTCTCCTCCAAAATGGGGTAGAACACATGTGGATCTGACATGCACTCTTAGGCGGAAAGTCATCTAGCCCCAAAGCTATAGCCCTGGGTAAGGAGAAAATGGAAGGAGAAAGGAAACGACTCACTCACCCCACCCCCCAAATCCTCTCTCCCCGTGTCCTGCCCTGGCAGAATCACCCACTCCATCCTCTCTCCTCAGAGAACGTGCGTACACACATCCCCCTGTGGAACACTCACCCCACTGTGTAGTAATTCGTTTCTGTGCTGTCTTCTGAGCAGGCAGACCTGGGTTCACGTTCCAACTCCAGTCTCCTCGTAGCTACGTGACACTTACAAGTCACTTCACTTCTCCGAGACCTTTGTTTCCTCATCCACACTGGGTTGCTGAGTACATCATATGAGCTTCTACAAAATACTCAGCCCAAGTCGATTCTTTCATTCATGGGGCAATTCCTAGCCCCTAGCACAGGAACTAACAGATAACACACTCATGAAAATATAGCTCCTCCGACCCAGTGGCTCGCCGGTGCTGTGGGTGAGCATGGGCTTAAGGGTGGACAGAGTCACTTGGCACTTTGGGGATGAGGACTTTCTTTTCTCAACCTTGGAAAGTGCCACTGAAACCTTTTTGGGTCATCTCTCCCAGTACTGGCTCTTTATGCCAAATCCCTTTCCTTCCACGCCCCCCCAAACAGGGCGGGGAGGTGCAAAACTTCCCGTAAGCCAGCTAAGACTGGGGTTTTGTCACTTAGTTGTTCCTTTGTTTTCAACACGTATTTATTGACACCCAAGTACTAGTGACGGTAATTGCTGCTCCGGGGCTCATGTAGAAGAAAGAGGTCCTCCATGTCCTGCAGTAACTTACAGCCCCTGGGACCCCTACGAGGATCATGCAGTGTAAAAAGTAACCTATTGAGATACAGGGGTTTCTTCCTGGGATATCAGGGAGGGCTTCATGGAGCAAGTGCACAGAGGAGATGATCGGGACCCAGCCATGAAGATACTGACATTGACCAAGTAACCCACGGGGGCAGTGGCCACTCTATGGTGAAGTTGATAAAACTCAAGCTTAATGGACCCTCGTCTGCATAGTCCCTTCCAAGGCTTGGGAAGGGCCCTACCAACTCGTTCACATGGTCATGTTTTCATGAAATTTGCACGTGTTAGATGTTTTAACCACAATCCTTCGAGACCACTGTCTTTTTCTACTCTGCCCCTTTCCCACTTCCCTGTGTCTGTCAGCGTTGGAGTGGCTGAGAGCATTTGGAGAGGTGGCTAAGGGGCCGTTGAATTGGGGGGTATGTTTAGTTCAGTGGGATTTATTCGTGTGCTTTGCTGTCACTTCTCTATAGTGAAGTTACAAGCCATTGGGATACGGAAGTGTCTCCCAGGAATACCCCTGCTGCCCACTGTGTGGAGTCCCCCAGCAGGGTGACAAGAGATGGCAGGATCAGAAACCATACTGTGACACAGACACATCCTTGGTCCCCAGCACCAGAATCTGGTTGGTGGCAGAGGAGAGACAAGGTTTGAAATGTATCAGGCTAGAAGCAGCGTACGGAAAAGTATCACAGAGGGTGTCCTAAGTTGGTGTTCATATTTGTCCAGTCTTTTTCTTATCTGCACAAGCTAGATTTGCCTAGCCCGGTCAGCACTTATCCTGGAGGGTCCGGTAGGGGAGCACGCACCCAGAATTCCATCTTTGTGCTTCATCCCAAAGTGCTGTCATAGAGACACATCCCTGGGCCGCCTGGACCCTGGCTCTGGCGTCCTAGAGACATTCCCAGGAGGGCAGCAGCTGCTCCATCCCTAGGGGGCACTGGGACCCAAGAGCCTGATTCCTGGGAGCCAGGGCTTGCCCAGTAGCCTTCCTTCCTGGCCACATGGCCGCTTTTGGCCAACAGCTGCCGTGTGCAGCCCGTCTCGCGAGAATCTGTGTGGCCATTCATCTCAGGCCTCCTCTTGGAAAGGCAAAGAAGGTTGCATTATATGAGGTGAAGCTTATCTTTCGCGTCTGCCAAGATGCACGCATTTCCCCTCCCTCTCTGCCCCCAGCCCTCCCCCCTCCCCTCCCCTCTTCCTTTACCCTCTCTGGTGGGTTTTCAATAGTGTGTGCTTTTTTTTTTTTTTTTTCCTTTCTCCTTTCTTTCTGGTCAAGACAGGGTTGTCTCTCTGGGGGAAAAAGGCAGCGTGTTTGTGGAGTGCAGCTGCATTTCAAAGGTACTTTGTTGGCGAGTTATGAATTTGCCTTTGCTAATGTGGGGAAACAGGGAGATTCTTTGGCTTTTTTTTCCCCCAAACTGAAATTGATGTTATTTCTTTGCCAGTGGTACCCAAGGAAATGTTTTGTTCCATTTCCTCCCCTTTCAGGCTGAGCCCTATTTATGTTCGGAGCTGGGGCACTGCCATTAAGAATCATTGTCATTACCACCAGGGGCTGAGGCTGGCCAAATCCAGCAGCTGTGGTTTCATGCCTACCCTCACCAAGGTTTATATCCTTGACAACATGTTCTTGTTTGGACCAACTTTCTTAGTCTTTCTCTTGTTTTTTTTTTTTTTTTTTTCCCTTCTTTCCAAAATCCTCCTTACAATTTCGTGGGGCTTAAAATTACAAAAGAAAAAGCGTGTGTATCTGTGTGTGTATGTATCTGTGTGTGTGAGTGTTTGTGTGTTTTAGGGGCAATGGGCAGAGGACTGGCAAGGAGATAAAGACCCTGGGAGTTGAAGGAAGGGTACAGGGGGCCGGAGCAAGGGGCGAACGGTGGGAAGTTTTCACCGTAAATAACGGCATTAAATTTGTTATTATTTTGATGGTCACCACTCTTCTCCACCCCCAAGCTGAGTAAGACTCACCCTCGGCTTCACCCACCCTAGCCTTTCAAATGGAATACCTAGGTGGCCCATGGGACCCCTGACCCCTATATCCTGTTCCTTTCTCCCTGCTTTGCTACTTTTCTCCTCGATAAAAGGAGAGAGTGAGAGATAATTAACAAAAAACATGGCCCCAGGACAATGAAACAACTGGCCTTGGCCGGCAAGAAATTTATCCTGGTTTTCTAGGTGAACTTTCTCCCATCAATCTTCCCTTTAACCTCCATGTTAGTGGAAGCAATAGGAACACCGCTCCCCTCCCCTGAGCAAATGCTTTCTTTTGACTGGGAACAAAAAAGGGGGCTCTGCGAAGGCCGAGGTGAAATCTGGGTGGTATGGGGCGCCACACAATGGGGCCGCTGTTCCTTGGCCAGGCTGGTGTTTTACAACAGGGGAGGGGCGGGCGTGACTGGTCTGATGATGGAAACAGTCTCCCTGATTCATGCTACAAACGCATCTTCTGTTCCACACCGAGACGGACAGAATAGAGAAAAGTGACAAAGAAAAGGGGAGGGGGCAGAATTCAAACAAAACTGAAAAATCTCCCCTCTCCTACACATCCTAGAAAGGAAACGCATCGGAGAGGCTTCAGGACTTCTCGCCTACGTCTGAATAGCTCTAGCGGGACTCTGATTTATCGATGAAGCTTAGGCAGACTCGCTAGAGAAAGGCTTGGGGGCTTCTTTGTCTTTGGGAGAAAGTACAATAGGCCACAAGGGCCCAGATCTCTCGGGATGCTCTCAGGGCATGCCTTTGCCTCTTCTCCCTGCAAATGCCAGCAGCAGTAAAAACGATTGGTGGTGTGTCTGGAAGAGCTGGTGACAAGGCCAGGCCACTTGAGGTCTCCTTAAGAGGGTATTATGGTCAGGGAAAATATTTGCACTGTGAAGGTGGTACGCTCCATTTTGTTAATGGCTCTCATCCGTGTGGGATAATGGTTCCCCTGCTCGGCTGTCAGGGACGCAGCCGTGGCCAATTCATGGTGCCCTCAGAGAAAGCCCCTCTTCTGCGGCGACCAAGATGGAAACATTGTGTTCATCTCCTTGAGCGGAGGGGAAGGTGACCACGAGGGCAGCCTGTGTTGTAAATTACCATTAAAACAAAAACAGACAGTGCCTTCTCCGCCCCGGGACCCCCTCCAATAAATTATGGCTGGACCATGGGGGAGAGACTGGGTGCTGGGGAGTCCCTCCCCTCCAGGGCTGGGAGTGGGCTGCTGGGGAATCAGGAGTCTGAGAGGATGGGCTAGAGCATCCATGAGGGTCTATTGTGTGCCCTCAAGGAGAGGCAACAGGGAGAGCCTAACATCTCACAGGGTTGCTAAGTCAATTAACTCAGGTCCTCTGCAGCCCAGCACGCACCTCTTCCCGCACATCTCCATCTGCCAGCCTCCAGCCTTAGGCAACATCCAAAGGAAAGGAGGGAGGGAGGGAGGGAGAGAGGAAGGAAGGAAGGAAGGCAAAAGAGAGAAGGAGAGAGAGAGAGGAAAAGAGAATGCGTGATAAGGGAAATGTGGCAAAATGTTAACAATTGGTCAATCTGGGTGAGAGAAACAAAGAAAGTGATGAAAGAAATGTTCACGTACTGAGGTGTGAGGAAGTCATTCTGGCTTATACGTGGGTTAATTTGAATTTTATGCTAACTAAACCAGCCCCTTTGTGGCCTATCAAACGTACATTGTACATGTGCTTTAATCGTTAAAGAAAAGGGAGCAGGAGTAAAAAGCGTCCGTGTTAAAAATAAAGGTTAGGGCTTCCCTGGTGGCGCAGTGGTTGGGAGTCCGCCTGCCGGTGCAGGGGACGCGGGTTCGTGCTCCGGTCCGGGAGGATCCCACATGCCGCGGAGCGGCTGGGCCCGTGAGCCATGGCCGCTGAGCCTGCGCGTCCGGAGCCTGTGCTCCGCAACCGGAGAGGCCACAACAGTGAGAGGCCCGCATACCGCAAAAAATAAAAATTAAAAAAATTAAAAAAAATAAAGGTTAAATGCCTCTCTTCCTGGGACACCAGTGCTGGTTTCCTTTGATGATAAGACTCCCTTCCCAGGTGCCAAGGCCATGCTGACTTGCCGTGTACGTGCTGATCTGTTTTTTTTCTTAACCCTAAAGGAACGTATCCCTGACTTGTTTTATAGTCTTTGTTCTGACAACATAGAAAACTGTGCTGAAAACCATACTTCTTGGAGCAGTTCCTCAGAGTTATCTGAGATGCTGTCTTCCAGGCTATAGTCCCCAGTTTGGCTCAAATAAAAGTCTTTTCTATTCCTATTATAGATTGTTGATTGATTATTTTTGTTGACAGAAGAAAGGAAGGAAGAGAGAGACGAGAGAGAGAAGGAAAGGAAGGAGGAGAGGGAGAGGGAGAGAGGGAGGAAAGAAGGGATGCCACTCTTAGCTAAGAATGAGGGAGGAGCAATTTTTACTAAAATGAGTTCCTCACCCTTGATCTGAGGTCTGAAGATGTGAGCTGTCTCTCTATAACGTGCTAATACCAAACGGATGCTGGCTGTCCACCAGGAACGGCATCACCATGTACACGTCAGGCTCCTCGTAACCTGGCACCTGCATTATGTTGTTTACGTAAATTAACTTCTGCAGTAATGGATAACTTTTTTCACACTTTTAAAACAACAAGTTCTCAAAACTATCAATCTCCCTTCCTTGATTGTATTGCACACATCCTTGGTTTTAAACAGAAGATACCGAATTGAATTGAACTTTGTTGACTCAGGGTCAAATGAAACAGAATGAAAATGTTCAGTAAACCATACAGCACAAGACAGCCATGGGCCAGTTTTCCTCTCAGTGACTGTGTCCCCATGCTGCACGACCCAGGCCATGCTGGTTTGGAAGGTGTGGTGTCTACTTTTTATAGCCTCTCTGTGTCCTCCAGCCGTCACTTTTTCTTATGGGAGCGAGCTGCCTTCATTCTGCTGTGCTGTCTCTGTTGGCTTGTGAAACCAGATTACCATGCCTGTTGACAAGATCCCTGAGTGAGTGTCAAAACTCTTTGGCTTTGTGACTCTGGACAAGTTATGTAATGTCTCTGTGCCTCAGTTTCCTCACCTGGAACATGGAAATGGAAACAGTATTTACTTCAGTGCATTGTTGAGAAGATGAAATAAAATAACACATATCAATTGCTCAGAGCAGGGGCTGAAATACAGTAAATACACGCTAAATATTAGTTATCATTAAAATGATAATTTAGCATGATTAGGAAGGAAGGAATTGTCCTGTGAATACAGGCGTGAATTTCAGTACTTGCCTTTTGTACAATAGGAAGGTCTTTAGTATTTTCTGGCTCATTTCCAGTTTCTTGGTGTGGTTCTCTACCGTACGGTTCCCTAGGTAGCGGGCTCCGGAAAATTCATACCCTGCGTCTCAGCCCTCGAGGGCTGGACCAGCCTCATCAGCTGAGGGTATTTTCTAAAGTGCCCAAACCCCAGACCTGTACCGCTCCTGTGCTCCACCTGCCCTCACCCTCACATCCGCCTTTCAGCGAGAGGTAAGAATAACCACTAACAACGACGACAGTGACTGTTACTCATCTCGCACCTGCGCCACACCAGGCATGGTGCTCAATGCTTTATCTACATACTAATTTTTGTAGCCTCACTAGTGAGTTTTTTTTGAGAGTCCATAAGATCCTGGAGACCCATTCATTTTCCCATAAGAGGCTGATTTCCAGGAGGTAAAGGGAGGTGTGTGGCGTCACCCAGGCAGCTAAGAGCACCCATGTCTCCTGACTCCCTATTTGGTGCTGTGCTACCACATTATGTCATATTCTTGGTTGGCCTCCTGGTTTCACTTTTAGTCTCACCTAAGGCATGTTTTTTCTGAGCACCTTGGCGAAACAAAGCGCAGGGCACGTGGAGATGGCACAGGGTTGAGAGGGGCTGGCAGAAAGGTGGGAGCTAGATTGTAAGGGGCTCGCTGTCCCAGCACATGACACAGACCTGCCTGCCTGTGAGCACCTGAAGGATACTTTTCAGAGGAGCAGAGTGAACTTCACTCTTCCTCAAGCTTATTTTCCAATTAGCTGAATAATTTGGTTTTACTGATAATACGTGAACAATGTAAACTAATCTTGAGTTCTAGAAAGACCCACCATTGAAAGCTTCATAGATTTCATTCTATATATATTTTAAAAAATCACACATATACACATTTGTGAATGGGATCATGCACTTGAAAATGCTTTGTCTGTTTTGTTTTGTTTCGTTAGCAGCAGACTGTGATGTTCAATAACATGGACCCTGGAGTTTTTTATGCCCCCATAGGGCTGTTGTAAAGAGTGAATGAGTTAATATCTGTAATATATTTATTGATACAATAGCATCTAGCACATTGATATTATTACACAAGTGGGAGTTTTGTCATGAATAAAACAACATATGGTTTTATGTATCAACACATAAGTTTCCATCTTTGCTTGATCAACAGTTGCATTATATTCCATCTTATTATTTATTGGATTAATTTCCTAATGATGGACACTTAGGTTTTTCCAACTTTTGATGTTATAAACAATGATGCAATGAACATCCTTATATATATACTGTTTTAATACCTGCCTTATTATTTCCTTTAAGTAACTTCCTAAGAGCTAGAGATACAGAATCAAAAGACAAACAATATTGCTATATTGCTATCCAGAAAGGTTAGGTGAAATGTTATTCCCACTATAGCATATGAGACCGTTTCCCCAAACCCTTACCGGTCATGTCAACATCATTCTTTGTCATCACTGGTATCCTACAAGAAAAAAATTAAGGTGTCATTCTGATATACATTCAGTTGATTAAAAGAGAAGATGAGTGTATTTTCACGTTTTGTTCATATCCTCTGCCCATTATTCTATTGAGGTAACTTATTAAAATTACTATCACTTTGTCCCATATGTTGAAAGAATTTTTTCTAGTTGGTAGTTTGGGTTTTAACTTTGTTTCTGGCTCCTACTGCCATGTAAGGCAAGGGTGATGGGGGCAAAGCAGAGAAAGCACCATTTCAGCAGTGATAAATAAGCCAAGTCTTGATTCATGACTAAGCGTCCTCTGAGCAGAGAGCATGGGGGATGGATGTCATTCCAAGCAAATGGAAAATCAGGTTGGGTCTCAAGTTGATTACAAAATAAACTGAAACTATCCATTTTTTTCCTGTCACTGAAAGCCAGATGAAACTTACACCTGAGTCCTTGTACAGAGGACACTAGGTCCCTTTCTGTTCCATCCTCTTCCCTGCCCACCTTCCCTTCCCTTCCCACATGGAGGTGTCAGCAGCAATGAGCTTGGTGTCCAAGACACCGGGTACTTGTAGGGGTGGATGGTGATGGTAGGCGGGAAAAGTAGTCAAGGTGATTTAGAGACGGGTTACGTTAAACAAATACATTAAATGATTGAGCAAATAAGTAAATATATTGAGGATAGTGGGAAGGTGGTTCCTCACTGTCAGAGAATGGACTTAGAAAGAACCCTTGGGTATTGGATTAGAATTAGAACTATCATTTTAAACTAATTTTAATATGCATCTTTATGTATTTTATTCATGTATATACAATACAAACATATAATAGGTATGTATATTATATGTACACATACTGATATGGAAATTCTTATAGATGCATGCGCACCCTTACACATTCATATATTTACTAACTCTTTCCCCTGAGACAGTGACACCCTAGTAACAATGAACCCATTGAGCAGCCAGGTCCTGGTTTGTAAATACTCCTACACCAAAAAGGAACAAAAGCTCTGTGGAATGATTCAGGGCTGGGACAGAGGAAGTCCCAGCCGGGAACACCTTATTGTGCCACAGAGTAATGAAATGCTCAAAAAATGATGAAGACCGAAGTCAACTTGAGCTAGCTCCCACTGGCCAAAGCTAGGACAACTGAGGTCAAAATAAATAATGAGAATATCAGATTACTATCCATTGAATAAAATACATTAACTGGTATAAATAAAGGAGTAACTAAACAAATGAAGAAGAGAAAGATTCTTCTTTACAACAGATGCCAACTAACAAATGTAGAAGGAACAAATCATATATCTGGCAAGGGACTTATATCTAGAATATATAAAGAACTATTGCAACTTATTAATAAAAAGACAAAGAACTCAATTAAAAAATAGGTAAAGGACCTGAACAAACATTTGTTATGGGTTGAATTGCATCCCTCCAAAAATATATTTTGAAATTCTACCCCCCAGTATCTCAAAATGTAATCTTATTTGGTAATAGGGTTGTTACAGATGCAATTAATTAAGATGAGGTCAAACAAGTGTAGGGTGGGCCTTAATCCAATATGATTGATGTCCTTATAAGAAGACAGCCATGTGAAGACATAAACACAGGGAGAAGACCATGTGAAGATGGAGGCAAAGATGGGAGTGACAAACCAAGGAATGCCAAGAATTGCCAGCCATCACCAGAGCTCAGAGAAGGACATGGGACACATTCTCCCTCAGAGTCCTCAGAAGGAACCAACCTTGCTGACTCCTTGATTCACACTGTCACTCTTAACTCTCACAGCACTCTATGGGATGGATATGTTACTATCCTTCCTTCATAGATACATAAAATGAGGCTCAGAGAAGCCAAGAAATTGGCCAAGGTCCCACAACTAATGAGTGATGGAACTGAGATTCTAAGCCAAGTCCGCTTGGTCCAGAACCCAAGTTCATCACCACCACCACAAAGCCCTTGATGCAGCAGTTCAAGAAATTACTTTCATCTGTAGAAGAGTCTGTTGATTATTAACTATGTACTCAGAGCCACGCTAGGATCAAAGAGTATTATGATGGTCCCAGCCCAAACTAGAGATCTAACTTTCTATTTGGAGAGAACAGTCAAGGGTCAAAAGGACTGCAGGGCTCACTTCCCACCACTCCCTGCAACTACGTCACTGAGGTACTCTGTCTGGGCAGCTCTTCCCAGTTACATCTGTAGCCTCACCTCTTCCTCCAGCCCCTGCTGGAAGGTCTTCAGAGTTCTCAGGCTGGAAGGGGAGAGGGTGGTAACTCCATGATTTTCACAAAGTGGTCGATTCTGTGGCAATGACAAGCCATAAGCTTGGTTTTAAACCATCTCCTCCAGAGTAGTATGATGGCTGGAACCTTCCTGGAGCAGCTGGCTTCTTGGAAAAAGCCTCCTGGGGCTGTGGATGTGGTTTGGGAGGAATAATACAAGAGACTTCAAAAGGAACAATACAGCCAAAGTGTGGGCAAAGAAAGATGGCATCAGAAGCCTTATTAGGGAAATGAGCGAGGGAAGAGGTAAGAATGTAAAGAAGGGGTGGGGCAAAGAGTTCAGATTTCAGGCAAGGGGACGCTGGGTTTCCAAATGAGCACCTAGATGAAATCCTCAGATTCCCTACTTCAAAGACAAGGTCCTCTTGACATGTGCTTTTGGTGCCTCATACCTGCCTCTGTTTCATCACACACGCTTGGGTTTTTGCTCTTTTATTCATTTCTCACCATCTAGTCTTCCCCCCTATTTTAAAATAATATGTTATATTCCAAACACAGAAATAAAAAAAACCTCATAAGATAAAATAACAAACACCTGTGGACTTGACATTGAAATTTTAAAAATAGTGACATTTTGTCTCATTGCTTGGGATCTGTTCTTTTTAAGACAGGGAACATTCTAGATCCTGTGGGTGCATCCCTGGAACCACTCCCTGATGTCATTCCTGATCCCTCCCCACCACCCGTCCAACAAGCAGACTAACTGCTGTTTCCTCACTACCTTGGAGATATTCCTCTATTGTCTCCTGACATCCACTTCTGCTAATGTGATGTCTGTTCTCAGTCTAAGTTTTATTCATGTTCATCTTCTTTCTAAAATCTTGTAAGACTCTGCTCTTTATCTCTGTGTCTCATTACATTGTGCCTAAGCAGGGATTTACTGATGGATGGATGCTGACACAGCATTTACTGTACACTTGCTGGCCGAGGATTTATGTCGCTCTTTAATTGTGAACATTCTCATCTGAATTTTCCATCTATCTCCTTCTGAAACACCTATGGGATACATGCTGGATCCTCTCACTCAGTTTTTCAGATCGCTTAACTGCTCTCACATATTTTTATTCTTTTCATCTCTCTGAGATGCATTTTTCTCTGACTGCCCACAGTTGTAGTTTGAAGTTGTTGATTAAGAATAACATGGGAGGTGGTTTAAGCCTCGTATGATGTGTTGTGGCAGTTGTTATATAGCAATTGCTATAATTTATACAGGCAGATAAAGCATTTCTCACAGGAAACAAGAACACTAAATAACAATCAAGACACTTTCAACGTCGGATACCTAAGAACGTTTCGTTTATATGTGCCAAATGGCATATTAGCAAGATGTATAAGAGGAAAATAAATATAAGAAAAAACATAAACTGAAATATACCTACAGTGGACTGAAACATCCCAAGAAAATAAAAACAATTAGGCACATAATTATTTTAGAAATCATAGAGAGTAAGACAAAATTGACATATATATATATAGAAAGAACCAAATGGGAAAACAAGGCAACACGTTTCCCTCAACTTCGTTAATAAAAAAAAAAATGTTTAAAAAAAAAAAACAAAAAAAAATGTTTTCACAAAAGATGAAACATTCTTCCAATTAAATACTTAGTAAAGGCCAAAAGGTAGAAATTCTATATATTGTCATATTAGACTTCAAAGCAATCAAATTAGAAAATTTTAAAGTATATCAGAAATTAAAGTAATTTAAACATAATACCTGAGTAGCAAAGAAACTCTGAACACAATAACCAGATAAAATATCAAGTCACGATAAAATAGATGCTACTTACCCTCAAACAGTTCAGAATTTATTTAAAGAGAAAAAGAAAATGATTAAGAAAATGTGATCAAATGGTTTTTTCTTAAGGATTTTTTTGTGATGTGGACCATTTCTAAAGTCTTTATTGAATCTGTTCAATATTGCTTCTGTTTTATGTTTTGGTTTTTTGACCATGAGGCATGTGGCATCTTAGCTTCCTGAACAGGGACTGAACCCATACCCCCTGCATTGGAAGGCAAAGTCTTAACCACTGGACCACCTGGGAAGTCCCAATCCAATGTTAATATCTGGGGAACCTGAATGAAGTATATATAGAAACTCATTGACATTATTCAGTTTGATATTCATTTATGATTTTTTTCCCTATAGAATTTCTTAACCTTCTTTAAAAAAATGATTTGTTTATTTAAAGCCCAGAAATACGGGGCATCAAAGTTATTCCATTTCTCTCTCCCTCTCTTTCTCCTTTCTTCTTCCTTTCTACAAAAATGTTTTAAGCATATAACTGAAATCCAGGTGCTGCATTAGGTACCGAGGATACAAAGATGAGAAGATGGATATCTTGCCCTCAAAGTGTTTATACGCCTTTATCTTCTGAAATTATAAATCCACCTCAAAGTCCATTTTTTGTTTGTTTGTTTGTTTGTTTTTTTGGTACGCGGGCCTCTCACTGTTGTGGCCTCTCCGGTTGCGGAGCACAGGCTCCGGACGCGCAGGCTCAGCGGCCATGGCTCACGGACCCAGCTGCTCCGTGGCATGTGGGATCTTCCCGGACCGGGGCACGAACCCGCGTCCCCTGCATCGGCAGGCAGACTCTCAACCACTGCGCCACCAGGGAAGCCCCCAGAGTCCATATTTTTATACATATAACCTGTTTCCCAGTTAAGAATCATTTCTACTGCAAAATGATTGCAATGTGCGTATGAGCTTCTCCTGGAGCTGAATTCACACAATTGTGCTTTACTTTGGATTCTGTGAAGTGTTCTTACATATATTATTTTGTATGAGTCTCATAATGGTCCATCATGATCTCCATTTTACTGGTGAGGCAATTACCAATAAAGAATGTGGGGGCTTCCCTGGTGGCGCAGTGGTTGAGAGTCTGCCTGCCGATGCAGGGGACGTGGGTTTGTGCCCCGGTCCGGGAAGATCCCACGTGCTGCGGAACGGCTGGGCCCGTGAGCCATAGCCACTAAGCCTGCGCGTCCAGAGCCTGTGCTCTGCAACAGGAGAGGCCGCAACAATGAGAGGCCCGCATACCGTAAAAAAAAAAAAAAAAAAAAAAAACAAAAAAAACTCCATTACATGGATTAACCACATTTTACAGAAACGAAGAGCCAACACAGCCATAAATAAATAAATAAATTAAAAAAAAAAAAAAAAAAGAATGTGAAGGCTCAGAGTTAATGAAAAGAACAGCCAAACTTAGGACCCTGGGTTTCTGTCTCTCCAGACTTGATTATTCCCTCTTCCCCAATATGCTGTTCCCCATTTCTCCAAATGCATATCCCTTCATTTCTGATCGGGAAACCAGGCTCCAAACTCCGGAATTTAATCTCTTTTTGACAACGTGTAAACTTAATAGTGAGCATTGTAACCTGAGGCTGGACTGGGTATCACCCAAGAAACTCAACGAAAGCATCAACACTGTGCCATCTAAAGTCGGGCTGAATCAGAATTCACAGAAATAGCCTGAGACCAAGAGAGTCTGCGAGAAACGCAAGTTCAGGCAGAAGCAGGAACCGAAGTCCTTCCTCCTGGCAAAAGTTGAAAGAATCATCCTGGATCAAATGGGAGGGAGACACAAGAGGGAGGGGATATGGGGATATAGGTATACATATAGCTGCTTCACTTTGTTGTACAGCAGAAACTAACACAACAGTGTAAAGCAATTATACTCCAATAAAGATGTTCTAAAAAAAAGATACAAAGCAAAAAAACCAAAAAATACAGAAAAACCCCACAAGGATCCTAACTGGGTCTGTGTTGATCAGTAAACAAGGTGTTGAAGGTTCCAATGTATCACCACACATTCAGGTGGACTGGTTAATCATCTCTATTTTATAGACCAGGAAATAGAACCCCCCCAGAGGTATGGTCCTTGCTCACATTACACAGCGAATCATTTGGAAAATGGAGATAGAAGCTGCATTCTTACGTGGCTCAAGGGCCAGCATCAGGTGAAAAAAGTCCTTCACCTGTGCGAGTGAGGCCCCTTTTACTTAAAGGACAGAAAGGGGTTGCCTTAAATTTATACATATATATTAAATTAATTAAGGTACTCTCCCAGTATACATTTGAATTATATATAGAAGTTACATATTACATAATATGATATCTATCTATATATCTATCGATTATCTATCTATGTTAACTAGAGAGAATGAAAAATGTAGCCACGGACATGGATATACAAAACCTAAGGTGAATCCACAGTTATTTGAAATATTAACCTTGTTCAGTAAAGGAGAAATGGAACAGCTCATGAAGTTTATTTAGCTTGTTTACCAGTCTGGCTTCTCTAGCAAATTATCCAGTTAGTAAGCTCACAACCCTTAACTCCTCCACTCAGAGCCTTTATTCTGACCTGGCAGAGATTTATAAAAGACCGGCACGAACAGGGTTACACCATGTGCTGAGAAACACACCACCACCTGGACCTGCAAACCTCCAGAGGGGATGATGCTTTGCTGTCAGCTCTCATCTGGAGGATACCTCGTTGGGCAGGGCAGCAGCCGCCAGATGTTTCTCCCACTGTGGGTTTGGATCCTCGAGGACCAGAAGCTCCACTGAAGCTGCATAACTGGCAAATCTGTCTCTATAGAACAACGTTTTATTCCCCCAGCCCTGGATGTCTACTTCTTCACAAGCCTGGTTTCTATGAGCTTATATTTCTCAGGGTATAGTATTGATTGCTTGCTTCATCTGACCCCCAAATCTTTCTTTTTTTTTTTGTAGACCTGATAAATCTCCCTGATTCTACTCTGTCAGTGGAACCTACAAACTCACCTCCCTTCAGTTTGGTAAGTTCTAAGGACCAACTGGGATCTGATTTGTCTTAAGGAATGCTAGCCCCAGGGACACATTTGCCCAGCGGCACACTCTGGAGAGATTTGCTGTTCATAGGTTGGTAGGGAGAAAGCAAGGGACACAGAGGAGGGACGTCTTAACTCCGGCTCACATCCGAACAGATTTTTTAAATCGCAAGTAACATCCATTCAGTTTCTGTAATCAGTTTCAAAGGCCTCGCAAGGCTCCCTCTACCATTGTGGGGCTGGAAATTCTGTGTCACAACTAATTACCGATTAATAGCTGTCATGGGTGCAAAGTCTCCAGTTTAGAAGCAAAGTTGATTTCTTCCTGCATTCAGACCTCAGCTGCCCCTAAATGGAGATTTACAGGAGGTATTACCAGCAGTTATTTCTACCTGCTGCAGTCCATCAGCTCCGTCTCCAGCTGAGCTAGCTGCCCCCTCCTCCTTGGACAAACATTACTTGTCATTAAAATGCTCAGGCTCACTCCGGCTCTCTTTTAACAATCTGGATGTTGCCTACACTTTGAGAAAGGTTTCTGAAGACAGATTAGCAGGATTAGGAAAGGTTTGCATATGTTCAGCCTCACTCTTGGTATTCAAGACATCGCAACCCTGCACCACCCAGGAAGCACAAGAAAACGGAGTGAGCACAGGCAGAGCTGGGGGAGGGAGTGAGAAAAGGGAGGGGAGGGTGGGAGGGAAGCCCTGCAGTTCCCCCCCAACAATTCAAAGCTGGAGTCAGTTGCAAATCTGGGAATGCTGAATATTGGGGAATTCCCAGTTCACTAGAATTTTTGTTTTTAGCGCTGTTTTCACTTCACTTCCTGTGTGATTTTTTTCTCTCCTTGAGAGCCTAGCCAGAGGAGGGGAGGTGTGAGAGGCAGAACTCAACACGTTGGCCTTGAAGCAGGTTCTAAGAGCTATGCCCAACCCAGTTGCTGTCCCTCAGCATCCCCCGTCCACTTTTTCTCACGCTACCTACTTTCCCAAAAGCACTAAGTGAAGCAGGAGTCATGGCTCCTGTGAGAAAACCCATCCCCGAGTTGGAATATTTCATTGAGTTAAACTCTAATTAATCTGAACTGATCACTCATCTACTCCCTTGGGGTTTCACACTGGGTACCAAGAAGAAGCAAAAAGGAAATGAGAAATAGCTGGGTAGTTTCAGAATCTTCCCAAATGTCCCCATAAACAACTAGACTAGCAGAGCTAAAGAGCCATGGACAGTATCTACAACAATGATGAGGTAATTCCCCCCAAACACCAATACTAACAGGTCTCCTCAAAGCATCTAAAGGTCAAGAACTGTGTGGTAACAGCATCAGTGCTGGAAGAAAGAAGGGAAGAGAACTGTGGTTCTGAAGATGCTGAGAATGGGGGAATCACAAAATCACCGGTAGGTATTTACTGGAGGGCATGGCAAGCCAGTCTGAGCACAGCAGCTGAAACTTGGAGAGGGTTCTACAAACCCAATACATGGTTAAGTGCAATGGGACTATGACCCAATAAGCCCGATGGTGCTGGAGGGTTTGGGCCCTCTATACTCTCAAAGTGAATAAATTTCCTTCTAATCCAAAGCCCTGTTCTGAGGAACATCTGAGCAGAATGACAGAGGCAAGGAAAAAAGATCTAGATAAATGGGGGTGGGGATGCACAGCAGAGGAGGCAGCTCTCAAAAAGCTGGAAGATTTTTATTTCTTTGTGAAAACAACAGAAGACAGAGCTCTAGAGCCTTTAAGTTAGAAAGACTGTCCTCGCATACCCTTTGCTCCTAAAAGTGGAGAAAAATTTATTTCATTTAGCAAATGAACAACAGAAAAGCACTGCAGTGGAAATCCATAAAAAGTTAATTTAAGAGAAAGAAAAAGAAAAGAAGATGTAAAATAAAATTCCTACAGTGAAAGCCTGCTAGGAAGAAATGTTCATATAACATTTCGAATATTCCAAAACAAGTTACAGGAAATTAAGAAAATGATAGAAGCTATGAGAAGACAACATACGTCAGAGTTAGGGAAAAAACTCAGAATTAAGGTGATTCAAAAAAAGGAAGCTTGAAAAAAGAGATGACAGAATTGAGAAAATAACTAGGAATCAAAGAAAAAATGACCAGAGAGACATTGACCTACAAACTGGCAGAAATACAAGGGACAAAGGAAGACATTAAATGACACCATAGGATGAAATAAAATCCAGACTGTGGGAAACTCTATAGGACAAATGATCCAATTTCTTCAACAAAAACAATAAAAATTTTGGAAAAAGAAATAAAGAGGAAGAAATTGATATAGATCAAAGAGATTCATAAGTCATTTCAGAAATTGCAAAATACAGAACTTATTCGGATGCTGATTCAAACAATCTATTTAAAAATTGTAAGACGGGGGCTTCCCTGGTGGCACACTGGTTAAGAATCTGCCCGCCAATGAAGGACACGTGGGTTCGAGCCCTGGTCCGGGAAGATCCCACATGTGCGGAACAACTGAGCCCGAGTGCACCACAACTACTGAGCCTGAACTCCAAAGCCGGCGATCCACAACTACTGAGGCTGCGTGCCACAACTACTGAAGCCCGCGCCCCTAGAGGCCATGCTCTGCAACAAGAGAAGCCACCGCAGTGAGAAGCCTGCGCACCGCAAGGAAGAGTAGCCCCCGCAGGCGGCAACTGGAGAAAGCCGGCGCGCAGCAATGAAGACCCAATGCAACCCAAAATAAATAAATAATTTTAAAAAAATTGTAAGACAACTAGGAAAATATGAACATGACAATATTTAAAGATATTAAGGAATTATTGTTATTTTTAAGTATGACATACTTATTAAAATATGTTATGTTATTAAAATAACAATTATCTATTAGAGGTATATACTGAAGTGTTTGCAAATAAAGGTGCTTAATGTCACTATAAAATTATCCAGAAAGAGGATGGGTAGAGGTATAGATGAAGCAAGATTGTACTGTATTGGTGTATATTGAAGCTGGTTGATGAGTACTTAGTAGTTCTTTATATTATACTCTCTACTTTTATATGACTGTTACTGTTATACAAAGCTGAATGAACAAACAAACAGTAAAGGAAGCCTTACAGCTTGGCACCCATCAGGGAGGAGCATCCCATGATTCTATTATGAGAGGGCTGTGACACCTGTAGAGGATTTCAGTAGGTACAGACACACTGTGTAACCTGTCCCCTCAGACTTTCTTCCCTTTTGAGTTCTGCAGTGTCTTTGTCCCTAAATTGACCTGGAGGTGTTACTCCATCACTTGCTAGAATGTAAGGTCTATGGAAGCAAGGATTTTGTCAATTTTATTACCCTTGTAATGAACTTAGAATAGTACCTAGCATGTAGTAGGCTTTCAGGAAATAATTTGTTGGTTAATTGAACGAATTCCTACATGTAATTCCAGTACATAATTCCAGGCTCTAATTACACTTGTGGTAATTAAGAAATAATTTCTTGGAGAGAAGACAAGGATTCTTCACATCATAATGGCCTAAGCTTGGACTAGCTCCTGAACTGGCCTCCAAAGTGTGAGATCATCGATATCTAACCTTGCCACCATGGAGGACTTCAGGCAGCTGCTGAGCTGCTGAGGGTACCACAGAGAGCAAAAGGACTGAGGACCATGGATGGTGACTGCTTTCACTTTGCTGAGTATCCAGTATCCAGTCATCAGCCAATGGGCATTGCTCAGAATTAGCATTATATATGTTGGTAACTGATGGGAATAAACAAATGTAAATCTTTTATATTATTTATTTGCATTGTTATTTGGTTTATTTCATCAATGAAGATACTTAAAAGCTACGTGCAACCCTTTCGTCTTTTCAGTTGAGAAGCAGTAAATTGTTGTGGAAGCATGAAAATTTTCATAATACACAGACCCAAGTTGACATCCTGGCCCTAAAAGTTAGCTATTCACAGTGTGGAATATGTTAATTAATCATTAACAATAAAATAGGGTTAATGATATCTCTCCACAGGGACTTCCCCCGTGGTCCAGTGGTAAAGAATCTGCCTTCCAATGCAGAGGACGCAGGCTCAATCCCTGGTCGTGGAACCAAGATCCGACATGCCAAGGGGCAACTAAGCGCACACGCCACAACTACTGAGCTCACATGCCTCAGTTAGAGCTCGTGTGCTGCAAACTACAGAGCCCACGCATTCAGGAGCCCGCGCGCCACAATGAAGAGCCAGTGCGCTGCAGCGAAGATCCCGCGTACCACAACTAAGACCCGACGCAGCCAAATAAAAAATAAAATCTCTCCACAGACCAATATCCCTCCTGAATATAGACACACACAAAAATCTTACCAAAATTTTAGCAAATTGAATTCGATAATACATAGAAAAGATAATACATCATGATCAAGTGGAATGCAAGCCTGGTTTGAATTTTGAAATAAATCGATGTAATTCATCATATTAACAGATTAAAAAGGAAAAATCACATTATCATCTTAGTAGATGCAGGAAAAGCATCTGGAAAATACAAATGCATTCTTGATAGAAACTCTGAGACAACTAGAAATAGAAGGAAAACTCTTCAACCTGATAAGTAGAATTTCTGAAAAAATAATAGCTAACATTATAGTTAATGGTTAAAGAATGAATACCTCCTCCCTAAGATCAAGAATCAGGCAAAGATGTCTGCGTTCACCTCTCCCATTCAACAATGTGCTGGGGACTCTACACACAGCAATAAGGCAAGAAACAGAAATAAAAAACATTCATATTGGAAAGAGAGAAAGAAATGTCATTACAGATGGCGCGATCATCTTCATAGAAAATCCTAAGGAATCTACAAGAAGGCTACTAAAACTAACAAGTGAGTTTAGTAAAGTTGCAAGATATAAGGTCAATATACAAAAATCAATTATATTTCTCTATAGTAGCAACAAAAAATTAAAAATTGAAATAAGAATACCTTCTATAATATCAAAAAAGTAAGAGTTTAGGGATAAATCTGACAAATGGGTAGGACCTGTTCACTGAAATTACAAAACATTGTTGAGAGAAATTAAAGAAGTCCCAAACAAGTGGAGAGATGCACCATAGTCATGGATCAGAAGACCCAATATTGTTCAGATATAGATTCTCCCCCATTGAACTATAGATTCCACACAATTCTAATACCAGCAGCTTAAAAAAATAAAATAAAATTGGCAAGCTGATTCCTTCTCCACCCGCCACCTCTCTCCTTCTCTTTCTCTCTCTCTCTCTCTCTCTCTCTCACACACACACACACACACACACACACACACACACACACACACACACCCCTTTTCTGTCCATATGCATAAAGAGAGGCCTGGACTTATCTATAGCAAATATTAACTGGTTAGTTCTAATGGCAGAATTTTGGATGATTTGCTGTTTTCTTTTTATATTTTAATCAATCTTGGAATGACAAATAAGTAAATATTGAACTGAAGATGCCCCCAGGGAACTCTATGCAATGTACTTATGGTGGTCATTTAAACCCTAATCTCTTTCCTTATATTGAGCCATTTGGGATGGAATCAACCTGTGATTTCCCTCATTGAAAAGATCAAGCCATGTTGTTAAATAAATTAAACATCTGGATAATAGAAATCAAATAATTGTTTTGTTGTCTATTGCTAGGAAAGGGATTCCTACTCATCTGAGAGTAGAAAATGCCTATCAGTGATTTTGTTCTCTCTAGACTGACATAAGAGTTCAGATTATGTTTGGCCAAAGTAACAGAAAACCTTATCAATATGGCTTAAGTTGCTAGGGGTGTCATTTTCCTTGCAGAGCAAGAAAGCAAGAGGTAAAAAGTGGAGGTCTGGGGCGGCTTCTTGACCAGCAATGCACACTGGGACTCAGACGGGTTTGCTCTTGCTGCTCTGCCATTCTTAGTTTTCATCCTCTTAATTGCAAAATGGCTGCTGTGCTTCCATACATGGTGCCCACATTTCAGACAGGAGAGAGGAAAGGACCGTAAGCTTTTTTTCTCAACGTTTTATGTTTTTATGTGAGAATGTATGCCATTCCTAGGATTTCTGCCAATATTGCTTTGGCCAAAATGGTCACACGGCCATCCTTAACTGCAAGAGAGTCTGGGAAGATGAACATTTTAATATGGTCAAAAGGCACCGTAAAAAAAAAAAAAAAAAAAAAAGGCACCGTAAACAAAATTGGGTCTTTGTTAGAAAGAGAGAAGAGGAAGTAAGCTTCAGTTGGACAATCAAGAGGTCTGCTACACTGTCTAAAACGTTGCCTGTATTATATTATTTAGTTTAAAAATACCCCAAAGAAAAGATTGACATGTGATCTCGGAAGAATGGTATAATAGGAGTGTCATATGAAGTTAGAGTTTAAGGCCTTTGCCTAGTGGTCCTTAAGCAAAATCTAAGCTTCATTTTCTTCACTTGTAAAATGAGATTAATAATATATAATCTGTGTAAAACTCACAAAATTATAAATTCCACTGGATGGGTGAAAGATAGGTTTATTGCTGAGTATTCCTGAAGCTTCCCGAGTCAGGAACATGAGGTGACACAACTAAAACTTGATTGTGCCTGTTTTTTTTAATAAATTGGTTTTTTTCCTCAGCTCATTTCATGCGTAATATGAGACAGCCAACAATGACAAAACACATAGTAAAAACACTTAAAAGATTTGGAAATGGAATTAAAGAGTAAGAACCACTGAAATCTAAAATAAGAATAGAAGAACTTTTGTCCTGAGCTTTCTGGCCATCAAATTGTAAAGGGAATACATGACTATTTTCTGGTCACCAGCAAACACAGACATATGAGCTCATCAGAGGAAGCAAGTTTTCCTCATTGCAAAATGAATTTTTACCTAATTGAAAGCTTGTCTTTCAAAAGTCATCCTAGCATATAATTCAGTGCCTAATAAAAAAGAATGCCCTTGGTGAATATTTATTGGATGGATGGACGGACAGACACACAAACATGGAATGAAATCTTTCTACATAGATTATTTGATTATTTGGAGGACAAGGAAAATAGAAAGAAACAGGGTCTTTCCTATCCATCACTGAGCCACGGGATCAAGCCTAACCTAAAGTTCACTTCTCCTCTGGACTTTCATTTACGTGAGCCAATAAATTCCATTCATTCATTCATTCATTCATTCATCTACTAACTTTTATTGTGGTTAAAAAACACATAGCATAAAATTTATCATCTTAACCATTTTGTAGTATTAAGTATATTTACATTGTTGTGAAACAGATCTCCAGAACGTTTTCATTTTGCATAATTGAAACTTTATACCCGTAAAACAACAATTTTCCTTTTCCCCCTTACCCCAGCCCCTGGGAACCACCAGTCAACTTTTTATTTCTATGAATTTGATTACTTTAGATACCTCATATATCAATAAGTAGATTCATAGTGTATTTATTCTTCTGTGACTAGTTTTTTTCACTTAGTATAGCGTCCTCAAGGTTCATCCTTATTGTAACATGTGATGGTATTTCCTTCCTTTTTAAGGCTGCATAGTATTCCATTGTGTGTATATGCTACATTTGTTTATCTATTCATCTGTCTATGGAAATTTGTGTTGCTTCTACCTCTTGACTATTGTGAATAATGCCACTATGAACATTGGTGTCCAAATATCTCTTTGCGATCCTGCTTTCAATCATTTTGGATACATACCTAGAAGTGGGATTGCTGGATCATTTGTAGTTCTATTTTTAAGTTTTGGAGGAAACACCATACTGTTTTCCACAGCCATTGCCCCATTCTACAGCCCCACTAACAGTGTTCAGTGGTTCCAACTTCTTCACATCCCCACCGACACTTGTTATTTTCAGGATTTTTTGATAGTAGCCATCCTAGTGGATGTGAGGTGATACCTCACTGTGGTTTTGATTTGCATTTCTCTGATGACTAGTGATGCTGGCATCTTTTCATATACTTATTGGCCATGTGATATCATCTTTGGAGAAATGTCCATTCAAATCCTCTACCCATTTTTTAATCAAGTACCCTTTGTTTTTTTAAACCAGTTGAGCTGGGTTTTTTGTCCCAGTCTGAGCTGGGTTTTCTGTCCCTGGTTACTCAAAGGTTCCAAGTTGTGTCTATTATAATGTTTTCCACGGCAAATAACACTTGAAGATTTCGGCTTCTGGTTAAAAGTCTATGTGTGATTTTTCAAGCTTGGCCGTAAGCAGTTACAAAGGCTTTACCTGGCAGGACCCAAGGGGGAAAAGCTGTCCTCCCCGTACTGGACTTGGTGACAGCCAGGGCCTTGCAGTCTCTGAAGGATCACGCATCTGCACTCTCAGCCCTGGTGCTGTCACTCCTGGTCTCCTTGAGCTGAGGTCTGCAGGCTCCTCTGCTGAGCCCTCCTTATGAGGGCAAGGGTGAGGGAGGAAAGACCTTGAAGGCACTTTGCCCTTCTCTGAGTCAGTACCCAGTACTTTTCCACTCCTAGCCCTCCCCCTTCGTCCCCCACTCCTAGCCCTCCCCCTTCGTCCCCCGCCTCCCACCTCAGAGTCCATAAAACTGCCGGAGCCTTTTGTTCAGGGCTCCCTCAACAGGGAGACAACCCTACGTCTGCACAGATCCACCTGACCCTAGACAGGTGTGATCTTCATGGGGAAAAAGGAACAGGGAGAGCCAGTGCGTCCTCCAGTTTCAAACTCTGCGTGTACCATCTTGTACCCTCACAGTAAACGGTTAAAGGCTTAACGCTCTCATTTCTGGCTTGTTGCTTTCCTCAGCTACTCTGACACCTGACAGCTCTCTCTCTCTCTCTGTCCCAACTCAGCTGAGCTCCTGACACCCCTCTGCTGACTCAGACAATGAGAAGATTGACTCAATCACACGACACGAAGTCCTTGGGCAGAATGGAGTCCAGGCACCGTGCCTTAGTACTCTGGTTTCCCTTTCTCTGAGGTTCTCTGTGGACTCAGCCCTCCTCCACGAGCTGGTTTCATCCTCAGGCTGTTAACAAGATGGCTGGCACAGCCCCTGATCCAGGAACATTCGGCTAGAGACCAGGAGCTGCCTCCTAAAAAAGAATGGTGACAGCCAGGGCCAGGGTTCTTTTTAAGGATGAAGAAACCTTCCTCAGTGACTTCCCCCATGAGTATTGGCCATACGTGGCCCATAAGTGAAGAGCATAAATGTTCAGGGGAAAAGGGGTCACCATGACTGGCTTGGATGGTTCAGAATTTACTCCCAGCAGGGTATCAGGTCACCTTCCCAAGGGGATGGATACCTGAACAAAACAGAGACTCAATTAGCAGGGTAGACAGAGGCAGTGGATTTGGGGTAACCAAGAGACAGCACCTCTCAAACCAACCATGGAGCAACTCCAGCATATGCCCAGTAAATACGTATTGAGTGAACGCTTCTGTAACACAAGCCGATAGACATGCTGACACATGGTGAAAATTAGACCTCTAAAGATATCAGACACACTCCAGGACTCAAATTCAAGACACCAATTCCAATACTTTTTTTTCTGTTCCCCCTTCTCAGATAGAAAAATAGCAAAAACGAAGAGTTGCTTCTAACTCTCTTAAAAGTCACAGCCACTCCCCTAAGCCCAACCTAAAAGTATCTGTGGATCGTGGCCACCCAGACGAGTGTGTGAGTACTGTAAGATCTTAAAATATATATTAACAGATCAGTAATGTTTAAGGAATGATCATGAGAAAGACCTTGGAACAAGGTGCATATTGCTTGTTTTTAATATATATAAATTTATTTAGTATTTATTTTTGGCTGCATTGGGTCTTCATTGCTGCGCACGGGCTTTTCTGTAGTTGCGGCGAGCGGGGGCTACTCTGTGTGCGGGTTGCGCGGGCTTCTCATTGCGATGGCTTCTCTTGTTGTGGAGCACGGGCTCTAGGAGCGCGGGCTTCAGTAGTTGTGGCTCGTGGGCTCTAGAGTGCAGGCTCAGTAGTTGTGGCTCACGGGCTTAGTTGCCCCGCGGTATGTGGGATCTTCCCGGACCAGGGCTCGAACCCATGTCCCCTGCGTTGGCAGGTGGATTCTTAACCACTGCGCCACCAGGGAAGCCCATGTATATTGCTTTTGATTCTGATTTATTAAGGAAGAAATTCAGTGGTGCTTGAAACTAAAGACCAGGAGTGCAGGTACTGGAGGAACCATCAAGGGGTGGAGGGTTTTTGCCGTTGGCTGGGACAGGAGGTGACAGGGTCGGGCATTGGGGAGAAAGGGCCAAGAAATGCAGGTCAGACCCTGGCTCTGCCACTGGCTTGCTGTGTGGCCTCAGGCCAGAGTCTTTACCTCTCGGAATATCAGCTGCTGATCTGGAAATTAGGAAACTGGGGAGCAGCCGATTTCTAATGTTGTTTTAGCCTGGATGTGCTGAGGCAATGAAGACATAGCTGATCTCACACACACACACACACACACACACACACACACACACACACACACACACACACAGCAGCAGCAGCAACAACAGCAACCAACTGACCAACCAACGAATCCAGCAGCACACACTGGAAGTGTGGAGGATGGAGGACAGTGGGGTCGGGTTAACTGGGCCAGAGTGAGGAAATCGAACAAGGACATGAGTCCTCCTGGGGGGGCAGCTGTGGGAAGCCCCCTGGCCAGCAGCACAGAGGAAATGGGTCAGCTGCTTCCAGGGCATCAGTTTTAATCTAAAGGTAAAAATGGGTGAACTCATAGCCCAGACCAGAGGGATCAAACTCTCCAAGGATCTAGAGGCCCAGCCCAGGGGTACATGAAACAGAGCAAGGTCTGCCTGGAACATGGGCTCTCAAACTTGAGTACTCAGTCAAATCAATAGGGAGTTTGTTGAAAGGAGAGATGCTGAGGACCCACCCCCAGAGGCTCTGATTCGGTGGGTTTGGAGTGAACCTCCACTTTTTTTTTTTTTTGCGGTACGCGGGCCTCTCACTGCTGTGGCCTCTCCCGTTGCGGAGCACAGGCTCCGGACGCGCAGGCTCAGCGGCCATGGCTCACGGGCCCAGCCGCTCCGCAGCATGTGGGATCTTCCCAGACCGGGGCACGAATCCGTGTCCCCTGCATCGGCAGGCGGACTCCCAACCACTGCGCCCCCAGGGAAGCCCGAACCTCCACTTTTTAACAAGCTCCTCAGCCATCCAGATACAGGGGACTAGTCCATGCACCAGTTTAAGAAATGTGGCTCTGAGGGATGGAGCCTGTTGACAAGGATACGGAGGGACATGATCACCAGTTTGCTCACCACATCTGGGACAGATGACCTGAGCCACCTGAGATGATACCTCTGATTGTGCCCAGGTGCAGTAGCTGGTGGCAGGAATTCTATTACCGCACTTCCAAGAAGGATAGCTGGACCTCAAGGGCTGCAATGAGAGGAAGTAAAGAAAGGTGGTTCCCTGGCACACAGTCTCCGAGGAGAAAGCCCCCCGCCCGTTTTTGCTCCCACGTGTAGACAAGAAAGAGTTGAGCGTAAGACAGAGTGACGGGGAACCAGCCAGGGTGGCCCCCCGTGTGGGAGTATGGAAGCTAGTCTCCAAAGATGGCTCTGAATGAACCACACCTCCCGGGACCCATGCCCTTGTGTAGTACCCCCTCTCCCACTGGCCTGGGCTGGCCTGTGACTCACGGAGGAGCAGAATGCAGTGGGAGTGACACAGTGTCACCTGTGAGGCCGAGCCTCCAAGGGATCTGCAGCTGCTGCCTTCACCTCTTAGAACCTTTCTTCTTGAACAAAGCCACCATGTTGCGAGGAAGCTAAAGCAGCGGAGATGCCGCAGCAGAGAGGAACTGAGGCCCGGACCAAACAGCCCCAGCTGAGCATCCGTTATGGACCTTCTAGCTAACCCCGCATCTCAGCCAGCACCAAGTTAAGCAGAAGAACTTCCTGGGAAGCCCACAGAATCATGACAGATAATACATTCTCATTGTTTTGAGTCACTGAGTCTTGGCCTAGTTTGTTACACAGCAACGGATAACTGAAGTAGGGAGTTTCCTCCAGAACTGACACCCTCACATTTAAATTCTGGGTTTGAGCAAAACTGGGATGGGCATCTACTGTGTGCTGATGCTCAGACCTGCTTGCAAAGCCACACTATTTTCAGGAAGAGGGGTTTATTCTCAAGCACATTACTGTGATACTGCTTACTAGAGAATAAAAGACGGCCGCTTTTCCTACCAATTTGCCAAATAATAGTACAAGATTGAAAGATAATGAGAACTAGGAAGTTTTGAGACATACTCATGTTCACACATACTTACCACTAACCATAAAATAAAAGGAATTATTAAGGATAAAATTTTCTGGGCTTCCCTGGTGGCGCAGTGGTTGAGAGTCCGCCTGCCGATGCAGGGGACACGGGTTCGTGCCCCGGTCCTGGAACATCCCACCTTCTGCGGAGCGGCTGGGCCCGTGAGCCATGGCCGCTGAGCCTGCGCGTCCGGAGCCTGTGCTCCACAGCGGGAGAGGCCACAGCAGTGAGAGGCCCGCGTACCGCAAAAAAAAAAAAAATAATAATAATAAAATTTTCCAATTTTAACATTAATAAATTATAGCCAGGACTGTGTATCAGACCATCCAGTTATTTCAGAGGAGTTAGGACGACTCTACGGAAGGCAGATGTTTGTAGCGCGCAGTAGAAGGACATAATTACTATCTTCAGGTTCCCTGTCCTTATAATGAGTGAGATATTTAGAGCCCCTAACTGTTGATGTCACATTTCAATAAGTAATGCAGAGACTTGACAACATTTCCATATTCCTCTTTTAAAGTCTGAATGCCTCTGCCTTAATCCAAGCTCCTTGGCATTTATTACTGTTTGTTACACTAACAAGTAAGATTATGAGAATTCTAATGAAGGCTTCCAGTGAAAACTCTGTGATTAAAATGCCATAATAACAGTTGCATGCATTTATGTGCCTGATTACCATAATCTATTTAGCACAAGTAAACATACAAACAGAAGGAGAAAAGCAAACCCACTGACACTTCAGCTAAAGGAGAATTTGAAATGAGAGAGAGACAATGTAAATATGTAAATGTCTTTGTGTATCCTTTTCATCCCTCTCCTCTCTCATCCTTGCCTTTTTTTTTTTTTCTGTTTGCTAATGAGAAGACTATACCATCACATGTGGTCCCTGTTCTACCAGGCTGAGGTGCATTTGGGGGCCATCTGCTGGGACCAGCATCCTAAACAATGCCACCCAGAAAGGGCTGGATATATTTGAAGCCACCTTTGACATCATGGACTAGAAGGAATGGTATCTCAAAGACTCCAGTCTTTGATGCCTTCAATCTGAACACTTAGTTCAGCTGTTACTCCATTAATGCAAGGCCTGGAGGAGCGCGGGCCATGCGTACCCTTCCCTTGCCCTCCCCGCCATCGCCCTTCTCCCACCAACACCACACTGTCAACAAATTAGCAGCAATCACGCCAGATTTCTCAATTAGCCTCCCTCTGGATCTCTGCTGGCTTCTTTATTTTTCATTCTTAATAAAATGTCAGGCAGGAGAATGCCTGGCATCTTCCACTTGGTAAGGGTTTTTACAAAACTTCTAAAAAGTGGAACTGAATAGTTTAACAGTGGGATAACGGTAACAGCCCCTCTGGGGAAATAAACGACAGAATCGTTTATTGCTGGAATCCCAAACATGTCGTGCTAAGGAGATGGCATAGGCATGTTCTTTTCTCAAAGAAGAAAATTTCTCAAACAGAAACATGAGGTATTTATCCTCATAACTAGGGAGCATGTACAGCCAACATCTATTGAGCTCTTACTATGTCCAGGCCCTACTCTAAGTGCTTTCCACGTATTATTAAACTTGACCCCCACGATAACCTTGCGAGAAGATCAACTACAGATGATATAGACCTACTACAGATATCTTACAGAAAGTTTAATAGTTGCCCGGGAAGACTCTAGTTTAATAAGTGAGGAAATTAGAATTCTAACCCAGGCAACCTGAATCCACAGCCTGCACTTTGAAACAGAAACCTAACTTAAAATTTTGTATCCTCCATAGTTAAAGAACCATATGTCTTAGTGGAAAGCGCTATATCCTAAAAACAATAGAGTGTAGTGCCTGATGCATAGTAACCCTGTAATATATGCTAGTTACAGCCATTCACAAAATCACCATCACAATAATAATATCATTGTTCTTAGAAGAGATAGCTATTTCCACTTCTACACATTTCCAACACACACATGCATTTTTCAAATTAAAAGATTTTTAAAGGAAGGAGGTCAGTGGGATACAAAGAGGTAAGAACATTTAGTACTAAAAGCGAAATAGCCCATTGTCTGCCCACCCAGCTCCACACTTACCTGCACATATGGTGGGTCCTGGGAACCAGCATATGAGGCACCATAAATACGAAATAATCACAGGGGGAGGTTAAAGAGACAGGCTTCCCCATCATTTAACCAATTTAGCATTTGGGGAGGAGTCTGTCTTTGCCTATCTTGGGAATTTTGTGAACAATAGATTGAAAGAGAAATTAGGGGAGGCAGACAATATTTTGGAATCAACCTAATAAACATGAACAGCTGAGAGGCAGACCATCCTCACGATAAATGAGGGGTCCTTCCTCGCAGATAAAAATCAATGTCGGACTCCCCGGGGTCTGTCCTCCGGCAGTGGCTCTGTGTCTGAGTAACCTCATCTACTTGCAGGATGATTTCCACTCACCCTGATGTGCTCTTGTACTCCCCTCCAGTCCTCTTGCTTGATCCCCTGGACAACACCCCCACGTGGGCATTGGACATCGCTTTTGGGTGTCCCCCTTGCATCTCTAACTCAACGCATCCAAAACATCAACTTCTTCTCATCGAGTCTCCATCCCAGTTGATGACTTGGGATGACATCCCTCCCATCAAGCCACCCAAGCTTAGAAAACTAATAAGATCCTAGACTACCCTGCACCTCTACTGTCCACAAGGCTTGCCGATTTTACCTCCTAAGAATGTCTTCATCTGTCACCCCTCCTCTGTATCCCTGCCACTGCCCACCCTATTAGTTTGCTAGGCTTGCCACTACAAAGTACCACAGACCGGTGGCTTAAACAATAGAAAGGCATTGTCTCACAGATCTGGAAGTTCAAGGTCAAGATGTAGGCAGGGTTGGTGTCTTCTGAGGAGCTCCCTCCTTGCCTTCTCCATATGTCTTCGTGTGCTCTTTCCTCTGTGTGTTCATGTCCTAGTCTCAGCTTCTTTTATGGACACCCTAACAACCTCATTTTTTTTTTTTTTTTGCGGTACAAGGGCCTCTCACTGTTGTGGCCTCTCCTGTTGCGGAGCACAGGCTCCGGACATGCAGGCTCAGCGGCCATGGCTCATGGGCCCAGCCGCTCCGTGGCATGTGGGATCTTCCTGGACCGGGGCACGAACTCGTGTCCCCTGCATCGGCAGGCGGACTCTCAACCACTGCGCCAACCAGGGAAGCCCTCTTTTTTTTTAAAATAAATTTATTTATTTTCAGCTGCTTTGGGTCTTCATTGCTGCGTGCAGGCTTTCTCTAGTTGTGGCGAGCAGGGGACTCTTTGTTGTGGTGCACAGGCTTCTCATTACGGTGGCTTCTCTTGTTGCGGAGCACAGGCTCTAGGAGCGCAGGCTCAGTAGTTGTAGTTCGCAGCCTCAGTAGGTGTGGCACACAGGCTTAGTTGCTCTGCGGCATGTGGGATCTTCCCTGACCAGGGCTCGAACTCTGCAATGTTCCCTGCAATGGCAGGCTGATTCTTAACCACTGCACCACCAGGGACGCTCCCAGGCTCCTCTCTTAAAGCCTTTTCATATGCGGCCCCATGGCCACCTCAGGATCCTGGTGGCTCTTCCAGCCCAAGCCATCAGGTCGAGATTCGAGCCAGCAGGAACAGAATGAGAAGGACATCACTGGAAGTTGCACACACCTCTTCTGTTTACATCCTGCTGGCCAGGACTTGGTTACAAAGGAGGCTGGGAAATGTAGTCCTTGTTCTGGGTGGCCATGTGCCCAACCAGAAGTTCTATGCAGAAAGTGGAACAGATTTGTGGGAACAACCAGCAACGTCTGTCATATGACTTGGGGTGGCAGTGGGTTAATCACATACACCCTACTGTAACCACCTTCCAGGGCTGTTGAGAGAATGAAAAGAAATTATAATAATATTCACAATAGCAATTACTTTGTTAACATGTCTGAAAGTAGAGATGCTGTCTGTTTTGTTCACTGCTGGACCCCTGGCACCTAGGACAGTTCCTGGCACAGGAAAGAAGCCCAATAAATATCTATTGAATTATATGTTCAAAACATAAATATTCCTCAGCAGAGATAATGCACTGGCAAAAAAAACAAAAAAATGCACTGGCATACTTGGATCGTTCTACCCAACTACTTGGAAAAGTCATTAGTAAATCGTTGAAAGGACTATAAATGGTACCAGATGTTGAAATCTATTATAATTTGTACCTTGATGTTTTGAAGGGGGAAATGACATTTTATTAGTCTATCCTGTAGAGTCATAGCGGTCAGCTTGTCACCTATTCTGACATCCAAATTAGAGATCACATTCTCCCTGCACTCAGGACAATAAGAGTGAGCATTTAAATTGGCTGTCAAACAAACAGTCTCTCTTCTACATTGTGACGTAAATTGGGAAAACACTTAGGTGACAATTTGGCAACATCTATCAAAATTACAACTGCACAGACTGTCTGACCTAATAATTCTAATTCTAGGGATTTATCCACATGATATACTACATATATGTAAATGACAATTTGAAAGATTTTTTGCAGCATCGTTTGTAATTGTATAAGTAATAGTATGTGTAATAGTATAAGGTTAGAAACATTATAAATTTGTCTTTCAACAGGGCAATGGCTAAATAAACAATGGTACATGCCTATTACCGGAACCCTTTTCCTTTTTTAAAGGAAGAAGCTTTTAATGCACTGCAAAGAAGTGATCTCCCAGGTATTAATTGAAAAAAACAAGGTAGAGAGCCATATGTATAGTATGTTACCATTTGTATAAAAAGGAAAACAGGGACTTCCCTGGTGGTGCAGTGGTTAAGAATCTGCCTGCCAAAGCAGGGGACACGGGTTCGAGACCTGGTCTGGGTGGATCCCATATGCTGTGGAGCATCTAAGCCCATGCACCACAACTACTGAGCCTGCGCTCTAGAGCCCACAAGCCACAACTACTGAGTCCGTGTGCCACAGCTACTGAAGCCCGCGTGCCTAGAGCCTGTGATCCACAACAAGAGAAGCCACCGCAATGAGAAGCCTGCGCACTGTAACGAAGGGTGGCCCCCACTCGCTGCAACTAGGGAAAGCCCGCACAGCAACGAAGACCCAGTGCAGCTAAAAATAAATAAATAAATTAATTAAATAAATTTTTAAAAAAGAAAAAGGGAAACAGAGAGAGAGAGAACATGCATGCACTGGTGGGACCTACAGGGTGTGTGTGAGCGTGTGTGTGTGTGTGTGTGTGTGTGTTTGCTTGAATTTGCATAGAATACCTCTGGAAGAATAAACAAGAGATGGTGACTGAGGAAGGGAATTGAGTGGCTGCCCTCAGCCCACAAGAATGGGAAGCAAACTTTTCATGATATGCTTCTGAATTTTGAACTATGCGAACATGTTACCTATTCAACAAATAAAGATGAAACTGACTAATTAGTTTCATCTCATGGTCTTATATATATACTTTAAAGTCTGTCTGTCTAGATCTCTCTGGTTGATCGTCCTCCAGATGGGACACACTATCGTTTTTGCAATTACAACAAGAAAAAAATGGGCTCACCTGCAAGTTTCAGGCAGTGGCTGAAAGTACCATTCTGGGGACACCGTGGAGAAGCTCCACTCAGTGTAGGAGGATCCTTGATCTCTCTTTATCTGTGGCTCAGAGTGTCTTAGCTTCTCTGTGAATGAGGGAAGCATTAAAGTACCATCAACAGCCTGTGTGCCCAGATTCCAATGCTGTGATGCTCGATTTTGAGGTGAGGGTACTTGTCCTCATTGAGAACGGACAGAGGTTTGTTGCTCCTCTGACTGCTCTGGTGAGCATTTTAATGAGCAAGTGTATTATTGTAAATATGTGTATCGTGGGCGTGTGTGTGTGTGTGTGTGTGTGCGCGCGCACACACCTCGTAAGGTAGAGAGTGGTCTCTATTCAGGGAAATATATCAAAATAGAGAACAGTGTATGGAGTATGCTACCACTTGGGTACGAAAAAGGAAAAAAAGGGATCTTTAAATATATAGTTTGTACTTTCAAAGAACATTTCTGGATACACAAGAAACTGTAACAATAGTTGCCTCTGGGGGAAGGTCCGTTGTACTGGGGAGACTAACTTTTAATCAAATACTCTGTGCTATTTGAGTTTTATTTTAAGCACGTGCTACATAGCACCTATTCAAAACATGTTCTAAAAAAGAGGGAATCCAGTTTATATGATGTAGTTTCTGTCTCTTCTTCCTCCTCTTTCCCTTCCCATCCCTACCTCCCCCTCCCCCTTCCTCTTCTTCCTCCTCTCCTTCTCCATCTTCCTATGCAAACTGTAAATACGACCTAAGCAGAATGGCTTCTTTGCTCACACTTAGCCTCAGAAGTGGATGACCTTTTTTGTTGTTGGAAATGGGGAAAGAAAAAGGAAATTGAATGTTTAGAACTCCTGCATCTTCTGAAATCACAGAACTTCTGCCCTGGTCTCAGTTCCAGACCAGAAATGTTCTGTTCACGCTTTGATCTTTCTCCTTTGAGCCAATCCAAGCTACAGACGGCTGGGTCAGCGCTTCCTGCACATCTGACTCCAGGCAAAATGGGAGCCAGTCTCCCTTACTGCAGCTTTGGGCAGAGACTCCTCCAAGGAGATCCAGCAACTGGCAGAGAGCCCAGCAGTGGCCAAGAGGGGAGCTCACTTTCCAGGCTTTATCAGGCAGCAACCCTGACCCCATGGTCCTCCCACCACAAAGGCACACACATTGGAAACCTGTTTTCAGGGTTTCTGGCTTTGATGGGCTTTTCAGGGCTGGACAGGCAGAGGAGGGAAGGCTCCACAGGGAATAGACTGGTGCAGGCCTATACTGTTAAAGAGGTCAGGTGGATCTTGTATTGTGGAAAGATGTCCAAGAGACGCTAAGAAATGAAAGAACCAGGTTACAAAGCCTGTATACAGTCTGGAAGGACTTCACCAAAATCTTTGACAGTGACTTGTTCTGGAGGAGAAGAGTTGGGCTAATGGTGACTTTTGCTTTCTCTTATTTCAAAGGTTTTGTTTTGTTTGTTCACAATTGGGCACGCATTTTTTTTTTTTAATGCTTACTGAATTTTCTTTGACAGATAGTCGAGGGAGTGGGAGCAAGGACTATTGAAAAGCTGGGGAGAGGTTGTGGAATCTTCAGGAAATAGCCTTGTCAGTCCCAGAAAGGGTCTGTGTCTGGAACTGGAAGCCCCAGGGACCCTGGCGAGAGGAGCATACCTGAGGATGAGCCCCTCCCCCCACCCAAAGACTGAAAACCACCTCTCAAACCCCAATGTGCCCATGAATCACCTGGAGACCTTGGTTAATTTACATTCTGTCTCACTGGGCCTGGATGCGCCTGCGACTCTGCGTTTCTAATGAGCTTCCCTGCAGCCCTGATGCTGCGGGTCCCAGACCACAAGAGACTGGAGAGAGGTGGGCACGTGCGCGCACGGAGTCCCCCTGAGGTTCCCGGCTGTCGGGAGCCCGGCAAGACTCATTTTAATAACGGAGGTGAGAGCGCTCGGGGTAGGGGGAATGTCAGCCAAACGCACTGGAGGAGAATGAGAAAGAAAGATAAAGGAGAGGGGGAGAGACTCACAGAGGCGAGAGGAAGAGAGTGGAAAGGCAAAGAGGAAAGGGAGAAGCAGGAGACCTTGCCCAGCTCCAGTCTTTCCCGCCGCCTTCTTCAAGCCCAAGGCCATGCGCGCAGTGCAGAGCTGCCCGCTGCCCCCATCATCCCCGCCCCCGCCTGCAGCGGAAGTTGCGGCCATCGGCCCTGAGCTGTGGCCAGTTTGCGGCGCCCACGCGGCGGGGTCCCGGCTTCCCGGTGCGCTCAGCAGCCCCGCGCAGCCCGGGGCTCGGGCCGGGGAGACGAGGCTGCGGAGTCCCTCGCCGGCTGCGCGTCCGGGCTGACCCTGGGGAGGGCACCGGGAGCCGGAGGGCCCTGCCCGGGTCCCCGGCCGCGCCGTTGCCCCGCGATGGGGACGCCCTCGTCTCCTCTCGCCCCGCGCGCCTCTCCCTTCCCGCTGTGTCCTCGCTCGGCCTGAAGCCCGTGGGCAGCGGCCTGAGCCCATCTCCGTCCGGGGGGGCCGCCCCCGCACATTATAAGACGACCTGTTTGCCTTGAAGGTGGGGTGGGGGAGGGATCTGTCACCCTGCCTCCACATGACAGGGAGTGACAAACGTGGTCCTCATCCGGCAGTTTTGAATTTGGTTTAACAAGAGGGCAATGTTGTACCCCTGACGCTGAATTATTTTTGTCTTTTGTGGTGTGTGGAAACTCCAGGAAAACTCTTTGGATGTTAACTGTCTTACCACCACCACTTACTTCTATTTACTGAGCCCTCCTGGGGCCTCTTCCTGCTCTGGGCCCCCCGGGGATGCAAAGTGAGTTGGGGCACAGTGAGGACCCTCAGGGACCTCCCCTGCTGCAAGGGAGCCAGACCCTCACAACAGAGCAAGGTGGACCCTGACGGGGAGCAGGGAAAGCTCTGGGAGCTATAGTGTCTCAAGAAGGAGGTGATCCCTGAAAGGCTAGTACAAGACCGGATGGACCAGAGGAAGGGCAGGAGGAGGTGGAGGGAGCACGTGAAGATGAGGAAAGAGCAGAGCCCATCAGGTACTCCGGGTCCTGAGAAATGGAAGGTGGAAGGGGAGAGGCGTATTTGCACGTGTGTGCATTCCAAAGTATTCACCAAGCACCCTCCACGTGTCAGGTCCTGTGCTAGGCGCTGGGGCCAGGGATGACCCGGACCACTCCGGTCACTGAGTCTCATAGGGAAGACAAAGTATTGTTTGCAGAGTTCTGCCTTCCAAGGGGGACAGGATGAGCAGCCGGTGGAGGCCAGGTGGACCCGGCAGTTGGCGTCAAAAGGCTCTGGACCTCATCCTTAAGGCAACAAGGGGGAGATGCCATGCTGCTACATTTTCCAATATAACAAGGCAGGCCATCCATCCAGTGCTCAGAGCAGGCGTTCACCCCTCTGTATGTGGAAGTAAGAGGCTCCACGCCCTCCACGCTTGCAGCTCCCCACCCGGACCACACGGGGTAGGGGAGCGCATGCATTTCCTGTCCCATCTCCGGAAACTGGCCTCTCAGACGTGTCACCTGTAGCCTGGAAGTGTCTCTCCCACACTCAGAAACCTGTTGCTTCCCCTAATGGAAGGTCTTAACCCCAGGCAGGGTCAGGGGCTTCCTGGTCCCCTTTGTGCATGCCATCCTATACTCGAGTGGAGCGCACCCCACCTCAGGACTCGCTCTCCAGATTCATCTCTCTGTTCACCCTGATCCCCCATCTTCCAGATTAATCTCAGTGGGGGGAGGGTGTAGTGGCCTAGCATCTCAGGGATGGCGGGAGACAGTGGATGGAGGTGTCGGATTGAGCCGCTGAGGCCCTAGGACTTGGGATCTTGTGGGCGGAGTTTGAACTCAGCCCCTTCCCTGATCTTCAGTCTTCAGTATCTTCATCTGTAAAATGGGAACAATGTTCCTTCTTCTTAAGACCAAAGGGCTTTTGCAGAACTTGGGTAAGATAACAGTTTGTAAGGTGAGATCAATAAAAGTTAGTTCTGGGTCATTCCTTGGTCCGATCCCAACTTCATTCCACTGCGAACTTGGGGCGCATGTTAACTTCAATGGCAGCGATCCTTAGGAGCAGGTGACAGTCATGGGCTTGATGGGGGGCGGGTGATCCAGATGCAGGGACTGACTGGAGGGAAGGGGCTTTTAGTTTGGCGGGGGTTTTCTGCTTTTCTGTTTGTTGTTTCCCTTTAGGTGACACCAAGCCAGGGCAGGGGGTCCTTTATTCTCAAAGCCTCACGGTCACAAATATTAGCAGAATAAAGAAATCACAAAGGGAGGATATCATTCAACCCTCTCATCCCCTTCTCAAATCTCACGGCAGACACACCCTTAGAGGCCACAAGTGGCTTCTAGAAACTCATTTTAGGAATGAAAGCCTGAGGCCAAGAGCAGACAACCCGAGATCCCTAAGTTTTGGATGCCCACCGCCTCACTGGCTCCATCACCATGCTGCCTTCCGGGACCTGCCCCTCTGCTCAGGGGACCTTGAACAAATGGCCACACTCCTCTGAGGGTCAGTTTCCCCATCTGTAAAATGGGAGTAAGTAATACCTCCCTCCTAGGTCAGGGAGGGATGAAATGAGATGAAATCTGTCCAGACCCACTAGGCACAGCTTAGATCACCTCTAAGTGGTCATTAGGTGGAAGTCACTACCCCTGTCATTCTAAATGCTCCCATATCCCCAGCAATCCAGAATACAGACCTCCTGGTTTACTGTGTAGCCCGACGAAATACACACGCACCTTCCACCACATTTACATGAACTTTACCAGTTTGGTTTCACACCAGCCCACGTGCATATTTGCACGTGTGTGCATTCCAGAGTATTTACCAAGCACCCTCCACGTGTCAGGTCCTGTGCTAGGCGCTGGGGCCGGGGATGACCCGGACCACTCCGGTCACTGAGTCTCACAGGGAAGACAAAGTATTTGTTTGCAGAGCTCTGCCTTCCAAGCGGTCTGATCGCTCACGTTTGGACGCCAAACGCTAGCATTCCGCTTCCCTTCTGGTTTCCGAACCAGGAGCGATGGCTGCAATCTTTTTTCTTTTCTTTCCGGGAGCCTCGCCTCCCACCACCAGCCCCGGACCGCCCTGCGAAAGGACGCCGCTCTCCTTGGCACCCGGGCTGAGACGCTGCCTGAATGTGCGCAGGAACTCGGAGAAGGGAAAGGCGAGAACAGGAAAGAAAGGCCCGGGAGGAACCCGGGAAGAAGTGGGAGGTCTGCGCCTTTGGAGCCCCGCGCCAGCCCGCCCCGGCCCGTTTGGCACCAGCTCCTCCCGGGCCGCCAGGCGGCTGAGCAAAGGCCGGCCTGACACTCACCCGGCCTTTTGTGGGAGGGAAACACAAAGGAGAGGGAAAAACACGTCTTCCGTTTTGACGGAGGAGGCCGACAGCTCCAGGACGCCTGGACCAGCCAGGAACTCCCGGAGCCGGGCCCATTAGCCTCGGCAAGTGAGCACTCAATTTCGCGGGAAGGGGCTGAGGCCCAGCTGCGCGCGCGGATGGGAACCGCGGTGCCCGGGACACTCCCAGGACGCGCACACCAGGCGCCGGGCGCAAGACCTGGACAAGTGCCGGGCCGCCTCGAGGACCCGCAAGAGAGCAAGCGCCACTGGCCGAGCTCTAGTTTCTGATTATTAAGGGGGTAGGAGGACTCTCGAAGACGGAGCGAGAAGTGTTCGGCAAACTACTTGCCCAAGGGCTAAAGAAGCCCAGGGGACACAGTCCGCTCCCACCTCCCGAGCAACTCTCTGGCGACTGGAGGATGTTGGGGAAGGGTGCCCGGAGAAGGGGCCCGCAGCCTCGAGCTGCCAGCCCGAGCTCCGGAAGTGGGGAGTGGGGATCGCGAGGTGCCGGTGCACCGCCTCCGAACAGCCACCACTGCCTCGGCTCGGTGGCGCGGCGCTGGGGCCCGGAGCGTCCTTACGCGCGCCCACGCGGGAACCTGGCCAGTAAGCCAGCTCTCCTGCCTCCGGGCTGTGCCTTCCCAGGCTCGGAACACGCGCCGTGCCAGGAGGGACCCCCCCCCCCGCCATCTTCGCCCCTGCTTCCGACTCCAGGCTTTGGAACAAGCGCGTAAAGAACCGCGCACTCTCGTGGACCGCGCAGGATGCAGGACGGCCGCCGGTGGCTAAAGCAACAAAAGGAACGGGGGCTCCAGGACACGTGCCGCCGGCTGGACTAACCTCAGCGGCTGCAACCCAGGCACGCACTCGTTGCGCCTGCTGGTGTTTATTAGATACCCTGGCGTGCTCACAAGTCCACGCCCCGGTTGATGGCCCAGAGCTCACAGCCCCACGAATGTCCTCACCGTCGGTGGCCGGGGGAAGCCCAAGGAATGACCCGCAAATACCCGAGCTCTGCCAGCTCCCCACCCCCGCTCCCTGCGTTCTTCTAAGTGCCAGACTCGCCTAACTGAACGGTGCTGGGTCATCCTCCGTGACCGGTGGACGACACATCTCCACGCTTCAGTTCTTCATGTTTTAAATACATATTTAACGGATGGCTGCAGAGCCAGCTGGGAAACGCGCGGGTTGAAAAATAATTCCCCAGAAGGCACGAGCTGGGGCTTGGGGGAGAGCCCGCCTGGCTTTCTAGTGGAGACGGGGCTGGAAGACTTATCCAGAAACTGGGAGCAATAATATGGGTTTCTTTTTGTATTTGTTTATTTTGTACCTTTCCTACTTGAAGGCGAATTATTCGCTAAGTTTGTTTGTCTTTTTTTTTTTTTTTAAAGCCGTACATGCAAGTTAAAAGTTCCCAAAAAACGGAGGTAACCAGAGGCCGGTAACACTCCCTGGGAGACAGGGCTGAGGCGCGTTTGTGTGTCTGCAGTATAAAGGTCTAGGGTCCTGGATCTGAAGAAACAAACCTCTGTACTTGAAATGTATGGGTGTGAGAAATTCAACTAGTGAAAATGTCTGAGGTTAGGGAGACGGCGGCTGCCTCTACTATAAAGGAACCACCAATGCTCGCATCTGCAGTACAGGAAGGGCTGCGCTGTAAAGGGCTGGCTGTTTTTTTTTTCCTGTAGGCTTGCTACAGACACAGTCTCTTGATTTTCCCATCTGTAAAATGGGTGGAGGCGCCAGTACCACACGGAACTACTTCAGTTAGGCGCTTCTCCAGATCGGGTTGAATTCCTCACGGTCAAGGATTTCCAGGTTTGGGAGCTAGGCTGCGACGGGTAAAACGTGATCCACCGCGGCCGCAAGCGGTTGGATCTTTCTGTCTGGCCCACGGTGTGGAGAGGTCTTCGCCCAGGCTTGAGGCTTCTTTTTACAGACAAAACAGCTTTGTCCCCTACCCCATGGCGTGGTGACCACCACAAAGATGGTGCAGAAAATACCGTCACCTGGTTCCCGTGCTGTGAGGGGATGCTTAGCTCTGAGCTCGACTCTCCCCTTGTGTTAGCGTGCTTACTATGCGGAAATACCTCGTCCCTGTGTCTACACCACCGTCAACTTTATGAAGAGTGTGATTTTTTTCAAAACACCGTTCTGGAGTCGGTCCCCTCTCTTCTTCCCCGCCTTCTTCCTCGCAAGGCCCTGCACCCAGCTGGGGGCGCTACTGGCCGCCGGCCGAGCTGCGGCAGCCGCCACCTCTTAGAGGCGCGCTTAGAGTGCGAGGAAAGTAGGAGGTTTGAGCCTGGTTATCTTGTACGTTTGCAGCTCAAAATGCCCACGTGTTGATGAAACCCAGGGGGTGGGAACAGGTGGCGAGAACACACACACACACACACACACACACACACACATATACACACACATACAGAGAGAGAGAGAGAGAGAGAGAGAGAGAGAGAAAGGGCGGAGACTCCAGCTCCAGCTCCCGGGTCGCCAGGGTTATCCGCGCGAATCCCCAAGATTCGAGCGCCTTGTGTATCAGGTTAGTTTGTGCGCAAAGCCCCCATCCCGTCCCGTCCCATCTCCCAGCCTGATTTTGTGTTCCTGTATTTTAATAGAAATTTGACCATGTTCCCTCCTCTCTCCCTCGGTCCCAACCGCTGCCCTCTGCACTTCCCCCGCGAGCCCGCCCTCCGCCTCCCCTTAGCCTCTCACACGCCCCCTCGGGGTCCTTGCTCCAGTCCCTCCCCAAGAATCTCCCGGCCGCGGGCGCCCATTGGCTGTGCGCGGGGAGGAGGCGTGTGCCCGGCCCGGCGAGTTTCATTGAGCGGAATTAGCCGCGATGACATCAGCTTCCCAGCCCCCCGGGCCGGCCCAGCTCATTGGCGCGGTGGCCCCTCCAGGACCTGCACTTTGTTCCCCGCCCCCGCCGCGGCCACCGCCGCCGTCGCCGCTGCCACCGGGTTATAAAAACCCTCCGAGCCGGGAAAGGTGCGGATGCTTATTATAGACCGACCTGACATCAGCGCCTTGGGCCGCTTCTCTGCTGCAGCTTTTGGGAACGAGCTCCTCTAATTGCATCCACAGTAAGTGTCCCCGCCCCCCAGCAACTCCAGCCTACATCCCAGGGACAGACGCCCCTCACTTCGGCTGCGACCCGGGAAGCTCCGTTAAAGGGGACGCAGATCCCTCCCCTGCCCGCCTGTTCTCCTGAGCGGCTTCGCTGCTCTGACCCTTCCCACAGTGACCGCAGCACACCTTTCGCCCAAAAGCGAGAAGTCGGGGCAACAATAGCTTCTTCTGCCCAAGTGCCGGTCAGCTGGCGAGCCCCCGGCTGGCCCTGGAGACAGCGCGTGGAATCTGGGCCCGGCGCGGGCGCTGGGTGCCGGCCTATGAGCGTGTGTGTGCTGCGCGCTGTCGATGGAGATACGGTGGATGCGTTTGAGGAACCAAATAAATACTTCTCTATTTAGATCTCTTCCTTCCCAAAGAAAAGCCCTCACTTGACACTCTTTCATTCCAGCCCTGGAGATCCTGCCTCCCCATTCCTAATAAAAGGCATAAAAACCCTGAAATGCCACCCTCACTGAGGGGCACCCCATCCTCCCTGGATTAAACCACCTGTGGCTGAGAGCGGGGTGAGGTAGCAGGGAGGGAAAAAGAGATGACTTTAGCGCACCTGCACGCCGCAGGAAGGAAGGCCAGAGACAGCGAGGTGCACCAGAAGCGACCGGCCACACGCGCCTGCACCCCGCGCTGCGGTGCAGGCGGGAACAGTTTTTCTGTCTCACTGACCGAGTGCCTCTCGATCTCAGTCTCGATTCTGATCTCTACCTCTCTCGTGTTTCTTCTCCTCTCCACAGTAGGCGTCCGTGGAAGCTCTGAGGACCGAGGGAGGGAGGACCCTGCGAAAGCTGCGACTATCCCTCGGGGCCATGGACTCGGACGCCAGCCTGGTGTCTAGCCGCCCGTCGTCGCCAGAGCCTGATGACCTTTTCCTGCCCGCCCGGAGCAAGAGCAGTGGGGGCAGCGGCTTCACGGGGGGCACCGTGTCCTCGTCCACGCCTAGCGACTGCCCGCCAGAGCGGAGCGCCGAGCTGCGCGGAGCCATGGGCGCGGCGGGCGCGCACCCGGGGGACAAGCTGGGCGGCGGTGGCTTCAAGTCATCCTCGTCCAGCACCTCGTCGTCCACGTCGTCAGCGGCCGCGTCGTCCACTAAGAAGGACAAGAAACAGATGACTGAGCCCGAGCTGCAGCAGCTACGCCTCAAGATCAACAGCCGCGAGCGCAAGCGGATGCACGACCTCAACATCGCCATGGACGGGCTGCGCGAGGTCATGCCGTACGCGCACGGCCCGTCGGTGCGCAAGCTCTCCAAAATCGCCACGCTGCTGCTGGCGCGCAACTACATCCTCATGCTCACCAACTCGCTGGAGGAGATGAAGCGACTGGTGAGCGAGATCTACGGCGGCCACCACGCCGGCTTCCACCCATCGGCCTGCGGCGGCCTGGCGCACTCAGCGCCCCTGCCCGCCGCCACCGCGCACCCCGCGGCCGCCGCCCACGCGGCGCACCACCCGGCGGTGCACCACCCCATCTTGCCGCCGGCCGCTGCGGCCGCCGCCGCCGCTGCAGCCGCCGCCGCGGTGTCCAGCGCCTCCCTGCCCGGCTCCGGCCTGTCGTCGGTCGGCTCCATTCGTCCCCCTCACGGCCTGCTCAAGTCTCCGTCGGCGGCGGCGGCAGCCCCGCTGGGGGGCGCGGGCGGCAGCGGCGGGGGCGGCGGCGGCTTCCAGCACTGGGGCGGCATGCCTTGCCCCTGCAGCATGTGCCAGGTGCCGCCCCCGCACCACCACGTGTCGGCCATGGGCGCCGGCAGTCTGCCGCGCCTAACCTCCGACGCCAAGTGAGCTTGGCCGGTGCAGGCGCGTTCTGGCGAGCGGGGCGGGAGGGGGCGGGTGGGGGGCGGAGGCTGCGGGGAAGCAAGGACTGGCCGGCGCTGGGCCCTGGGAGCTCAGTTCCAAGGAGGAGCGCGGCACCGTGGGCTGGGGGTGGGGGCAATGGTGAGGACGCAGCACCCAGGAACGGAAGCAGTGGAGGCGCGCACTGCGCAGTGGGGAGTGACAGGGGCATTTGCTCCGGGACCTGGTTCAACCCCCTCTGGCTTTAAACAGCGCTGCTCGGGTAGACACCGTTTTATATGAAGGCACAGCTACGTGGATCCCTTCCTCCAAACCCCCCTTCCCCCGAAAAAGAGGTGATTCTAAAAACTGTAGTTTCCCTGCGAACTTGGCCTCACACGGCCGGGGCAGCCCTTGGTTATACCGGGGAGGAAAGGAGGGAGGGGAGCGTTGGAGATTTCCTTTCCTGCCTCCTCTCTGGGCAGGAAGGAGACTCTCAGCCACACTCCAGAAGCGGCTGTCCGGGCCTTGCCCTCACGGGTCGTCCCTGGCCCAGGGCCAGGGGTACCAGTTGGTCAGAAGCTGGTATTTGGTACCAGAAGCACTTACGGTCGTGTCCAATCTCCACATGTGGGTAAACCCACAGCTGTCTCAGAACTGTTACCGTTCCTCCCTGTCGCTCCTATTGGTTTGGGGGCTTGTGGCTTTCTAATAAAATCTGTCGATGTTCCTTTTTCAACAGTATGAGCAAGCTTTATAGACGATCAGAATAGAACCACTTGTGGATTGGAATAACCTAAAACTGTCGACTTTAGGTGCGGGTGTTTTTTTAGTTATTTTGAAGTAGAATCTCCCTCCCTTCCCATTCTTTCCATCTCTGAGCACAAAGTGATTTGATTTCTTACCTGACTGGGAGCAGTCATTTCGGTACCCGAGGGTTTGACAGAACTCAAAGGATGTTGCTGTGAATATAGTTTTGGTTATTTGGGGAGTTCTGTTGGCTTTTTAGTTTTTTCTTTCTTGGATGTGTAAATATCAATAACGAGGTAAGTGCGTGCTGCGGAGCTGTTTGCTCACATGACTGCCAGTCCTACCCCCTCACCCCCCAGTCTAAGCCGGGTTTCTTCTATATTGGTTTCTTTTTGCCAGTTTAACACAAATGACAAACTCCTCCGTGCTTCCTGTCTTCCGCAAACCGCCTGGGCGCTACCGGAGTTGCAATATGGGCTTCACGGCGTCTGCACGTAACATCCCGCCTCTGATCGCTGCCCCTTGCAGAGAGTGTATCATCTGTTTTATTTTTGTAAAAAGAAAAAAGTGCTAAATAATATTTATTACTTGTTTGGTTGCAAAAAAATGAAATAAATGATCGAGTGTTGAGATTTTAAATAAAATTTAAAGTAAGTCCGGTGTTTTCCAGCCTTGTGGGTGGGAGGAGGTGTGGGGAGCTGCCTGCGGAAGGGAGTGCAGGATTCCATCCCTTTCGGCCGGATTTGGGGACCGTTCTGCTGGTTTTGCCCTGGAGAAAGATAAAAGGGTTGTTTGCCTATTTTCCTCCCCCGTAACAAACATACTCACATTCTCTTTAAAACACGTTCTGAGCACATCCTCCGGGCGCCTCTCACAACTCGTTTTTATTTTTATTTTCTAACGCCTAATCCGGAACTCCTTTTCCCTTTGGTTGAGGATTATGTTAATTGAAAGTGAAAATTTCCCTCCCTGCTCGAGGAACTTGGGGCCTCAGGAGTGAGGCCCGTGCCTTTGACTGGGGGGTCCGGGCGCTCGGTCTCCTGCCCTGCCGCGATTCCATTTGCTCTCTGCTGAGAGGTGGTCGCCCACCCGCATCCAGCTCGGGGCTTCAGCTGAGGACCAGCCACGTGAGGCCACCCTCGCGACCGGCATCGCCACGGTGTTCCCGGCAGAGCGCTGCGGGAGCGTTTGGCGCGGGATCCGCTCACCCTTCACTCCCTTCCCTGCGCTGTGCACGACCCTGCCCCGGCGCCCACCCCGGCCTTGAACTGCAATATGTCAGGTGCTGGGAACTGCCCGCGGGGAGCGAGACTGTTGCGAGACGCGCTTTGGCCTCGTGCTCTTCCTCCAGGGCCACCTCTGTTTTGTCGCCGCTACCGGGTTCTCCACAATCCAAAACTGCAATACAAATTTAGGACGTGGCTCTTAAGAGAGATTCTGGGTAAAAGTTAAAAAGCTTCGGCCTTTCCCGATCAAGGAAGAGGACAGACCATTTGCAATCTTTCAGCCCGCCGGCTTACGGAAGAACGCTCACCCTTGAACGCAGCGAAGTGCGGACGCAGTGGACTGGTCCCGCGGCCCTGGGCCCTCTCGCCGACGACGTCTTTGGTGGCCACCGGTGGAAGGTCCCTGCGTCTAGGGCCCCCCGGGGCGGGGAAGGTTTCCCCGGTTGGAACCCCACTTCTTGAGGTCGCCCCTGAGCCTAAGGAGGACACCCCTTGCCCGGGAATGAGGGTAGCTCCATCCCCTCGCTCGGGGACAGGTGCTTCCAGGTCCTCCAGAAGGTACTATCGGGCTGCTGACCTAAACAGCAGGCAGGCGCCCAGGGATGGGTACTGTAGGCCTCGTACCCGGCTTCGCTTTTGACGGAAGGCCGGGAAGAGGCCGAGGGGCTGCGGAGGGGAGAATAAAGGGGTTGGGGCCCAAACCGCACCACGCGAATCCAAGAAGAGAGTAGGGCAGGATCTAGTAGCTTTTATTTCGAAATCCCATTTGAAACGAAAGTTGTTACGAATTCAAAGCTGGGTCCTGCTCCAGCCGAAGACACAAACAGAGGGGACCCAGCGGGATGCGGGTAGGGGGTGGGGCTCCGTCACAGTCTCAGCTTCCTTCACCCACCTCAAGCCTTGACGTGTGCAGCCGTGGGCTCCCGGCGTGCGCGGTGTATGCATAGAGGGGCAGTTGCTGAAACAAATAAATCAAGTCTTTCCCCACAATCCCCATACCCAAACTCTCGGCCCGCGTCCAGCCGCCAGTCTCGCTAGACCTGGGCCTCCAAGGAAGGAAGGCCTGGTTCCAGCCAGGCTCCGGGCCCTCCCCGGAACCACCCACCTAAACCTTGCGCCCAGCCACGGATCTGGGCCACCACTTGGGAGAGCGCAGCGTCCTCGGACTCCGAGTCGGCGCGCACAGGCGCACACGAGCGCGTACGTCCGCCCGGGGCAGGTGGCTCCTTGCAGAGCGGCCTTAGACTGGGGGCAGCCTGGGTGGGTGACTCAGGCCAGCGGTTGGGCTTCGGAGTAGAGCGAGAAAGAATGTTATGCTACCACGCGGACTTCCAAGGCGCACCCACAACCCCCAGTGAAAGCGAGGGGAGGGGAGAAGGCGGTGGCTAAACGGTCCCGGGAGAGACGCGGTCGGTCCGCAGGGCACTGGGACGGAGGCCCCCTTCCCGGCAGCATTAACTTCTCTCGTGCGCTGGTCTACAGCTCAGCTTCCCCACGCCCCACGTGGCCCTTGCAATTCCTCAGCTCTCAGCCTTGGGGCCCAGAGACTTCTGTCACCAGCCCCCAAGGTCTTCGAGAGTCTCTCCAACCCCTCCCCCACCATAAAAAGCCGCTGACTTAAGGTTGAGGGGCAGTGCCTCCTCCATGGCCTCTGTCCTCCAGAGCACTGTCCTACCTCTTCACTCCCTTACTGGGCAGCAGACACAGAGAAATGACTGTTCCCTGGATTCTGTGTTGGAGAGCATGCCAGAACCCCTGGGTGTTGTCCTGCACCTCTAGCGCCCATAGAGCTGAAACTCTGAATCCCAGGAACAGGCAGTAAGCCAAGGGGCAAAGCAAAGCTTCACACCTAAAGCACATCTCAGTTGGGAACGTTGCTGAGACCCAAGGTGTCACACTCCCTCCGAGAGGATGGCTGTAGGAAGAACTATACCGGGGCACTCATGCAATCTGGGGTTGGGACAGCCCAGCAAGTAAGACCCGTCCTTCTCATTCCCAGACTGAAACCAGGGAAAAGCCCTGAGGCCAGGGCATTGGGTTTTAAAGCCCCCAAGACACTCTCAGTGCTGGAGAGCTGTCTGTCTGCCTCGCCTTAGGGCAGAACCCACCTAGCAATCTGTCTGAACTCCCTCTACTAAGTAAACACCTTGATGCCCCCTAGAAGTTCACCAAAAGCCAAAGATTCCCCCTATACAAGCCCACCTCTCATTTTAGGTCCTTCTTTTAGTATGGACTTGGGGCCAAGTCTGGGTCTCCACACACATGCTCCACAGTACCAGTAAGGATTACGGGGGTCTTTGACGGGGGTCCTACACCAAAGGTCTCAAGACTTTGCTGGCGACAGGCTCTTCAGTCATTGTCTCTGCAGACCTGTAAGAGGGGCCAGATTCAGGCCTGGCGGTTCTCAGGGTAAGTTGTTGCTGCACTGAGTCCCACCCTGGCTGAGGAGGGGTGCCTGTGGAACAGCAGGGAGCAGCATGCCACTCCGTGGCTTGGAGGCTGCAGACAGACCATAGGCTAGACCCCTGGGGCTAAGCCCTCCACCCCCTGTCAGGGTAACGGGCCAGCCTAGGCAGGGCAGAGATGGGCATCACCCCTCACTCCCATCGCTACTTCCCATCTCTCTCTTGTGACTGCTTTGTTGCTACAGGGCCGCATCCATTTGTGCCTGGGGTTAATGGGGGGAGGGGACGCTGCAGAGAAGAACAGATGTGGCCGATCGGGGAGCAAGGAGGCAGCACGAGGCTGCACCTCGGGGAGTTCAGGATACTAATAATAGGCGGAGGAGGCTGGAAAAGGAGGCACTAACATTTATGGAAGGCTAGTTGGTACAGAGCATCGCGCGGAGAGCTTTGCGTGTGTTATTAATTCATTCAATTCTCCCGGTAACCCTTTGAGGATGGTGCTACTATTATTCCATTTTACATGCGAGGAAACTGAGGCACAGGGAGGGTGAGTGGCTTGCTGAGGGGAGGAGACAGTAAATAGAGGCGGCAGGGCTGTAATCTGGGAATCTGGCTCCAGAGCCCACCTCGGGGAGGTCGCCCCATCCGCACCAAGGCCCCCCTCGCCGCCTCCCCCTCCAGGCTGTCCCCAGATTCTGGCTGAGCCGCCAGCCTCGGGAATCGTCGGAGCTCCCGCGCTGCAGCCGGCCCGCACCACGCCCAGCCCCCTTAGGTGACGCTCTCAATGCTTCCCTTGTGCGCCTGGACCCCATCTGGCCCCGACGCCCCCATCTGGACGGCGGGCGGTGCAGAAAGGCCTTAGCAATTAGCGGGCTCGGGTGGGCGCGCGGCGCGGGCGGAGAAGGGCCGCAGCGGGGGAGCTGAAGCGGCCCCTAATTAGGCGGCCGGCGGCGCCGAGAGGGACTATCGTTCGTGGCGGGACAGCTGCCACCTCCGCTGGCCCGCGGGCTGCATCCCCTGCCCGGTTGCGCCGTCCACACCGCGTGCTGCAACTCGCAGAGGAGTCCTGCACGGGTCGGGCTGTGCGACCTCCGAGGAAGCGGTGGGGTGCGCGAGCAGGGAGGGCGCGCTGTCCTCCCCGGGAACCTCGGGCCTCACTTTACAGCACGCCGAGGGCCCCACAGACACGGGAGGGGGCCGACTGCCCCGCGGGCTTCCAGTTTGCGACCACGGAAAGTGGCGCGGCTGACCAGGACCGCCCAGCTGGGCACCGGAGTTGGGGTCCTCCAGCCTCCCCGTCGCCGTTCTCAGGGAGCTGACTTGCTCCGTGATCTCGTGCCGAGCTGCGCGCCGGCATCCCCTCCACCCCTTGCTTCCTGGATCCCGAGCAGGCAGAACGGGCCCGAAGGGGACGCGCACCCACGTCCTCCCCCGCCGGGGCCCCAGCGCGACCCGCTCGGGCTAGGATTGAAGCAGCTGCCTTGGACGGCGCGCGGCTTTCCTTTGGGGAGCTTTGAGTCTGCGGCGGCCGCAAGGCCTCTGAGTCCACTAGCTGTGGGCGGGGCTGGGAGTCCCCCCGCGAGAGGGAGACACGCAGAACCCACCAGAAGCGCCTACGTTCACGTGGAGGCCAAACAGCATCCCGGACACCGGCCGGGCACCGGCACCCGGGTCCACGCTCCCTAGTCCACACCCGAGCTCGGGCTCACGGGTACAGGCGCACCGGTGAGCCTGGAACCTCGAAGCCTTGGCCTTGGTCTGGAAGCCATTGGGGCCTGCTGAGCCCTGGAGGCCCGGTGAGCCAGTGATCGTTGGCCAAGGACAGCTCCGTTTACCTTCCCCTTCCTTGGCTTCCAGGAAAGCTGGGAATCTGTCCCCTTCCGCTCCTTCTAGCCCTTGTAGGCCCGGCCCACCGCCCTTCCCTCTGCCGGCCTCCCAGCCCAAGCCTGCTCTCTGAGGCCTCGGCTTCCGGGGGAAGAGCCAGTGGGAAACAGGACCATGAACAATTCACTCCCTCTCCGTCCTCACATCTTCTTGGCAGTAGAAGCTTGCCTTGCAGAGCAGGGCTGGAGTGGCCTCCCAGAAGCCTTGCGGGCTCTCTCTGACCTCAGTTTCCTCACCTGTAGAATGGAGCCAGGTTGGGTGATCACCAGAGCTCCGTGGGAGGATCAGGCTAGGCCCTGGGTATCCGAGCCCTCAGGATCCCCGGATCCACCTCTGGGCAGAGGTTCTGGGAGCCCCTGTCTGGCAGAGAGGGTAGGATGGGTGAAAACAACTCCCCTTAGTGCCCTGTGTGTGCACCAAGAGAGTTCACAACCTCCACTGAAATGGGCGTGTAGACAATTCTAGAAATGACTCCCATTGGTCCTTGGCTTTTCAGCTCCCCCAGGGTACAAACTGGCTCGGATGCCTTTGTATCTAGACATTCCTGCTTGATGTAAAAGAATGAATGGATGGATGGTGCACTGGGAGTGAATAGAGGACTCAGAGAAGGAAGAGGTTTCCAGAGTGTGGAGAGGGAGACGAGAGTGTGAGGGGCCAGAGAATCACGCGCTGATAGGGGCCCCTGGGGCCCCTGAACCCAGGGCAGCTGGGTTCCGATTCCCCCGCACTACAGAGAGCCGAGTTATCAGATCTCCCGGGGCGTCTGTCTCTTCTTATGTAAATAGAATAGGTAATAATAGTAGCAGACAATTGTGTTATTGCCAGGATTAAATGAAATGGCCTAGGATTAAATGAATGGCCTCCTACCTGATCTTAGCCATGAACGGATGGGCCCAGGGACCTGGCCAGGGTATAGCGGCTGCACTCTCACTCATGAGCCTGGGCCTCCAGAAAGCAGCCACCAATATTTACATCATCTTTTGGGGGTGGGGAAGCACTCAAACACCATGAAGACGGTGATTGGGCAGCTGGGTATGGGGTGGTGGTAGGCTGCCTTGGCCGGGCTTCACCGGCTGTGTGACCTGGAACAAGAGACGGGCACTTTCTGAACTTTAGCTTCTTTATCTGCAAAATAGGGGCGTGATGCTAGTACCATTTCCATAGGGAATCAGGTTTGAAAGGGAGAACCAGGCCCTGGGCCTGGCATACAGGGCAGGCCCACTGAGGCAGACCAGTCTACCTAGCTGCTGGGGTGTCATCTCACTGAATCTTCTACAAGGTCCTACAAGGTAGGGTCCCTGTTACTCTGTCACATGACCAGCCCCGGAGCATCCCAAGGGCACCTATATGACCCAGAACCCCAGGAGAGGCCCAGAAGTGTCCCTGAGCTCTATATACAGAGTCCAATCCCCACTCCCACCCTGCAGGGCAAAGCCCCCATTCTCACCTCCGCTGGCCTCAGGGTGCCTGGTACGGGGCCTGGCACATAGTCCTTGCATTGGCTAGTGGAGCAGGGCCCACTCCCTGCGTAGCAACCAGAATCAAGTCTTTTTAAGGGCAGGAGCCAGAATCAGAGAGGAATTAATTGAAGGGAAAGTTGTCTGAGAAACCGAGGCCCCAGCCCCGCAGTTCTCTCCCCTCCCTCTTGGGGGGAGCCCTTCCTCTCAGGGCCAGGCCTGCTGGTCCCTCTCTCCACGCCCCTCGGATGCCCAGTGCAAGGGGTCAGCTGGAAGGTGAAGGACCCTTCCTGCTCTAGAATTGCCAAGGACAGCCACAGTGGTGGGGCCTCCTGGGAGTGGGGCTGGGAGCTCCCCATCACCCCACTTCTGACCTCGCCCAGCTATTCAGGCCCGTACAGCTCATGAAGACACCAGAGTGCTGTGTGGCTCAGCCCAGACAGGAAGGCAGTGACCTAGTGCAGCCCGTGTGCAGCAGGGGCAGGGAACTCCAAGCTATTAAACCAAAATGGCGTGGAAGACCCCTCCAGCCCGGGGGCTTACCCTGTCTCCCCTCTCCTTCCCATCATCCCTTCCACCAGATGGGAGTGGGGCTCAGGCCCCAGCCACCCACGGGCAGATCTGATTGTCATCACCCCCGCATTTCGGGGGTTGAATCTATCAGTCACTTGAAAAAATTTTTTTATTGAAATATAGTTGATGTACAATGTTGTGGTAGTTTCAGGTGTATATATATATATATATATATATATATATGTATGTATATATATTCATTCTTTTTAAGATTCTTTTCCATTATAGATTATTACAAGATATTGAGTTCCTTGTGCTATACAGTAGGTCCTTGTTGATTTCAGTCACTTCTTTTTGTTTGTTTTAATTGAGGTAAAATGTAATAAGATGAAATTACTCATTTTCAAGTGAACAATTCAGTGGCATTCACAAGGTTGTATACCCACCACCTCTCTCTAGTTCCAAAGCATTTTTATCCCCCAAAGGAAAACCCTGAGCCCGTTAAGCAGTTACTCTCCACTTGCTCTGCCTCCAGCCCCTGGTAACTGCTAATCTGCTTTCTGTCTCCACGGATTTACCTACTCTGGACATTTCATTTAAATGGAATCATACAATATGTCCGCTTTGCGTCTGGTTTTTTCCCTTAGTGTAATGGTTTTGAGGTTTAGCCATCCTGTAACCTGTGTCAGTGCTTCCTTCCTTTTCAAGGCTGCATAATATTCCATTGTATGGATGTACTGCATTTTGTTTATCCATTCATCTGTTAACTTCTGAGTAACTCCTCGGGCCATTGCATGTGACCTGCCATGGTGAAAAGAAGCCTGGGCTAGGAGTTAAAAGTCTAGAACAGGCTGGGCGTTCTAAGGCAAGTTGCTTGACCTTTTGGGGCCTCAATCTACGCATCTATAAAGTGAAAAGACCCATTCTAAGTTGTGGCCCTCTGTGACTTTTCACAATGCTGAAGTCCTCCCTGACACTTGTAGAGAGAAGCCCCATGACTTTCTTGCCAGCCATAACCCTGTGTCAGGGACCCCCAGAAGAAAGCCCCGGGGCTGGACAGGCACCTCCAGTGGATCAGACCCCCCTAACAAGTCTGTACCTTTGGGTCTCAGAGAGGCCGAATCTTAGTGAGAAGTGTGGCTGAAGTAGGTAGTGTTTTGTGAGTTATTCCCTTATTAAATACCAGCCAGATTCTCATCACCTGCGACTTGATGATGAAATGGTCAACTTACTTGTTGCATATACAGGACCTCATTATGATATAGTTAAGAGTCACATTTTAAGAAGCGGACATTGAACTAGATCATGAGGATTTAACGTAAATCGGGAGGTTGTAGAAATAGAGATCCTGGCTCCTGTAATCTGCGTCTTTCATCTGACACACATTTACCACCCTTTTAGCCCATCTCCTGCTTTGGGCAGGTTGGAAACATACAGAAACAGAGTTAAGAACTATGCTCTTCTTAGCATTTAAGAGCTTTGAGGGAATTCCCTGGCTGTCCAGGGGTTAGGACTTGGTGCTTTCGCTGCCGAGGGCCTGGGTTCGATCCCTGGTTGGGGAACTAAGGTCCTGTGAGCCGCACAGCGTGGCCCCCCCCCAAATTGAAAAACAATAAAAAATAAAAATGAAAAAGAGCTTTGAGACCTACCCTAATTGGAGGGGGAGTTAGCCTACTGCCCTTTCCAATTGGAACTGAACTGGGGTGGAGGTACCATTATCTCAAGGATGGTTCACATTTCGCTTTGGAATATGGAAGCTCCGTAAATTGACATGATAATTTCACCTCCTTCTCTTTCAATACTCCAGCCTTACCCTGGCACTTTCAATCCCCTTACTCTGCTCCTGTTCTTTTCCCCATACTATATTTTTAAAAATTTGTTAATTTTGTTGTTTACTGTCTGTCTTCCCCAGTGGAGTATAAGCTCCAAGAGGCAGAGGTCTTTGTTCATCCTGATCGCTGATATAGATCAGTGCCCAACCCACAGTAAGAGCTCAATAAACAGTCGTTGAATGAATGAATGATGAATGCACATGGAGGATTTTTGCCACCAAACCCTTTCCTAACTAGAGCAGAAGAGGTCCGAAGCTTCACTGGGAAGCTTCCACACAAGAAAACACAAGCAGAAGCTGATCCTGTGGAGAAAAAAAAAAAAAAAAAAAGCATTGTTGAACTCTGCCTTCCCAAAAGTACACTTTAAAAATCAGCCAGGTCTTGGAGGCTGGTCATGTATTGGTCTTGGGATAAGGGGCAAATAAGCGGTTTTCTGAAATAATTTATCAGTTAGGATCAACAAATTTACTAAAGCTATAACGTCTTACAAACTTACTAAAGCTGTAACACTTAACAAACTTACGAAAACCGTAACATTCTCCACTACTTCCTTGAGTCCCTTGGGTTAGTTTTTGAGGATAATTGGGATCTAGACCTCGAGGTCTCAAACTGACCTTTAAATTAAATGGATTCATAGCTGGACAATTTGTCCTAATCCTTTGGGAGGCAAACTCCTTGGGTTAAAAAGAAAATAAAAAAGGCAAATATTCAATCTGATGAATCTTTCCGATGGGAGCATATTTGAAAGAGGAAAAATATTTCCTGGTACATTAGCAGCTCCCCAAAATCATCCACGTCAAAGGGTAGGAGGGTGGCTGCAGTCAGCATAAACCTTCACATTACATGTCCTAAGGGAAAAAAAAAAAACCCTCCTCAGTAGTTGTATTTATCCCGAATGCAAAACTGTCCCCTTTGTTGAGGTCGGCTGAACCAACGCGGCCAGGAGAACAATGTCGAGTCTGCTGGCGGGCCATGTGCTAATGTGCTCATGCATTACAGGCCGCAACAGATGGCTGTGAGAACACCCGGGCCGGCGCCTGCCTGGGTCAGGATGCAACGCCCAAAGCCTCCTTCCCAGTTCTGTCCTGTTATCAAAACACTGCTTCTCTTTGGAGAGATGATGGCTGTCTCAGGGAGGCGGGCCAGGCCCCTGCTGCAATGCAGGGCACCACGGGAGAGCAAAGGTGCAAAGGAATCATTATTGGGGGGGTGAGGGGCTTTGCTGGTTTGTTTGAACAATGTTGCAGAATGGAAAAGTATTCATACAGTTGAAAGTCAGAAGCAAGGAGACACATGCTGTATTGTTCCAACATGTTAGCTCATGGGTACCGCTCACATCTTTCATCTTCTTCTACGCCCAAGATTTGGTGTTTTGGGTGTAGTTCTAATTTCTCTCCCCTTCCCTCTGAGGAGTCTTTCTTCTCTCTTTCCCCTCATCTCAGTGAATCACTGAGGAGAGAGAGTAAGCCGGCGCCCAAAACCAAAACCAAAAAAAACCCAGCTTTCTTGCAACCACATAGAAGAGTTCAGAGAAATTCCTTTGGAAATGTAACTAAGTGGGATGCATCTGGGCTCCTCTGACGTTGATCCCTGTTTCTCTGCAATGGAGAAGAAAACCCACGAGAGGCATCACCTCCACCTTGAAGCAAAGGCTTGAGCAGGTTGGGCTGAGCCGACACCTTGAGGTCCAAACGTTCCGGGACAGGATGCAGGACCATCAGCGACCGTCTTGTCTCCCCACCCGTGGAGCTGGGCTGGGCAGTCCAGGCCACCCTGCCCACTCTCCTGCTCACGTCCCCAGGGCTGGAGACCAGGACTCACTCTAAGCAAAGCCTCCCGGGATGAAAGTAGCACGGGGAGGGCGGTATCTCAGATTCATCCCAGATCCACACAGGGGGAGAGGTGCACCCACAGCACAGCAAGGGCTTTAAACCCCTATCCTCTGACTCTCTGAAACAGACAAGCCGGCTTACCCTTGCCGTTTGGTATTCAAAGTTGGTCTAAGCTTCACGGGGTTCATGCGGGGAGCCCTGGGAAGCTGGCGCGCACCCCAGCCCCTCCTCCCCAGCTGCCTGTGGTGCTCAGCGTTCTTCCTGCTAATGCCAATGTCTGGATACGTGTGGTGTCTCCAGAGAGCCCTGTAAAAATGCCCATTGCCTGGGAGGGAATACAGAGCGAGCTGTGAGCAGAGGCCAGTCTGTAAAGTATTATTGGTAACACCAAGTAGGGTGCCGAGAGCCTGGAACAGGTGAATTTTATGTAGAAGGGAAGCAGGAGAGGCCAAGAAGAGAGGGATTAACAGAGCTACTGCCACGCGGGCCAGATGCTGGCTTTGGGGAGGGATATGGAAGGGTGTATTCGTTAGGATACAGGTTGGGCGCTATAACCAAGGAAGCTCCAAGACAGTTAAAGTGAAATGAAGTTAAAGTCTAGGGGAGGTTGTCCAAGGCTTGTCTGGAGGTTTGACGGTAACAGGGACCCAAGTTCCTTCCCCATTGTGGCTCTGCCGTCCTCAACACACAGCCTCCACCTATGGCCAAGAAGACAACTCCAAGCCCTGCCATCATGACCATCTTCTGGCAAACAAGACTGGGGAAGGGGTGGGCCCTCCCTTCCCTTCCCTTCCCTTCCCTTTACACACATACATAAGTGGCACACCTCACTAGCTCCTGTTCCCCAAGGGCAGAACTTAGTCGTAGGGTCACATCTAACTGCAGAGGAGGTTGGAAACATAACTTTCCTGTGGGTGGCTGTGTGCTAAGTAAAACTCCTGTTACTAATAAGGGGAGAGCAGAAACTGGGGGACACAAGTGCAAGCCACGCAGGGCTGGGGGAGGAACTTCCCAAAGATCTTGGCATCTGCAGCAACTGACTCACGCCTGACAAATGTTTGTTGTGGACCAAGCACAGGCTGGAATCCGTTTTCTAAGGGAAAGGGGATGAATTTCCATATGAGCAGTGGGGAAAAGAGAACTTCTAAATAAAAATAGTACATTTCTATAGCACTTGCTGGTTTGTAGGGCCTTTTACATTTTACACTCATTGCCTCGTTTGAAATGAGGAGCCAGGGACTTCCCTGGTGGTCCAGTGGCTAAGACTCCACGCTTCCAATGCAGGAGGCCCGGGTTCGATCCCTGGTCAGGGAGCTAAGGTCCCACCAGCCACACAGCATGGCCGAAAAAATAAAACAAAATAATAAAAGAAGAAATTAACCTTGTTCTCCTGATATTAACTGAACCATAGATTCTGTTTGGATGTCACCAGTTTTTCCGCTAATGTCCTTTGTCTGTTCCAGAGAAGAGTGGATGGTATACAGTCCATGATACCACATTACACTGAGTTGATCTTTATGTTTAAGAGTGTTGACCAAAGACTTGCTCAAAGCGGTTCTAGATACTGCTCCTAGGCAACATATCATACAAAAATTCCACTGTTGTGAAAAACGGACACAGAGAAAGCTAATCACCACTGGATTAAGATTTGGTGGAAGGAGACATAAGATTAAGGGGAAATCAGGTGAGCATGGTACACTGGGAGGAAGTATTAAAATCCCTGGGAGTGGAAAAGGGCTGAAACATCCTAAGGGACCACATAATTAAAGCACAACAGATAACAATTCCCCTGAAGAAAAGGATGCAGGGAGAAAGAGGCGCCAAAAAGACTGCTCAGAGCAGAGAAGGATCCGTTTTACAAAGTGACAAGAGAATCTCCCTCTTTTTTTCTTAACTTTTTATTTTATATAGGAGTACAGTTGATTAACAATGTTGTGATGGTTCCAGGTGTACAGCAAAGTGATTCAGTTATACATATATATGTATCTATTCTTTTTCAAATTCTTTTTCCATTTAGGTTGTTAACATAATATGGAGCGGAGTTCCCCGTGCTATACAGTAGGTCCTTGTTGGTTATCCATTTTAAATACGGCAGTGTGTACATGTCAATACCAAAGAGAATCTCCCTCTTAAAATCTTCGTAAGAGTCTAATTTCCACGGTCACTCATGCTGCTGAGTGATTAAGAGCTTACCAGGGGAACATGTGAGAAGAGAAAACAGTGACAGGAGTCTACGCGCGTGGATGCATCTCGATGCAGATAGAAGAGTCACGCCTATTTCAGAGCTGCCAAAAAAAGCCTCCCTTCTGTAATTAAAAAGAGCCTGGTTGCTTTCAAATCTGCACTGTAAACATTCAGAATCCACTTTATCAGAGTCAATTGATAAGGAACCTTTACTTATTTAGAGACGCCACCAGCACACCTAGCTGAATCACTGAGAAGTTCAGTAAAACTCTGGTAGAGAGCGAGGGATAGGCACCAAGTTTGGACACAGGCGAAATAACATAGAGCATATGTCTGTCTCCAAAACCTCTCATGCAGGCATTCTACTGATCCCATTATATCAACATTATAACTGGAATTACTATGATTTTTTAAAAGGACTATAAAATAATATCAGAGAAGAGGAGAGAGACGAGATTGGAAAACAAGGAAACGTGATACAGTGGAAGCAAACTTTCTCCATCTGGCATATGGCGCTGCTCCCCCAGCCCCCGATTAACACCCCCAACTCTATCTCCGCCATTCTCCATGTGTATGTTCCTAATTTGGAGTATTAATTCCTTTCCTTGTTTTGTTTTCTGGGACAAGAGAATCTAATTAACAATGGGTAAGAAAAGCATGACTCAACAGGAGAATGGATGTCACAGTCTTTTCCAAATCAGAGCAGAAAAGTTCCAGGAATACATATCATTTGAGAAATTTAACAAGCTACGGAATAAACCTAACTCTTCAGGCTAATGGAAATCACAAGGAGTAAATGCACAGGAGATTTGCATGAAGGTGACTAAAATTAATAAAATAGAACATGCCCCGTTGGATAGGATCGAAGAGCAGATGCTAACTTAGCTGAACTGACAATAAGCAAAGCGATGATTAACTGTACTGTGATGGCTCGCTGACCTGGCCAACACATCTGAGAGTGGTCCAACTGGAGTCAGTAACCATGGTGTCAGGGCAGGTGAGAGACAGGGATCACCCCGTGAAGAGCGTGGCCTTCTGGGAAGGCCAGCTAGAGAGACAACAGGCTGGATGATTACACCAAATCTTGTTGTTCCACACGTTCAAGACAACCGATGCATTATGGGTGACTTAGCAGGTGGAGAAAGCAAGAACAGACTAGGGGTCCGAAAGGTGGGGAAGGCTTCAGGAAGGATGGGGGACTTAAACCGGCCCTGAAGGACGGATCCGATTTGAGCATGGAAGTGGGGGATGCTCAGAGTTCGTCCACCCTTGGGTTTATTCGGCTCAGAAAACTCTCGCATCCTTCTGACTATGGGGAGAGCAAAGTCAACTTGTAGTAACGAATAAGACCTCCACCCTCGGGTCGTGGCTCACAAGCCCGGCTGTTCATCAAAACCATGTGGGTGGTTTGTTTGTTTGGTCTTAACGTCCACCCCAGGGTCTGACCCCAAACCTACTGAGTCAGCATCTCCGGGGGCTGGTGCCAGGGATGTGTGTGTTTGTAAACATCAGGTCATTCTGACCCAGTGAGCTACTCCAATGACCCCACGTCAAAGACGAAGAAACTGAGGCCCGGAGAAAGGACGCGATTGGCCCATGGGACACATAGGGTGAATTCCTTCGGCAGGTGAATTTCCAAGCATTTCCTCAACCCTTCTCCCCCAGTGTTGTGCTCGGAAACCCCACTGCAGTGGCAAGCAAGTGTGACCCTAACATCTCCTGGGCTGGGTCCTGACTGCCCCACGGGGTCCTGGAGGTTATAAGGGTGTATTGAAGCTCTGTGCCTTGTGGTCGCTTCATTGCTAACAACCCACTTACCTGGAAGACAGAGAAGCAGCTTCTTGATCCAGCCCTGGAATTGCACCGTTTGTCCCTAGGGAGGTGGGGGGATGGTTAAAAACAAAACTGCTGACGTGACAGTTTTGCCTTTTCCTGCTTTGCCTTTGACCTAAGCCTCTGAAACTGCTCCAACTGCAGACACACCGTCTCTGAGAAGTAAGGGTGCTCTGTGGCCCCTTAGCCCAAACCTCGTTCCCTCCAGGCTGTCACCCTAGGGGTTCCTTGCAAATGCTTTCAGGCTCGTTTCTTATTTTTAAAAAGGATGTGTATAAACATGCAAGACCTGCTCTATTTTAGCCGGAACAAACAGATTCATGTTCCTAAATGCTCTCGTGCCTCTCCCCGCTCCTCTCATAATTTACTAACATGTCATCCCATCCCCACCTCCGGATTTCTTTCCAGATGCCTCTGAATCCCTAAGCCAGGCCACCGTCAATTTCTGTCCTCCTGCAGCACTTCCTCCCACGAGACCTTGCAGCTCCTGCCAGGCCCGCCTGATCTGTTGCCCAACTGTCTTCCTCAACTGGTACCCAGGCGGGCGGCGTTCAGACCAACCCTCAGCTGCTTTTCAACAACGCTGGCCTTTTCTCTACATGCCCCATCCTCCATCTCAGTCTTCCCCAAGCTTTTCCATTTTCAAAGAGAGTTTCTTACCTCTCATTCCAAAGGTGAATCCTCCAGGTCAGGGGTCTCTGGCCACCCTGCCCTGTGCATACCCTCTGTCCTCCCCCTGCCCCCTGCACATTGTCCCCGACATCCCATCAGCTTTGCTTTGGAGGATGCTCTCTGGCAGGGGGCAGAGGCCACTGGAGAAAGTGGGGTTTAGAGATCACACGATTTCATTTGTTCTTCTTCCTCCTCATTAATACTGAAAACCCTTTCAGCGACTGATTTGCTCACCAAATATTTATGAGCCGCCTGCTGTATATCAGGCACTGAACTGAACCCTGGGATAGCTGGCCGATTGCTAGGTATTAAGGTTCAATACGAAGGTTTAGAAGATTATTCAGAAATCAACTCCAGAGTTGCCTAAAGAAATAGATCAAAGAATCCAAGTGAGTAAAAAGTCTTTTTTCTACCTTTTTCTAAGTGGACAGTTACCAAGAGACAACAAAAAGCATGTCACAAAATTTGTGTAGGGTCCAGGGACTTGGCTGGGTCATAAACAAGGCCTTAATTATACACAGCTTAGTGTGGTCCCATTGATTTAGGGACATTTATTAAGTGCCCCCCGCCCCCAGTTTCAGGGTCCTTCCTCTTCCGCAGATATCTGCAACCCCATGACTGTAGGGTCGTGGTGATGGGGCTTAAAAGTCCAACGAGTGCCCAAAAGTTCTAGCAGTCTGTTGTATAACAATATGAATATAGTTAACGCCACTGAACTCTACGCTTAAAATGGTTAAAATGTTGTATTATTTTTTTTAGCACAACTTTTTAAAACCTGACGGATCTCTTCCAACACTCCTCCTCTGAGGGATCATTTCCCTGCTGGAAAGACTCACAGGGAGCGTGGAGTCCAAGGATGAGGCGGCTGCCTCATCTGTGTTGTGTCATAGGGACACGGATAAGCCACAAGCCAGCGCACCCCACCTGCTCTGCCAGGCGAAACCCAACCGCAGCCGGGGGTCTCAACCTCTGCACAAATACAACTCAAGGCTTTTATTTCTTGTTTTCTGGAGAAGGCAGGAATTTTCCATCTTTACTTCTGCAGAATTCTGATTGCTTCTTCAAATGTGTGGTTCTACAGAGCTCGTTCTCTGAACTGATAGAATCTCGAGTGAAAAAGAGAAAGAAAAAGCCAGCCTTACACGTGGAATGAGAAAAACACAAAAATGTCTTTAGAACATGGCTACCAGTGCTGCAGATCTGCTCATACTCTTCAAATTCGTCTGGCGAGGATGAACAAAATAAATTTGGAATCCGTTTTTCACTTCATTTCATCTCAATGGAGTATCTCTGGGCTCACGGGCTGTATAAAAATTGGGATTTAATGTCACCTCTCGTATCCTCTTTCTCTTCGCTCTCTTCCCTATGGAGGACAAAAAATGGCTCTCGGGAGGGCTGGTTTCATGGTTGTGGGACCCCTGCGGTCCGTTGCCCAAGTTCCCATGCTCAGAAGAGCCCCGTGCTTGGTTTAATGATTTGCTGTCACCCTCTCGAAATCCTTAACGATTTTTAAACCACGGAACCCATATTTTCATTTTGCACTGGGTCCCACAAATTTTGGAGCTAGTTCTGCTCTTGGTGATGCAAAGCTTTTCCAGGTGCTTTTCACATTTTCACATGCAATCCCTCACACCGTCCCCACTTCCAAGGCCAGCATCAAAGTTCCTTCCTGGTCGTGACAGTAGAAGGAAAAATAATTTCTTAGGTCTTAAACAAAGATTAGGGTTTTTTTCCCGGTTAAAAATTACACCCCTATTTATAGTAGCAACACAACTCGTAAGTAGGGAATACAGTACTTCAGTTTGATGTATTAAAATGATTTGTCTTTAAAGAAGAAAAAATTTCCTTGTGGGTCCCACCGGTACTAAAGTAAGGGAAGGGAAGGCTAACTTAAGAGAAACATATTCACTCCTTAAGCTCAGAGATTCCGGCTCCCACAGAGTGTATGCAAACATTTCTGTTAATACTGAGCAAGATACAACTTCGATCCCTAAGATCCTAACTCATTCATGAAAAGCAACAGGAAAAGAAGTTACACCGAACGTCGTAATCAACCAACCCATAGGTCCCAAGGTCTTTGTCCTCACCACCCGCATCCCCTCTCCCATTGTGGGATTTAAAGTATTTTTGTGAAAACAGCATTTGTGTTTTTTTAAGGGGTGTAGGATCTAAATCGATTCTAATATATTTTGAATACATTCATCATCATACACTAAAAGCAAATTCCTATTTTGTGGTTCTCAGCGGAGAGTGACAGAGCCTTGTTTGAGACAGCCCCGGGCATAAGCAATCATTGTGTAGCTTAATTAGATATTCCCTGTGCTAGTGTGAGGGACATATGTCTATTCACTGTAACAAACACCAAGAGCGGCCGGGTGCTTTCAGGCTCCTGCTATATGCAGATAAAGGCAACGCAAGTGCAAGCTCTCCCAAGGACCTGTGGCCCCAGCCGGCCCCAGCACGCCCAGCCCGCATTCACCGATTGGTTCCAGTTTATTAACAGCCTATGAACTTCTCATCGGCTCCTGGACTGGTCAGGACCGTCACCTGCAACTGCCAGGCCAGAGCCCCCTCTCCAGCTCCTGGGAAACTGGGCGGGTCCAGCTCCGCTGCGCCGGATGCACCGTCGGTTTCCCACACAAAGAATCATGTACTTAGGGAGTTGCAAACTTCAAAAGTGGAAAAGCAGATCAACTCCGAGGCAGTTCCAGACAGGAAGGCCACCCCATGTGGAACAAGCAACTCTAAGCTAGCCTAGACTTGGCGAATTTTAAAAGCAACTCAAATTCTTACAATGTCAATGTTTAAATATCTCTTCCAAGTTGGACCGAGAGATGATCATACTGGGTGAAGTAAGTCAGACCGAGAAAGACAAATATTACATGATATCGCTTAGATGTGGAATCTAAAAACAATACAAATGAACTTATTTGTGAAACAGAAACAGACTCACAGACAGAAAACAAACTTATGGTTACCAAAAGGGAAAGGGGAGGGGGAGAGATAAATTAGGAGCATGGGATTAATAGATACACACCACTATACGTAAAGTAGAGAAACAACAGGGATTCACTATATAGCACAGGGAACTGTATTCAATATCTGATGAAAACCTGTAATGGAAAAGAATCTGAAAAGAATATATATATTTATAAGCTGAATCACTTTGCCGTACACCTGAAACTAACACAATACTGTAAATCGACTATAGTTTAATAAAGAAAAAAATATATATCACTTCAAACTAACGAGAATGAGGGGGCAGTACCAAGTGGGTGCAGTTCAGCCCATGTCTCACCTTCTCTTTGGAAAAGGTAGAAAATGGAAATGGGGGACACAAACCAGAACGTCCCTGGGTCCCCAGTGGTGTTTGTCTCCTGTATCCATCTCGTGACCGTGGTCCTCCATCCCGCTCTCAGAACCGAGTCTAATTTCTTTCAGCTGAAAAACTATCTTACGCTGCGTATTGGTTTCCTAGAGCTGCCATAGCAAAGTACCACAAACTGAGTGGCTTAAACAACAGAAATTTACTTTCTCACGGACCTGGAGGCTGCAAATCTGAGATCAGGGTGTCCGCAAGGTTGATTCCTTCTGAGGTTGTGAGGGAGCATCTGTTCCAGGCTTGGAGATGGTCATCTTCTCCCTGTGTCTTCACATCGTCTTCCCTCTATGTCTGTCTGTCTCTAAGTCCCCCCTTTTATGAGGACACGGTCATATTGCATTAAGACCCATTGTAATGACCCCATTTTAACTTGATTACCTCTGTAAAGACCCTGTTTCCACATATGGTCACATTCTGAGGTCCTGAGGGTTAGGAATTCCATATATCCTTTTTTTTTTTTTTTTTGTGGTACGCGGGCCTCTCACTGCTGTGGCCTCTCCCGTTGTGCGCGCAGGCTCAGCGGCCATGGCTCACGGGCCCAGCCGCTCCGCGGTGTGTGGGATCTTCCCGGACCGGGGCACGGACCCGCGTCCCCTGCATCGGCAGGCGGACTCTCAACCACTGCGCCACCAGGGAAGCCCCACATATCCTTTTCTGACAGACATAATTCAATCCACAACACACAGTTTAAGGGACATAACAAGAAAGCACCACTTACTCTAATCCCAGTTCCAGAATGATGAAATATTGGGGTTTGTGGACATTGTGAAAATACAAAACTCTGATTTCCCATCAGCTGCAGAGAACAGCCACAATGGTGAGCTGCTCCTGTCGGTGCCTGAGCAAGTATCCACCATGGCCTCTACGGTAACTGCGAAATAAATCCGTTTCCAACAGAGAGGGGCACCCTTTGTTTTCGTCCCCTACTGTTCCATAGGGGCTACTGTGGTGGAACTTGACTTTCTAAGAACGTGGCGGTTCTCTTTCGAAAGGTCAGATCTTGAAAAGCCCTGATGGAGGAGTGAGTAGACCCCAGAGATGTGATGACCGGAGGTCACCCAGCCGGTAGTGGTACAACGAAGGCTGTAGTCCAGGGCCCCGAAGGCCAGCAGGGTACTCTAGTGAGGGGACAGGGTAGAGGTAGCACCAGCTCCTCCGATGGCTCCACAGAGCAGTGGGAAGGCTTGATGCCTGCCTGTGCGGGTTACCCTTCAGTTGAGCCCCCCGGAGTCTGGGGAGCTCCTTCCTGGTCGGCCTTGGCAGGATGACTCTCCTCTTTTAGGAAGGGGTCTTGGGAGTCCAGGAATCCCTAGTCTGGATCTCTAAGCAAAGGCACGTTGTCAATCAGCATGAGGGCAACGCTGCCAATAGCCGGACAGCTGTGGAATGAAGGTACCAAGGACAGAGGTGCGCCTGCGTCAGCTGAGAGTTGATGCTCTACTTCCGAGTTAGTAGTATAGAGAGGAGCTGAGCTCTTGGAGTGAGGCAGACCGTGGTTCGAATCCCAGCACCACCACCTACCTGTTGTGTACCTGGCGCCCACTACTCCAACTTGACTTCTTCTGGAAAATTCCTACCTCTCCCAGTGGCCATAAGGATGAGCATTGATCATGCATATTCATTCCTTGATGACAAGCCAACACAGAACTGACCTTGAAAAGGGTCCTTTTCATTCAGCTATTCTTCCTGGACGGAACTGGAGTGGTGGCACGGTGGATGCAGGGATAGGATGCTGTTTTTACACAGATTCGAATAAAAATTTATTTTCATCTTCTCCAAAGTTCTTTCAGAGAATGAATAAACAGGAAGCAGCTGTCAAGAGAGCTGTGTGGAGGATACGTTTCCCTTCCCCAAGGCATCAGTTGATTCCACTCCCACAGGCTATGAACTGTCAGAATATATCGACAAGAATAATTTAAGAAGCCAGCTGCAGTGACTCCAGTGAGCTCCCCATCCGCAGGCATCGTAAACAGACGCTCTCCTTGGTCAAAGGAAAACAGGTGGAATGTCAATACATGTACCTATTTCTGTTGAGAAGATTCTGGCAAATTAAATCATGAGCCTAGAAGAAACCCCAGCGTGTAACGAGGATTTGGGGTTCCATTTGTGAGCACACGAATCTCTTCCAAGGGGCAGGTCCCTCTGAACGCTTCTGTCGACGTTTCCCATAACTGTGACTCTGTGAGGTCAGCAGGGTATGTTACCATCGCTCCAACTTTGCAGGGGAAGAGATCAAGGCCGACGGGGTCAAGAGATTCCCAGGATCAGGCGGCAGATCCAAGACCGAGACCAGGAATAGTCCTCTCCACTGTTCCAGACTGTTCCAGACTGCACCAGAACATTCGACACTATTCCATGCAGTTCTACACTGTCACACACTGTCTCAGTTGTACCTTGGGACCCAAAGCAGGGAAGCTTGAATAACTGTGCCACTCGCTCACTGTTTCCCAGCATATTCCAAATGTCTAAGAGATTTGTAGAGCCATTTCATCTTTGCTGTTAACGAGGGTGACCTCTCTCTGATAATTTTTAACCTCATTAATGTCTCCGGATCTCTTAGACACAAGGAAGCTGGGTGGCCCCCTACATGAGGTTACCTGAAGGTCCTCCATCAACTCACCTCCCAAATAATCATTTCCCTACTTTTTTTTTTTTTTTTTTTGCTGTACGCGGGCCTCTCACTGTTGTGGCCTCTCCCGTTGCGGAGCACAGGCTCTGGACGCACAGGCTCAGCGGCCATGGCTCACGGGCCCAGCCGCTCCGTGGCATGTGGGATCCTCCCGGACCGGGGCACGAACCCACGTCCCCTGCATCAACAGGCGGACTCTCAACCACTGCGCCACCAGGGAAGCCCCCAACTTCTTATCTCCTTGTTTATCTCAGATATCCATAGAGCTGAAATGCAAATGTTTGTAGAAAAAATATATGCAATACAAGTCTCCCCATCAGTCATTTATTTCCCTCTGTGTGAGCAGCTGATTAGAGATGTAGAAGACAGAGAGACCCCGCAGAGAGCCCAGCACAAACCCTCATCTCACAGACGTGGAAACGGAGGTCCAGAGGGGCCACGGGCAGGGGCCACGGGCAGGACACAGCCGGAGACAGTCTCTTCACCCTGAGTTTGGTGCCAGTTCTAGAAAACAAAGTTCCTCCCTGGGCCTCTTTCTAGGAACAGGTGTGGGAGCCCAGGGCACAGGGCCCCAGCTGTGGCCAAGGAGCCACCCTGTGTCCCCGACGCTGGCAGACACGCTACAAGAGTGAGTCCGCCTGGGGGCCAGGCCGGCTGGGAGCAAATCACTTCCCTGAGCCTCGGTTTCCCCACCCGAGGAAGAAGGAATCATAATAACACCACCACCAGCCTCACAGGGCTATGGGATGAAATGAGGCTGTCTGGGTGAAAAGCTTAGAACAGGGCCTGGTGGGAGCCAACCACTCAGCAAATGTGTTTACTCATGCCCTCCACCCACCCACCTGACTCAGAACTTTCTAGCAATAGAAGTTGGCATTTAAATTCAATCTCCATTCTCAGACACCCTGGGTTCCCCGAAACGATCCACAGCAAAGAGGGGAAGATTTTCTTCTACTGGCTGATTCCTCTCCGTCCATTCATGTCTGGGCAGAGGCCATCAACATCCTCGGCGGTCCTGGCCACCCTGGGGGTCTGGCCCTGTTCTGCTGGGAAACCGATGGTCCTGGTGGCGCTGGGAAGGTGGGCTGTCCTGTAGGCCATCAGTGACCAGACATGTCCCTGAAGATGGGGCGATCCTCGGCCTCCTGAACGACTTACAGTCTGGCCAGCAGCCTCCAGCCCTCTGCCCCCAGCTCCACTCCCAGAACAGCAGGGGGCCCAAGCCCTGCCCCTTCCCCTTTATGGATCAACAGGCTCCCTGGTAATTCTCTACTTAAGTGTGTGCGGTTAGCCGTTGATAATAATCTGTCTTCTCTGCTGGAAGACCCACCCCTCCCCGAATTTCCCTCACATTCTCAGGTGACCAACTGCCACAGGACTCAAGTCTGTGAGTTCCAGCTCTGCCCCTGGGATTCTAACAGGGTAATAAAAGCAAGATGCAAGAAGTGTTATTGGTATGACCTTAATTTTGTGATGTAAACAACGGCCCCTACGAATCTCAGCATATATGGTTCAACTACATTGATACACGCCGAAGCATATTAGAGCTTAGATCGTTAGATATGGGCTAGATTCCATTAAGTCACAATAGACATTGGGTAACTTAGACAAAAGAGAATTGGAGCTTTGTCTCCTGTCTTATCAGGATGACCGATAATCATCAAGTGAAACACTCGTGGTGCAGGGTAATCTGATGGCCCTCGTGTACAGCCTGAGATGCTAGCTCCGTTAAAACAGACACAAAACAGAACACTGGGGCCCAGCGCCAGCTCCTCTGAGGGCTCTCACTGCCCCTGCTTCCCGAGCTGCACCTCAGTCCCATGGGTCTGTCTGTCTTCCTCTCCCCTGCCTTGTCCCTCTCTGTACACTCAGAACCAAGGGCCGTCCAGCCCCCGGCAGGCCCTCCATACTCTTGTTGAGTGAAGGACATCTTGAGTCATGGTGGACAGGGCTTGGGGGATGGATGGTCTTTGCAGAGACAGGTGCTGGGTGCTGAGAGCACAGACCTCCCCTCCCACCTCCCCATCCCCCCAGGAGAGGTTGGAAGCAGGAGCAGAGACCCCCATCTTCTTCCTCTGTTCACATGTTAGCCCTACTCATGAGTCTTCTGTTCATCCCCACTCAGCAGCAGAGAGCAGTTTAACACATTTGAACCACATTTAAATATATTAGAAGCCCAAGGACACCAGAAAGAAAAAAAGAAAATAAACAGAATAGAATTAATCATACGCAACTTGGGTTCCATGATACGGTTCCATCCCGGCTGCCCTGGTGGTGGAGACCATCTTTCTTCTCCTTCCAGGAGCCCCTTCCACCCACTGAGACCTCTCGACACCTAAGGGACTGGGGGAGGAGGGCTCTCCTGCCTGCCCGTCTGAGGCCACTTCTGGGTCCTAGTGTCATGCCTAAGAAGCAACTTCCCCAGAAGACTGAGAATGGCAAGGTAACCCCCTTCACGGGGGGATCCCTCCAGGGTTGTGGCCTTACCCTGTGGTTTCCACGAGACAAGCACAACAGAATATAACACAAGGAGCCCAACAGTCACCAAAAAAAATACTACCAAACTCAAGTCAGGCAGTGGAGGGGCTGCTGTAGGACTGGGCACCTTCCCTTACTGAGTGCTGCTGAGAGGCAGATATGCACCCAGGACAAAGAGGGAGCCTGACCCTACAGGGGCAAGAGCCCTGAAAGGCTACAACTGCTTCCCTCAGGGCAGCCAGGGTGGGAGGAAGTTCCTGGGGGCAGAGTTGAGAAAGGAGGAGGCTACACAAGCAGGCTTTGTGGAGCACATGGGGCGGGAGAGAGCAGAGAAGTTCCAGACAATTTCTGCAGCTGTCTGGGACATGGCAGCCCACAGCCACCCCAGGCTCCGTTCCCTCGGCTCAGAAGGCCTCCTCTTCTCTGCTGTCCCTGCTCTATCAGAACTCCATCCTCATTTGGTCACCTATGACCTCCCTTTCTTCTCTGGCAACAGAACCTTGGTTTTATGAAGGGTCACAATGGGCTGAGACATAGGATTACATTCCCCCGTATCCCTTGCAGCTAAGTATAGCCACACAGTTAATAAGTTCTGGTTAATAAGACCAAAGTGGGAATATTAACTCAGTCTTCAGGGAAAGCAATGTAAAGGATGTTGATATAGCTAATGTAAAGGAAGTTGGTATGCTTTTTTACCTTCTGTCATTCCTTTTTCCTACCACTTGGAATGGAGGCCTAATGGCTGGAGCTCTAGCAGCCATCTGGAGAGTGAGGTGATCTTGAGGATGGAAGCCAAATATTAAGATAGTAGAGCAAAAAGCTAGAGGGACTCACCGTAGCAGCCCTGGCATTGCCAATCCTCAGATTTCCTTTACAAGAGAGGAAAAAACTTATCTTGTTTTAGCTACTGTTATCTTGTGTTTTCCATCTTATGCAGGGGAACCTAATACTGATACACCTGGCCCATTCCACATCCTCTGCCCAAAGGGATGAGAGCTCTTCTCGTTGTATGTGGTCAGGGGTGGGTCAGGCCCCTGGAAACATTTTTCCTAGTTAGGAAATGCAGACAAGAGTTATGCACAAACTCTTGTGGGCTTGCAGCTGTTTCGATGATATACTGTGGTAGAAAACTCTCTCCAAATGTAGTGGCTTGAAACCACCATTTTATTATTTCTCAAGATCCTGAGGGTTAGCGATTTGTTCTCAGCCACCCGGGAGCACCGGCAGTGGAGGCACATCGATGGCATCATCCAGCCAAGGATGGAAAATGCTCCCTGGCGCAAAAGTGAACAAAAGAAGTTTGCAGCATGAGAGCCATTGCTTAAGCCTGCTAACCGCCCAGGGGGGACGTCCAAAATGAGAAACGGGAGGCTCTCCAGTGTCCTGCCTCTCCGTGGGACTTACACGAGTCCAGCAGAGGAAAGGGGAATGTGTGGCCGCCTTCACGGCAGGCTGGAGTCGACCTCGCACAGGATTTGGCATCCAGTGATAAACGGAGGCTGGCTGCAGACGGGCACTGGCTGTCTGAGGCTGTACGGTAACCCAGGAAACTGAGAAGAGACAACAGGGGTCAGTTACTATATCCACCGTGGATGTTCAGTCTCCCAAAATTCGCAAAGGTATCTATAAAAAGATGTATGGCAAGATCTCTGTTTATACAGCAAAACAGTCTGAAGGTGATAAAGGAACATGATGGCTGGGATCTGTCCATTCATTTATTCATTCATTCATTTAACAAGTACTTATCCAGGACTTCATATGTCCAGGCACAGTCCTGAAAACAAAAATATTTATATTATAAAATATTTATAATATAAATTGGAACAGGAAAGAAAACAAAGCTCGCAGGTAAAGGGGTGATGGTCACCGTGTGGTTACGGGGTCAGCGGGGAGAAGAAATTGGCAGAAGTGTGCACACCGGCAAGGTGATCCCAGGAGAGGAAACTACAAGCGCAGTGGAGCCGAGGCGGGGACAAGGCTGGGGGCGTCGCAGGAAGGTCCACAGGGCCTGAGGGATGGGGGGCGGGACATGGAGGGACAGCAGGACCAGGGGTCGAGAGGCAGGTTGACCCCACGGAGTCCCAGGTCTCTCTCTGCCTGGGGCCCTCTGGCACGAGTGCAGGGCTTCAAACATGGCCGCCGGTTCCCAAAACACCAAAGCTCGAGGGCAGAATTGGGTGGAGCCTTTGGGCCCTTGGATTTCATTCTAACTGTGCTAGGAAACCTCCAAAAGCTTCTTTTTTTAAAAAATAAATTTATTTATTTATTTATTTATTTTTGGCTGCGTTGGGTCTTCGTTGCTGCGCGCAGGCTTTCTCTAGTTGCGGCGAGCAGGGGCTACTCTTCGCTGCGGTTGCGCGGGCTTCTCATTGCGGTGGCTTCTCTTGTTGCGGAGCACGGGCTCTAGGCGCGTGGGCTTCAGTAGTTGTGGCTCGCGGGCTCTAGAGCGCAGGCTCAGTAGTTGTGACGCACGGGCTTAGTTGCTCCACGGCCTGTGGGATCTTCCCGGACCAGGGATCTAGCCCGTGTCCACTGCATTGGCAGGCGGATTCTTAACCACTGTGCCACCAGGGAAGCCCCTCCAAAGGCTTTTGAGTGAGAAGGACTGACCTGACCTGTTTAATTTTGTTAAGAATTGGGGGCTGGAGTGATCTTGTCTTGCATTTATTGGAAGGAGCTTCGGTGTTAGTCATTTGGCCAGAAAACAAGTAAAAACTGAACAGTCAGGTTGGCTTCTAGCATCGTGGGGCTCAGGAGGAAGAGTGGAAAGAAGGCCCAAGGCCTGAATCCCATCCCGCCCGTCCCCCAGCCCCACTCCGTCCTGCACTGCAGGCCTCATGCACAGCCATGGAAGGAGGACAAGCTCTGGGCGGACACAGGCCCTTAGCCCCGGACACTCTTCTCCCCGTGAGGAGGGACACAGCCAGAGCAAGACCCAAGCGGGGCCCCTAAAGTGTGGGCATGGGGCAGGCTGCCTGCGTCTTAGCGTCCAGACCATGACCTCAGGGAACTGGGAGCATGAAGGTTTGACCATCAGGCTGTAACCTGGATGATCAATTAATTCCCCAGTAGACAGCATCTCCTACTGAATACAGAGACTCCCACACGTGTGCAGCCACGGCGTAGCCTCAGCGTGGGGAGATATTTCCAACACCCACACAACATCCCAGCAGGAGGAACAGGGAGCAGCATGGTGAGTGGTGGGCACAGAGTCCCACCCAGAGGCGCTTGGTCATGGCCGAGAACCTATCTTCGGCACAATCCCCTTTCACTGATTTTAGAAGAAGCCGGGCTTTGAGGCCACATGGTTTGAGACGCACCCCAGGACGCCTGTCACCCTTGCCCCCTTCCACCTCTCTAAGGCCAGTTGCCTGGCAACATAAAAGAGACAGGTAGGGATATCCAGGAAGGTTGCTAGGTACGAGGACAGGCAGGAGGGGACATTAAGGGAAAGTGGGCCCCAGCATAGGAAGCGGACACAGTTTGGGGTGTTGCTTGGCTCCCTTTCTTGGGACTAGAGTTGGCATCTCTTGTTCGTGTAATAAAATAGACAGAGTTTTATTCACCAGGAGTCCTGTTGGGGCAGGTGCGGCATTTGGCTAGAAGACCGTTGGCAAGGGTCCGCTCAGATGAAAAGTATATCGGAAGAGGGAGAGTTCTGTTAACAGGAGGGCAGGGGGATGGGTTTGTGCTGAACGACTGTGTGTCATGATGGGGTGTGGAGTCAGAGAGGGGGACGGGAAAGAGAACAAAAATTAAAATCGGTAGTAGATGCTGGCGAGAAGTGGCCGGAGGGAGTCTGGGCTGCGTGCTGGTAAGGGTGATGTGTACAGTGCGAACTCAGAGGCCCAGGAACAGCTCCTGAGGCCACACTATCGTGGTCGCCTGGAAACAGCCCACAGGGAAGGGGTGACAAAGAACAACTGCACCCCAGAGGGCATCCCGGGGCCCCTGGAGCCGCAGCAACCCCTCTGCTCCCACTGTAGTCAGAGAAAGCAGGAGCAGCCGTGGAGGAGACCAGGAAGAAGCTGGGGGTGTGTGGGGGGGTGTGGGGGGAGCGGGGAGCAGCCCAGCTGGCTTGAGCCACGCCCAGCACAGGAGACCACAGAAGCTACTGTCTTGATCTGGGCTGGTACCCACGGCACTGCTTTCCCGGTCCCTGCTACTCTCAGCACCCCAGGATTTTAGACCTGAAGACTGGTAGCTGCCTCAATTCTTCCCTTGGATAAAGGGTTCATGAATCCCACTTTTTTGATGAGTCGTCAAGTATCTGAAAATGCAGGCGAGTCCCTGCTTTATGAAAGCAAGTGAAAACTTGCCCTAAATGCCCCCCATCACTTTAAATGGATCCACTGTTAAAAGTGGGAAGAATCAAGTGAGTTAATAATGGTGTTATTGCTCGCCTCGAGGGTCATTAACCACAATATAATACTTCCTGTCTCCTCATTGGCACACAAGCCGCTGCCATGTGCCAGGGAAATAAAAGTCATAATAGGGGATGAAGGAGCGTGGAATTGGCCCTGACCTCAGTCTCCGCCCCATGTAGGAAGCAGTGCCAGTTGCCACGGCTACACGCATTTCCCTCCCATCGGTGGGGGGAGCTGATGGAGGCCAAGGCCACTCTGGGGGGATTCTAGAATATTCTGGCATCCCAAAGACCATTAGCCTAGACAGGGTCCCATCCTGGTGACCAAGAGCTCATCGTTCTACACACTTCCTGGGAGGCTTTCTCTGATAGAAGAACTGCTCGTCTCCAACCCTGTCCGCATGTTAACATGTATGAACATCGAGGCAAGAGGCACCGTGTGAAAGAAGCAGAAGAATTCCTCCCTGTCTTAGCGCAAGCTCCGCACCCAGTGAGACTAGGCTGGCCTCAACCTTCTCTAGGTCTCGGTTTCCTCGCCTGCAAAACAGGCAGCTGCCTTCCCAGCCTTACAGGGACACCATAAGGCTCAATGAGATGACAGATGTGAAAATGGTTAACAAAAAATAAGGGCAAGGGCTTCCCTGGTGGCGCAGTGGTTGAGAGTCCGCCTGCCAATGCAGGGGACACGGGTTCGCGCCCTGGTCCGGAAAGATCCCACATGCTGCAGAGCGGCTGGGCCCGTGAGCCACGGCCACTGAGCCTGCGCGTCCGGAGCCTGTGCTCCGCAACGGGAGAGGCCACAACAGTGAGGGGCCCACGTACCACAAAAAAAATAAAATAAAATAAGGGCAAGGGTGTCCTTGGGCAGGTCACATGGCCTTCCCAGCTGGTTAAAACCAGCCACGTGACCACCGGTGCAGGACACCTGCCCGCACGCCCTCAGCTTCGGCAGCATCCCGCACAGAGCTTGCTCTTTCACCTCCACGATGCCCTGCTGGGAAACCCTGGGTTCTGACATTTCTGAAAATATGTTTTGGACTAATTGACAGATCAGAGGAAGGCCGTATACTGGTGTCTCAATCCTTCTACGAACTGCCTTTAAAAATAGAAGATTGCGGGGCTTCCCTGGTGGCGCAGTGGTTGGGAGTCCGCCTGCCGATGCGGGGGACGCGGGTTCGTGCCCCAGTCCGGGAAGATCCCACATGCCGCGGAGCGGCTGGGCCCGTGAGCCATGGCCGCTGAGCCTGCGTGTCCGGAGCCTGTGCTCCGCAACGGGGGAGGCCACGACAGTGAGAGGCCCGCGTACGGCAAAAAAAAAAAAAAAAAAAAAAAAAAGATTGCGGAAGGAGGGTGTGTGTCACCACGGCTGTGGTTGGTGTCTTCCCTATCTGCCCCTCCTCTGCCCACCGCCCTCCTGTCGCACAGCTCTGCCTGTCCCCTTCTCGAGCCCCAGTCCTCCAGGCCTGCCTCCTTACCAAACCCTCCTCCAAGAGGCCTCGGCTGTAAGGTCTTGCTTCCTGTTCTAAACACGTAAAGCCTCGCCATCCTCAGAAGCAGGATCCTCGGACCAGCAGCGTCGGCGTCACCTGGGCACTGACTGCAGAGAAGCATCTCAGCATCTCAGGCTCCACCGTGGCTCCTGGACCCGGACGCTGCACTTAACAAGATCCTGGTGTTGCAGGTGCTCTGAGCCGCAGCAGCTCCGGTTCCCTCCCAGCTCACGCGCACCCTGTAACCTGACACTGCTAGTCGGGGGTTCAGATGTGTCTACCCCGCGCCCTCAGGTGGGTTACCCGTTACTAGCAGGCAGGGAGCCCACACTTCCTCAAGGGGCTGGTACAGCGCTCTGCACATAGCGAGCACGCGGTGAACTCGGCCAGTCCGTCTAGATTCGACCTCTGCGCTCATTCATTCACGTATTCACTGAACACCTAGTAGGGAGGGGCCCAGCCCTGCTCAAGGCACTGGGGTACATACAGCAGAGAACACCACTCCCGTGCGGCCTCCCACCTTGAGTGGGAGCAAACAGACGTGTATAAATACATGGGCAAGTAAGTGACCGGGCCATTCTAGCTGCTGGTAAGCGCCACGAAGTAAAGAAAGCAGGGAGGGGTGAGAGTGGGACGGGCGGGGAGTGGGCACCACTAGGGTGGGTGGTCTGAGAAGGCCTCTTGAGGGGTCATATCTGCACCGAGAACTCAATGGTGAGGAGACCTGGGCAGAGGCTTCCAGCAGAGGGAACAGTGGAGGGCTAGGGCCCCAGTGGATGGGCTTGGTCCACGTTCCGGCTCCCGTTCTCTCTCCCCGCCGCGTTCCAGGCCATCACACACCCTCTGCGTCTCATCCGTCCAACCACACCCTCTTGGAGCTGGAAAAAACCCCAGGTCTCAGGTCCAGCCATCTGTATCTGTTCACCTCCCCAATGTGCATCGTTGGTCATTTCTTCATTCTTTTCTCCAAAGCCTACTTTGCTCTTTCTCTAAACATAGTTGAGACGCCAAGGAACAGGCATGAGGAAAGAGGGCTGCTTCGAAAAACATTCTTAAATCAGTTTCATTTTCCTAGATGGGACCAGGTGAGGCCATCATGGCCCTCGCTACACATGAAGTGTGGTCCTCCAACTCAGCTGGGAGCTTCTTAGAAATACAGAACCTCAGGCCCCACCCCGACCTACTGAACCAGAATCTGTACTTAGCAAGACCTCCAGGTAATCTGACGTGGGGCAGAGTTCTGCCTCCATTCTCCACTATCTCTAGAAACCTCCAAACGAGGTTTAGAACAGCTAATCTTTAGGTTTAGGTCTAGAACAGCTAACATTACTGTGAACCATACACCCATCTAATTCTCGCTTTATAAAGTACCTGTGGCCCTCCTACATTGTTGCTGGGAATGTAAAGTGGTACAGCTACTATGGAGAACAGTATGGAGTTACCATATGACCCAGCAATCCCACTCCTGGGCATATATCCAGAGAAAACCATAATTCAAAAAGATACATGCACTCCAATGTTGACTGCAGCACTATTTACAATAGCCAAGACATGGAAACAACCTAAATGCCCCTCACCGGATGAACAGATAAAGAAGACGTGGTACCTATATACAATGGAATATTACTCAGCCATAAAAAAGAAGGAAATAATGCCATTTTCAGTGACATGGATGGATCTAGAGATTGTCATACTGAGTGAAGTAAGTCAGACAGAGAAAGACAAATATCATATGATATCACTTATATCTGGAATCTAAAAAAAATGGTACAAATGAACTTATTTACAAAACAGAAACAGAGTCACAGATGTAGAAACAAACGTATGGTTACCAAGGGGGAAAAGGGGGGATGAATTGGGAGATCAGGATTGACATATACACACTACAATATATAAAATACATAACTAATAAGAACCTACTGTATAGCATAGGGAACTCTACTCAATATTCCGTAATGGCCTATATGGGAAAAGAATCTAAAAAGGAGTGGATATATGTATAACTGATTCACTTTGCTGTACACCTGAAACTAACACAACATTGTAAATCAACTATACTCCGATAAAAATTAATTTTAAAAAAGTACCTGTGAGGTAGATGTAAGTAAAATTACGAGCTTCATTTTGCAGATGAATTAACTGAGGCCCAGGGAGGTTACGTAAGCTGCCCAATTTCATAAGCTTGTAAGTGACACGCTAAGTTTGAGCCTCACTGGCCCGACTATATAGAGAGCCTGCCCTCCGACTGCCTCACCACTTTATGGAGGAGTTGGCGCAGAGGCTGTAGCCCTCAGCTCGGACTGCTGTAACCAAGTACCACATACTGGGCGGCTGAAACAGCACAAAGGTATTGCCTCCCGGTTCTGGAGGCTGGAAGTCCAAGATCAAGGTGTCAGCAGGGTTGGTTCCTTCTGAGGACCATGAGGAAGGATGTGTTCCACCCCCTCTCCCAGCTTCTGGTAATTGGCTGGCAATCTCTGGCCTCCCTTGGCTTGTAGGAGATCACCAGATCTCTGCCTACATCTTCACCTGGCATCCTTCCTGCAGATATCTGTGTCCAAATTCCCCCCCCCCGGCGTTTTTTTAAGGATCAGTCATATTGGATTAAAGCCCACCCTAATAGCCTCATTTTAACTAATTACATCTGCAATGATCCTATTTCCAAAGGTCACAGTCTGAGGTACTGGGGGTGAGGATTTCAATGTGAATTTAGAGGGACACAATTAGTCCATGACAGAGGTTAATAAAACAGTTGTAACAGCTAACATTCTGCTGTGCAGAGTGCCTTAAGTGTATCAACTCACCCAGTCCTCTCCACGGAAATTCTAAGTTCTATTTTCATCCTTGTTTTGCAGATGGAGGGAACTGGGTCACTGACAGGTAACGTCTCTTATCCTGAGCCACACAAGGAGTTAGGATTCAAACCCAGGTCGTCTGGCCTCAAAGTTTGCACTACAGTTGTCTCAATAAAACGATTTGTCTCAAAAAAAAACGATTACACTGAGGTCATGTTTATATAGCTTCTTTAGCAAGTTGTTGATGGATTTTGGTTCAGTGTGTTCAGGAAAGTGTCTCTGAAGCAGAGCCCTGTGGGTGGAGAATCCCTGGTGCTCAGTGAGCACAGGGACAGAAGGGGCTAGAAAACCCCATATCCTTGGTGCAGAGAAAGCAGGCACTTAAAGCAAACAAAACTGGGACATCACCTCAGTCTGAATGAAAACCATAAAATAAGTGTCCTTCCATGGTGCCTGGCATGTAGTCAGTACTCAATAATATTAGCTACTGATATCATTTTACTAAGCAGCTACTATGTGCCAGGCTCCGGGCTAGGCACCTTCTTCATAGTTCCTTCTAATCTGTATAACAGCCCTAGGAGAGAAATACTATTATTCCCATTTTACAGATGAGGAAACTGAGGCTCAAATGAGTCTTGCAGAGGCTACAGGCTAGCTCCTCTCCACCATCCAGGCATCAGGACTCTGCTTTGTAAGACATAAGTAGGTTGAGCCTTTGAGCAGAAAAGCCTTAGAATATTCCAGCAGAGGAGATTTGCATGTTTAACGTGGATCGTCTTCACCGGAGTTAATATTTCCAGGTCAGAGCGCCTTCAGGAGAGGACGGAGGTGGCCTCCCAGCTCCAGTCTCCTTAAGTGCACCCTGGGAAGTCTCCACACTGCCTTTCTTTCTCCCCCCGGTGGTCTAATCTGGAGTCAGATCCAGCCGCTGGCTCTTGCAGACGGAGAAGGACTGCAAGCCAACGGGAAAACAACAGGTGAGTTCTGAACAGTCCCCTTCTGTGCCTCGGGCAGCGTGTCTGCCTGGGCGACCGCGGGGCCACAGTGACTTCCAGAACCTTCTGTCTCTGCAGGTGTTTTAGGAACTTGGCCTCAGCGCTTCAGTGACCCATATTTTATTACCTTTCAGGTTTCTATAATTCATCATTCACTCCTTTCTGAAAACCTAGAATGAAAGTTTAGCAGCTCAGTGCCCCGGCCTCTCTCCATTCTCTCCCCAAACACATCGGCCTGTTTGTTCCCTTTCATCCGCACTCTTCCTGTTGCATTCTGTCCGTTCAATGGGGAAAGAGTGAAACCGGATGGCTGGACCCAGTGCGGGGAAATGACTTCAGAGCCACCTTTGTTTCCCTCATTCCTTTGAGCACACTTGGCCCTGCGTCTCTATGAAAGGGCTTGTTTGAACCATTTGGAACATCTAGCAAGCGGGAGATGCTGTGGCCAGAATCGCTCGCATCTTTTCAGGCTGCCTGAGACTCTGGTTGAAACTGCCAGATTTTTGCAACAAAACTAACCATGACATTGGACATTGTGTTATAAATTAGCCACAGCCTTCCAAGCAAATTGTCTCTTTTCATTGTGTCAGCGTAAGCCTTTGGGACGTTTGGCTTCGGCTACTGACTTTGGGGAGACTCAGAGAATATTTTTGTTCAGCCCCAAACCAACCCTTCAGACACCAAGCTGCATGTGCTACGTGTCTTAATTCCCAGTTATTCTTATCATACTTACTCAGAGGATCCCTGTTAGTTCTATTCCATTTCTCTGCCTAAAATTCTGTCAACAGGCTTTTAAGTTTGGATGTGGCAGGAAATATCTCCATTCATCTTTAAAACAAAAAGATGTACTTCTCTTTTTCTAGGCTTTCCACAATGACTATTTGAAGTTTCTTTTAAGGAAGAGTTCTTTGCAGACCTGCAGTGAGAGGTATTAAAATCTGTTTTCATAGAGCTCTAGGTGACGTGTAGAATTTCAGCATTTGGTACTCACAGCAGCAGTGAAAAATTTCTGTTTCTGTTACATCACCCTGGGTTTCAAAAAAAAGAATGCATCTATCCCTCAGCTTGAGTTATGTCACCAATAGCCAAATCAAGATTTTGTTATTAAAAGGAAATCTGAAAAAATCCTCAGGTGCTATCTAATTTCTTTTCTTACTTTTAACGTTTTTCCACAGAAAAGGTAGCATGGGACGAATCTGGACTCAGAAATAATTTTTAAGTAGTAAACTTTATTAAAATCAGGTCCAAATGACATTTATTAAAAATAAAACAGAGGACTTCCCTGGTGGTCCAGTGGTTAAGACTCCATGCTTCTACTGCAGGGGATGCGGGTTCGATCCCTGGTTGGGGAAGATCCCACATGCCGTATGGTGCAGCCAAAATAAATAAATAAGATAAAACAGAATAAAACTTCTTATAATATGTGGAAAACACATCCACTAGATTTGATAATCTATAGTGTTTTAACCAGAAGAGAGACTACCGCATTGTGCTGCCTTTGCCCTTCCACACTGGAAGGAAGTACAACCGTGACCATCACAAAGCTTTAAAATAACATTGTAAGTAGCTATTAACATTGCGTCAGTGCATAACAACTCGATTAACTTGCACTCCCTTTTGAAAATGAACAAAAATGCATAGTCTTTCTTATTTTCCCAGCAGGAATCTTTATTTAATCTGAACTGTTTCGAACTATGACTTAGAGTCTGTTCAGATAGTCCCCAAGTGAGAGTGGACCAAATGTGTCTAAGGAGCTCTGCTCCATCCAAGAACACTTACCAAAGGGTAAGTCACCTCCTCCTCCCAATCTTCTCTCTCTACTCCTCTCCTCTACCCAGAAAGGAGCTCAGTGCCCCTCTCTCTGCAGCTCCTTCCCTGTCTTCCGTGTGCCAGGAAGAGTTACGTGTGGATGGGATGGGGGAAGCCGATACAGGGCAAGCGTTAGATGGGGCGGCCACTTCTCATAGCGATAGTGTAAATTTCAACACCTCTTGGGTAATGGACACTTTCCAGAGAATTTTGCTCTTCTTAGAAGAAAGCAGCTCTTTAAAGTGAACTCTGTTCTTTCATTACAGGTCTAAACTCCAGCCAGTTTCAATAGGACATTTTAGCAAAGACGACCTTTTGCACTTAGCTGGCTTTCTGCAAGAAGACAGTCTCTTCAGGGACAACAGGGGGCTTTGCCGCCTGTCTGTTCTTATGGAGGGGTAGACGGTGCTGTACACTCACCAAGGCATCGGGGCCCCATTGTCTGTCACTGCAACAGTTCCAGCTTCTCCATCCAAAGCCAGGGTGGGCAGCAGGGCTGGGGGAACAGGCAGGAGAGGTAGGTTTCTGTGAAAGAAAAAGGAAGCCTGACACACCTACCTCCTTGGGGTGAAAGGAGTCACTAACACACACACACACACACACACACACACACACACACAACCCCTTTAGGCAGAGACAAGAGTGGTTGTTATGGTGGATGCAAGTTGCTCCCCAAGAATGTCCTGAGCGTGGGAGGCCACGGCAGCTGTCCCCCTTGAGCCGGCCCACGGGGCCCCTGCCAGGGGGATAATGGCTTGCTGGCCCTTGCCAGCTGTCATACTTTGCATGCCGCTGGAGCTCCGGTCCAGCAGAAGGGGCATCCAAGTCACCAGCACCAACAAGCGCCAAATCCTGTGCCCATGCTGGGCCCACACGGCCACCTGGAGCCCTCTTCTGGGGCTCACCCGAGAGCACTTTAATACACACTGACCAGAGTGTCCTACTGACAGTGTCCTGGGCTGGGGAAGGGAGTTCTCCTTCCCCAAGACAGAGATTTGGGGAGGTTAAGGGCTAAAGACAAACATCAGGGACACCTCCAGCCAAGAGGGGCCCTGCTGGAGGGAAGAGCAACGTGTGTGTTTCCATCTCTGATTCCCGGGGCACCCCTGCCCATGGAGGGGGATGTTTAGGCCACTGTCCCAGGTCGAGCGTCTGTCTTTCTTGTTCACTTCCCCTTCCTGCTGGCGGAGGAAGGCCCCAGGAACCCCACCTTGGATGTGGGAAGAGGAGGAAGCCAGAGGGTGAGTTGTCTGGGGTCTACCCCAATCTGGTCCCTCAGCTACAGGACAGAGGGGTCCTCAGGGCGAGGACAAGCTTTGCCAGAGGGGGCTGTGCAGGATTCATGGAGGTTGGACCCTGGGAGCCGCCTCTTCTAGGACATGTAAGCCCATCAACTCCCCAATGCTGGCTTGGCATAGACTGCCCCCTCCGTCCATCCTTTCACGCTGTCCTCAACCATCCCCATCGTGGCCCCCTCCTCAGCTTCCTGGAGGCCTGGTCCAGCTGGAGAGAATTCTGGAAGCTGGCCACCGATGGGGCAGCTCTGCCTGTCCTGTCTGAAGGCACATTAGCAACCCCAGAAACCCACCACGCTCCCACCCTCTGGAAGCCTCAGTTTCACCATCTATGGCAGGTTTTTTTTTTAATGCCCAGTCATACGGTTCCCATGAAAATCAAATGCAAGCGCCTGTTGAAATGCTTTGGGAAACAGGATGCTTTAATAAAAGGGGGATGGTTAGTGAGGTCTTAAGACTTGAAACTTTCAAGGTGATTTCCTTGGTGTCTCTCCTTCCTGCCCCTTACAGTTCTGCTTGGAGACTGAGGTCCTTCCTGCTGAGGTCTCTTCCTCTCTCCCTAAGTGAGTCCCCCAGCCTGCTAGGGGGTCCTACCAGGCCCCTTCCCTCTCCATGAAACCTAGGGGAAACTTGGATTAAAGCACCGTTGGGAGTTTGCACATTTCAGGGATGAATCTGTGAGCTAGTAGAGATTTCACACCAATTCTTAGACGCCCCGGGGACACACAGTCCTTGCACAGCTTTGGGAGGATGAAGAAATGAACAAATGATTCCCACCCTCAAAACAATCACAGCCCAATGCAGAGATGTCCTCCACATAACACAATCTAGGCTATGGGAAAAATGATGTCAATGGTCTCCCGGGCGTGATGAGAGGACGAAGATGAGAAATCACCAAGACTCTGAGAAGACAGTAATGTTGGAGCTGAACCTGAGGCCTGGGCAGGATGTTATAGGCAAAGCTGGAGGTCAGAAGCAGAGATCAGAGTGAGCCTATGGGGAGAATGTTGGTGGAAGAAAACGGAACAAAGCAGCCCTGAAATCAGCAAGCATGGCCAGTGGGCTCTGAGAGCTGAAATCAGTCCCCGTTATGATAGGCCCTTCAACGGCACCCCTCTTCTTACACCAAAGGGGACCATGGTAGAGAAGCTCATTTTCTTTAAGTTACTGTCAATGTCAGCACTGTCCAGTAGAACTCTCTGTGATGATGAAATGGTCTCTGTGCTGTCCAATAGTTGGCCACTAGAGCCACTACTAAGCACCTGAAGCAACGCTAGGGCAACCAAGGAACGAAACGCATAACTTGATTTTATTGTAAATAATTAAATTTTAATAGGCACAGGTAGCTGGTGGTTACTGTATTGGATGGGAGAGGTTCAGATACCAAAAGGTCCTCTTTCCCATGCCATTTGGCCATGGGATAATGACGAGCTGCAATAGTATGTATGCCCTGGTGTTGGGATAGAAGACTTCCAGGGTCACTGAGTAATCGCTACTTTATTTGGGGAAGAGAAAAGTTCAGGTCCACCCCGAACAGATATGAGTGTGTGGGTGGGTTGTTGTTTTTGGATTTTGTTGTTGTTGTTTTCCTGCTAAAAGACCAATTTCTACGTGAGTTTTTACTTAAGCAAGAGTCGAGTCGCTGACAGAATGAATAGTGCCTCTTTTGGGGAGGAAAGAAATCCCACCCCCAAAGCTCCTTAGTCCCTAAAGACCTTTTAATCAGAGAGAGGGAAGAGGGAGAGGCTGGGAGTAACCATTCCAATGCTACTGGTCCTTGAGCCCAGAAATTTCGTTCTCAAACCTCGCAGGAAATCACGTATTTAAAAAAACCTGTTACAACCATGCTCATAGCGGCATTATTCATTCACAATGGCCAAAAGGTGGAAGCAAACCAAGTGTCCATCTATAGAGAGCTGGATAAACAAAACGAGGTATATACATATAATGGAATATTATTCAGCCTTAAAAAGAAACAAAATCCTGACACATGCTAAAGCATGAATGAACATTGAGGACATTATGCTAAACAAAATAAGCTGGTCACTAGCTTACAATATGATTCCACTTACATGAGGCACCTAGAGCAGTCGGATTCATAGAAGAAAAACGGTTGCCAGGAGTAGCAGGGAGGATGGGGAATTGTTTAATGAGCACAGAGTTTCAGTTTTGCAAGATGAAGAGTTCTGCGGATTGGGTGCACAGCAATGCACGTAACACTACTGAACTGTACACTAATAAACGGTTAAGGTGGTACATTAACTTATGCGTATTTGACCACAATTTAAAACAAACCAATATGCACATGTATCCCCAAAAGTAGAGGCACAGGGCAGAAGGAGGTAGGCACAGTTGTTTTAGCCTCAGCATGCCACCAGTCCTCCAAGAACAGCCGCACTCCACCCGAAAAGGCGCGTCCCTCCCTCCTTCCCTCCCTCCCGGAGGCCTGTCCTGTGATTCTCCATGGGGCGCGCACAATAATGTCCTTAAGCGGTGCCAGCGCTACCTCCGCGCAGGCCTGAGGAGCGGGTGGCCAATGAGCACGCGCCTGCGCCGGACCTCGCGCCCCCATTGGCTGCGCCCAGCAGCCCGCGACCCCTCAGGTTCCCAAGCCGGGTTTAAAGGGGTTGGGCGCGGGCTACTGCCCTGCCATCCGCTCCCCGCGCGCAGGTCTGCGGGGAGGGGCGGCCTGCTGAAAGGTCCACCCCGGGGCGTTCCTGAAGGGCGCTTCGGCCCTCCCCACCGTCCCCCAGATGTATTATGCGGTTTCCCAGGCGCGCGTGAACGTGGCCCCTGCGACCATGCTGCGGCCACAGCGGCCGGGAGACGTGCAGCTCGGGGCCTCCCTGTATGAGCTCGTGGGCTACCGGCAGCCGCCCTCCTCCTCCTCTTCCGCCACTTCCTCCTCCTCCTCCACGACGGCCCCCCTTCTCCCCAAGGCGGCGCGCGAGAAGCCGGAGGCGCCCGCGGAGCCGCCGGGCACGGGATCCGGGCCGGGCGCGCACGCGGGCGGCGGCTCCAGGGCAGACGCCAAGGAGGAGCAGCAACAGCAGCTGCGGCGCAAGATCAACAGCCGAGAGCGGAAGCGCATGCAGGACCTGAACCTGGCCATGGACGCGCTGCGCGAGGTCATCCTGCCCTACTCGGCGGCGCACTGCCAGGGTGCACCGGGCCGCAAGCTCTCCAAGATCGCCACGCTGCTGCTCGCCCGCAACTACATCCTGCTGCTGGGCAGTTCGCTGCAGGAGCTGCGCCGCGCGCTCGGCGAGGGCGCGGGACCCGCTGCACCGCGCCTGCTGCTGGCCGGCCTGCCTCTGCTCGCCGCCGCGCCGGGCTCAGTGCTTCTGGCCCCCGGCGCCGTGGGGCCGCCCGACGCGCTGCGCCCGGCCAAGTACCTGTCGCTGGCGCTCGATGAGCCGCCGTGCGGCCAGTTTGCGCTTCCCGGCGGCGGCCCGGGCGGCGGCGCGGGCAGCCCCGGCCTTTGCACCTGCGCCGTCTGCAAGTTCCCGCACCTCGTCCCGGCAGGCCTGGGCCTGGCCGCGGTGCAGGCGCAGTTCTCCAAGTGAGGGCTGGCCCGGGCCCGGGGCGCGACCTCGGCCCGGCCTCCCGCCGCCCAGCTTCTGCGCGTCCCCGCGCCCTGCGCCCCGCGAGAGCAGGGCCGAGCAAAGAGGGCATTTCGAACTTTCTCGCCCAGAGAAAGGGACTGTTGGGCGTCCCCCTCCCCGCCCCCACCCCGGGGAAATTAAAGTGACCCGAGCGGATGTTCGATAGAGCGTCGGGGCTGTTTGGGGGTTCTGGGTGGATTCCAGTTGCTTTGCGCAGCAAGTGCGCACTCTCACTGCCACTGTCACCCAGCGCTTGTCTCTCCCGGCTCCTGGAGTCGTGCGCTTCGCAGGGGGTGATGTGGACTTCAGGGCGCCATGCTAGCTCAGGGTGCGGCGGCAGGCCAGGCCCGAGGGGACCAAGGGGCTGCTCTCGGAGGGCGGGAGGGAGGGGTGACGGTGTTTTCTTCTCCTCGGCCAGGGGTCATAGGCGCCCTTGTTCCCAGCAAACAGCCCCTGTTAGAGGAGGCTGCCCGACCCCAGAAAGCCGAGAGAGACCACTTAGTCGGTGCAGAAGGTCTCGGGCGTAGCAGACGGACCGACCCTCTGCGGCTGGACGGTTGGCATCGCGGTGCCCCGGGAGGGGGCGATGACAATTCCCGGGTCGATGGGTGTGCTGGGTTGGGAAGTCCGCTTTCGTACCCCGACGATTACAGTGCAGCTTTTGATAATCGCATAACCGTGTGTTTCGCTGCGATTATTCGCTTTGAAATCCTGGGGTCTTCTTAGAACGGCAGTTTAGAACTCAAGATTCATCGTTTTGTCCCCCCTTCCCCAAAGGTAGCGTAACCAACATTTGAGCTTGCTTAAAAACAACCACCTTTCCCCCGCAGAAGGGGTTCCCGGAGTCCTAAAAAATAGGTAACAATGCGTTTCGCCGTTGCCGTCCTGTCAGAAAGCACGTTGTCTAATTAACGTTCTGCCTCGTTAAAAGACACGGAGGGGAACCGGGAGCCTCACACAGCAGGCTGCTCGGAGGGGCCCCACTGCGGTGGCGACGGCGGGATGGCGTTTTCTGCGCTGTCCCTTCACGTGCGGGGTCTTGGACCAGCACGTGGGGCGGGTCACCTGGCCGCTGTGCGATTGAAGAACTATCAGTACATTGATTTGTTACAGACGTTAACAAATTACTCCACCCAAGATGATTTCATGATCTTTCAGAAGCTTGCTTTGGATTTTATGTTTAAGGTTTTTGGTTGTTGGTAGTAGCCGAATTTAACTGGCATTTAATTTTTTTCCTCTAACTTTGTTTCGTTGCGCTGTGAAGAATCAACAAAATAAACATGTACAAACCTTATATTTCCCGGCTGATTTGTTTGTTAATAAAAGTGTAAGGTGCCCTGGTGGGTCCAGAGCCTCAGGATGAAGGGTAATCATTAAAGGATGCGGGTCAAAATTTTTAAACCCGTCTTCCTGATTTGTAAAATAATCCAATGGAGTCAACTGTGGGTCAAGTTCAGGCATCGCAGGTGAATGGGTGGGTGAGAGGAGGGAGGGAGGAATTCCAGGAATTAGTTCTTAGCCAAGCTGGGAGGGAGGGTCTTTTTACACTACAGTCTGAAAAATGGGCTATGAAATACATTTATGATAAAATTATTTTCTATCTCATCCTATTTCTCAGAAATGTACCTTTTTCTGTCTTAGTGGACAGAAGCTTAAACAGTATATCATGGCTATGAGCTTACCCCCATCATTTAAATCAGGTTGGAGTGGTCTCCCGGGAAATTATGACCTTGGACATCATTTTATTCTAACAAGTGAAGGAAACTCTTCTGTCTGATGATGATACAAAGAATTTGGAATGTGGACTTGCTCACATGCACTATTTAAATATTCATAGTTATTAATGAAATACAACCACATTTAAAGGTAGGGGGATCGTAGGGGAGAAATAGTGTCCCCTTTAACCTGTGGGAAATTAAAGAAAGGCCAGATAAGGTGATTTACTCAATTTTATCCACATTGGTTCATGTGAAGCATGTATACATTTAGGAAAAATGAGCATTCACTTTGGGAACACAGAAGGGATTGGTGGGGAGGCCTGCCGGCCAGATGGAATTGCCTTGCCTACCATCCCGGCTCAGTGTCTATTTACTCAAGGGGAGGGGCAGGAGAGGACTTGAGGGAAAGAAGTGCTAACGCACCAACCCATTTCGGGGAAGAATTTCTCATTCTTCCTGACTCTGCCGTCAGAAAATTCACAGGCTTCGATTATGACTACATTTGAATTGTGGCCTTCTGTGTATTTAACAGCTCTCTTTGCTTACCTTGCATCTTGACAATGGACAGAAAGAAAATGAACAACTGAATCAAAACCAAATCAGGTCGCCCCTGAAAAAAATATTTCCAGGATATTAGAAATAAACAATTCCTCCAGTAGTCCCGACTATATCACCTAGATGCCATTCTCATTTTGAAAACCATCTCTAAAAGAAGCAGAAAGCTATAGGGCAGAAAAGGGATGGGTGGTCTCCCTCCTGTCTCTGCTTATAGACTGGAGTAAGTACCAGTGCCTTATAGGAAAGGTAACACTGCATGTGATTTTTTTATTTAACTGAGAAAAATCACAACCTATCACGCTTTCCGGAACCACTAAAGATTACGAGTGAATTTCACAAGAATATGCAGGGCTATTTTGAGTATCACCAAAGTATTTAAGTTATCTGCCTGCATGTAGCATCTTATTGGCCCATGTGCCAAGTAAGATTAGCGGACCCCCTCCTTACAAGGAATTGACATCCCGAAAAGTAGCATCAGAGGGCATTCAGCAGTCCTGCAGAATAAAGGGCAATTATACACGGTGCCCCAAATGCAAAGTTAGGCCTCTGAGCGTATGTCTATGGGGGGGGTAACATATTCTGCAGGCGCAGTATTTAAGTGTAGACATGTATGTTGTAGAGCAAGGAGTTGCTTTTGGAAGTCTGCAGGCAGGCTTTCTGCAGAAGGAACAAGTTTAAGCTGGTCTTGGAAGCGGTTGGGAAAGCAGAGAGGGTGTAAGGCTCCTTGAGAAAGGTTCAGCAGGCTTCAGAAGCACGATGAAAAGAAACATGCGGCTCAACGCCAAAAAACGTTCCCTGCCTCCAGCCAACCACCAATTCGTGATCCCAGCGACGAGAGTGAACAGAACCTAAGGGGAAAATACACAAGGGCCCTGAGAAATTATGTTGTTATATGTGCGGGAGGCCAGGTGAACAATCAATCAGTAAACAGAGAGCAGATTAAATGCACTGTGGGGTTTCCGTAGCCTGTAGTGATGGTCTATTTAGAGGTGTTCTCCTCCAAGGGCGACTGATTGCACCAGCTATGAAAATACGACCTTGTAAAATGTATAACTTAGAAGGTAAGTCTCCTCATCAAGAAAGAGGCCCCACCCCCAGTATGGGAAGTATTTCACTTCACCAAAGCTCAGATTATTAACAACAGTGCTTCCATGTTGCCCGTCTGGTTCAGGGTCACCCGTCTAGTCTTTGCTGACTCCCCAGATATGCAGGTGAGGCTGGGTCCAAGCTGGAAGTCAATACTCAGAGTCTTAGCCTGCTAGCTAGACCTCACAGGCCATAAGGGAAGCCAGCCAGAAGAGGGACTTTGCTTTCTGCCACACAAGCACACATTATGAACTTGCTAAGAACAAGGTGGTGGTTAGGAAGAGCTTTTTCTCACCATGGCCTACAGCACATCCATTGGGAAAATGCATTTCCTCCAGAAGGAAGCTTTTCTTGCTAGCTCACTGCCCCTTCCCTCTTCTGCACACTCATAAGTATCGATAAGGAGAGTACCGCCTCCACTGAGGAGGCTCAAGAAACCACAGGTTGAAAACTGTCATGTTTTTCTAACAACAGCCTCACTTGTATCAAGCAACTTTTAGTTGTAGGGAAATATTGTTTTCAGGCAGGGTCCAGCTTCTCCTACCAAATATAAGATGTGAAAACAGAGTAGCAAATTCATCCTCAAGACCTAAACTAGCCTCTATATTTATGGAGATGTTGCAAATGACTTCTTCAAGCAGTTTCCATTCTGTCCTTTTTTTTTTAAAAAATTAATTAATTTATTTATTTATGGCTGTGTTGGGTCTTCGTTGCTGTGCGAGGGCTTTCTCTAGATGTGGCAAGCGGGGGCCACTCTTCATCGCGGTGCGCAGGCCTCTCACTATCGCGGCCTCTCTTGTTGCGGAGCACAGGCTCCAGACGCGCAGGCTCAGTAGTTGTGGCTCACGGGCCTAGTTGCTCCGCGGCATGTGGGATCCTCCCAGACCAGGGCTCGAACCCGTGTCCCCTGCATTACCAGGCAGATTCTCAACCACTGCACCACCAGGGAAGCCCCCATTCTGTCCTTTTTAACTAAGCCCAGCATAAAAGCTGAAATGCCTGATCAGAACTTAAGCCAAATTCTTTCTGCTCATGTTGAATCGGCCCCTCCATTAGAAGACTTTCCCCTTTGCTTCCAGCTGATGTTGACAGGCCAGAGCTCAGACGCTGAGCTCAGGACAACCAAGTCCTTAAACATTACAGGCTGCCTGATGCTCGAGGGCATCACGCAAAGGGAGCGATTTCTCCTTCACACTCAGCTTTCCTCAATGACCACAGAGGACAGTGACCCACTGCCCGGGACAAAGGCCACAGATGCCAGATCATCTCTGAGTCCCACAGAGTGCCAGTGGGGCAAGAGACCCTAGGGGTTATCTTCCCACCCTCCTCCCTCCCGATCAAGGCAACTGTGGCCCAGGAAGGTCACCAGCACGCCCGAGGTCCCCAGGTAGACAGAGTCGGCGATGCCAGGGTCCAGTACCTGCTTTGAAGAGGCAAAGGCTGCTTCGTTGGCTTGTCCTGGTGGGACTGGAGTCTCCTGGAAACAGGAATCCCGGCAAGAGTTGAGCACATCCTTCCTGTCCCCTGGAAAACCGCTGGCCTCTGGCCCCATCCAGCCTCTGCGCTCAGCCCTCCGTCTGCCCCTGCGAGTAGCAACCGGAAGCGGCAGACTCAGGGCCAGTCCCCTGCCAGGTGACCTGGCTGCAGTTTAGTCACCTGAACTTTATCCAGCAGCCTTGTCCCAAGCCCCGAGGGAGGCCCAGATTGGTGACAGGGAGCGGCAGAGGCAAAGCAAACCTTTTGAGAGATCCTCTGATGGTTACATGTTTGTCATTAGGGTTTCAGAAAGCATCGCTCAGAAGGCAAGGGAATAGACAGCTGACGGACAAGGGCGGCAGGGCAGAGGGGAAAGCAGTGTCTTAGGGGCTTCCACTTTGGGGGCTGCCTTTTAGTGTTTCCATGGTGACACTCAGTGTTCTCACACTCATGGACCCTGATTTTCTCAACAGTACGGGCTTACTTTTTGCTGAGTGTTTTTCTTGGACGCGAATGTTTCTCCAGCAGGCTGCCCGGCAGTAAGTGCTGGCTGCCACCAGACCCCAGGATAGAGGACAGGCACCCCGATGGGGGCCCTGAACGTGGAACACCAGCCAGAGGTAGATGATGGATGGGGCTGAGAGAAAAATGCTCACCATAGGCCCCAGCGCTGGGATCCAGAAGGGCTATTGTGTCCCAGATGCTTCTAAGTAATATGGGTAACTCCTTAGAGGATGCCAAAGGGATACAGCCAGGAGACTCCAAAATAAAAAGATCAGGTAAGAACACATCGGTGGGGAGAGTGCGGGAGAGAAAGGCCACCTCACCTGGAAGCGGCCGGTGGGAAAGTGGAGCAGCTGGTAGTGGGGGTGGCAGGGCAGCCGTAGTAAGAATGAAAGTGGTCTTGACATTGACAAGAGCTGGCATGGCGTTTATCAGGTACCAAGCAGGGTTCTAAGCATTTTACGTGCGCGACTTCATCTTGTAGGCGCTACAATTACCCCATTTTACAGATGAGAAAACAGAAGCGTGAAAAGGTAGAAACTAAGGAAGCGGAGGCCAGTTAAAGAAAGTCATGGAACCAGACACTGAAAGAAATGAGGCTTTGTCTGGGCGTGGGAGAGCCCTCCCTAGGTTTCTTTCCTCATCCTCAGCTCTCAAGGTCAGCACTCCCGCCCACCTGGACTCCTCTGGGCCCAGGTCTGGCTGTGGTTGCTACTCTCAGAATGCGTCTAATCAACGTGAAGTTGAGATTCAACACGTCCCCGCACACAGTGAATAGATGCTCCAGTTAATTCCTCCTCTTTCTTGAGTTAGAAATGCCCTGAGATCAGTGTGGTTATTTTGGATATTTCACTTCTAGCTTTTTTGTTTGTTTCATTTGTTCCACTTTCTTTTTTTTTTTTTTAATTTTCAACGTTGCCAGATCTGGCTGCCATGAGGAAGGACGGTAGTGAAATACCAGGGATTGTGGGTGTGCCGGAAGGCAGACCTCACGCAGCCTGCACCTTCAAGACGGTGTGTTGTCCCTGGTCCTGCTGGTGTTCAGGCAAAAAACCAAAAAGCAAAGCAAAAGCTTTGAAGGTAGTGATCACTAGGTGTCCTCCAATTCAAATCTTTTTTTTTTTTTTAAAGCAACCCTAGGGGTTGAGCTATTCTTTTTCATTTTATTTATTTATTTATTTACTTATTGGCTGCGTTGGGTCTTCCGTTGCTGCGCGCAGGCTTTCTCTAGTTGCCGCGAGCAGGGGCTACTCTTCTTTGCGGTGCTAGGGCTTCTCATTGCGGTGGCTTCTCTTGTTGCAGAGCACAGGCTCTAGGCACTCAGGCTTCAGTAGTTGTGGCACATGGGCTTCAGTAGTTGTGGCTCATGGGTTCAAGAGCACAGACTCAGTAGTTGTGGCGCACGGGCTTAGTTGCTCCGCGGCATGTGGGATCTTCCCAGACCAGGGCTCGAACCCATGTCCCCTGGATTGGCAGGCGGATTCTTAACCACTGCACCACCAGGGAAGTCCCAATTCAAATCTTAAAATCCAGAGTTGAGCCGAAGTAGAATCTGTAAAGAAAATTTTGAAGATAACTTGATACCATTTTCTCTACGTAGGGAGTATTTTGTTGCTGTTATTATGATTGTTTGGTCTTGTTTGCTTGCTTCTGGCACTTTGGGTCACGTCATTCCCTGTGCAGTCCTGGTTCTTCATAGCTTTTTACTTTATCAGGGACAGTTAGAGTCAGGAGGCAAAACCAACAACTTTCTCATCACCGGTGGAGGGAACAAAACAAAACTGGACATCACAGCATCTCATTTAATAGACAGCTTTTGAATTCACTCATGACGGTGTAATCCATGGTTCCAGGGGCTCTGAGATGCCCTCTGTATTTTATACTCACAAAGACCCAAAGTAACTCGAAGGGAGAGTTGTCAGCTCTGAAACATAAACCATCCCCAGGGAGTGTGTGAGGGAGGGATGTGCTGAAGGGGGCTAGTGGGGCAGACCCGCACCCACGGGAGGGACAGAGATGGGGGAGAGTCCCTTCATCTCCCCATCGCCTCCACCCCTGGAACCCATGCTGTGCTCCAGCGCAAATACCGATCTGGTCTCCCATCTCCTTTCCACCCTCCTGTTCCCTTCCTATAGAGTCTTACCTACGCACTGCCTCGTGCCTCCCATCTGTCCTGCCTCGCCATTGGTTACTCTGCTCACTGGCCACGTGACCTTGGAGAGGCTCTTCAGGCTCTTCAACTCTAAGATCTAACACTAGGAGCCGCCTCCCTGGGGGTTAAACGAGGCAGTGCATGTCAATGGTTAGCATGGTGCCTCTTGTAATGGTGGTTGTTT